>NW_027490275.1:0-672300 GCF_050948175.1 Xylocopa sonorina | reverse complement strand
CGTAGCAATAGTGTTCTAATGCTTCATAAAACGCGATATCGCATCCCATCTCTATGTTTCATGGTAAGATATAATACGATTTGCGAAGTGTTATGTATTCCTCGTCTACACTTCAAATGAATGTAAATGCGACACTTCCTTGCAAGGAAATAGCGTTTGCAGATGTCTGCGTATCGAAGCAATAGGGTTCAAATGCTTCTTAAAACGCGATATCGCATCTCATTTCTATGTTTCATGGTAAGATATATTATGATTTGCGAAGTGTTATGTATTCCTCGTCTACACTTCAAATGAATGTAAATGCGACACTTCCTTGCAAGGAAATAGCGTTTGCGAATGCCTACCTATCATAGCAATAGTGTTCTAATGCTTCTTAAAACGCGATATCGCATCTCATCTCTATGTTTCATGGTAAGATATAATATGATTTTCGAAGTGTTATGTATTCCTCGTCTACACTTCAAATGAATGTAAATGCGACACTTCCTTGCAAGGAAATAGCGTTTGCAGATGTCTACGTATCGTAGCAATAGAGTTCAAATGCTTCTTAAAACGCGATATCGCATCTCATTTCTATGTTTCATGGTAAGATATATTATGATTTGCGAAGTGTTATGTATTCCTCGTCTACACTTCAATTGAATGTAAATGCGACACTTCCTTGTAAGGAAGTAGCGTTTGCGGATGTCTACCTATCGTAGCAATAGAGTTCTAATGCTTCTTAAAACGCGATATCGCATCTCATTTCTATGTTTCATGGTAAGATATAATATGATTTGCGAAGTGTTATGTATTCCTCGTCTACACTTCAAATGAATGTAAATGCGACACTTGCTTGCAAGGAATTAGCGATGCAGATGTCTAGGTACCGTAGCAATAGAGTTCTTATGATTCTTAAAACGCGATATCGCATCTCATTTCTATGATTCATGGTAAGGTATAATATGATTTGCGAAGTGTTATGTATTCCTCGTCTATACTTCAAATGAATGTAAATGCGACACTTCCTTGCAAGGAAATAGCGTTTGCAGATGTCTATGTATCGTAGCAATAGATTTCTAATGCTTCTAAAAACGTGATATCGCATCTCATTTCTATGTTTCATGGTAAGATATAATATGATTTGCGAAGTGTCATTTATTCCTCGTCTACACTTCAAATGAATGTAAATGCGACACTTCCATGCAAGGAAATAGCGTTTGCAGATGTCTACGTATCGTAGCAATAGAGTTCTTATGATTCTTCAAACGCGATATCGCATCTCATTTCTATGTTTCATGGTAAGATATAATATGATTTGCGAAGTGTTATGTATTCCTCGTCTACACTTCAAATGAATGTAAATGCGACACTTCCTTGCAAGGAAATAGCGTTTGCAAACGTCTACCTACCGCAGCAATAGAGTTCTAATGCTTCTTAAAACGCGATATCGCATCTCATTTCTATGTTTCATGGTAAGATATAATATGATTTGCGAAGTGTTATGTATTCCTCGTCTACACTTCAAATGAATGTAAATGCGACCCTTACTTGCAAGGAAATAGCGTTTGCAGATGTCTACGTATCGTAGCAATAGAGTTCTTATGATTCTTAAAACGCGATATCGCATCTCATTTCTATGTTTCATGGTAAGATATAATATTCATTGAGAAGTGTTATGCATACCTCGTCTACGATTGAAATGAATGTAAATGCGACACTTCCTTGCAAGGAAATAGCGTTTGCAGATGTCTACGTATCGTAGCAATAGAGTTCAAATGCTCCTTAAAACGCGATATCGCATCTCATTTCTATGTTTCATGGTAAGATATAATATGATTTGCGAAGTGTCATGTATTCCTCGTCTACACTTCAAATCAATGTAAATGCGACACTTCCTTGCAAGGAAATAGCGTTTGCAGATGTCTACGTATCGTAGCAATAGAGTTCTTATGATTCTTAAAACGCGATATCGCATCTCATTTCTATGTTTCATGGTAAGATATAATATGATTTGCGAAGTGTTATGTATTCCTCGTCTACACTTCAAATGAATGTAAATGCGACACTTCCTTGCAAGGAAATAGCGTTTGCAAACGTCTACCTACCGTAGCAATAGAGTTCTAATGCTTCTTAAAACGCGATATCGCATCTGATTTCTATATTTCATGGTAAGGTATAATATGATTTGCGAAGTGTTATGTATTCCTCGTCTACACTTCAAATGAATGTAAATGCGACACTTCCTTGTAAGGAAGTAGCGTTTGCGGATGTCTACCTATCGTAGCAATAGAGTTCTAATGCTTCTTAAAACGCGATATCGCATCTCATTTCTATGTTTCATGGTAAGATATAATATGATTTGCGAAGTGTTATGTATTCCTCGTCTACACTTCAAATGAATGTAAATGCCACACTTACTTGCAAGGAATTAGCGATGCAGATGTCTAGGTACCGTAGCAATAGAGTTCTTATGATTCTTAAAACGCGATATCGCATCTCATTTCTATGATTCATGGTAAGGTATAATATGATTTGCGAAGTGTTATGTATTCCTCGTCTGCACTTCAAATGAATGTAAATGCGACACTTCCTTGTAAGGAAATAGCGTTTGCAGATGTCAACCTATCGCAGCAATAGAGTTCTAATGCTTCTTAAAACACGATATCTCATCTCATTTCTATGTTTCATGGTAAGATATAATATGATTTGCGAAGTGTCATGTATTCCTCGTCTACACTTCAAATGAATGTGAATGCGACACTTCCTTGCAAGGAAATAGCGTTTGCGAATGTCTACCTATCGTAGCAATAGTGTTCTAATGCTTCTTAAAACGCGGTATCGCATCTCATTTCTATGTTTCATGGTAAGATATATTATGATTTGCGAAGTGTTATGTATTCCTCGTCTACACTTCAAATGAATGTAAATGCGACCCTTACTTGCAAGGAAATAGCGTTTGCAGATGTCTACGTATCGTAGCAATAGAGTTCTTATGATTCTTAAAACGCGATATCGCATCTCATTTCTATGTTTCATGGTAAGATATAATATGATTTACGAAGTGTTATGTATTCCTCGTCTACACTTCAAATGAATGTAAATGCGACACTTCCTTGCAAGGAAATAGCGTTTGCAGATGTCTACGTATCGTAGCAATAGATTTCTTATAATTCTTAAAACGCGATATCGCATCTCATTTCTATGTTTCATGGTAAGATATAATATTCATTGAGAAGTGTTATGCATACCTCGTCTACGATTGAAATGAATGTAAATGCGACACTTCCTTGCAAGGAAATAGCGTTTGCAGATGTCTACGTATCGCAAGGAATAGAGTTCAAATGCTCCTTAAAACGCGATATCGCATCTCATTTCTGTGTTTCATGGTAAGATATAATATGATTTGCGAAGTGTTATGTGTTCCTCGTCTACACTTCAAATGAATGTAAATGCGACACTTCCTTGCAAGGAAATAGCGTTTGCGAATGTCTACCTATCATAGCAATAGTGTTCTAATGCTTCTTAAAACGCGATATCGCATCTCATCTCTATGTTTCATGGTAAGATATAATATGATTTGCGAAGTGTTATGTATTCCTCGTCTACACTTCAAATGAATGTAAATGCGACACTTCCTTGCAAGGAAATAGCGTTTGCAGATGTCTACGAATCGAAGCAATAGAGTTCTTATGATTCTTAAAACGCGATATCACATCTCATTTCTATGTTTCATGGTAAGATATAATGTGATTTGCGAAGTGTTATGTATTCCTCGTCTACACTTCAAATGAATGTGAATGCGACACTTCCTTGCAAGGAAATAGCGTTTGCGAATGTCTACCTATCGTAGCAATAGTGTTCTAATGCTTCTTAAAACACGATATCGCATCTCATCTCTATGTTTCATGGTAAGATATAATACGATTTGCGAAGTGTTATGTATTCCTCGTCTACACTTCAAATGAATGTAAATGCGACACTTCCTTGCAAGGAAATAGCGTTTGCAGATGTCTGCGTGTCGTAGCAATAGAGTTCTTATGATTCTTAAAATGCGATATCGCATCTCATTTCTATGTTTCATGGTAAGATATAATATGATTTGCGAAGTGTTAAGTATTCCTCGTCTACACTTCAAATGAATGTGAATGCGAAACTTCCTCGCTAGGAAATAGCGTTTGCAGATGTCTACGTATCGTAGCAATAGATTTCTAATGCTTCTTAAAACGCGATATCGCATCTCATCTCTATGTTTCATGGTAAGATATAATATGATTTGCGAAGTGTTATGTATTCCTCGTCTACACTTCAAATGAATGTAAATGCGACACTTCCTTGCAAGGAAATAGCGTTTGCAGATGTCTACGTATCGAAGCAATAGAGTTCAAATGCTTCTTAAAACGCGATATCGCATCTCATTTCTATGTTTCATGGTAAGATATATTATGATTTGCGAAGTGTTATGTATTCCTCGTCTACACTTCAATTGAATGTAAATGCGACACTTCCTTGCAAGGAAATAGCGTTTACAGATGTCTACGTATCGTAGCAATAGAGTTCTTATGATTCTTAAAACGCGATATCACATCTCATTTCTATGTTTCACGGTAAGATATAATATGATTTGCGAAGTGTTATGTATTCCTCGTCTACAATTCAAATGAGTGTGAATGCGACACTTCCTTGCACGGAAATAGCGTTTGCGAATGTCTACCTATCGTAGCAATAGTGTTCTAATGCTTCTTAAAACGCGATATCGCATCCCATCTCTATGTTTCATGGTAAGATATAATACGATTTGCGAAGTGTTATGTATTCCTCGTCTACACTTCAAATGAATGTAAATGCGACACTTCCTTGCAAGGAAATAGCGTTTGCAGATGTCTGCGTATCGAAGCAATAGGGTTCAAATGCTTCTTAAAACGCGATATCGCATCTCATTTCTATGTTTCATGGTAAGATATATTATGATTTGCGAAGTGTTATGTATTCCTCGTCTACACTTCAAATGAATGTAAATGCGACACTTCCTTGCAAGGAAATAGCGTTTGCGAATGCCTACCTATCATAGCAATAGTGTTCTAATGCTTCTTAAAACGCGATATCGCATCTCATCTCTATGTTTCATGGTAAGATATAATATGATTTTCGAAGTGTTATGTATTCCTCGTCTACACTTCAAATGAATGTAAATGCGACACTTCCTTGCAAGGAAATAGCGTTTGCAGATGTCTACGTATCGTAGCAATAGAGTTCAAATGCTTCTTAAAACGCGATATCGCATCTCATTTCTATGTTTCATGGTAAGATATAATATGATTTGCGAAGTGTTATGTATTCCTCGTCTACACTTCAAATGAATGTAAATGCGACACTTCCTTCCAAGGAAATAGCGTTTGCGAATGTCTACCTATCATAGCAATAGTGTTCTAATGCTTCTTAAAACGCGATATCGCATCTCATTTCTATGTTTCATGGTAAGGTATAATATGATTTGCGAAGTGTTATGTATTCCTCGTCTACACTTCAAATGAATGTAAATGCGACACTTCCTTGCAAGGAAATAGCGTTTGCAGATGTCTACGTATCGAAGCAATGGAGTTCAAATGCTTCTTAAAACGCGATATCGCATCTCATTTCTATGTTTCATGGTAAGATATAATATGATTTGCGAAGTGTCATGTATTCCTCGTCTACACTTCAAATGAATGTAAATGCGACACTACCTTGCTAGGAAATAGCGTCTGTAGATGTCTAGGTATCGCAGCAATAGAGTTCTAATGCTTCTTAAAACGCGATATCGCATCTCATTTCTATGTTTCATGGTAAGATATAATATGATTTGCGAAGTGTCATGTATTCCTCGTCTACACTTCAAATGAATGTAAATGCGACACTACCTTGCTAGGAAATAGCGTCTGTATATGTCTAGGTATCGCAGCAATAGAGTTCTAATGCTCCTTAAAACGCGATATCGCATCTCATTTCTATGTTTCATGGTAAGATATAATATGTTTTGCGAAGTGTCATGTATTCCTCGTCCACACTTCAAATGAATGTAAATGCGACACTTCCTTGCAAGGAAATATCGTTTGCGAATATCCATCTATCGTAGCAATAGTGTTCTAATGCTTCTTAAATCGCGATATCGCATCTCATCTCTATGTTTCATGGTAAGATATAATGTGATTTGCGAAGTGTTATGTATTCCTCGTCTACACTTCAAATGAATGTAAATGCGACACTTCCTTGCAAGGAAATAGCGTTTGCAGATGTCTACGTATCGAAGCAATAGAGTTCAAATGCTTCTTAAAACGCGATATCGCATCTCATTTCTATGTTTCATGGTAAGATATAATATGATTTGCGAAGTGTTATGTATTCCTCGTCTACACTTCAAATTAATGTAAATGCGACACTTCCTTGCAAGGAAATAGCGTTTGCGAATGTCTACCTATCATAGCAATAGTGTTCTAATGCTTCTTAAAACGCGATATCGCATCTCATCTCTATGTTTCATGGTAAGATATAATATGATTTGCGAAGTGTTATGTATTCCTCGTCTACACTTCAAATGAATGTAAATGCGACACTTCCTTGCAAGGAAATAGCGTTTGCAGATGTCTACGTATCGAAGCAATGGAGTTCAAATGCTTCTTAAAACGCGATATCGCATCTCATTTCTATGTTTCATGGTAAGATATAATATGATTTGCGAAGTGTCATGTATTCCTCGTCTACACTTCAAATGAATGTAAATGCGACACTACCTTGCTAGGAAATAGCGTCTGTAGATGTCTAGGTATCGCAGCAATAGAGTTCTAATGCTTCTTAAAACGCGATATCGCATCTCATTTCTATGTTTCATGGTAAGATATAATATGATTTGCGAAGTGTCATGTATTCCTCGTCTACACTTCAAATGAATGTAAATGCGACACTACCTTGCTAGGAAATAGCGTCTGTATATGTCTAGGTATCGCAGCAATAGAGTTCTAATGCTCCTTAAAACGCGATATCGCGTCTCATTTCTATGTTTCATGGTAAGATATAATATGATTTGCGAAGTGTTATGTATTCCTCGTCTACACTTCAAATGAATGTAAATGCGACACTTCCTTGCAAGGAAATAGCGTTTGCAAACGTCTTCCTACCGTAGCAATAGAGTTCTAATGCTTCGTAAAACGCGATATCGCATCTCATTTCTATACTTCATGGTAAGATATAATATGATTTGCGAAGTGTTATGTATTCCTCGTCTACACTTCAAATGAATGTAAATGAGACACTTCCTTGCAAGGAAATATCGTTTGCGAATATCCATCTATCGTAGCAATAGTGTTCTAATGCTTCTTAAAACGCGATATCGCATCTCATCTCTATGTTTCATGGTAAGATATAATATGATTTGCGAAGTGTTATGTATTCCTCGTCTACACTTCAAATGAATGTAAATGCGACACTTCCTTGCAAGGAAATAGCGTTTGCAGATGTCTATGTGTCGTAGCAATAGATTTCTAATGCTTCTTAAAACGTGATATCGCATCTCATTTCTATGTTTCATGGTAAGATATAATATGATTTGCGAAGTGTCATGTATTCCTCGTCTACACTTCAAATGAATGTAAATGCGACACTTCCTTGCAAGGAAATAGCGTTTGCGAATGTCTATCTATCGTAGCAATAGTGTTGTAATGCTGCTTAAAACGCGATATCGCATCTCATTTCTATGTTTCATGGTAAGATATAATATGATTAGACTTCAAATGAATGTAAATGCGACACTTCCTTTCTAGGAAATAGCGTCTGCAGATGTCTAGGTATCGTAGCAATAGAGTTCTAATGCTTTTTAAAACGCGATATCGCATCTCAGTTCTATGTTTCATGGTAAGATATAATATTCATTGCGAAGTGTTATGCATTCCTCGTCTACGATTGAAATGAATGTAAATGTGACACTTCCTTGCAAGGAAATAGCGTTTGCAGATGTCTACGTATCGTAGCAATAGAGTTCAAATGCTTCTTAAAACGCGATATCGCATCTCATTTCTATGTTTCATGGTAAGATATAATATGATTTGCGAAGTGTTATGTATTCCTCGTCTACACTTCAAATGAATGTAAATGCGACACTTCCTTGCAAGGAAATAGCGTTTGCGAATGTCTACCTATCATAGCAATAGTGTTCTAATGCTTCTTAAAACGCGATATCGCATCTCATTTCTATGTTTCATGGTAAGATATATTATGATTTGCGAAGTGTTATGTATTCCTCGTCTACACTTCAAATGAATGTAAATGCGACACTTCCTTGCAAGGAAATAGCGTTTACAGATGTCTACGTATCGTAGCAATAGAGTTCTTATGATTCTTAAAACGCGATATCACATCTCATTTCTATGTTTCATGGTAAGATATAATATGATTTGCGAAGTGTTATGTATTCCTTGTCTACACTTCAAATGGATGTGAATGCGACACTTCCTTGCAAGGAAATAGCGTTTGCGAATGTCTACCTATCGTAGCAATAGTGTTCTAATGCTTCTTAAAACGCGATATCGCATCTCATCTCTATGTTTCATGGTAAGATATAATACGATTTGCGAAGTGTTATGTATTCCTCGTCTACACTTCAAATTAATGTGAATGCGACACTTCCTTGCAAGGAAATAGCGTTTGCGAATGTCTACCTATCGTAGCAATAGTGTTCTAATGCTTCTTAAAACGCGATATCGCATCTCATTTCTATGTTTCATGGTAAGATATAATATGATTTGCGAAGTGTTATGTATTCCTCGTGTACACTTCAAATGAATGTAAATGCGACACTTCCTTGCAAGGAAATAGCGTTTGCGAATGTCTACCTATCATAGCAATAGTGCTCTAATGCTTCTTAAAACGCGATATCGCATCTCATCTCTATGTTTCATGGTAAGATATAATATGATTTGCGAAGTGTTATGTATTCCTCGTCTACACTTCAAATGAATGTAAATGCGACTCTTCCTTGCAAGGAAATAGCGTTTGCGAATGTCTACCTATCATAGCAATAGTGTTCTAATGCTTCTTAAAACGCGATATCGCATCTCATTTCTATGTTTCATGGTAAGATATATTATGATTTGCGAAGTGTTATGTATTCCTCGTCTACACTTCAAATGAATGTAAATGCGACACTTCCTTGCAAGGAAATAGCGTTTACAGATGTCTACGTATCGTAGCAATAGAGTTCTTATGATTCTTAAAACGCGATATCACATCTCATTTCTATGTTTCATGGTAAGATATAATATGATTTGCGAAGTGTTATGTATTCCTTGTCTACACTTCAAATGAATGTGAATGCGACACTTCCTTGCAAGGAAATAGCGTTTGCGAATGTCTACCTATCGTAGCAATAGTGTTCTAATGCTTCTTAAAACGCGATATCGCATCTCATCTCTATGTTTCATGGTAAGATATAATACGATTTGCGAAGTGTTATGTATTCCTCGTCTACACTTCAAATGAATGTGAATGCGAAACTTCCTCGCTAGGAAATAGCGTTTGCAGATGTCTACGTATCGTAGCAATAGATTTCTAATGCTTCTTAAAACGCGATATCGCATCTCATTTCTATTTTTCATGGTAAGATATAATATGAATTGCGAAGTGTCATGTATACCTCGTCTACACTTCAAATGAATGTAAATGCGACACTTCCTTGTAAGGAAATAGCGTTTGCAGATGTCAACCTATCGTAGCAATAGAGTTCTAATGCTTCTTAAAACGCGATATCTCATCTCATTTCTATGTTTCGTGGTAAGATATAATATGATTTGCGAAGTGTTATGTATTCCTCGTCTACACCTCAAATGAATGTAAATGCGACACTTCCTTGCAAGGAAATAGCGTTTGCGAATGTCTACCTATCATAGCAATAGT
This sequence comes from Xylocopa sonorina, assembly GCF_050948175.1. NCBI lineage: Eukaryota > Metazoa > Arthropoda > Insecta > Hymenoptera > Apidae > Xylocopa > Xylocopa sonorina. The sequence continues at coordinate 662,397 of NW_027490275.1, read as the reverse complement.
GCTCTAATGCTTCTTAAAACGCGATATCGCATCTCATCTCTATGTTTCATGGTAAGATATAATATGATTTGCGAAGTGTTATGTATTCCTCGTCTACACATCAAATGAATGTAAATGCGACACTTCCTTGTAAGGAAATAGCGTTTGCAGATGTCTACCTATCGTAGCAATAGAGTTCTAATGCTTCTTAGAACGCGATATCGCATCTCATTTCTATGTTTCATGGTAAGATATAATATGATTTGCGAAGTGTCATGTATTCCTCGTCTACACTTCAAATGAATGTAAATGCGACACTTCCTTGCTAGGAAATAGCGTCTGCAGATGTCTAGGTATCGTAGCAATAGAGTTCTAATGCTTCATAAAACGCGATATCGCATCACATTCCTATGTTTCATGGTAAGATATAATATTCATTGCGAAGTGTTATGCATTCCTCGTATACGATTGAAATGAATGTAAATGCGACACTTCCTTGCAGGGAAATAGCGTTTGCAAACGTCTACCTACCGCAGCAATAGAGTTCTAATGCTTCTTAAAACGCGATATCGCATCTCATTTCTATATTTCATGGTAAGATATAATATGATTTGCGAAGTGTTATGTATTCCTCGTCTACACTTCAAATGAATGTAAATGAGACACTTCCTTGCAAGGAAATATCGTTTGCAGATGTCTACGTATCGTAGCAATAGAGTTCTTATGATTCTTAAAACGCGATATCGCATCTCATTTCTATGTATCATGGTAAGGTATAATATGATTTGCGAAGTGTTATGTATTCCTCGTCTACACTTCAAATGAATGTAAATGCGACACTTCCTTGGAAGGAAATAGCGTTTGCAGATGTCTATGTATCGTAGCAATAGATTTCTAATGCTTCTTAAAACGCGATATCGCATCTCATTTCTATGTTTCATGGTAACATATAATATGATTTGCGAAGTGTCATGTATTCCTCGTCTACACTTCAAATGAATGTAAATGCGACACTACCTTGCTAGGAAATAGCGTCTGTAGATGTCTAGGTATCGCAGCAATAGAGTTCTAATGCTCCTTAAAACGCGATATCGCATCTCATTTCTATGTTTCATCGTAAGATATAATATGATTTGCGAAGTGTTATGTATTCCTCGTCTACACTTCAAATGAATATAAATGCGACACTTCCTTGCAAGGAAATAGCGTTTGCAAACGTCTACCTACCGTAGCAATAGAGTTCTAATGCTTCGTAAAACGCGATATCGCATCTCATTTCTATATTTCATGGTAAGATATAATATGATTTGCGAAGTGTTATGTATTCCTCGTCTACACTTCAAATGAATGTAAATGAGACACTACCTTGCAAGGAAATATCGTTTGCAGATGTCTACGTATCGTAGCAATAGAGTTCTTATGATTCTTAGAACGCGATATCGCATCTCATTTCTATGTTTCATGGTAAGGTATAATATGATTTGCGAAGTGTTATGTATTCCTCGTCTACACTTCAAATGTATGTGAATGCGACACTTCCTTGCAAGGAAAAAGCGTTTGCGAATGTCTACCTATCGTAGCAATAGTGTTCTAATGCTTCTTAAAACGCGATATCGCATCTCATTTCTATGTTTCATGGTAAGATATAATATTCATTGCGAAGTGTTATGCATTCCTCGTCTACGATTGAAATGAATGTAAATGTGACACTTCCTTTCTAGGAAATAGCGTCTGCAGATGTCTACGTATCGAAGGAATAGAGTTCTTATGATTCTTAAAACGCGATATCGCATCTCATTTCTATGTTTCATGGTAAGGTATAATATGATTTGCGAAGTGTTATGTATTCCTCGTCTACACTTCAAATGATTGTAAATGCGACACTTCCTTGCAAGGAAATAGCGTTTGCAGATGTCTACGTATCGAAGCAATGGAGTTCAAATGCTTCTTAAAACGCGGTATCGCATCTCATTTCTATGTTTCATGGTAAGATATAATATGATTTGCGAAGTGTCATGTATTCCTCGTCTACACTTCAAATGAATGTAAATGCGACACTACCTTGCTAGGAAATAGCGTCTGTAGATGTCTAGGTATCGCAGCAATAGAGCTCTAATGCTCCTTAAAACGCGATATCGCATCTCATTTCTATGTTTCATGGTAAGATATAATATGATTTGCGAAGTGTCATGTATTCCTCGTCCACACTTCAAATGAATGTAAATGCGACACTTCGTTGCAAGGAAATAGCGTTTGCGAATATCCATCTATCGTAGCAATAGTGTTCTAATGCTTCTTAAAACGCGATATCGCATCTCATCTCTATGTTTCATGGTAAGATATAATATGATTTGCGAAGTGTTATGTATTCCTCGTCTACACTTCAAATGAATGTAAATGCGACTCTTCCTTGCAAGGAAATAGCGTTTGCGAATGTCTACCTATCATAGCAATAGTGTTCTAATGCTTCTTAAAACGATATATCGCATCTCATTTCTATGTTTCATGGTAAGATATAATATGATTTGCGAAGTGTCATGTATTCCTCGTCTACACTTCAAATGAATGTAAATGCCACACTTCCCTGCTTGGAAATAGCGTCTGCAGATGTCCAGGTATCGCAGCAATAGAGTTCTAATGCTTCTTAAAACGCGATATCGCATCTCATTTCTATGTTTCATGGTAAGATATAATATGATTTACGAAGTGTTATGTATTCCTCGTCTAAACTTCAAATGAATGTAAATGCGACACTTTCTTGCAAGGAAGTAGCGTTTGCAGATGTCTACGTATCGTAGCAATAGAGTTCTTATGATTCTTAAAACGCGATATCGCATCTCATTTCTATGTTGCATGGTAAGATATAATATGATTTGCGAAGTGTTATGGATTCCTCGTCTACACTGCAAATGAATGTGAATGCGAAACTTCCTCGCTAGGAAATAGCGTTTGCGGATGTCTACGTATCGTAGCAATAGATTTCTAATGCTTCTTAAAACGCGATATCGCATCTCATTTCTATGTTTCATGGTAAGATATAATATGAATTGCGAAGTGTCATGTATACCTCGTCTACACTTCAAATGAATGTAAATGCGACACTTCCTTGCAAGGAAATAGCGTTTGCGAATGTCTATCTATCGTAGCAATAGTGTTCTAATGCTTCTTAAAACGCGATATTGAATCTGATTTCTATGTTTCATGGTAAGATATAATATGATTTGCGAAGTGTCATGTATTCCTCGTCTACACTTCAAATGAATGTAAATGCCACACTTCCCTGCTTGGAAATAGCGTCTGCAGATGTCCAGGTATCGTAGCAATAGAGTTCTAATGCTTCTTAAAACGCGATATCGCATCTCATTTCTGTGTTTCATGGTAAGATATAATATGATTTGCGAAGTGTTATGTATTCCTCGTCTACACTTCAATTGAATGTAAATGCGACACTTCCTTGCAAGGAAATAGCGTTTGCAGATGTCTACGTATCGTAGCAATAGAGTTCTTATGATTTTTAAAACGCGATATCGCATCTCATTTCTATGTTTCATGGTAAGATATAATATGATTTGCGAAGTGTCATGTATTCCTCGTCTACACTTCAAATGAATGTAAATGCGACACTACCTTGCTAGGAAATAGCGTCTGCAGATGTCCAGGTATCGTAGCAATAGTGTTCTAATGCTTCTTAAAACGCGATATCGCATCTCATTTCTTTGTTTCATGGTAAGATATAATATGATTTGCGAAGTGTTATGTATTCCTCGTCTACACTTCAAATGAATGTAAATGCGACACTTACTTGCAAGGAAATAGCGTTTGCAGATGTCTACGTATCGTAGCAATAGAGTTCTTATGATTCTTAAAACGCGATATCGCATCTCATTTCTATGTTTCATGGTAAGATATAATATGATTTGCGAAGTGTTATGTATTCTTCGTCTACACTTCAAATGAATGTAAATGCGACATTCCCTTGCAAGGAAATAGCGTTTGCAAATGTCTACCTATCGTCGCAATAGTGTTCTAATGCTCCTTAAAACGCGATATCGCATCTCAGTTCTATGTTTCATGGTAAGATATAATATGATTTGCGAAGTGTTATGTTTTCCTCGTCTACACTTCAAATGAATGTAAATGCGACACTTCCTTGTAAGGAAATAGCGTTTGCAGATGTCTACCTATCGTAGCAATAGAGTTCTAATGCTTCTTAAAACGCGATATCGCATCTCATTTCTATGTTTCATGGTAAGATACAATATGATTTGCGAAGTGTCATGTATTCCTCGTCTACACTTCAAATGAATGTAAATGCGACACTTCCTTGCAAGGAAATAGCGTTTGCAGATGTCTACGTATCGAAGCAATAGAGTTCAAATGCTTCTTAAAACGAGATATTGCATCTCATTTCTATGTTTCATGGTAAGATATATTATGATTTGCGAAGTGTTATGTATTCCTCGTCTACACTCCAAATGAATGTAAATGCGACACTTCCTTGCAAGGAAATAGCGTTTGCAGATGTCTACGTACCGTAGCAACAGAGTTCTTATGATTCCTAAAACGCGATATCGCATCTCATTTCTATGTTTCATGGTAAGATATAATATGATTTGCGAAGTGTTATGGATTCCTCGTCTACACTGCAAATGAATGTGAATGCGACACTTCCTCGCTAGGAAATAGCGTTTGCAGGTGTCTACGTATCGTAGCAATAGATTTCCAATGCCTCTTAAAACGCTATATCGCATCTCATTTCTATGTTTCATGGTAAGATATAATATGATTTGCGAAGTGTCATGTATTCCTCGTCTACACTTCAAATGAATGTAAATGCCACACTTCCCTGCTTGGAAATAGCGTCTGCAGATGTCCAGGTATCGTAGCAATAGAGTTCTAATGCTTCTTAAAACGCGATATCGCATCTCACTTCTATGTTTCATGGTAAGATATAATATGATTTGCGAAGTGTCATGTATTCCTCGTCTACACTTCAAATGAATGTAAATGCGACACTACCTTGCTAGGAAATAGCGTCTGCAGATGTCTAGGTATCGCAGCAATAGAGTTCTAATGCTTCTTAAAACGCGATATCGCATCTCATTTCTATGTTTCATGGTAAGATATAATATGATTTACGAAGTGTTATGTATTCCTCGTCTAAACTTCAAATGAATGTAAATGCGACACTTACTTGCAAGGAAATAGCGTTTGCAGATTTCTACGTATCGTAGCAATAGAGTTCTTATGATTCTTAAAACGCGATATCGCATCTCATTTCTATGTTGCATGGTAAGATATAATATGATTTGCGAAGTGTTATGGATTCCTCGTCTACACTGCAAATGAATGTGAATGCGAAACTTCCTCGCTAGGAAATAGCGTTTGCAGATGTCTACGCATCGTAGCAATAGATTTCTAATGCTTCTTAAAACGCGATATCGCATCTCATTTCTATGTTTCATGGTAAGATATAATATGAATTGCGAAGTGTCATGTATACCTCGTCTACACTTCAAATGAATGTAAATGCGACACTTCCTTGCAAGGAAATAGCGTTTGCGAATGTCTATCTATCGTAGCAATAGTGTTCTAATGCTTCTTAAAACGCGATATCGAATCTCATTTCTATGTTTCATGGTAAGATATAATATGATTTGCGAAGTGTCATGTATTCCTCGTCTACACTTCAAATGAATGTAAATGCCACACTTCCCTGCTTGGAAATAGCGTCTGCAGATGTCCAGGTATCGTAGCAATAGAGTTCTAATGCTTCTTAAAACGCGATATCGCATCTCATTTCTGTGTTTCATGGTAAGATATAATATGATTTGCGAAGTGTTATGTATTCCTCGTCTACACTTCAATTGAATGTAAATGCGACACTTCCTTGCAAGGAAATAGCGTTTGCAGATGTCTACGTATCGTAGCAATAGAGTTCTTATGATTTTTAAAACGCGATATCGCATCTCATTTCTATGTTTCATGGTAAGATATAATATGATTTGCGAAGTGTCATGTATTCCTCGTCTACACTTCAAATGAATGTAAATGCGACACTACCTTGCTAGGAAATAGCGTCTGCAGATGTCTATCTATCGTAGCAATAGTGTTCTAATGCTTCTTAAAACGCGATGTCGAATCTCATTTCTATGTTTCATGGTAAGATATAATATGATTTGCGAAGTGTCATGTATTCCTCGTCTACACTTCAAATGAATGTAAATGCCACACTTCCCTGCTTGGAAATAGCGTCTGCAGATGTCCAGGTATCGTAGCAATAGAGTTCTAATGCTTCTTAAAACGCGATATCGCATCTCATTTCTGTGTTTCATGGTAAGATATAATATGATTTGCGAAGTGTTATGTATTCCTCGTCTACACTTCAATTGAATGTAAATGCGACACTTCCTTGCAAGGAAATAGCGTTTGCAGATGTCTACGTATCGTAGCAATAGTGTTCAAATGCTTCTTAAAACGCGATATCGCATCTCATTTCTATGTTTCATGGTAAGATATAATATGATTTGCGAAGTGTTATGTATTCCTCGTCTACACTTCAAATCAATGTAAATGCGACACTTCCTTGCAAGGAAATAGCGTTTGCGAATGTCTACCTATCATAGCAATAGTGTTCTAATGCTTCTTAAAACGCGATATCGCATCTCATTTCTGTGTTTCATGGTAGGATATAATATGATTTGCGAAGTGTTATGTATTCCTCGTCTACACTTCAATTGAATGTAAATGCGACACTTCCTTGCAAGGAAATAGCGTTTGCAGATGTCTACGTATCGTAGCAATAGAGTTCTTATGATTTTTAAAACGCGATATCGCATCTCATTTCTATGTTTCATGGTAAGATATAATATGATTTGCGAAGTGTCATGTATTCCTCGTCTACACTTCAAATGAATGTAAATGCGACACTACCTTGCTAGGAAATAGCGTCTGCAGATGTCTAGGTATCGCAGCAATAGAGTTCTAATGCTTCTTAGAACGCGATATCGCATCTCACTTCTACGTTTCATGGTAAGATATAATATGATTTACGAAGTATCATGTATTCCTCGTCTACACTTCAAATGAATGTAAATGCGACACTACCTTGCTAGGAAATAGCGTCTGCAGATGTCCAGGTATCGTAGCAATAGTGTTCTAATGCTTCTTAAAACGCGATATCGCATCTCATTTCTTTGTTTCATGGTAAGATATAATATGATTTGCGAAGTGTTATGTATTCCTCGTCTACACTTCAAATGAATGTAAATGCGACACTTACTTGCAAGGAAATAGCGTTTGCAGATGTCTACGTATCGTAGCAATAGAGTTCTTATGATTCTTAAAACGCGATATCGCATCTCATTTCTATGCTTCATGGTAAGATATAATATGATTTGCGAAGTGTTATGTATTCTTCGTCTACACTTCAAATGAATGTAAATGCGACATTCCCTTGCAAGGAAATAGCGTTTGCAAATGTCTACCTATCGTCGCAATAGTGTTCTAATGCTCCTTAAAACGCGATATCGCATCTCAGTTCTATGTTTCATGGTAAGATATAATATGATTTGCGAAGTGTTATGTTTTCCTCGTCTACACTTCAAATGAATGTAAATGCGACACTTCCTTGTAAGGAAATAGCGTTTGCAGATGTCTACCTATCGTAGCAATAGAGTTCTAATGCTTCTTAAAACGCGATATCGCATCTCATTTCTATGTTTCATGGTAAGATACAATATGATTTGCGAAGTGTCATGTATTCCTCGTCTACACTTCAAATGAATGTAAATGCGACACTTCCTTGCAAGGAAATAGCGTTTGCAGATGTCTACGTATCGAAGCAATAGAGTTCAAATGCTTCTTAAAACGAGATATTGCATCTCATTTCTATGTTTCATGGTAAGATATATTATGATTTGCGAAGTGTTATGTATTCCTCGTCTACACTCCAAATGAATGTAAATGCGACTCTTCCTTGCAAGGAAATAGCGTTTGCAGATGTCTACGTACCGTAGCAACAGAGTTCTTATGATTCCTAAAACGCGATATCGCATCTCATTTCTATGTTTCATGGTAAGATATAATATGATTTGCGAAGTGTTATGGATTCCTCGTCTACACTGCAAATGAATGTGAATGCGACACTTCCACGCTAGGAAATAGCGTTTGCAGGTGTCTACGTATCGTAGCAATAGATTTCCAATGCCTCTTAAAACGCTATATCGCATCTCATTTCTGTGTTTCATGGTAAGATATAATATGATTTGCGAAGTGTTATGTATTCCTCCTCTACACTTCAAATGAATGTAAATGCGACACTTCCTTGCAAGGAAATAGCGTCTGCAGATGTCTACGTATCGTAGCAATAGAGTTCTTATGATTTTTAAAACGCGATATCGCATCGCATTTCTATGTTTCATGGTAAGATATAATATGATTTGCGAAGTGTCATGTATTCCTCGTCTACACTTCAAATGAATGTAAATGCGACACTACCTTGCTAGGAAATAGCGTCTGCAGATGTCTAGGTATCGCAGCAATAGAGTTCTAATGCTTCTTAAAACGCGATATCGCATCTCATTTCTATGTTTCATGGTAAGATATAATATGATTTACGAAGTGTTATGTATTCCTCGTCTAAACTTCAAATGAATGTAAATGCGACACTTACTTGCAAGGAAATAGCGTTTGCAGATGTCTACGTATCGTAGCAATAGAGTTCTTATGATTCTTAAAACGCGATATCGCATCTCATTTCTATGTTGCATGGTAAGATATAATATGATTTGCGAAGTGTTATGGATTCCTCGTCTACACTGCAAATGAATGTGAATGCGAAACTTCCTCGCTAGGAAATAGCGTTTGCAGATGTCTACGCATCGTAGCAATAGATTTCTAATGCTTCTTAAAACGCGATATCGCATCTCATTTCTATGTTTCATGGTAAGATATAATATGAATTGCGAAGTGTCATGTATACCTCGTCTACACTTCAAATGAATGTAAATGCGACACTTCCTTGCAAGGAAATAGCGTTTGCGAATGTCTATCTATCGTAGCAATAGTGTTCTAATGCTTCTTAAAACGCGATATCGAATCTCATTTCTATGTTTCATGGTAAGATATAATATGATTTGCGAAGTGTCATGTATTCCTCGTCTACACTTCAAATGAATGTAAATGCCACACTTCCCTGCTTGGAAATAGCGTCTGCAGATGTCCAGGTATCGTAGCAATAGAGTTCTAATGCTTCTTAAAACGCGATATCGCATCTCATTTCTGTGTTTCATGGTAAGATATAATATGATTTGCGAAGTGTTATGTATTCCTCGTCTACACTTCAATTGAATGTAAATGCGACACTTCCTTGCAAGGAAATAGCGTTTGCAGATGTCTACGTATCGTAGCAATAGAGTTCTTATGATTTTTAAAACGCGATATCGCATCTCATTTCTATGTTTCATGGTAAGATATAATATGATTTGCGAAGTGTCATGTATTCCTCGTCTACACTTCAAATGAATGTAAATGCGACACTACCTTGCTAGGAAATAGCGTCTGCAGATGTCTATCTATCGTAGCAATAGTGTTCTAATGCTTCTTAAAACGCGATGTCGAATCTCATTTCTATGTTTCATGGTAAGATATAATATGATTTGCGAAGTGTCATGTATTCCTCGTCTACACTTCAAATGAATGTAAATGCCACACTTCCCTGCTTGGAAATAGCGTCTGCAGATGTCCAGGTATCGTAGCAATAGAGTTCTAATGCTTCTTAAAACGCGATATCGCATCTCATTTCTGTGTTTCATGGTATGATATAATATGATTTGCGAAGTGTTATGTATTCCTCGTCTACACTTCAATTGAATGTAAATGCGACACTTCCTTGCAAGGAAATAGCGTTTGCAGATGTCTACGTATCGTAGCAATAGAGTTCAAATGCTTCTTAAAACGCGATATCGCATCTCATTTCTATGTTTCATGGTAAGATATAATATGATTTGCGAAGTGTTATGTATTCCTCGTCTACACTTCAAATCAATGTAAATGCGACACTTCCTTGCAAGGAAATAGCGTTTGCGAATGTCTACCTATCATAGCAATGGTGTTCTAATGCTTCTTAAAACGCGATATCGCATCTCATTTCTGTGTTTCATGGTAAGATATAATATGATTTGCGAAGTGTTATGTATTCCTCGTCTACACTTCAATTGAATGTAAATGCGACACTTCCTTGCAAGGAAATAGCGTTTGCAGATGTCTACGTATCGTAGCAATAGAGTTCTTATGATTTTTAGAACGCGATATCGCATCTCATTTCTATGTTTCATGGTAAGATATAATATGATTTGCGAAGTGTCATGTATTCCTCGTCTACACTTCAAATGAATGTAAATGCGACACTACCTTGCTAGGAAATAGCGTCTGCAGATGTCTAGGTATCGCAGCAATAGAGTTCTAATGCTTCTTAGAACGCGATATCGCATCTCACTTCTACGTTTCATGGTAAGATATAATATGATTTACGAAGTATCATGTATTCCTCGTCTACATTTCAAATGAATGTAAATGCGACACTTCCTCGCTAGGAAATAGCGTTTGCAGATGTCTACGTATCGTAGCAATAGATTTCTAATGCTTCTTAAAACGCGATATCGCATCTCATTTCAATGTTTCATGGTAAGATATAATATGATTTGCGAAGTGTTATGTATTCCTCGTCTACACTTCAAATGAATGAAAATGCCATACTTCCCTGATAGGAAGTAGCGTCTGCAGATGTCCAGGTATCGTAGCAATAGTGTTCTAATGCTTCTTAAAACGCGATATCGCATCTCATTTCTTTGTTTCATGGTAAGATATAATATGATTTGCGAAGTGTTATGTATTCCTCGTCTACACTTCAAATGAATGTAAATGCGACACTTACTTGCAAGGAAATAGCGTTTGCAGATGTCTACGTATCGTAGCAATAGAGTTCTTATGATTCTTAAAACGCGATATCGCATCTCACTTCTATGTTGCATGGTAAGATATAAAATGATTTGCGAAGTGTTATGGATTCCTCGTCTACACTGCAAATGAATGTGAATGCGAAACTTCCTCGCTAGGAAATAGCGTTTGCAGATGTCTACGTATCGTAGCAATAGATTTCTAATGCTTCTTAAAACGCGATATCGCATCTCATTTCTATGTTTCATGGTAAGATATAATATGATTTGCGAAGTGTCATGTATTCCTCGTCTACACTTCAAATGAATGAAAGTGCCATACTTCCTCGCAAGGAAATAGCGTTTGCAGATGTCTACGTATCGTAGCAATAGATATCCAATGCTTCTTAAAACGCGATCTCGCATCTCATTTCTATGTTTCATGGTAAGATATAATATGATTTACGAAGTATCATGTATTCCTCGTCTACACTTCAAATGAATGTAAATGCGACACTACCTTGCTAGGAAATAGCGTCTGCAGATGTCCAGGTATCGTAGCAATAGTGTTCTAATGCTTCTTAAAACGCGATATCGCATCTCATTTCTTTGTTTCATGGTAAGATATAATATGATTTGCGAAGTGTTATGTATTCCTCGTCTACACTTCAAATGAATGTAAATGCGACACTTACTTGCAAGGAAATAGCGTTTGCAGATGTCTACGTATCGTAGCAATAGAGTTCTTATGATTCTTAAAACGCGATATCGCATCTCATTTCTATGTTTCATGGTAAGATATAATATGATTTGCGAAGTGTTATGGATTCCTCGTCTACACTGCAAATGAATGTGAATGCGACACTTCCACGCTAGGAAATAGCGTTTGCAGGTGTCTACGTATCGTAGCAATAGATTTCCAATGCCTCTTAAAACGCTATATCGCATCTCATTTCTATGTTTCATGGTAAGATATAATATGATTTGCGAAGTGTCATGTATTCCTCGTCTACACTTCAAATGAATGTAAATGCCACACTTCCCTGCTTGGAAATAGCGTCTGCAGATGTCCAGGTATCGTAGCAATAGAGTTCTAATGCTTCTTAAAACGCGATATCGCATCTCATTTCTATGTTTCATGGTAAGATATAATATGATTTGCGAAGTGTTATGTATTCCTCCTCTACACTTCAAATGAATGTAAATGCGACACTTCCTTGCAAGGAAATAGCGTTTGCAGATGTCTACGTATCGTAGCAATAGAGTTCTTATGATTTTTAAAACGCGATATCGCATCGCATTTCTATGTTTAATGGTAAGATATAATATGATTTGCGAAGTATCATGTATTCCTCGTCTACACTTCAAATGAATGTAAATGCGACACTACCTTGCTAGGAAATAGCGTCTGCAGATGTCTAGGTATCGCAGCAATAGAGTTCTAATGCTTCTTAAAACGCGATATCGCATCTCATTTCTATGTTTCATGGTAAGATATAATATGATTTACGAAGTGTTATGTATTCCTCGTCTAAACTTCAAATGAATGTAAATGCGACACTTACTTGCAAGGAAATAGCGTTTGCAGATGTCTACGTATCGTAGCAATAGAGTTCTTATGATTCTTAAAACGCGATATCGCATCTCATTTCTATGTTGCATGGTAAGATATAATATGATTTGCGAAGTGTTATGGATTCCTCGTCTACACTGCAAATGAATGTGAATGCGAAACTTCCTCGCTAGGAAATAGCGTTTGCAGATGTCTACGCATCGTAGCAATAGATTTCTAATGCTTCTTAAAACGCGATATCGCATCTCATTTCTATGTTTCATGGTAAGATATAATATGAATTGCGAAGTGTCATGCATACCTCGTCTACACTTCAAATGAATGTAAATGCGACACTTCCTTGCAAGGAAATAGCGTTTGCGAATGTCTATCTATCGTAGCAATAGTGTTCTAATGCTTCTTAAAACGCGATATCGAATCTCATTTCTATGTTTCATGGTAAGATATAATATGATTTGCGAAGTGTTATGTATTCCTCGTCTACACTTCAAATGAATGTAAATGCGACACTTACTTGCAAGGAAATAGCGTTTGCAGATGTCTACGTATCGTAGCAATAGAGTTCTTATGATTCTTAAAACGCGATATCGCATCTCACTTCTACGTTGCATGGTAAGATATAAAATGATTTGCGAAGTGTTATGGATTCCTCGTCTACACTGCAAATGAATGTGAATGCGAAACTTCCTCGCTAGGAAATAGCGTTTGCAGATGTCTACGTATCGTAGCAATAGATTTCTAATGCTTCTTAAAACGCGATATCGCATCTCATTTCTATGTTTCATGGTAAGATATAATATGATTTGCGAAGTGTCATGTATTCCTCGTCTACACTTCAAATGAATGAAAGTGCCATACTTCCTCGCAAGGAAATAGCGTTTGCAGATGTCTACGTATCGTAGCAATAGATATCCAATGCTTCTTAAAACGCGATCTCGCATCTCATTTCTATGTTTCATGGTAAGATATAATATCATTTGCGAAGTGTTATGGATTCCTCGTCTACACTGCAAATGAATGTGAATGCGAAACTTCCTCGCCAGGAAATAGCGTTTGCAGATGTCTACGTATCGTAGCAATAGATTTCTAATGCTTCTTAAAACGCGATATCGCATCTCATTTCTATGTTTCATGGTAAGATATAATATTCATTGCGAAGTGTTATGCATTCCTCGTCTACACTTCAAATGCATATAAATGCGAAACTTTCATGCAAGGAAATAGCGTTTGCAGATGTCTACGTATCGTAGCAATAGAGTTCTTATGATTCTTAAAACGCGATATCGCATCTCATTTCTATGTTTCATGGTAAGATATAATATGATTTGCGAAGTGTTATGTTTTCCTCGTCTACACTTCAAATGAATGTAAATGCGACACTTCCTTGTAAGGAAATAGCGTTTGCAGATGTCTACCTATCGTAGCAATAGAGTTCTTATGATTTTTAAAACGCGATATCGCATCTCATTTCTATGTTTCATGGTAAGATATAATATGAATTGCGAAGTGTCATGTATTCCTCGTCTACACTTCAAATGAATGTAAATGCGACACTACCTTGCTAGGAAATAGCGTCTGCAGATGTCTATCTATCGTAGCAATAGTGTTCTAATGCTTCTTAAAACGCGATGTCGAATCTCATTTCTATGTTTCATGGTAAGATATAATATCATTTGCGAAGTGTCATGTATTCCTCGTCTACACTTCAAATGAATGTAAATGCCACACTTCCCTGCTTGGAAATAGCGTCTGCAGATGTCCAGGTATCGTAGCAATAGAGTTCTAATGCTTCTTAAAACGCGATATCGCATCTCATTTCTGTGTTTCATGGTAAGATATAATATGATTTGCGAAGTGTTATGTATTCCTCGTCTACACTTCAATTGAATGTAAATGCGACACTTCCTTGCAAGGAAATAGCGTTTGCAGATGTCTACGTATCGTAGCAATAGAGTTCAAATGCTTCTTAAAACGCGATATCGCATCTCATTTCTATGTTTCATGGTAAGATATAATATGATTTGCGAAGTGTTATGTATTCCTCGTCTACACTTCAAATCAATGTAAATGCGACACTTCCTTGCAAGGAAATAGCGTTTGCGAATGTCTACCTATCATAGCAATAGTGTTCTAATGCTTCTTAAAACGCGATATCGCATCTCATTTCTGTGTTTCATGGTAAGATATAATATGATTTGCGAAGTGTTATGTATTCCTCGTCTACACTTCAATTGAATGTAAATGCGACACTTCCTTGCAAGGAAATAGCGTTTGCAGATGTCTACGTATCGTAGCAATAGAGTTCTTATGATTTTTAAAACGCGATATCGCATCTCATTTCTATGTTTCATGGTAAGATATAATATGATTTGCGAAGTGTCATGTATTCCTCGTCTACACTTCAAATGAATGTAAATGCGACACTACCTTGCTAGGAAATAGCGTCTGCAGATGTCTAGGTATCGCAGCAATAGAGTTCTAATGCTTCTTAGAACGCGATATCGCATCTCACTTCTACGTTTCATGGTAAGATATAATATGATTTACGAAGTATCATGTATTCCTCGTCTACACTTCAAATGAATGTAAATGCGACACTTCCTCGCTAGGAAATAGCGTTTGCAGATGTCTACGTATCGTAGCAATAGATTTCTAATGCTTCTTAAAACGCGATATCGCATCTCATTTCAATGTTTCATGGTAAGATATAATATGATTTGCGAAGTGTTATGTATTCCTCGTCTACACTTCAAATGAATGAAAATGCCATACTTCCCTGATAGGAAATAGCGTCTGCAGATGTCCAGGTATCGTAGCAATAGTGTTCTAATGCTTCTTAAAACGCGATATCGCATCTCATTTCTTTGTTTCATGGTAAGATATAATATGATTTGCGAAGTGTTATGTATTCCTCGTCTACACTTCAAATGAATGTAAATGCGACACTTACTTGCAAGGAAATAGCGTTTGCAGATGTCTACGTATCGTAGCAATAGAGTTCTTATGATTCTTAAAACGCGATATCGCATCTCACTTCTATGTTGCATGGTAAGATATAAAATGATTTGCGAAGTGTTATGGATTCCTCGTCTACACTGCAAATGAATGTGAATGCGAAACTTCCTCGCTAGGAAATAGCGTTTGCAGATGTCTACGTATCGTAGCAATAGATTTCTAAAGCTTCTTAAAACGCGATATCGCATCTCATTTCTATGTTTCATGGTAAGATATAATATGATTTGCGAAGTGTCATGTATTCCTCGTCTACACTTCAAATGAATGAAAGTGCCATACTTCCTCGCAAGGAAATAGCGTTTGCAGATGTCTACGTATCGTAGCAATAGATTTCCAATGCTTCTTAAAACGCGATCTCGCATCTCATTTCTATGCTTCATGGTAAGATATAATATGATTTGCGAAGTGTTATGGATTCCTCGTCTACACTGCAAATGAATGTGAATGCGAAACTTCCTCGCCAGGAAATAGCGTTTGCAGATGTCTACGTATCGTAGCAATAGATTTCTAATGCTTCTTAAAACGCGATATCGCATCTCATTTCTATGTTTCATGGTAAGATATAATATTCATTGCGAAGTGTTATGCATTCCTCGTCTACACTTCAAATGCATATAAATGCGAAACTTTCATGCAAGGAAATAGCGTTTGCAGATGTCT
The DNA here is from genome assembly GCF_050948175.1 of Xylocopa sonorina. NCBI lineage: Eukaryota > Metazoa > Arthropoda > Insecta > Hymenoptera > Apidae > Xylocopa > Xylocopa sonorina. The sequence continues at coordinate 646,233 of NW_027490275.1, read as the reverse complement.
ACGTATCGTAGCAATAGAGTTCTTATGATTCTTAAAACGCGATATCGCATCTCATTTCTATGTTTCATGGTAAGATATAATATGATTTGCGAAGTGTTATGTATTCTTCGTCTACACTTCAAATGAATGTAAATGCGACATTCCCTTGCAAGGAAATAGCGTTTGCAAATGTCTACCTATCGTCGCAATAGTGTTCTAATGCTTCTTAAAACGCGATATCGCATCTCAGTTCTATGTTTCATGGTAAGATATAATATGATTTGCGAAGTGTTATGTTTTCCTCGTCTACACTTCAAATGAATGTAAATGCGACACTTCCTTGTAAGGAAATAGCGTTTGCAGATGTCTACCTATCGTAGCAATAGAGTTCTAATGCTTCTTAAAACGCGATATCGCATCTCATTTCTATGTTTCATGGTAAGATATAATATGATTTGCGAAGTGTCATGTATTCCTCGTCTACACTGCAAATGAATGTGAATGCGACACTTCCTCGCTAGGAAATAGCGTTTGCAGGTGTCTACGTATCGTAGCAATAGATTTCCAATGCCTCTTAAAACGCTATATCGCATCTCATTTCTATGTTTCATGGTAAGATATAATATGATTTGCGAAGTGTCATGTATTCCTCGTCTACACTTCAAATGAATGTAAATGCCACACTTCCCTGCTTGGAAATAGCGTCTGCAGATGTCCAGGTATCGTAGCAATAGAGTTCTAATGCTTCTTAAAACGCGATATCGCATCTCATTTCTATGTTTCATGGTAAGATATAATATCATTTGCGAAGTGTTATGTATTCCTCCTCTACACTTCAAATGAATGTAAATGCGACACTTCCTTGCAAGGAAATAGCGTTTGCAGATGTCTACGTATCGTAGCAATAGAGTTCTTATGATTTTTAAAACGCGATATCGCATCGCATTTCTATGTTTCATGGTAAGATATAATATGATTTGCGAAGTGTCATGTATTCCTCGTCTACACTTCAAATGAATGTAAATGCGACACTACCTTGCAAGGAAATAGCGTTTGCAGATGTCTACGTATCGTAGCAATAGAGTTCTTATGATTTTTAAAACGCGATATCGCTTCTCATTTCTATGTTTCATGGTAAGATATAATATGATTTGCGAAGTGTCATGTATTCCTCGTCTACACTTCAAATGAATGTAAATGCGACACTACCTTGCTAGGAAATAGCGTCTGCAGATGTCTATCTATCGTAGCAATAGTGTTCTAATGCTTCTTAAAACGCGATGTCGAATCTCATTTCTATGTTTCATGGTAAGATATAATATGATTTGCGAAGTGTTATGGATTCCTCGTCTACACTGCAAATGAATGTGAATGCGAAACTTCCTCGCCAGGAAATAGCGTTTGCAGATGTCTACGTATCGTAGCAATAGATTTCTAATGCTTCTTAAAACGCGATATCGCATCTCATTTCTATGTTTCATGGTAAGATATAATATTCATTGCGAAGTGTTATGCATTCCTCGTCTACACTTCAAATGCATATAAATGCGAAACTTTCATGCAAGGAAATAGCGTTTGCAGATGTCTACGTATCGTAGCAATAGAGTTCTTATGATTCTTAAAACGCGATATCGCATCTCATTTCTATGTTTCATGGTAAGATATAATATGATTTGCGAAGTGTTATGTATTCTTCGTCTACACTTCAAATGAATGTAAATGCGACATTCCCTTGCAAGGAAATAGCGTTTGCAAATGTCTACCTATCGTCGCAATAGTGTTCTAATGCTTCTTAAAACGCGATATCGCATCTCAGTTCTATGTTTCATGGTAAGATATAATATGATTTGCGAAGTGTTATGTTTTCCTCGTCTACACTTCAAATGAATGTAAATGCGACACTTCCTTGGAAGGAAATAGCGTTTGCAGATGTCTACCTATCGTAGCAATAGAGTTCTAATGCTTCTTAAAACGCGATATCGCATCTCATTTCTATGTTTCATGGTAAGATATAATATGATTTGCGAAGTGTCATGTATTCCTCGTCTACACTGCAAATGAATGTGAATGCGACACTTCCTCGCTAGGAAATAGCGTTTGCAGGTGTCTACGTATCGTAGCAATAGATTTCCAATGCCTCTTAAAACGCTATATCGCATCTCATTTCTATGTTTCATGGTAAGATATAATATGATTTGCGAAGTGTCATGTATTCCTCGTCTACACTTCAAATGAATGTAAATGCCACACTTCCCTGCTTGGAAATAGCGTCTGCAGATGTCCAGGTATCGTAGCAATAGAGTTCTAATGCTTCTTAAAACGCGATATCGCATCTCATTTCTATGTTTCATGGTAAGATATAATATCATTTGCGAAGTGTTATGTATTCCTCCTCTACACTTCAAATGAATGTAAATGCGACACTTCCTTGCAAGGAAATAGCGTTTGCAGATGTCTACGTATCGTAGCAATAGAGTTCTTATGATTTTTAAAACGCGATATCGCATCGCATTTCTATGTTTCATGGTAAGATATAATATGATTTGCGAAGTGTCATGTATTCCTCGTCTACACTTCAAATGAATGTAAATGCGACACTACCTTGCAAGGAAATAGCGTTTGCAGATGTCTACGTATCGTAGCAATAGAGTTCTTATGATTTTTAAAACGCGATATCGCATCTCATTTCTATGTTTCATGGTAAGATATAATATGATTTGCGAAGTGTCATGTATTCCTCGTCTACACTTCAAATGAATGTAAATGCGACACTACCTTGCTAGGAAATAGCGTCTGCAGATGTCTATCTATCGTAGCAATAGTGTTCTAATGCTTCTTAAAACGCGATGTCGAATCTCATTTCTATGTTTCATGGTAAGATATAATATGATTTGCGAAGTGTTATGTATTCCTCGTCTACACTTCAAATCAATGTAAATGCGACACTTCCTTGCAAGGAAATAGCGTTTGCGAATGTCTACCTATCATAGCAATAGTGTTCTAATGCTTCTTAAAACGCGATATCGCATCTCATTTCTGTGTTTCATGGTAAGATATAATATGATTTGCGAAGTGTTATGTATTCCTCGTCTACACTTCAATTGAATGTAAATGCGACACTTCCTTGCAAGGAAATAGCGTTTGCAGATGTCTACGTATCGTAGCAATAGAGTTCTTATGATTTTTAAAACGCGATATCGCATCTCATTTCTATGTTTCATGGTAAGATATAATATGATTTGCGAAGTGTCATGTATTCCTCGTCTACACTTCAAATGAATGTAAATGCGACACTACCTTGCTAGGAAATAGCGTCTGCAGATGTCTAGGTATCGCAGCAATAGAGTTCTAATGCTTCTTAGAACGCGATATCGCATCTCACTTCTACGTTTCATGGTAAGATATAATATGATTTACGAAGTATCATGTATTCCTCGTCTACACTTCAAATGAATGTAAATGCGACACTTCCTCGCTAGGAAATAGCGTTTGCAGATGTCTACGTATCGTAGCAATAGATTTCTAATGCTTCTTAAAACGCGATATCGCATCCCATTTCAATGTTTCATGGTAAGATATAATATGATTTGCGAAGTGTTATGTATTCCTCGTCTACACTTCAAATGAATGAAAATGCCATACTTCCCTGATAGGAAATAGCGTCTGCAGATGTCCAGGTATCGTAGCAATAGTGTTCTAATGCTTCTTAAAACGCGATATCGCATCTCATTTCTTTGTTTCATGGTAAGATATAATATGATTTGCGAAGTGTTATGTATTCCTCGTCTACACTTCAAATGAATGTAAATGCGACACTTACTTGCAAGGAAATAGCGTTTGCAGATGTCTACGTATCGTAGCAATAGAGTTCTTATGATTCTTAAAACGCGATATCGCATCTCACTTCTATGTTGCATGGTAAGATATAAAATGATTTGCGAAGTGTTATGGATTCCTCGTCTACACTGCAAATGAATGTGAATGCGAAACTTACTCGCTAGGAAATAGCGTTTGCAGATGTCTACGTATCGTAGCAATAGATTTCTAATGCTTCTTAAAACGCGATATCGCATCTCATTTCTATGTTTCATGGTAAGATATAATATGATTTGCGAAGTGTCATGTATTCCTCGTCTACACTTCAAATGAATGAAAGTGCCATACTTCCTCGCAAGGAAATAGCGTTTGCAGATGTCTACGTATCGTAGCAATAGATTTCCAATGCTTCTTAAAACGCGATCTCGCATCTCATTTCTATGCTTCATGGTAAGATATAATATGATTTGCGAAGTGTTATGGATTCCTCGTCTACACTGCAAATGAATGTGAATGCGAAACTTCCTCGCCAGGAAATAGCGTTTGCAGATGTCTACGTATCGTAGCAATAGATTTCTAATGCTACTTAAAACGCGATATCGCATCTCATTTCTATGTTTCATGGTAAGATATAATATTCATTGCGAAGTGTTATGCATTCCTCGTCTACACTTCAAATGCATATAAATGCGAAACTTTCATGCAAGGAAATAGCGTTTGCAGATGTCTACGTATCGTAGCAATAGAGTTCTTATGATTCTTAAAACGCGATATCGCATCTCATTTCTATGTTTCATGGTAAGATATAATATGATTTGCGAAGTGTTATGTATTCTTCGTCTACACTTCAAATGAATGTAAATGCGACATTCCCTTGCAAGGAAATAGCGTTTGCAAATGTCTACCTATCGTCGCAATAGTGTTCTAATGCTTCTTAAAACGCGATATCGCATCTCAGTTCTATGTTTCATGGTAAGATATAATATGATTTGCGAAGTGTTATGTTTTCCTCGTCTACACTTCAAATGAATGTAAATGCGACACTTCCTTGTAAGGAAATAGCGTTTGCAGATGTCTACCTATCGTAGCAATAGAGTTCTAATGCTTCTTAAAACGCGATATCGCATCTCATTTCTATGTTTCATGGTAAGATATAATATGATTTGCGAAGTGTCATGTATTCCTCGTCTACACTGCAAATGAATGTGAATGCGACACTTCCTCGCTAGGAAATAGCGTTTGCAGGTGTCTACGTATCGTAGCAATAGATTTCCAATGCCTCTTAAAACGCTATATCGCATCTCATTTCTATGTTTCATGGTAAGATATAATATGATTTGCGAAGTGTCATGTTTTCCTCGTCTACACTTCAAATGAATGTAAATGCCACACTTCCCTGCTTGGAAATAGCGTCTGCAGATGTCCAGGTATCGTAGCAATAGAGTTCTAATGCTTCTTAAAACGCGATATCGCATCTCATTTCTATGTTTCATGGTAAGATATAATATCATTTGCGAAGTGTTATGTATTCCTCCTCTACACTTCAAATGAATGTAAATGCGACACTTCCTTGCAAGGAAATAGCGTTTGCAGATGTCTACGTATCGTAGCAATAGAGTTCTTATGATTTTTAAAACGCGATATCGCATCGCATTTCTATGTTTCATGGTAAGATATAATATGATTTGCGAAGTGTCATGTATTCCTCGTCTACACTTCAAATGAATGTAAATGCGACACTACCTTGCAAGGAAATAGCGTTTGCAGATGTCTACGTATCGTAGCAATAGAGTTCTTATGATTTTTAAAACGCGATATCGCATCTCATTTCTATGTTTCATGGTAAGATATAATATGATTTGCGAAGTGTCATGTATTCCTCGTCTACACTTCAAATGAATGTAAATGCGACACTACCTTGCTAGGAAATAGCGTCTGCAGATGTCTATCTATCGTAGCAATAGTGTTCTAATGCTTCTTAAAATGCGATGTCGAATCTCATTTCTATGTTTCATGGTAAGATATAATATGATTTGCGAAGTGTCATATATTCCTCGTCTACACTTCAAATGAATGTAAATGCCACACTTCCCTGCTTGGAAATAGCGTCTGCAGATGTCCAGGTATCGTAGCAATAGAGTTCTAATGCTTCTTAAAACGCGATATCGCATCTCATTTCTGTGTTTCATGGTAAGATATAATATGATTTGCGAAGTGTTATGTATTCCTCGTCTACACTTCAATTGAATGTAAATGCGACACTTCCTTGCAAGGAAATAGCGTTTGCAGATGTCTACGTATCGTAGCAATAGAGTTCAAATGCTTCTTAAAACGCGATATCGCATCTCATTTCTATGTTTCATGGTAAGGTATAATATGATTTGCGAAGTGTTATGTATTCCTCGTCTACACTTCAAATCAATGTAAATGCGACACTTCCTTGCAAGGAAATAGCGTTTGCGAATGTCTACCTATCATAGCAATAGTGTTCTAATGCTTCTTAGAACGCGATATCGCATCTCACTTCTACGTTTCATGGTAAGATATAATATGATTTACGAAGTATCATGTATTCCTCGTCTACACTTCAAATGAATGTAAATGCGACACTTCCTCGCTAGGAAATAGCGTTTGCAGATGTCTACGTATCGTAGCAATAGATTTCTAATGCTTCTTAAAACGCGATATCGCATCTCATTTCAATGTTTCATGGTAAGATATAATATGATTTGCGAAGTGTTATGTATTCCTCGTCTACACTTCAAATGAATGAAAATGCCATACTTCCCTGATAGGAAATAGCGTCTGCAGATGTCCAGGTATCGTAGCAATAGTGTTCTAATGCTTCTTAAAACGCGATATCGCATCTCATTTCTTTGTTTCATGGTAAGATATAATATGATTTGCGAAGTGTTATGTATTCCTCGTCTACACTTCAAATGAATGTAAATGCGACACTTCCTTGTAAGGAAATAGCGTTTGCAGATGTCTACGTATCGTAGCAATAGAGTTCTTATGATTCTTAAAACGCGATATCGCATCTCACTTCTATGTTGCATGGTAAGATATAATATGATTTGCGAAGTGTTATGGATTCCTCGTCTACACTGCAAATGAATGTGAATGCGAAACTTCCTCGCCAGGAAATAGCGTTTGCAGATGTCTACGTATCGTAGCAATAGATTTCTAATGCTTCTTAAAACGCGATATCGCATCTCATTTCTATGTTTCATGGTAAGATATAATATTCATTGCGAAGTGTTATGCATTCCTCGTCTACACTTCAAATGCATATAAATGCGAAACTTTCATGCAAGGAAATAGCGTTTGCAGATGTCTACGTATCGTAGCAATAGAGTTCTTATGATTCTTAAAACGCGATATCGCATCTCATTTCTATGTTTCATGGTAAGATATAATATGATTTGCGAAGTGTTATGTATTCTTCGTCTACACTTCAAATGAATGTAAATGCGACATTCCCTTGCAAGGAAATAGCGTTTGCAAATGTCTACCTATCGTCGCAATAGTGTTCTAATGCTTCTTAAAACGCGATATCGCATCTCAGTTCTATGTTTCATGGTAAGATATAATATGATTTGCGAAGTGTTATGTTTTCCTCGTCTACACTTCAAATGAATGTAAATGCGACACTTCCTTGTAAGGAAATAGCGTTTGCAGATGTCTACCTATCGTAGCAATAGAGTTCTAATGCTTCTTAAAACGCGATATCGCATCTCATTTCTATGTTTCATGGTAAGATATAATATGATTTGCGAAGTGTCATGTATTCCTCGTCTACACTGCAAATGAATGTGAATGCGACACTTCCTCGCTAGGAAATAGCGTTTGCAGGTGTCTACGTATCGTAGCAATAGATTTCCAATGCCTCTTAAAACGCTATATCGCATCTCATTTCTATGTTTCATGGTAAGATATAATATGATTTGCGAAGTGTCATGTATTCCTCGTCTACACTTCAAATGAATGTAAATGCCACACTTCCCTGCTTGGAAATAGCGTCTGCAGATGTCCAGGTATCGTAGCAATAGAGTTCTAATGCTTCTTAAAACGCGATATCGCATCTCATTTCTATGTTTCATGGTAAGATATAATATCATTTGCGAAGTGTTATGTATTCCTCCTCTACACTTCAAATGAATGTAAATGCGACACTTCCTTGCAAGGAAATAGCGTTTGCAGATGTCTACGTATCGTAGCAATAGAGTTCTTATGATTTTTAAAACGCGATATCGCATCGCATTTCTATGTTTCATGGTAAGATATAATATGATTTGCGAAGTGTCATGTATTCCTCGTCTACACTTCAAATGAATGTAAATGCGACACTACCTTGCAAGGAAATAGCGTTTGCAGATGTCTACGTATCGTAGCAATAGAGTTCTTATGATTTTTAAAACGCGATATCGCTTCTCATTTCTATGTTTCATGGTAAGATATAATATGATTTGCGAAGTGTCATGTATTCCTCGTCTACACTTCAAATGAATGTAAATGCGACACTACCTTGCTAGGAAATAGCGTCTGCAGATGTCTATCTATCGTAGCAATAGTGTTCTAATGCTTCTTAAAACGCGATGTCGAATCTCATTTCTATGTTTCATGGTAAGATATAATATGATTTGCGAAGTGTTATGGATTCCTCGTCTACACTGCAAATGAATGTGAATGCGAAACTTCCTCGCCAGGAAATAGCGTTTGCAGATGTCTACGTATCGTAGCAATAGATTTCTAATGCTTCTTAAAACGCGATATCGCATCTCATTTCTATGTTTCATGGTAAGATATAATATTCATTGCGAAGTGTTATGCATTCCTCGTCTACACTTCAAATGCATATAAATGCGAAACTTTCATGCAAGGAAATAGCGTTTGCAGATGTCTACGTATCGTAGCAATAGAGTTCTTATGATTCTTAAAACGCGATATCGCATCTCATTTCTATGTTTCATGGTAAGATATAATATGATTTGCGAAGTGTTATGTATTCTTCGTCTACACTTCAAATGAATGTAAATGCGACATTCCCTTGCAAGGAAATAGCGTTTGCAAATGTCTACCTATCGTCGCAATAGTGTTCTAATGCTTCTTAAAACGCGATATCGCATCTCAGTTCTATGTTTCATGGTAAGATATAATATGATTTGCGAAGTGTTATGTTTTCCTCGTCTACACTTCAAATGAATGTAAATGCGACACTTCCTTGGAAGGAAATAGCGTTTGCAGATGTCTACCTATCGTAGCAATAGAGTTCTAATGCTTCTTAAAACGCGATATCGCATCTCATTTCTATGTTTCATGGTAAGATATAATATGATTTGCGAAGTGTCATGTATTCCTCGTCTACACTGCAAATGAATGTGAATGCGACACTTCCTCGCTAGGAAATAGCGTTTGCAGGTGTCTACGTATCGTAGCAATAGATTTCCAATGCCTCTTAAAACGCTATATCGCATCTCATTTCTATGTTTCATGGTAAGATATAATATGATTTGCGAAGTGTCATGTATTCCTCGTCTACACTTCAAATGAATGTAAATGCCACACTTCCCTGCTTGGAAATAGCGTCTGCAGATGTCCAGGTATCGTAGCAATAGAGTTCTAATGCTTCTTAAAACGCGATATCGCATCTCATTTCTATGTTTCATGGTAAGATATAATATCATTTGCGAAGTGTTATGTATTCCTCCTCTACACTTCAAATGAATGTAAATGCGACACTTCCTTGCAAGGAAATAGCGTTTGCAGATGTCTACGTATCGTAGCAATAGAGTTCTTATGATTTTTAAAACGCGATATCGCATCGCATTTCTATGTTTCATGGTAAGATATAATATGATTTGCGAAGTGTCATGTATTCCTCGTCTACACTTCAAATGAATGTAAATGCGACACTACCTTGCAAGGAAATAGCGTTTGCAGATGTCTACGTATCGTAGCAATAGAGTTCTTATGATTTTTAAAACGCGATATCGCATCTCATTTCTATGTTTCATGGTAAGATATAATATGATTTGCGAAGTGTCATGTATTCCTCGTCTACACTTCAAATGAATGTAAATGCGACACTACCTTGCTAGGAAATAGCGTCTGCAGATGTCTATCTATCGTAGCAATAGTGTTCTAATGCTTCTTAAAACGCGATGTCGAATCTCATTTCTATGTTTCATGGTAAGATATAATATGATTTGCGAAGTGTTATGTATTCCTCGTCTACACTTCAAATCAATGTAAATGCGACACTTCCTTGCAAGGAAATAGTGTTTGCGAATGTCTACCTATCATAGCAATAGTGTTCTAATGCTTCTTAAAACGCGATATCGCATCTCATTTCTGTGTTTCATGGTAAGATATAATATGATTTGCGAAGTGTTATGTATTCCTCGTCTACACTTCAATTGAATGTAAATGCGACACTTCCTTGCAAGGAAATAGCGTTTGCAGATGTCTACGTATCGTAGCAATAGAGTTCTTATGATTTTTAAAACGCGATATCGCATCTCATTTCTATGTTTCATGGTAAGATATAATATGATTTGCGAAGTGTCATGTATTCCTCGTCTACACTTCAAATGAATGTAAATGCGACACTACCTTGCTAGGAAATAGCGTCTGCAGATGTCTAGGTATCGCAGCAATAGAGTTCTAATGCTTCTTAGAACGCGATATCGCATCTCACTTCTACGTTTCATGGTAAGATATAATATGATTTACGAAGTATCATGTATTCCTCGTCTACACTTCAAATGAATGTAAATGCGACACTTCCTCGCTAGGAAATAGCGTTTGCAGATGTCTACGTATCGTAGCAATAGATTTCTAATGCTTCTTAAAACGCGATATCGCATCCCATTTCAATGTTTCATGGTAAGATATAATATGATTTGCGAAGTGTTATGTATTCCTCGTCTACACTTCAAATGAATGAAAATGCCATACTTCCCTGATAGGAAATAGCGTCTGCAGATGTCCAGGTATCGTAGCAATAGTGTTCTAATGCTTCTTAAAACGCGATATCGCATCTCATTTCTTTGTTTCATGGTAAGATATAATATGATTTGCGAAGTGTTATGTATTCCTCGTCTACACTTCAAATGAATGTAAATGCGACACTTACTTGCAAGGAAATAGCGTTTGCAGATGTCTACGTATCGTAGCAATAGAGTTCTTATGATTCTTAAAACGCGATATCGCATCTCACTTCTATGTTGCATGGTAAGATATAAAATGATTTGCGAAGTGTTATGGATTCCTCGTCTACACTGCAAATGAATGTGAATGCGAAACTTACTCGCTAGGAAATAGCGTTTGCAGATGTCTACGTATCGTAGCAATAGATTTCTAATGCTTCTTAAAACGCGATATCGCATCTCATTTCTATGTTTCATGGTAAGATATAATATGATTTGCGAAGTGTCATGTATTCCTCGTCTACACTTCAAATGAATGAAAGTGCCATACTTCCTCGCAAGGAAATAGCGTTTGCAGATGTCTACGTATCGTAGCAATAGATTTCCAATGCTTCTTAAAACGCGATCTCGCATCTCATTTCTATGCTTCATGGTAAGATATAATATGATTTGCGAAGTGTTATGGATTCCTCGTCTACACTGCAAATGAATGTGAATGCGAAACTTCCTCGCCAGGAAATAGCGTTTGCAGATGTCTACGTATCGTAGCAATAGATTTCTAATGCTACTTAAAACGCGATATCGCATCTCATTTCTATGTTTCATGGTAAGATATAATATTCATTGCGAAGTGTTATGCATTCCTCGTCTACACTTCAAATGCATATAAATGCGAAACTTTCATGCAAGGAAATAGCGTTTGCAGATGTCTACGTATCGTAGCAATAGAGTTCTTATGATTCTTAAAACGCGATATCGCATCTCATTTCTATGTTTCATGGTAAGATATAATATGATTTGCGAAGTGTTATGTATTCTTCGTCTACACTTCAAATGAATGTAAATGCGACATTCCCTTGCAAGGAAATAGCGTTTGCAAATGTCTACCTATCGTCGCAATAGTGTTCTAATGCTTCTTAAAACGCGATATCGCATCTCAGTTCTATGTTTCATGGTAAGATATAATATGATTTGCGAAGTGTTATGTTTTCCTCGTCTACACTTCAAATGAATGTAAATGCGACACTTCCTTGTAAGGAAATAGCGTTTGCAGATGTCTACCTATCGTAGCAATAGAGTTCTAATGCTTCTTAAAACGCGATATCGCATCTCATTTCTATGTTTCATGGTAAGATATAATATGATTTGCGAAGTGTCATGTATTCCTCGTCTACACTGCAAATGAATGTGAATGCGACACTTCCTCGCTAGGAAATAGCGTTTGCAGGTGTCTACGTATCGTAGCAATAGATTTCCAATGCCTCTTAAAACGCTATATCGCATCTCATTTCTATGTTTCATGGTAAGATATAATATGATTTGCGAAGTGTCATGTTTTCCTCGTCTACACTTCAAATGAATGTAAATGCCACACTTCCCTGCTTGGAAATAGCGTCTGCAGATGTCCAGGTATCGTAGCAATAGAGTTCTAATGCTTCTTAAAACGCGATATCGCATCTCATTTCTATGTTTCATGGTAAGATATAATATCATTTGCGAAGTGTTATGTATTCCTCCTCTACACTTCAAATGAATGTAAATGCGACACTTCCTTGCAAGGAAATAGCGTTTGCAGATGTCTACGTATCGTAGCAATAGAGTTCTTATGATTTTTAAAACGCGATATCGCATCGCATTTCTATGTTTCATGGTAAGATATAATATGATTTGCGAAGTGTCATGTATTCCTCGTCTACACTTCAAATGAATGTAAATGCGACACTACCTTGCAAGGAAATAGCGTTTGCAGATGTCTACGTATCGTAGCAATAGAGTTCTTATGATTTTTAAAACGCGATATCGCATCTCATTTCTATGTTTCATGGTAAGATATAATATGATTTGCGAAGTGTCATGTATTCCTCGTCTACACTTCAAATGAATGTAAATGCGACACTACCTTGCTAGGAAATAGCGTCTGCAGATGTCTATCTATCGTAGCAATAGTGTTCTAATGCTTCTTAAAATGCGATGTCGAATCTCATTTCTATGTTTCATGGTAAGATATAATATGATTTGCGAAGTGTCATATATTCCTCGTCTACACTTCAAATGAATGTAAATGCCACACTTCCCTGCTTGGAAATAGCGTCTGCAGATGTCCAGGTATCGTAGCAATAGAGTTCTAATGCTTCTTAAAACGCGATATCGCATCTCATTTCTGTGTTTCATGGTAAGATATAATATGATTTGCGAAGTGTTATGTATTCCTCGTCTACACTTCAATTGAATGTAAATGCGACACTTCCTTGCAAGGAAATAGCGTTTGCAGATGTCTACGTATCGTAGCAATAGAGTTCAAATGCTTCTTAAAACGCGATATCGCATCTCATTTCTATGTTTCATGGTAAGGTATAATATGATTTGCGAAGTGTTATGTATTCCTCGTCTACACTTCAAATCAATGTAAATGCGACACTTCCTTGCAAGGAAATAGCGTTTGCGAATGTCTACCTATCATAGCAATAGTGTTCTAATGCTTCTTAGAACGCGATATCGCATCTCACTTCTACGTTTCATGGTAAGATATAATATGATTTACGAAGTATCATGTATTCCTCGTCTACACTTCAAATGAATGTAAATGCGACACTTCCTCGCTAGGAAATAGCGTTTGCAGATGTCTACGTATCGTAGCAATAGATTTCTAATGCTTCTTAAAACGCGATATCGCATCTCATTTCAATGTTTCATGGTAAGATATAATATGATTTGCGAAGTGTTATGTATTCCTCGTCTACACTTCAAATGAATGAAAATGCCATACTTCCCTGATAGGAAATAGCGTCTGCAGATGTCCAGGTATCGTAGCAATAGTGTTCTAATGCTTCTTAAAACGCGATATCGCATCTCATTTCTTTGTTTCATGGTAAGATATAATATGATTTGCGAAGTGTTATGTATTCCTCGTCTACACTTCAAATGAATGTAAATGCGACACTTCCTTGCAAGGAAATAGCGTTTGCAGATGTCTACGTATCGTAGCAATAGAGTTCTTATGATTTTTAAAACGCGATATCGCATCTCATTTCTATGTTTCATGGTAAGATATAATATGATTTGCGAAGTGTCATGTATTCCTCGTCTACACTTCAAATGAATGTAAATGCGACACTTCCTCGCTAGGAAATAGCGTTTGCAGATGTCTACGTATCGTAGCAATAGATTTCTAATGCTTCTTAAAACGCGATATCGCATCTCATTTCAATGTTTCATGGTAAGATATAATATGATTTGCGAAGTGTTATGTATTCCTCGTCTACACTTCAAATGAATGAAAATGCCATACTTCCCTGATAGGAAATAGCGTCTGCAGATGTCCAGGTATCGTAGCAATAGTGTTCTAATGCTTCTTAAAACGCGATATCGCATCTCATTTCTTTGTTTCATGGTAAGATATAATATGATTTGCGAAGTGTTATGTATTCCTCGTCTACACTTCAAATGAATGTAAATGCGACACTTACTTGCAAGGAAATAGCGTTTGCAGATGTCTACGTATCGTAGCAATAGAGTTCTTATGATTCTTAAAACGCGATATCGCATCTCACTTCTATGTTGCATGGTAAGATATAAAATGATTTGCGAAGTGTTATGGATTCCTCGTCTACACTGCAAATGAATGTGAATGCGAAACTTACTCGCTAGGAAATAGCGTTTGCAGATGTCTACGTATCGTAGCAATAGATTTCTAATGCTTCTTAAAACGCGATATCGCATCTCATTTCTATGTTTCATGGTAAGATATAATATGATTTGCGAAGTGTCATGTATTCCTCGTCTACACTTCAAATGAATGAAAGTGCCATACTTCCTCGCAAGGAAATAGCGTTTGCAGATGTCTACGTATCGTAGCAATAGATTTCCAATGCTTCTTAAAACGCGATCTCGCATCTCATTTCTATGCTTCATGGTAAGATATAATATGATTTGCGAAGTGTTATGGATTCCTCGTCTACACTGCAAATGAATGTGAATGCGAAACTTCCTCGCCAGGAAATAGCGTTTGCAGATGTCTACGTATCGTAGCAATAGATTTCTAATGCTACTTAAAACGCGATATCGCATCTCATTTCTATGTTTCATGGTAAGATATAATATTCATTGCGAAGTGTTATGCATTCCTCGTCTACACTTCAAATGCATATAAATGCGAAACTTTCATGCAAGGAAATAGCGTTTGCAGATGTCTACGTATCGTAGCAATAGAGTTCTTATGATTCTTAAAACGCGATATCGCATCTCATTTCTATGTTTCATGGTAAGATATAATATGATTTGCGAAGTGTTATGTATTCTTCGTCTACACTTCAAATGAATGTAAATGCGACATTCCCTTGCAAGGAAATAGCGTTTGCAAATGTCTACCTATCGTCGCAATAGTGTTCTAATGCTTCTTAAAACGCGATATCGCATCTCAGTTCTATGTTTCATGGTAAGATATAATATGATTTGCGAAGTGTTATGTTTTCCTCGTCTACACTTCAAATGAATGTAAATGCGACACTTCCTTGTAAGGAAATAGCGTTTGCAGATGTCTACCTATCGTAGCAATAGAGTTCTAATGCTTCTTAAAACGCGATATCGCATCTCATTTCTATGTTTCATGGTAAGATATAATATGATTTGCGAAGTGTCATGTATTCCTCGTCTACACTGCAAATGAATGTGAATGCGACACTTCCTCGCTAGGAAATAGCGTTTGCAGGTGTCTACGTATCGTAGCAATAGATTTCCAATGCCTCTTAAAACGCTATATCGCATCTCATTTCTATGTTTCATGGTAAGATATAATATGATTTGCGAAGTGTCATGTTTTCCTCGTCTACACTTCAAATGAATGTAAATGCCACACTTCCCTGCTTGGAAATAGCGTCTGCAGATGTCCAGGTATCGTAGCAATAGAGTTCTAATGCTTCTTAAAACGCGATATCGCATCTCATTTCTATGTTTCATGGTAAGATATAATATCATTTGCGAAGTGTTATGTATTCCTCCTCTACACTTCAAATGAATGTAAATGCGACACTTCCTTGCAAGGAAATAGCGTTTGCAGATGTCTACGTATCGTAGCAATAGAGTTCTTATGATTTTTAAAACGCGATATCGCATCGCATTTCTATGTTTCATGGTAAGATATAATATGATTTGCGAAGTGTCATGTATTCCTCGTCTACACTTCAAATGAATGTAAATGCGACACTACCTTGCAAGGAAATAGCGTTTGCAGATGTCTACGTATCGTAGCAATAGAGTTCTTATGATTTTTAAAACGCGATATCGCATCTCATTTCTATGTTTCATGGTAAGATATAATATGATTTGCGAAGTGTCATGTATTCCTCGTCTACACTTCAAATGAATGTAAATGCGACACTACCTTGCTAGGAAATAGCGTCTGCAGATGTCTATCTATCGTAGCAATAGTGTTCTAATGCTTCTTAAAATGCGATGTCGAATCTCATTTCTATGTTTCATGGTAAGATATAATATGATTTGCGAAGTGTCATGTATTCCTCGTCTACACTTCAAATGAATGTAAATGCCACACTTCCCTGCTTGGAAATAGCGTCTGCAGATGTCCAGGTATCGTAGCAATAGAGTTCTAATGCTTCTTAAAACGCGATATCGCATCTCATTTCTGTGTTTCATGGTAAGATATAATATGATTTGCGAAGTGTTATGTATTCCTCGTCTACACTTCAATTGAATGTAAATGCGACACTTCCTTGCAAGGAAATAGCGTTTGCAGATGTCTACGTATCGTAGCAATAGAGTTCAAATGCTTCTTAAAACGCGATATCGCATCTCATTTCTATGTTTCATGGTAAGATATAATATGATTTGCGAAGTGTTATGTATTCCTCGTCTACACTTCAAATCAATGTAAATGCGACACTTCCTTGCAAGGAAATAGCGTTTGCGAATGTCTACCTACCATAGCAATAGTGTTCTAATGCTTCTTAAAACGCGATATCGCATCTCATTTCTGTGTTTCATGGTAGGATATAATATGATTTGCGAAGTGTTATGTATTCCTCGTCTACACTTCAATTGAATGTAAATGCGACACTTCCTTGCAAGGAAATAGCGTTTGCAGATGTCTACGTATCGTAGCAATAGAGTTCTTATGATTTTTAAAACGCGATATCGCATCTCATTTCTATGTTTCATGGTAAGATATAATATGATTTGCGAAGTGTCATGTATTCCTCGTCTACACTTCAAATGAATGTAAATGCGACACTACCTTGCTAGGAAATAGCGTCTGCAGATGTCTAGGTATCGCAGCAATAGAGTTCTAATGCTTCTTAGAACGCGATATCGCATCTCACTTCTACGTTTCATGGTAAGATATAATATGATTTACGAAGTATCATGTATTCCTCGTCTACACTTCAAATGAATGTAAATGCGACACTACCTTGCTAGGAAATAGCGTCTGCAGATGTCCAGGTATCGTAGCAATAGTGTTCTAATGCTTCTTAAAACGCGATATCGCATCTCATTTCTTTGTTTCATGGTAAGATATAATATGATTTGCGAAGTGTTATGTATTCCTCGTCTACACTTCAAATGAATGTAAATGCGACACTTACTTGCAAGGAAATAGCGTTTGCAGATGTCTACGTATCGTAGCAATAGAGTTCTTATGATTCTTAAAACGCGATATCGCATCTCATTTCTATGCTTCATGGTAAGATATAATATGATTTGCGAAGTGTTATGTATTCTTCGTCTACACTTCAAATGAATGTAAATGCGACATTCCCTTGCAAGGAAATAGCGTTTGCAAATGTCTACCTATCGTCGCAATAGTGTTCTAATGCTCCTTAAAACGCGATATCGCATCTCAGTTCTATGTTTCATGGTAAGATATAATATGATTTGCGAAGTGTTATGTTTTCCTCGTCTACACTTCAAATGAATGTAAATGCGACACTTCCTTGTAAGGAAATAGCGTTTGCAGATGTCTACCTATCGTAGCAATAGAGTTCTAATGCTTCTTAAAACGCGATATCGCATCTCATTTCTATGTTTCATGGTAAGATACAATATGATTTGCGAAGTGTCATGTATTCCTCGTCTACACTTCAAATGAATGTAAATGCGACACTTCCTTGCAAGGAAATAGCGTTTGCAGATGTCTACGTATCGAAGCAATAGAGTTCAAATGCTTCTTAAAACGAGATATTGCATCTCATTTCTATGTTTCATGGTAAGATATATTATGATTTGCGAAGTGTTATGTATTCCTCGTCTACACTCCAAATGAATGTAAATGCGACTCTTCCTTGCAAGGAAATAGCGTTTGCAGAAGTCTACGTACCGTAGCAACAGAGTTCTTATGATTCCTAAAACGCGATATCGCATCTCATTTCTATGTTTCATGGTAAGATATAATATGATTTGCGAAGTGTTATGTATTCCTCGTCTACACTTCAAATGAATGTAAATGCGACACTTCCTTGCAAGGAAATAGCGTTTGCAAATGTCTACCTATCGTAGCAATAGTGTTCTAATGCTTCTTAAAACGCGATACCGCATCTCAGTTCTATGTTTCATGGTAAGATATAATATGATTTGCGAAGTGTTATGTTTTCCTCGTCTACACTTCAAATGAATGTAAATGCGACACTTCCTTGTAAGGAAATAGCGTTTGCAGATGCCTAACTATCGTAGCAATAGAGTTCTAATGCTTCTTAAAACGCGATATAGCATCAAATTTCTATGTTTCACGGTAAGATATAATATGATTTGCGAAGTGTCATGTATTCCTCGTCTACACTTCAAATGAATGAAAATGCCATACTTCCCTGATAGGAAATAGCGTCTGCAGATGTCCAGGTATCGTAGCAATAGAGTTCTAATGCTTCTTAAAACGCGATATCGCATCTCGTTTCTATGTTTCATGGAAAGATATAATATGATTTGCGAAGTATCATGTATTCCTCGTCTACACTTCAAATGAATGTGAATGCGACACTTACTTGCAAGGAAATAGCGTTTGCAGATGTCTACGTATCGTAGCAATAGAGTTCTTATGATTCTTAAAACGCGATATCGCATCTCATTTCTATGTTTCATGGTAAGATATAATATGATTTGCGAAGTGTTATGTATTCCTCGTGTACACTTCAAATGAATGTAAATGCGACACTTCCTTGCAAGGAAATAGCGTTTGCAAATGTCTACCTATCGTAGCAATAGAGTTCTAATGCTTCTTGAAACGCGATATCGCATCTCATTTCTATGTTTCACGGTAAGATATAATATGATTTGCGAAGTGTCATGTATTCCTCGTCTACACTTCAAATGAATGAAAATGCCATACTTCCCTGATAGGAAATAGCGTCTGCAGATGTCCAGGTATCGTAGCAATAGAGTTCTAATGCTTCTTAAAACGCGATATCGCATCTCGTTTCTATGTTTCATGGAAAGATATAATATGATTTGCGAAGTATCATGTATTCCTCGTCTACACTTCAAATGAATGTGAATGCGACACTTACTTGCAAGGAAATAGCGTTTGCAGATGTCTACGTATCGTAGCAATAGAGTTCTTATGATTCTTAAAACGCGATATCGCATCTCATTTCTATGTTTCATGGTAAGATATAATATGATTTGCGAAGTGTTATGTATTCCTCGTGTACACTTCAAATGAATGTAAATGCGACACTTCCTTGCAAGGAAATAGCGTTTGCAAATGTCTACGTATCGTAGCAATAGAGTTCTAATGCTTCTTGAAACGCGATATCGCATCTCATTTCTATGTTTCATGGTAAGATATAATATGATTTGCGAAGTGTCATGTATTCCTCGTCTACACTTCAAATGAATGTAAATGCGACGCTTCCTTGCAAGGAAATAGCGTCTGCAGATGTCTACGTAGCGAAGCAATAGAGTTCAAATGCTTCTTAAAACGCGATATCGCATCTCATTTCTATGTTTCATGGTAAGATATAATATGATTTGCGAAGTGTTATGTATTCCTCGTCTACGATTCAAATGAATGTGAATGCGAAACTTCCTCGCTAGGAAATAGCGTTTGCAGATGTCTACGTATCGTAGCAATAGATTTCTAATGCTTCTTAAAACACGATATCGCATCTCATTTCTATGTTTCATTGTAAGATATAATATGATTTGCGAAGTTTCATGTATTCCTCGTCTACACTTCAAATGAATGTAAATGCGACACTTCCTTACAAGGAATGAGCGTTTGCAAACGTCTACCTACCGTAGCAATAGAATTCTAATGCTTCTTAAAACGCGATATCGCATCTCATTTCTATATTTCATGGTAAGATATAATATGATTTGCGAAGTGTTATGTATTCCTCGTCTACACTTCAAATGAATGTAAATGAGACACTTCCTTGCAAGGAAATAGCGTTTGCAGATGTCTACGTATCGTAGCAATAGAGTTCTTATGATTCTTAAAACGCGATATCGCATCTCATTTCTATGTTTCATGGTAAGATATAATATGATTTGCGAAGTGTTATGTATTCCTCGTCTACACTTCAAATGAATGTAAATGCGACACTTCCTTGCAAGGAAATAGCGTTTGCAAATGTCTACCTATCGTAGCAATAGTGTTCTAATGCTTCTTAAAACGCGATACCGCATCTCAGTTCTATGTTTCATGGTAAGATATAATATGATTTGCGAAGTGTTATGTTTTCCTCGTCTACACTTCAAATGAATGTAAATGCGACAATTCCTTGTAAGGAAATAGCGTTTGCAGATGTCTAACTATCGTAGCAATAGAGTTCTAATGCTTCTTAAAACGCGATATAGCATCAAATTTCTATGTTTCACGGTAAGATATAATATGATTTGCGAAGTGTCATGTATTCCTCGTCTACACTTCAAATGAATGAAAATGCCATACTTCCTTGATAGGAAATAGCGTCTGCAGATGTCTAGGTATCGCAGCAATAGAGTTCTAATGCTTCTTAAAACGCGATATCGCATCTCATTTCTATGTTTCATGGTAAGATATAATATGATTTGCGAAGTGTTATGTATTCCTCGTCTACGATTCAAATGAATGTGAATGCGAAACTTCCTCGCTAGGAAATAGCGTTTGCAGATGTCTACGTATCGTAGCAATAGATTTCTAATGCTTCTTAAAACACGATATCGCATCTCATTTCTATGTTTCATTGTAAGATATAATATGATTTGCGAAGTTTCATGTATTCCTCGTCTACACTTCAAATGAATGTAAATGCGACACTTCCTTACAAGGAATGAGCGTTTGCAAACGTCTACCTACCGTAGCAATAGAATTCTAATGCTTCTTAAAACGCGATATCGCATCTCATTTCTATATTTCATGGTAAGATATAATATGATTTGCGAAGTGTTATGTATTCCTCGTCTACACTTCAAATGAATGTAAATGCGACACTTCCTTGCAAGGAAATAGCGTTTGCAAATGTCTACCCATCGTAGCAATAGTGTTCTAATGCTTCTTAAAACGCGATACCGCATCTCAGTTCTATGTTTCATCGTAAGATATAATATGATTTGCGAAGTGTCATGTATTCCTCGTCTACACTTCAAATGAATGAAAATGCCATACTTCCTTGATAGGAAATAGCGTCTGCAGATGTCCAGGTATCGTAGCAATAGAGTTCTAATGCTTCTTAAAACGCGATATCGCATCTCGTTTCTATGTTCCATGGAAAGATATAATATGATTTGCGAAGTATCATGTATTCCTCGTCTACACTTCAAATGAATGTAAATGCGACGCTTCCTTGCAAGGAAATAGCGTCTGCAGATGTCTACGTAGCGAAGCAATAGAGTTCAAATGCTTCTTAAAACGAGATATTGTATCTCATATCTATGTTTCATGATAAGATATAATATTCATTGCGAAGTGTTATGCATTCCTCGTCTACGATTCAAATGAATGTAAATGCGACACTTCCTCGCTAGGTAATAGCGTTTGCAGATGTCTACGTATCGTAGCAATAGAGTTCTTATGATTCTTAAAACGCGATATCGCATCTCATTTCTTTGTTTCATGGTAAGATATAATATGATTTGCGAAGTGTTATGTATTCCTCGTCTACACTTCAAATGAATGTAAATGCGACACTTCCTTGCAAGGAAATAGCGTTTGCAGATGTCTACGTATCGTAGCAATAGAGTTCTTATGATTTTTAAAACGCGATATCGCATCTCATTTCTATGTCTCATGGTAAGATATAATATGATTTGCGAAGTGTCATGTATTCCTCGTCTACACTTCAAATGAATGTAAATGCGACACTTCCTCGCTAGGAAATAGCGTTTGCAGATGTCTACGTATCGTAGCAATAGATTTCTAATGCTTCTTAAAACGCGATATCGCATCTCATTTCTATGTTTCATGGTAAGATATAATATGATTTGCGAAGTGTTATGTATTCCTCGTCTACACTTCAAATGAATGAAAATGCCATACTTCCCTGATAGGAAATAGCGTCTGCAGATGTCCAGGTATCGTAGCAATAGTGTTCTAATGCTTCTTAAAACGCGATATCGCATCTCATTTCTTTGTTTCATGGTAAGATATAATATGATTTGCGAAGTGTTATGTATTCCTCGTCTACACTTCAAATGAATGTAAATGCGACACTTACTTGCAAGGAAATAGCGTTTGCAGATGTCTACGTATCGTAGCAATAGAGTTCTTATGATTCTTAAAACGCGATATCGCATCTCACTTCTATGTTGCATGGTAAGATATAAAATGATTTGCGAAGTGTTATGGATTCCTCGTCTACACTGCAAATGAATGTGAATGCGAAACTTACTCGCTAGGAAATAGCGTTTGCAGATGTCTACGTATCGTAGCAATAGATTTCTAATGCTTCTTAAAACGCGATATCGCATCTCATTTCTATGTTTCATGGTAAGATATAATATGATTTGCGAAGTGTCATGTATTCCTCGTCTACACTTCAAATGAATGAAAGTGCCATACTTCCTCGCAAGGAAATAGCGTTTGCAGATGTCTACGTATCGTAGCAATAGATTTCCAATGCTTCTTAAAACGCGATCTCGCATCTCATTTCTATGCTTCATGGTAAGATATAATATGATTTGCGAAGTGTTATGGATTCCTCGTCTACACTGCAAATGAATGTGAATGCGAAACTTCCTCGCCAGGAAATAGCGTTTGCAGATGTCTACGTATCGTAGCAATAGATTTCTAATGCTACTTAAAACGCGATATCGCATCTCATTTCTATGTTTCATGGTAAGATATAATATTCATTGCGAAGTGTTATGCATTCCTCGTCTACACTTCAAATGCATATAAATGCGAAACTTTCATGCAAGGAAATAGCGTTTGCAGATGTCTACGTATCGTAGCAATAGAGTTCTTATGATTCTTAAAACGCGATATCGCATCTCATTTCTATGTTTCATGGTAAGATATAATATGATTTGCGAAGTGTTATGTATTCTTCGTCTACACTTCAAATGAATGTAAATGCGACATTCCCTTGCAAGGAAATAGCGTTTGCAAATGTCTACCTATCGTCGCAATAGTGTTCTAATGCTTCTTAAAACGCGATATCGCATCTCAGTTCTATGTTTCATGGTAAGATATAATATGATTTGCGAAGTGTTATGTTTTCCTCGTCTACACTTCAAATGAATGTAAATGCGACACTTCCTTGTAAGGAAATAGCGTTTGCAGATGTCTACCTATCGTAGCAATAGAGTTCTAATGCTTCTTAAAACGCGATATCGCATCTCATTTCTATGTTTCATGGTAAGATATAATATGATTTGCGAAGTGTCATGTATTCCTCGTCTACACTGCAAATGAATGTGAATGCGACACTTCCTCGCTAGGAAATAGCGTTTGCAGGTGTCTACGTATCGTAGCAATAGATTTCCAATGCCTCTTAAAACGCTATATCGCATCTCATTTCTATGTTTCATGGTAAGATATAATATGATTTGCGAAGTGTCATGTTTTCCTCGTCTACACTTCAAATGAATGTAAATGCCACACTTCCCTGCTTGGAAATAGCGTCTGCAGATGTCCAGGTATCGTAGCAATAGAGTTCTAATGCTTCTTAAAACGCGATATCGCATCTCATTTCTATGTTTCATGGTAAGATATAATATCATTTGCGAAGTGTTATGTATTCCTCCTCTACACTTCAAATGAATGTAAATGCGACACTTCCTTGCAAGGAAATAGCGTTTGCAGATGTCTACGTATCGTAGCAATAGAGTTCTTATGATTTTTAAAACGCGATATCGCATCGCATTTCTATGTTTCATGGTAAGATATAATATGATTTGCGAAGTGTCATGTATTCCTCGTCTACACTTCAAATGAATGTAAATGCGACACTACCTTGCAAGGAAATAGCGTTTGCAGATGTCTACGTATCGTAGCAATAGAGTTCTTATGATTTTTAAAACGCGATATCGCATCTCATTTCTATGTTTCATGGTAAGATATAATATGATTTGCGAAGTGTCATGTATTCCTCGTCTACACTTCAAATGAATGTAAATGCGACACTACCTTGCTAGGAAATAGCGTCTGCAGATGTCTATCTATCGTAGCAATAGTGTTCTAATGCTTCTTAAAATGCGATGTCGAATCTCATTTCTATGTTTCATGGTAAGATATAATATGATTTGCGAAGTGTCATGTATTCCTCGTCTACACTTCAAATGAATGTAAATGCCACACTTCCCTGCTTGGAAATAGCGTCTGCAGATGTCCAGGTATCGTAGCAATAGAGTTCTAATGCTTCTTAAAACGCGATATCGCATCTCATTTCTGTGTTTCATGGTAAGATATAATATGATTTGCGAAGTGTTATGTATTCCTCGTCTACACTTCAATTGAATGTAAATGCGACACTTCCTTGCAAGGAAATAGCGTTTGCAGATGTCTACGTATCGTAGCAATAGAGTTCAAATGCTTCTTAAAACGCGATATCGCATCTCATTTCTATGTTTCATGGTAAGATATAATATGATTTGCGAAGTGTTATGTATTCCTCGTCTACACTTCAAATCAATGTAAATGCGACACTTCCTTGCAAGGAAATAGCGTTTGCGAATGTCTACCTACCATAGCAATAGTGTTCTAATGCTTCTTAAAACGCGATATCGCATCTCATTTCTGTGTTTCATGGTAGGATATAATATGATTTGCGAAGTGTTATGTATTCCTCGTCTACACTTCAATTGAATGTAAATGCGACACTTCCTTGCAAGGAAATAGCGTTTGCAGATGTCTACGTATCGTAGCAATAGAGTTCTTATGATTTTTAAAACGCGATATCGCATCTCATTTCTATGTTTCATGGTAAGATATAATATGATTTGCGAAGTGTCATGTATTCCTCGTCTACACTTCAAATGAATGTAAATGCGACACTACCTTGCTAGGAAATAGCGTCTGCAGATGTCTAGGTATCGCAGCAATAGAGTTCTAATGCTTCTTAGAACGCGATATCGCATCTCACTTCTACGTTTCATGGTAAGATATAATATGATTTACGAAGTATCATGTATTCCTCGTCTACACTTCAAATGAATGTAAATGCGACACTACCTTGCTAGGAAATAGCGTCTGCAGATGTCCAGGTATCGTAGCAATAGTGTTCTAATGCTTCTTAAAACGCGATATCGCATCTCATTTCTTTGTTTCATGGTAAGATATAATATGATTTGCGAAGTGTTATGTATTCCTCGTCTACACTTCAAATGAATGTAAATGCGACACTTACTTGCAAGGAAATAGCGTTTGCAGATGTCTACGTATCGTAGCAATAGAGTTCTTATGATTCTTAAAACGCGATATCGCATCTCATTTCTATGCTTCATGGTAAGATATAATATGATTTGCGAAGTGTTATGTATTCTTCGTCTACACTTCAAATGAATGTAAATGCGACATTCCCTTGCAAGGAAATAGCGTTTGCAAATGTCTACCTATCGTCGCAATAGTGTTCTAATGCTCCTTAAAACGCGATATCGCATCTCAGTTCTATGTTTCATGGTAAGATATAATATGATTTGCGAAGTGTTATGTTTTCCTCGTCTACACTTCAAATGAATGTAAATGCGACACTTCCTTGTAAGGAAATAGCGTTTGCAGATGTCTACCTATCGTAGCAATAGAGTTCTAATGCTTCTTAAAACGCGATATCGCATCTCATTTCTATGTTTCATGGTAAGATACAATATGATTTGCGAAGTGTCATGTATTCCTCGTCTACACTTCAAATGAATGTAAATGCGACACTTCCTTGCAAGGAAATAGCGTTTGCAGATGTCTACGTATCGAAGCAATAGAGTTCAAATGCTTCTTAAAACGAGATATTGCATCTCATTTCTATGTTTCATGGTAAGATATATTATGATTTGCGAAGTGTTATGTATTCCTCGTCTACACTCCAAATGAATGTAAATGCGACTCTTCCTTGCAAGGAAATAGCGTTTGCAGAAGTCTACGTACCGTAGCAACAGAGTTCTTATGATTCCTAAAACGCGATATCGCATCTCATTTCTATGTTTCATGGTAAGATATAATATGATTTGCGAAGTGTTATGTATTCCTCGTCTACACTTCAAATGAATGTAAATGCGACACTTCCTTGCAAGGAAATAGCGTTTGCAAATGTCTACCTATCGTAGCAATAGTGTTCTAATGCTTCTTAAAACGCGATACCGCATCTCAGTTCTATGTTTCATGGTAAGATATAATATGATTTGCGAAGTGTTATGTTTTCCTCGTCTACACTTCAAATGAATGTAAATGCGACACTTCCTTGTAAGGAAATAGCGTTTGCAGATGCCTAACTATCGTAGCAATAGAGTTCTAATGCTTCTTAAAACGCGATATAGCATCAAATTTCTATGTTTCACGGTAAGATATAATATGATTTGCGAAGTGTCATGTATTCCTCGTCTACACTTCAAATGAATGAAAATGCCATACTTCCCTGATAGGAAATAGCGTCTGCAGATGTCCAGGTATCGTAGCAATAGAGTTCTAATGCTTCTTAAAACGCGATATCGCATCTCGTTTCTATGTTTCATGGAAAGATATAATATGATTTGCGAAGTATCATGTATTCCTCGTCTACACTTCAAATGAATGTGAATGCGACACTTACTTGCAAGGAAATAGCGTTTGCAGATGTCTACGTATCGTAGCAATAGAGTTCTTATGATTCTTAAAACGCGATATCGCATCTCATTTCTATGTTTCATGGTAAGATATAATATGATTTGCGAAGTGTTATGTATTCCTCGTGTACACTTCAAATGAATGTAAATGCGACACTTCCTTGCAAGGAAATAGCGTTTGCAAATGTCTACCTATCGTAGCAATAGAGTTCTAATGCTTCTTGAAACGCGATATCGCATCTCATTTCTATGTTTCACGGTAAGATATAATATGATTTGCGAAGTGTCATGTATTCCTCGTCTACACTTCAAATGAATGAAAATGCCATACTTCCCTGATAGGAAATAGCGTCTGCAGATGTCCAGGTATCGTAGCAATAGAGTTCTAATGCTTCTTAAAACGCGATATCGCATCTCGTTTCTATGTTTCATGGAAAGATATAATATGATTTGCGAAGTATCATGTATTCCTCGTCTACACTTCAAATGAATGTGAATGCGACACTTACTTGCAAGGAAATAGCGTTTGCAGATGTCTACGTATCGTAGCAATAGAGTTCTTATGATTCTTAAAACGCGATATCGCATCTCATTTCTATGTTTCATGGTAAGATATAATATGATTTGCGAAGTGTTATGTATTCCTCGTGTACACTTCAAATGAATGTAAATGCGACACTTCCTTGCAAGGAAATAGCGTTTGCAAATGTCTACGTATCGTAGCAATAGAGTTCTAATGCTTCTTGAAACGCGATATCGCATCTCATTTCTATGTTTCATGGTAAGATATAATATGATTTGCGAAGTGTCATGTATTCCTCGTCTACACTTCAAATGAATGTAAATGCGACGCTTCCTTGCAAGGAAATAGCGTCTGCAGATGTCTACGTAGCGAAGCAATAGAGTTCAAATGCTTCTTAAAACGCGATATCGCATCTCATTTCTATGTTTCATGGTAAGATATAATATGATTTGCGAAGTGTTATGTATTCCTCGTCTACGATTCAAATGAATGTGAATGCGAAACTTCCTCGCTAGGAAATAGCGTTTGCAGATGTCTACGTATCGTAGCAATAGATTTCTAATGCTTCTTAAAACACGATATCGCATCTCATTTCTATGTTTCATTGTAAGATATAATATGATTTGCGAAGTTTCATGTATTCCTCGTCTACACTTCAAATGAATGTAAATGCGACACTTCCTTACAAGGAATGAGCGTTTGCAAACGTCTACCTACCGTAGCAATAGAATTCTAATGCTTCTTAAAACGCGATATCGCATCTCATTTCTATATTTCATGGTAAGATATAATATGATTTGCGAAGTGTTATGTATTCCTCGTCTACACTTCAAATGAATGTAAATGAGACACTTCCTTGCAAGGAAATAGCGTTTGCAGATGTCTACGTATCGTAGCAATAGAGTTCTTATGATTCTTAAAACGCGATATCGCATCTCATTTCTATGTTTCATGGTAAGATATAATATGATTTGCGAAGTGTTATGTATTCCTCGTCTACACTTCAAATGAATGTAAATGCGACACTTCCTTGCAAGGAAATAGCGTTTGCAAATGTCTACCTATCGTAGCAATAGTGTTCTAATGCTTCTTAAAACGCGATACCGCATCTCAGTTCTATGTTTCATGGTAAGATATAATATGATTTGCGAAGTGTTATGTTTTCCTCGTCTACACTTCAAATGAATGTAAATGCGACAATTCCTTGTAAGGAAATAGCGTTTGCAGATGTCTAACTATCGTAGCAATAGAGTTCTAATGCTTCTTAAAACGCGATATAGCATCAAATTTCTATGTTTCACGGTAAGATATAATATGATTTGCGAAGTGTCATGTATTCCTCGTCTACACTTCAAATGAATGAAAATGCCATACTTCCTTGATAGGAAATAGCGTCTGCAGATGTCTAGGTATCGCAGCAATAGAGTTCTAATGCTTCTTAAAACGCGATATCGCATCTCATTTCTATGTTTCATGGTAAGATATAATATGATTTGCGAAGTGTTATGTATTCCTCGTCTACGATTCAAATGAATGTGAATGCGAAACTTCCTCGCTAGGAAATAGCGTTTGCAGATGTCTACGTATCGTAGCAATAGATTTCTAATGCTTCTTAAAACACGATATCGCATCTCATTTCTATGTTTCATTGTAAGATATAATATGATTTGCGAAGTTTCATGTATTCCTCGTCTACACTTCAAATGAATGTAAATGCGACACTTCCTTACAAGGAATGAGCGTTTGCAAACGTCTACCTACCGTAGCAATAGAATTCTAATGCTTCTTAAAACGCGATATCGCATCTCATTTCTATATTTCATGGTAAGATATAATATGATTTGCGAAGTGTTATGTATTCCTCGTCTACACTTCAAATGAATGTAAATGCGACACTTCCTTGCAAGGAAATAGCGTTTGCAAATGTCTACCCATCGTAGCAATAGTGTTCTAATGCTTCTTAAAACGCGATACCGCATCTCAGTTCTATGTTTCATCGTAAGATAATATGATTTGCGAAGTGTTATGTTTTCCTCGTCTACACTTCAAATGAATGTAAATGCGACACTTCCTTGTAAGGAAATAGCGTTTGGAGATGTCTAACTATCGTAGCAATAGAGTTCTAATGCTTCTTAAAACGCGATATAGCATCAAATTTCTATGTTTCACGGTAAGATATAATATGATTTGCGAAGTGTCATGTATTCCTCGTCTACACTTCAAATGAATGAAAATGCCATACTTCCTTGATAGGAAATAGCGTCTGCAGATGTCCAGGTATCGTAGCAATAGAGTTCTAATGCTTCTTAAAACGCGATATCGCATCTCGTTTCTATGTTCCATGGAAAGATATAATATGATTTGCGAAGTATCATGTATTCCTCGTCTACACTTCAAATGAATGTAAATGCGACGCTTCCTTGCAAGGAAATAGCGTCTGCAGATGTCTACGTAGCGAAGCAATAGAGTTCAAATGCTTCTTAAAACGAGATATTGTATCTCATATCTATGTTTCATGATAAGATATAATATTCATTGCGAAGTGTTATGCATTCCTCGTCTACGATTCAAATGAATGTAAATGCGACACTTCCTCGCTAGGTAATAGCGTTTGCAGATGTCTACGTATCGTAGCAATAGAGTTCTTATGATTCTTAAAACGCGATATCGCATCTCATTTCTATGTTTCATGGTATGATATAATATGATTTGCGAAGTGTTATGTATTCCTCGTCTACACTTCAAATGAATGTAAATGAGACACTTCCTTGCAAGGAAATAGCGTTTGCAAATGTCTACCTATCGTAGCAATAGTGTTCTAATGCTTCTTAAAACGCGATAACGCATCTCAGTTCTATGTTTCATGGTAAGATATAATATGATTTGCGAAGTGTTATGTTTTCCTCGTCTACACTTCAAATGAATGTAAATGCGACACTTCCTTGTAAGGAAATAGCGTTTGCAGATGTCTACCTATCGTAGCAATAGAGTTCTAATGCTTCTTAAAACGCGATATCGCATCTCATTTCTATGTTTCATGGTAAGATATAATATGATTTGCGAAGTGTTATGTATTCCTCGTCTACGATTCAAATGAATGTAAATGCGACACTTCCTTGCAAGGAAATAGCGTTTGCAGATGTCTACGTATCGTAGCAATAGAGTTCTAATGCTTCTTAAAACGCTATATCGCATCTCATTTCAATGCTTCATGGTAAGATATAATATGATTTGCGAAGTGTTACGTATTCCTCGTCTACACTTCAAATGAATGTGAATGCGACACTTCCTCGCTAGGAAATAGCGTTTGCACATGTCTACGTATCGTAGCAATAGATTTCCAATGCTTCTTAAAACGCGATATCGCATCAAATTTCTATGTTTCATGGTAAGATCTAATATGATTTGCGAAGTGTCATGTATTCCTCGTCAACACTTCAAATGAATGAAAGTGCCATACTTCCCTGATAGGAAATAGCGTCTGCAGATGTCCAGGTATCGTAGCAATAGAGTTCTAATGCTTCTTAAAACGCGATATCGCATCTCCTTTCTATGTTTCATGGTAAGATATAATATGATTTGCGAAGTATCATGCATTCCTCGTCTACTCTTCAAATGAATGTAAATGCGACACTTCCTCGCTAGGAAATAGAGTTTGCAGATGTCTACGTATCGTAGCAATAGATTTCTAATGCTTCTTAAAACGCGATATCGCATCCCATTTCTATGTTTCATGGTAAGATATAATATGATTTGCGAAGTGTCATGTATTCCTCGTCTACACTTCAAATGAATGTAAATGCGACACTTCCTTGCTAGGAAATAGCGTCTGCAGATGTCTAGGTATCGTAGCAATAGAGTTCTAATGCTTCTTAAAACGCGATATCGCATCTCATTTCTATGTTTCATGGTAAGATATAATATGATTTGCGAAGTATCATGTATTCCTCGTCTACACTTCAAATGAATGAAAATGCCATACTTCCCTGATAGGAAATAGCGTCTGCAGATGTCTAGGTATCGCAGCAATAGAGTTCTAATGCCTCTTAAAACGCGATATCGCATCTCATTTCTATGTTTCATGGTAAGATATAATATGATTTACGAAGTGTTATGTATTCCTCGTCTAAACTTCAAATGAATGTGAATGCGACACTTCCTCGCTAGGAAATAGCGTTTGCAGGTGTCTACGTATCGTAGCAATAGATTTCCAATGCCTCTTAAAACGCTATATCGCATCTCATTTCTATGTTTCATGGTAAGATATAATATGATTTGCGAAGTGTCATGTATTCCTCGTCTACACTTCAAATGAATGTAAATGCCACACTTCCCTGCTTGGAAATAGCGTCTGCAGATGTCCAGGTATCGTAGCAATAGAGTTCTTATGCTTCTTAAAACGCGATATCGCATCTCATTTCTATGTTTCATGGTAATATATAATATGATTTGCGAAGTGTTATGTATTCCTCGTCTACACTTCAAATGAATGTAAATGCGACACTTCCTTGCAAGGAAATAGCGTTTGCAGATGTCTACGTATCGTAGCAATAGTGTTCTTATGATTTTAAAACGCGATATCGCATCTCATTTCTATGTTTCATGGTAAGATATAATATGATTTGCGAAGTGTCATGTATTCCTCGTCTACACTTCAAATGAATGTAAATGCGACACTTCCTTACAAGGAAAGAGGGTTTGCAAACGTCTACCTACCGTAGCAATAGAGTTCTAATGCTTCTTAAAACGCGATATCGCATCTCATTTCTATATTTCATGGTAAGATATAATATGATTTGCGAAGTGTTATGTATTCCTCGTCTACACTTCAAATGAATGTGAATGCGACACTTCCTCGCTAGGAAATAGCGTTTGCAGGTGTCTACGTATCGTAGCAATAGATTTCCAATGCCTCTTAAAACGCTATATCGCATCTCATTTCTATGTTTCATGGTAAGATATAATATGATTTGCGAAGTGTCATGTATTCCTCGTCTACACTTCAAATGAATGTAAATGCCACACTTCCCTGCTTGGAAATAGCGTCTGCAGATGTCCAGGTATCGTAGCAATAGAGTTCTAATGCTTCTTAAAACGCGATATCGCATCTCATTTCTACGTTTCATGGTAAGATATAATATGATTTGCGAAGTTTTATGTATTCCTCGTCTACACTTCAAATGAATGTAAATGCGACACTTCCTTGCAAGGAAATAGCGTTTGCAGATGTCTACGTATCGTAGCAATAGAGTTCTTATGATTTTTAAAACGCGATATCGCATCTCATTTCTATGTTTCATGGTAAGATATAATATGATTTGCGAAGTGTCATGTATACCTCGTCTACACTTCAAATGAATGTAAATGCGACACTTCCTTGCAAGGAAATAGCGTTTGCAGATGTCTACGTATCGTAGCAATAGTGTTCTTATGATTTTTAAAACGCGATATCGCATCTCATTTCTATGTTTCATGGTAAGATATAATATGATTTGCGAAGTGTCATGTATTCCTCGTCTACACTTCAAATGAATGTAAATGCGACACTTCCTTACAAGGAAAGAGGGTTTGCAAACGTCTACCTACCGTAGCAATAGAGTTCTAATGCTTCTTAAAACGCGATATCGCATCTCATTTCTATATTTCATGGTAAGATATAATATGATTTGCGAAGTGTTATGTATTCCTCGTCTACACTTCAAATGAATGTGAATGCGACACTTCCTCGCTAGGAAATAGCGTTTGCAGGTGTCTACGTATCGTAGCAATAGATTTCCAATGCCTCTTAAAACGCTATATCGCATCTCATTTCTATGTTTCATGGTAAGATATAATATGATTTGCGAAGTGTCATGTATTCCTCGTCTACACTTCAAATGAATGTAAATGCCACACTTCCCTGCTTGGAAATAGCGTCTGCAGATGTCCAGGTATCGTAGCAATAGAGTTCTAATGCTTCTTAAAACGCGATATCGCATCCCATTTCTACGTTTCATGGTAAGATATAATATGATTTGCGAAGTTTTATGTATTCCTCGTCTACACTTCAAATGAATGTAAATGCGACACTTCCTTGCAAGGAAATAGCGTTTGCAGATGTCTACGTATCGTAGCAATAGAGTTCTTATGATTTTTAAAACGCGATATCGCATCTCATTTCTATGTTTCATGGTAAGATATAATATGATTTGCGAAGTGTCATGTATTCCTCGTCTACACTTCAAATGAATGTAAATGCGACACTTCCTTGCTAGGAAATAGCGTTTGTAAATGTCTACCTATCGTAGCAATGGTGTTCTAATGCTTCTTAAAACGCGATACCGCATCTCAGTTCTATGTTTCATGGTAAGATATAATATGATTTGCGAAGTGTTATGTTTTCCTCGTCTACACTTCAAATGAATGTAAATGCGACACTTCCTTGTAAGGAAATAGCGTTTGCAGATGTCTACCTATCGTAGCAATAGAGTTCTACTGCTTCTTAAAACGCGATATCGCATCTCATTTCTATGTTTCATGGTAAGATACAATATGATTTGCGAAGTGTTATGTATTCCTCGTCTACACTTCAAATGAATGTAAATGCGACACTTACTTGCAAGGAAATAGCGTTTGCAGATGTCTACGTATCATAGCAATAGAGTTCTTATGATTCTTAAAACGCGATATCGCATCTCATTTCTATGTTGCATGGTAAGATATAATATGATTTGCGAGGTGTTATGGATTCCTCGTCTACACTGCAAATGAATGTGAATGCGAAACGTCCTCGCTAGGAAATAGCGTTTGCAGATGTCTACGTATCGTAGCAATAGATTTCTAATGCTTCTTAAAACGCGATATCGCATCTCATTTCTGTGTTTCATGGTAAGATATAATATGAATTGCGAAGTGTCATGTATACCTCGTCTACACTTCAAATGAATGTAAATGCGACACTTCCTTGCAAGGAAATAGCATTTGCGAATGTCTATCTATCGTAGCAATAGTGTTCTAATGCTTCTTAAAACGCGATATCGAATCTCATTTCTATGTTTCATGGTAAGATATAATATGATTTGCGAAGTGTTATGCATTCCTCGTCTACGATTCAAATGAATGTAAATGCGACACTTCCTTGCAAGGAAATAGCGTTTGCAGATGTCTACGTATCGTAGCAATAGAGTTCTTATGATTCTTCAAACGCGATAGCGCATCTCATTTCTATGTTTCATGGTAAGATATAATATGATTTGCGAAGTGTCATGTATTCCTCGTCTACACTTCAAATGAGTGTAAATGTGACACTACCTTGCTAGGAAATAGCGTCTGCAGATGTCTAGGTATCGCAGCAATAGAGTTCTAATGCTTCTAAAAACGCGATATCGTATCTCATTTCTATGTTTCATGGTAAGATATAATATGATTTACGAAGTGTTATGTATTCCTCGTCTAAACTTCAAATGAATGTGAATGCGACACTTCCTCGCTAGGAAATAGCGTTTGCAGGTGTCTACGTATCGTAGCAATAGATTTCCAATGCCTCTTAAAACGCTATATCGCATCTCATTTCTATGTTTCATGGTAAGATATAATATGATTTGCGAAATGTCATGTATTCCTCGTCTACACTTCAAATGAATGTAAATGCCACACTTCCCTGCTTGGAAATAGCGTCTGCAGATGTCCAGGTATCGTAGCAATAGAGTTCTAATGCTTCTTAAAACGCGATATCGCATCTCATTTCTATGTTTCATGGTAAGATATAATATGATTTGCGGAGTGTTATGTATTCCTCGTCTACACTTCAAATAAATGTAAATGCGACACTTCCTTGCAAGGAAATAGCGTTTGAAGATGTCTACGTATCGTAGCAATAGAGTTCTTATGATCTTTAAAACGCGATATCGCACCTCATTTCTATGTTTCATGGTAAGATATAATATGATTTGCGAAGTGTCATGTATTCCTCGTCTACACTTCAAATGAATGTAAATGCGACACTTCCTTACAAGGAAAGAGCGTTTGCAAACGTCTACCTACCGTAGCATTAGAATTCTAATGCTTCTTAAAATGCGATATCGCATCTCAAGTCTATATTTCATGGTAAGATATAATATGATTTGCGAAGTGTTATGTATTCCTCGTCTACACTTCAAAAGAATGTAAAGGAGACACTTCCTTGCAAGGAAATAGCGTTTGCAGATGTCTACGTATCGTAGCAATAGAGTTCTTATGATTCTTAAAACGCGATATCGCATCTCATTTCTATGTTTCATGGTAAGATATAATATGATTTGCGAAGTGTTACGTATTCCTCGTCTACACTTCAAATGAATGTAAATGCGACACATCCTTGCAAGGAAATAGCGTTTGCAAATGTCTACCTATCGTAGCAATAGTGTCCTAATGCTTCTTAAAACGCGATACCGCATCTCAGTTCTATGTTTCATGGTAAGATATAATATGATTTGCGAAGTGTCATGTATTCCTCGTCTACACTTCAAATGAATGTAAATGCGACGCTTCCTTGCAAGGAAATAGCGTTTGCAGATGTCTACGTATCGAAGCAATAGAGTTCAAATGCTT
Source organism: Xylocopa sonorina (assembly GCF_050948175.1). Lineage (NCBI taxonomy): Eukaryota > Metazoa > Arthropoda > Insecta > Hymenoptera > Apidae > Xylocopa > Xylocopa sonorina. Next base: position 610,014 of record NW_027490275.1, on the reverse strand, counting down.
CTTAAAACGAGATATTGCATCTCATATCTATGTTTCATGATAAGATATAATATTCATTGCGAAGTGTTATGCATTCCTCGTCCACGATTCAAATGAATGTAAATGCGACACTTCCTCGCTAGGAAATAGCGTTTGCAGGTGTCTACGTATCGTAGCAATAGAGTTCTTATGATTCTTAAAACGCGATATCGCATCTCATTTCTATGTTTCATGGTAAGAAATATTATGATTTGCGAAGTGTTATGTATTCCTCGTCTACACTTCAAATGAATGTAAATGCGACACTTACTTGCAACGAAATAGCGTTTGCAGATGTCTACGTATCGTAGCAATAGAGTTCTTATGATTCTTAAAACGCGATATCGCATCTCATTTCTATGTTTCATGGTAAGATATAATATGATTTGCGAAGTGTTATGTATTCCTCGTCTACGATTCAAATGAATGTAAATGCGACACTTCCTTGCAAGGAAATAGCGTTTGCAGATGTCTACGTATCGTAGCAATAGAGTTCTAATGCTTCTTAAAACGCTATATCGCATCTCATTTCAATGTTTCATGGTAAGATATAATATGATTTGCGAAGTGTTACGTATTCCTCGTCTACACTTCAAATGAATGTGAATGCGACACTTCCTCGCTAGGAAATAGCGTTTGCAGGTGTCTACGTATCGTAGCAATAGATTTCCAATGCTTCTTAAAACGCGATATCGCATCAAATTTCTATGTTTCATGGTAAGATCTAATATGATTTGCGAAGTGTCATGTATTCCTCGTCAACACTTCAAATGAATGAAAATGCCATACTTCCCTGATAGGAAATAGCGTCTGCAGATGTCCAGGTATCGTAGCAATAGAGTTCTAATGCTTCTTAAAACGCGATATCGCATCTCCTTTCTATGTTTCATGGTAAGATATAATATGATTTGCGAAGTATCATGTATTCCTCGTCTACTCTTCAAATGAATGTAAATGCGACACTTCCTCGCTAGGAAATAGAGTTTGCAGATGTCTACGTATCGTAGCAATAGATTTCTAATGCTTCTTAAAACGCGATATCGCATCCCATTTCTATGTTTCATGGTAAGATATAATATGATTTGCGAAGTGTCATGTATTCCTCGTCTACACTTCAAATGAATGTAAATGCGACACTTCCTTGCTAGGAAATAGCGTCTGCAGATGTCTAGGTATCGTAGCAATAGAGTTCTAATGCTTCTTAAAACGCGATATCGCATCTCATTTCTATGTTTCATGGTAAGATATAATATGATTTGCGAAGTATCATGTATTCCTCGTCTACACTTCAAATGAATGTGAATGCGACACTTCCTCGCTAGGAAATAGCGTTTGCAGATGTCTACGTATCGAAGCAATAGAGTTCAAATGCTTCTTAAAACGAGATATTGCATCTCATATCTATGTTTCATGATAAGATATAATATTCATTGCGAAGTGTTATGCATTCCTCGTCCACGATTCAAATGAATGTAAATGCGACACTTCCTCGCTAGGAAATAGCGTTTGCAGGTGTCTACGTATCGTAGCAATAGAGTTCTTATGATTCTTAAAACGCGATATCGCATCTCATTTCTATGTTTCATGGTAAGAAATATTATGATTTGCGAAGTGTTATGTATTCCTCGTCTACACTTCAAATGAATGTAAATGCGACACTTACTTGCAACGAAATAGCGTTTGCAGATGTCTACGTATCGTAGCAATAGAGTTCTTATGATTCTTAAAACGCGATATCGCATCTCATTTCTATGTTTCATGGCAAGATATAATATGATTTGCGAAGTGTCATGTATTTCTCGTCTACACTTCAAATGAATGTAAATGCGACACTTCCTTGCTAGGAAATAGCGTCTGCAGATGTCTAGGCATCGTAGCAATAGAGTTCTAATGCTTCTTAAAACGCGATATCGCATCTCATTTCTATGTTTCATGGTAAGATATAATATGATTTGCGAAGTATCATGTATTCCTCGTCTACACTTCAAATGAATGTAAATGCGACACTTCCTCGCTAGGAAATAGAGTTTGCAGATGTCTACGTATCGTAGCAATAGAGTTCTTATGATTCTTAAAACGCGATATCGCATCTCATTTCTATGTTTCATGGTAAGATATAATATGATTTGCGAAGTGTTATGTATTCCTCGTCTACACTTCAAATGAATGTGAATGCGACACTTCCTTGCAAGGAAATAGCGTTTGCGAATGTCTACCTATCGTAGCAATAGTGTTCTAATGGTTCTTAAAACGCGATATCGCATCTCATCACTATGTTTCATGGTAAGATATAATATGATTTGCGAAGTGTTATGTATTCCTCGTCTACACTTCAAATGAATGTAAATGCGACACTTCCTCGCTAGGAAATAGCGTTTGCAGATGTCTACGTATCGTAGCAATACATTTCCAATGCTTCTTAAAACGCGATATCGCATCTCATTTCTATGTTTCATGGTAAGATATAATATGATTTGCGAAGTGTCATGTATTCCTCGTCTACACTTCAAATGAATGTAAATGCGACACTTCCTTGCTAGGAAATAGCGTCTGCAGATGTCTAGGTATCGTAGCAATAGAGTTCTAATGCTTCTTAAAACGCGATATCGCATCTCATTTCTATGTTTCATGGTAAGATATAATATGATTTGCGAAGTGTTATGTATTCCTCGTCTACGATTCAAATGAATGTAAATGCGACACTTCCTTGCAAGGAAATAGCGTTTGCAGATGTCTACGTATCGTAGCAATAGAGTTCTAATGCTTCTTAAAACGCTATATCGCATCTCATTTCAATGTTTCATGGTAAGATATAATATGATTTGCGAAGTGTTACGTATTCCTCGTCTACACTTCAAATGAATGTGAATGCGACACTTCCTCGCTAGGAAATAGCGTTTGCAGATGTCTACGTATCGTAGCAATAGATTTCCAATGCTTCTTAAAACGCGATATCGCATCAAATTTCTATGTTTCATGGTAAGATCTAATATGATTTGCGAAGTGTCATGTATTCCTCGTCAACACTTCAAATGAATGAAAATGCCATACTTCCCTGATAGGAAATAGCGTCTGCAGATGTCCAGGTATCGTAGCAATAGAGTTCTAATGCTTCTTAAAACGCGATATCGCATCTCCTTTCTATGTTTCATGGTAAGATATAATATGATTTGCGAAGTATCATGTATTCCTCGTCTACTCTTCAAATGAATGTAAATGCGACACTTCCTCGCTAGGAAATAGAGTTTGCAGATGTCTACGTATCGTAGCAATAGATTTCTAATGCTTCTTAAAACGCGATATCGCATCCCATTTCTATGTTTCATGGTAAGATATAATATGATTTGCGAAGTGTCATGTATTCCTCGTCTACACTTCAAATGAATGTAAATGCGACACTTCCTTGCTAGGAAATAGCGTCTGCAGATGTCTAGGTATCGTAGCAATAGAGTTCTAATGCTTCTTAAAACGCGATATCGCATCTCATTTCTATGTTTCATGGTAAGATATAATATGATTTGCGAAGTATCATGTATTCCTCGTCTACACTTCAAATGAATGTGAATGCGACACTTCCTCGCTAGGAAATAGCGTTTGCAGATGCCTACGTATCGTAGCAATAGATTTCTAATGCTTCTTTAAAGGTGATATCGCATCTCATTTCTATGTTTCATGGTAAGATATAATATTCATTGCGAAGTGTTATGCATTCCTCGTCTACGATTCAAATGAATGTAAATGCGACACTTCCTTGCAAGGAAATAGCGTTTGCAGATGTCTACGTATCGCCGCAATAGAGTTCTAATGCTTCTTAAAACGCCATATCGCATCTCATTTCTATGTTTCATGGTAAGATATAATATTCATTGCGAGGTGTTATGCATTCCTCGCCTACACTTCAAATGCATATAAATGCGAAACTTCCATGCAAGGAAATAGCGTTTGCAGATGTCTACGTATCGTAGCAATAAAGTTCTTATGATTCTTAAAACGCGATATCGCATCTCATTTCTATGTTTCATGGTAAGATATAATATGATTTGCGAAGTGTTATGTATTCTTCGTCTACACTTCAAATGAATGTAAATGCGACACTCCCTTGCAAGGAAATAGCGTTTGCAAATGTCTACCTATCGTCGCAATAGTGTTCTAATGCTCCTTAAAACGCGATATCGCATCTCAGTTCTATGTTTCATGGTAAGATATAATATGATTTGCGAAGTGTTATGTATTCCTCGTCTAAACTTCAAATGAATGTAAATGCGACACTTCCTTGCAAGGAAATAGCTTTTGCACATGTCTATCTATCGTAGCAATAGTGTTCTAATGCTTCTTATAACGCGATACCGCATCTCAGTTCTATGTTTCATTGTAAGATATAATATGATTTGCGAAGTGTTATGTTTTCCTCGTCTACACTTCAAATGAATGAAAATGCGACACTTCCTTGCAAGGAAATAGCGTTTGCAGATGTCTACGTATCGAAGCAATAGAGTTCAAATGCTTCTTAAAACGAGATATTGCATCTCATTTCTATGTTTCATGGTAAGATATATTATGATTTGCGAAGTGTTATGTATTCCTCGTCTACACTTCAAATGAATGTAAATGCGACACTTCCTTGCAAGGAAATAGCGTTTGCAGATGTCTACGTACCGTAGCAACAGAGTTCTTATGATTCTTAAAACGCGATATCGCATCTCATTTCTATGTTTCATGGTAAGATATAATATGATTTGCGAAGTATCATGTATTCCTAGTCTACACTTCAAATGAATGTGAATGCGACACTTCCTCGCTAGGAAATAGCGTTTGCAGATGTCTACGTATCGTAGCAATAGTGTTCTTATGATTTTTAAAACGCGATATCGCATCTCATTTCTATGTTTCATGGTAAGATATAATATGATTTACGAAGTGTTATGTATTCCTCGTCTAAACTTCAAATGAATGTGAATGCGACACTTCCTCGCTAGGAAATAGCGTTTGCAGGTGTCTACGTATCGTAGCAATAGATTTCCAATGCCTCTTAAAACGCTATATCGCATCTCATTTCTATGTTTCATGGTAAGATATAATATGATTTGCGAAGTGTCATGTATTCCTCGTCTACACTTCAAATGAATGTAAATGCCACACTTCCCTGCTTGGAAATAGCGTCTGCAGATGTCCAGGTATCGTAGCAATAGAGTTCTTATGCTTCTTAAAACGCGATATCGCATCTCATTTCTATGTTTCATGGTAATATATAATATGATTTGCGAAGTGTTATGTATTCCTCGTCTACACTTCAAATGAATGTAAATGCGACACTTCCTTGCAAGGAAATAGCGTTTGCAGATGTCTACGTATCGTAGCAATAGTGTTCTTATGATTTTTAAAACGCGATATCGCATCTCATTTCTATGTTTCATGGTAAGATATAGTATGATTTGCGAAGTGTCATGTATTCCTCGTCTACACTTCAAATGAATGTAAATGCGACACTTCCTTACAAGGAAAGAGGGTTTGCAAACGTCTACCTACCGTAGCAATAGAGTTCTAATGCTTCTTAAAACGCGATATCGCATCTCATTTCTATATTTCATGGTAAGATATAATATGATTTGCGAAGTGTCATGTATTCCTCGTCTACACTTCAAATGAATGTAAATGCCACACTTCCCTGCTTGGAAATAGCGTCTGCAGATGTCCAGGTATCGTAGCAATAGAGTTCTAATGCTTCTTAAAACGCGATATCGCATCTCATTTCTACGTTTCATGGTAAGATATAATACGATTTGCGAAGTTTTATGTATTCCTCGTCTACACTTCAAATGAATGTAAATGCGACACTTCCTTGCAAGGAAATAGCGTTTGCAGATGTCTACGTATCGTAGCAATAGAGTTCTTATGATTTTTAAAACGCGATATCGCATCTCATTTCTATGTTTCATGGTAAGATATAATATGATTTGCGAAGTGTCATGTATTCCTCGTCTACACTTCAAATGAATGTAAATGCGACACTTCCTTGCTAGGAAATAGCGTTTGTAAATGTCTACCTATCGTAGCACTAGTGTTCTAATGCTTCTTAAAACGCGATACCGCATCTCAGTTCTATGTTTCATGGTAAGATATAATATGATTTGCGAAGTGTTATGTTTTCCTCGTCTACACTTCAAATGAATGTAAATGCGACACTTCCTTGTAAGGAAATAGCGTTTGCAGATGTCTACCTATCGTAGCAATAGAGTTCTACTGCTTCTTAAAACGCGATATCGCATCTCATTTCTATGTTTCATGGTAAGATACAATATGATTTGCGAAGTGTTATGTATTCCTCGTCTACACTTCAAATGAATGTAAATGCGACACTTACTTGCAAGGAAATAGCGTTTGCAGATGTCTACGTATCATAGCAATAGAGTTCTTATGATTCTTAAAACGCGATATCGCATCTCATTTCTATGTTGCATGCTAAGATATAATATGATTTGCGAGGTGTTATGGATTCCTCGTCTACACTGCAAATGAATGTGAATGCGAAACGTCCTCGCTAGGAAATAGCGTTTGCAGATGTCTACGTATCGTAGCAATAGATTTCTAATGCTTCTTAAAACGCGATATCGCATCTCATTTCTGTGTTTCATGGTAAGATATAATATGAATTGCGAAGTGTCATGTATACCTCGTCTACACTTCAAATGAATGTAAATGCGAGACTTCCTTGCAAGGAAATAGCATTTGCGAATGTCTATCTGTCGTAGCAATAGTGTTCTAATGCTTCTTAAAACGCGATATCGAATCTCATTTCTATGTTTCATGGTAAGATATAATATGATTTGCGAAGTGTTATGCATTCCTCGTCTACGATTCAAATGAATGTAAATGCGACACTTCCTTGCAAGGAAATAGCGTTTGCAGATGTCTACGTATCGTAGCAATAGAGTTCTTATGATTCTTCAAACGCGATAGCGCATCTCATTTCTATGTTTCATGGTAAGATATAATATGATTTGCGAAGTGTCATGTATTCCTCGTCTACACTTCAAATGAATGTAAATGTGACACTACCTTGCTAGGAAATAGCGTCTGCAGATGTCTAGGTATCGCAGCAATAGAGTTCTAATGCTTCTTAAAACGCGATATCGTATCTCATTTCTATGTTTCATGGTAAGATATAATATGATTTACGAAGTGTTATGTATTCCTCGTCTAAACTTCAAATGAATGTGAATGCGACACTTCCTCGCTAGGAAATAGCGTTTGCAGGTGTCTACGTATCGTAGCAATAGATTTCCAATGCCTCTTAAAACGCTATATCGCATCTCATTTCTATGTTTCATGGTAAGATATAATATGATTTGCGAAATGTCATGTATTCCTCGTCTACACTTCAAATGAATGTAAATGCCACACTTCCCTGCTTGGAAATAGCGTCTGCAGATGTCCAGGTATCGTAGCAATAGAGTTCTAATGCTTCTTAAAACGCGATATCGCATCTCATTTCTATGTTTCATGGTAAGATATAATATGATTTGCGTAGTGTTATGTATTCCTCGTCTACACTTCAAATAAATGTAAATGCGACACTTCCTTGCAAGGAAATAGCGTTTGAAGATGTCTACGTATCGTAGCAATAGAGTTCTTATGATTTTTAAAACGCGATATCGCATGTCATTTCTATGTTTCATGGTAAGATATAATATGATTTGCGAAGTGTCATGTATTCCTCGTCTACACTTCAAATGAATGTAAATGCGACACTTCCTTACAAGGAAAGAGCGTTTGCAAACGTCTACCTACCGTAGCATTAGAATTCTAATGCTTCTTAAAATGCGATATCGCATCTCAAGTCTATATTTCATGGTAAGATATAATATGATTTGCGAAGTGTTATGTATTCCTCGTCTACACTTCAAAAGAATGTAAATGAGACACTTCCTTGCAAGGAAATAGCGTTTTCGAATGTCTACCTATCGTAGCAATAGTGTCCTAATGCTTCTTAGAACGCGATATCGCATCTCATCTCTATGTTTCATGGTAAGATATAATACGATTTGCGAAGTGTTATGTATTCCTCGTCTACACTTCAAATGAATGTAAATGCGACACTTCCCTGCAAGGAAATAGCGTTTGCAGATGTCTACGTATCGAAGCAATAGAGTTCAAATGCTTCTTCAAACGCGATATCGCATCTCATTTCTATGTTTCATGGTAACATACATTATGATTTGCGAAGTGTTATGTATTCCTCGTCTACACTTCAAATGAATGTAAATGCGACACTTCCATGCAAGGAAATAGCGTTTGCAGATGTCTACGTATCGTAGCAATAGAGTTCTAATGCTTCTTAAAACGCGATATCGCATCTCATTTCTATGTTTCATGGTAAGATATTATATGATTTGCGAAGTGTCATGTATTCCTCGTCTACACTTCAAGTGGATGTAAATGCGACACTACCTTGCTAGGAAATAGCGTCTGCAGATGTCTAGGTATCGCAGCAATAGAGTTCTAATGCTTCCTAAAACGTGATACCGCATCTCACTTCTATGTTGCATGATAAGATGTAATATTCATTGCGATGTGTTATGTATTCCTCGTCTACACTCCAAATGAATGTAAATGCGACACTTCCTTGCTAGGAAATAGCGTTTGCAGATGTCTACGTATCGTAGCAATAGATTTCCAATGCCTCTTAAAACGCTATATCGCATCTCATTTCTATGTTTCATGGTAAGATATAATATGATTTGCGAAATGTCACGTATTCCTCGTCTACACTTCAAATGAATGTAAATGCCACACTTCCCTGCTTGGAAATAGCGTCTGCAGATGTCCAGGCATCGTAGCAATAGAGTTCTAATGCTTCTTAAAACGCGATATCGCATCTCATTTCTATGTTTCATGGTAAGATATAATATGATTTGCGAAGTGTCATGTATTCCTCGTCTACACTTCAAATGAATGTAAATGCGACGCTTCCTTGCAAGGAAATAGCGTTTGCAGATGTCTACGTATCGAAGCAATAGAGTTCAAATGCTTCTTAAAACGAGATATTGCATCTCATATCTATGTTTCATGATAAGATATAATATTCATTGCGAAGTGTTATGCATTCCTCGTCCACGATTCAAATGAATGTAAATGCGACACTTCCTCGCTAGGAAATAGCGTTTGCAGGTGTCTACGTATCGTAGCAATAGAGTTCTTATGATTCTTAAAACGCGATATCGCATCTCATTTCTATGTTTCATGGTAAGATATATTATGATTTGCGAAGTGTTATGTATTCCTCGTCTACACTTCAAATGAATGTAAATGCGACACTTACTTGCAACGAAATAGCGTTTGCAGATGTCTACGTATCGTAGCAATAGAGTTCTTATGATTCTTAAAACGCGATATCGCATCTCATTTCTATGTTTCATGGTAAGATATAATATGATTTGCGAAGTGTCATGTATTTCTCGTCTACACTTCAAATGAATGTAAATGCGACACTTCCTTGCTAGGAAATAGCGTCTGCAGATGTCTAGGCATCGTAGCAATAGAGTTCTAATGCTTCTTAAAACGCGATATCGCATCTCATTTCTATGTTTCATGGTAAGATATAATATGATTTGCGAAGTATCATGTATTCCTCGTCTACACTTCAAATGAATGTAAATGCGACACTTCCTCGCTAGGAAATAGAGTTTGCAGATGTCTACGTATCGTAGCAATAGAGTTCTTATGATTCTTAAAACGCGATATCGCATCTCATTTCTATGTTTCATGGTAAGATATAATATGATTTGCGAAGTATCATGTATTCCTCGTCTACACTTCAAATGAATGTAAATGCGACACTTCCTCGCTAGGAAATAGAGTTTGCAGATGTCTACGTATCGTAGCAATAGAGTTCTTATGATTCTTAAAACGCGATATCGCATCTCATTTCTATGTTTCATGGTAAGATATAATATGATTTGCGAAGTGTCATGTATTCCTCGTCTACACTTCAAATGAATGTAAATGCGACACTTCCTTGCTAGGAAATAGCGTCTGCAGATGTCTAGGTATCGTAGCAATAGAGTTCTAATGCTTCTTAAAACGCGATATCGCATCTCATTTCTATGTTTCATGGTAAGATATAATATGATTTGCGAAGTATCATGTATTCCTCGTCTACACTTCAAACGAATGTAAATGCGACACTTCCCCGCTAGGAAATAGAGATTGCAGATGTCTACGTATCGTAGCAATAGAGTTCTTATGATTCTTAAAACGCGATATCGCATCTCATTTCTATTTTGCATGGTAAGATATAATATGATTTGCGAAGTATCATGTATTCCTCGTCTACACTTCAAATGAATGTAAATGCGACACTTCCTCGCTAGGAAATAGCGTATGCAGATGTCTACGTATCGAAGCAATAGTGTTCAAATGCTTCTTCAAACGCGATATCGCATCTCATTTCTATGTTTCATGGTAACATACATTATGATTTGCGAAGTGTTATGTATTCCTCGTCTACACTTCAAATGAATGTAAATGCGACACTTCCTTGCAAGGAAATAGCGTCTGCAGATGTCTACGTATCGTAGCAATAGAGTTCTTATGATTCTTAAAACGTGATATGGCATCTCATTTCTATGTATCATGGTAAGATATAATATGATTTGCGAAGTGTCATGTATTCCTCGTCTACACTTCAAGTGGATGTAAATGCGACACTACCTTGCTAGGAAATAGCGTCTGCAGATGTCTAGTTATCGTAGCAATAGAGTTCTAATGCTTCTTGAAACGCGATATCGCATCTCATTTCTATGTTTCATGGTAAGATATAATATGATTTGCGAAGTATCATGTATTCCTCGTCTACACTTCAAATGAATGTAAATGCGACACTTCCTCGCTAGGAAATAGAGTTTGCAGATGTCTACGTATCGTAGCAATATAGTTCTTATGATTCTTGAAACGCGATATCGCATCTCATTTCTATGTTGCATGGTAAGATATAATATGATTTGCGAAGTGTTATGGATTCCTCGTCTACACTGCAAATGAATGTGAATGCGAAACTTCCTCGCTAGGAAATACCGTCTGCAGATGTCTAGGTATCGTAGCAATAGAGTTCTAATGCTTCTTAAAACGCGATATCGCATCTCATTTCTATGTTTCAAGGTAAGATATAATATGATTTGCGAAGTATCACGTATTCCTCGTCTACACTTCAAATGAATGTAAATGCCACACTTCCCTACTAGGAAATAGCGTCTGCAGATGTCCAGGTATCATAGCAATAGAGTTCTAAAGCTTCTTAAAACGCGATATCGCATCTCATTTCTATGTTGCATGGTAAGATGTAATATGATTTGCGAAGTGTTATGGATTCCTCGTCTACACTGCAAATGAATGTGAATGCGAAACTTCCTCGCTAGGAAATACCGTCTGCAGATGTCTAGGTATCGTAGCAATAGAGTTCTAATGCTTCTTAAAACGCGATATCGCATCTCATTTCTATGTTTCATGGTAAGATATTATATGATTTGCGAAGTGTCATGTATTCCTCGTCTACACTTCAAGTGGATGTAAATGCGACACTACCTTGCTAGGAAATAGCGTCTGCAGATGTCTAGGTATCGCAGCAATAGAGTTCTAATGCTTCTTAAAACGCGATATCGTATCTCATTTCTATGTTTCATGGTAAGATATAATATGATTTGCGAAGTGTTATGTATTCCTCGTCTACACTTCAAATGAATGTGAATGCGACACTTCCTCGCTAGGAAATAGCGTTTGCAGATGTCTACGTATCGTAGCAATAGATTTCCAATGCTTCTTAAAACGCGATATCGCATCTCATTTCTATGTTTCACGGTAAGATATAATATGATTTGCGAAGTGTTATGTATTCCTCGACTGCACTTCAAATGAATGTAAATGCGACACTTCCTTGCAAGGAAATAGCGTTGGTAGATGTCTACGTATCGTAGCAATAGAGTTCTTGTGATTCTTAAAACGCGATATCGCATCTCATTTCTATGTTTCATGGTAAGATATAATATGATTTACGAAGTGTCATGTATTCCTTGTCCACACTTTAAATGAATGTGAATGCGACACTTCCTCGCTAGGAAATAGCGTTTGCAGATGTCTACGTATCGTAGCAATAGATTTCCAATGCTTCTTAAAAAGCGATATCGCATCTCATTTCTATGTTTCATGGTAAGATATAATACGATTTGCGAAGTGTTATGTATTCCTCGTCTACACTTCAAATGAATGTAAATGCGACACTTCCCTGCAAGGAAATAGCGTTTGCAGATGTCTACGTATCGAAGCAATAGAGTTCAAATGCTTCTTCAAACGCGATATCGCATCTCATTTCTATGTTTCATGGTAACATACATTATGATTTGCGAAGTGTTATGTATTCCTCGTCTACACTTCAAATGAATGTAAATGCGACACTTCCATGCAAGGAAATAGCGTTTGCAGATGTCTACGTATCGTAGCAATAGAGTTTTTATGATTCATAAAACGCGATATCGCATCTCATTCCTATGTATCATGGTAAGATATAATATGATTGGCGAAGTTTATGTATTCCTCGCCTGCACTTCAAATGAATGTGAATGCGACACTTCCTTGCTAGGAAATAGCGTTTGCAGATGTCTACGTATCGTAGCAATAGAGTTCTAAAGCTTCTTAAAACGCGATATTGCATCTCATTTCTATGTTTCATGGTAAGATATAATATGATTTGCGAAGTGTCATGTATTCCTCGTCTACAGTTCAAATGAATGTAAATGCGACACCTCCTTGCAAGGAAATAGCGTTTGCAGATGTGTAGGTATCGTAGCAATAGAGTTATAATGCTTCTTAAAACGCGATATCGCATCTCATTTCTATATTTCATGGTAAGATATAATATGATTTGCTAAGTGTTATATGTTCCTCGTCTACACTTCAAATGAATGTAAATGCGACACTTCCTTGCAAGGAAATAGCGTTTGCAGATGTCGACGTATCGTAGCAATGGAGTTCTTATGATTCTTAAAACGCGATATCGCATTTCATTTCTATGTTTCATGGTAAGATATAATATTCATTGCGAAGTGTTATGCATTCCTCGTCTACGATTCAAATGAATGTAAATGCGACACTTCCTTGCAAGGAAATAGCGTTTGCAGATGTCTACGTATCGAAGAAATAGAGTTCAAATGCTTCTTAAAACGAGATATCGCATCTCATTACTATGTTTCATGATAAGATTTAATATTCATTGCGAAGTGTTATGCATTCCTCGTCTACGATTCAAATGAATGTAAATGCGACACTTCCTTGCTAGGAAACAGCGTTTGCAGATGTTTACGTATCGTAGGGATAGAGTTCTAATGCTTCTTAAAACGCGATATCGCATCTCATTTCTATGTTGCATGATAGGATATAATATTCATTGTAAAGTGTTATGTGTACCTCGTATTCTCTTCAGAAGAATGTAAATGCGACAGCTCCTTGCAAGGAAATAGCGTTTGCAGATGTTTACGTATCGTAGGGATAGAGATCTAATGCTTCTTAAAACGCGATATCGCATCTCATTACTATGTTGCATGATAAGATATAATATTCATTGTAATGTTTTATGTATACCTCGTATTCACTTCAGAAGAATGTAAATGCGACACTTCCTTGCAAGGAAATAGCGTTTGCAGATGTCTACGAATCGAAGCAATAGAGTTCAAATGCTTCTTAAAACGAGATATCGCAACTCATATCTATGTTTCATGATAAGATTTAGTATTCATTGCGAAATGTTATGCATTCCTCGTCTACGATTCAAATGAATGTAAATGCGACACTTCCTTGCTAGGAAATAACGTTTGCAGATGTTTACGTATCGTAGGGGTAGAGTTCTAATGCTTCTTAAAACGCGATATCGCATCTCGTTTCTATGTTGCATGATAGGATATAATATTCATTGTAAAGTGTTATGTATACCTCGTATTCTCTTCAGAAGAATGTAAATGCGACACTTCCTTGCAAGGAAATAGCGTTTGCAGTTGTCTACGTATCATAGCAATTGAGTTCTTATGCTTCTTAAAACGCTATATTGCATCTCATTTCTATGTTTCATGGTAAGATATAATATGATTTGCGAAGTGTCATGTATTCCTCGTCTACACTTCAGGTGAATGTAAATGCGACACTTCCTTGCTAGGAAATAGCGTCTGCTGATGTCTAGGTATCCTAGCAATTGTGTTCTAATGCTTCTTAAAACGCGATATCGCATCTCATTTCTATGTTTCATGGTAAGATATAATATGATTGGCGAAGTGTTATGTATTCCTCGCCTACACTTCAAATGAATGTGAATGCGACACTTCCTTGCTAGGAAATAGCGTTTGCAGATGTCTACGTATCGTAGCAATAGAGTTCTTATGCTTCTTAAAACGCGATATTGCATCTCATTTCTATGTTTCATGGTAAGATATAATATGATTAGCAAAGAGTTATGTATACCTCGTATTCACTTCAGAAGAATGTAAATGCGACACTTCATTGCAAGGAAATAGCGTTTGCAGATGTCTACGAATCGAAGCAATAGAGTTCAAATGCTACTTAAATCGAGATATCGCATCTCATTACTATGTTGCATGATAAGATATAATATTCATTTTAAAGTGTTATGTATACCTCGTATTCACTTCAGAAGAATGTAAATGCGACACTTCCTTGCTAGGAAATAGTGTTTGCAGATGTCTACGAATCGAAGCAATAGAGTTCAAATGCTTCTTAAAACGCGATATCGCATCTCATTTCTATGTTTCATGGTAAGATATAATATGATTTGCGAAGTATCATGTATTCCTCGTCTACACTTCAAATGAATGTAAATGCGAAACTTCCTCGCAAGGAAATAGCGTTTGCAGATGTCTACGTATCGTAGCAATAGAGTTCTTATGATTCTTAAAACGCGATATCGCATCTCATTTCTATGTTTCATGGTAAGATATAATTTGATTTGCGAAGTGTCATGTATTCCTCGTCTACACTTCAAATGAATGTGAATGCGACACTTCCTTGCAAGGAAATAGCGTTTTCGAATATCTACCTATCGTAGCAATAGTGTCCTAATGCCTCTTAGAACGCGATATCGCATCTCATTTCTATGTTTCATGGTAAGATATAATATGATTTGCGAAGTGTCATGTATTCCTCGTCTACACTTTAAATGAATGTAAATGCGACACTTCCTCGCTAGGAAATAGCGTTTGCAGATGTCTACGTATCGTAGCAATGGAGTTCTTATGATTCTTAAAACGCGATATCGCATCTCATTTCTATGTTTCACGGTAAGATATAATATGATTTGCGAAGTGTTATGTATTCCTCGACTGCACTTCAAATGAATGTAAATGCGACACTTCCTTGCAAGGAAATAGCGTTGGCAGATGTCTACGTATCGTAGCAATAGAGTTCTTGTGATTCTTAAAACGCGATATCGCATCTCATTTCTATGTTTCATGGTAAGATATAATATGATTTGCGAAGTGTCATGTATTCCTTGTCTACACTTTAAATGAATGTGAATGCGACACTTCCTCGCTAGGAAATAGCGTTTGCAGATGTCTACGTATCGTAGCAATAGATTTCCAATGCTTCTTAAAACGCGATATCGCATCTCATTTCTATGTTTCATGGTAAGATATGTTATGATTTTCGAAGTATCATGTATTCCTCGTCTACACTTCAAATGAATGTAAATGCGAAACTTCCTCGCAAGGAAATAGCGTTTGCAGATGTCTACGTATCGTAGCAATAGAGTTCTTATGATTCTTAAAACGCGATATCGCATCTCATTTCTATGTTTCATGGTAAGATATAATATGATTTGCGAAGTGTCATGTATTCCTCGTCTACACTTCAAATGAATGTGAATGCGACACTTCCTTGCAAGGAAATAGCGTTTTCGAATGTCTACCTATCGTAGCAATAGTGTCCTAATGCCTCTTAGAACGCGATATCGCATCTCATCTCTATGTTTCATGGTAAGATATAATACGATTTGCGAAGTGTTATGTATTCCTCGCCTACACTTCAAATGAATGTGAATGCGACACTTCCTTGCTAGGAAATAGCGTTTGCAGATGTCTACGTATCGTAGCAATAGAGTTCTAATGCTTCCTAAAACGTGATACCGCATCTCACTTCTATGTTGCATGATAAGATGTAATATTCATTGCGATGTGTTATGTATTCCTCGTCTACACTCCAAATGAATGTAAATGCGACACTTTCTTGCTAGGAAATAGCGTTTGCAGATGTCTACGTATCGTAGGGATAGAGTTCTAATGCTTCTTAAAGCGTGATATCGCATCTCATTTCTATGTTTCATGGTAAGATATAATATGATTGGCGAAGTGTTATGTATTCCTCGTCTACGATTCAAATGAATGTAAATGCGACACTTCCTTGCTAGGAAACAGCGTTTGCAGATGTTTACGTATCGTAGGGATAGAGTTCTAATGCTTCTTAAAACGCGATATCGCATCTCATTTCTATGTTGCATGATAGGATATAATATTCATTGTAAAGTGTTATGTATACCACGTATTCTCTTCAGAAGAATGTAAATGCGACTCTTCCTTGCAAGGAAATAGCGTTTGCAGATGTCTACGTATCGTAGCAATAGATTTCTAATGCTTCCTAAAACGCGATATCGCATCTCATTTCTATGTTTCATGGGAAGATATAATATGATTTGCGAAGTGTTATGTATTCCTCGTCTACACTTCAAATGAATGTAAATGCGACACTTCCTTGGTAGGAAATAGCCTTTGCAGATATCTACGTATCGTAGAGATAGAGTTCTAATGCTCCTTAAAACGCGATATCGCATCTCATTTCTATGTTTCATGGTAAGATATAATATGATTGGCGAAGTGTTATGTATTCCTCGCCTACACTTCAAATGAATGTGAATGCGACACTTCCTTGCTAGGAAATAGCGTTTGCAGATGTCTGCGTATCGTAGCAATAGAGTTCTAATGCTTCTTAAAACGTGATACCGCATCTCACTTCTATGTTGCATGATAAGATGTAATATTCATTGCGATGTGTTATGTATTCCTCGTCTACACTCCAAATGAATGTAAATGCGACACTTCCTTGCTAGGAAATAGCGTTTGCAGATGTCTACGTATCGTAGGGATAGAGTTCCAATGCTTCTTAAAGCGTGATATCTCATCTCATTTCTATGTTTCATGGTAAGATATAATATGATTGGCGAAGTGTTATGTATTCCTCGTCTACGATTCAAATGAATGTAAATGCGACACTTCCTTGCTAGGAAACAGCGTTTGCAGATGTTTACGTATCGTAGGCATAGAGTTCTAATGCTTCTTAAAACGCGATATCGCATCTCATTTCTACGTTGCATGATAGGTTATAATATTCATTGTAAAGTGTTATGTATACCACGTATTCTCTTCAGAAGAATGTAAATGCGACTCTTCCTTGCAAGGAAATAGCGTTTGCAGATGTCTACGTATCGTAGCAATAGAGTTCTTATGCTTCTTAAAACGCGATATTGCATCTCATTTCTATGTTTTATGGTAAGATATAATATTCATTGTAAAGTGTTATGTATACCTCGTATTCACTTCAGAAGAATGTAAATGCGACACTTTCTTGCTAGGAAATAGCGTATGCAGATGTCTACGAATCGAAGAAATACAGTTCAAATGCTTCTTAAAACGAGATATTGCATCTCATATCTATGTTTCATGATAAGATATAATATTCATTGCGAAGTGTTATGTATTCCTCGTCTACACTTCAAATGAATGTAAATGCAACACTTCCTTGCTAGGAAATAGCGTGTGCAGATGTCTAGGTATCGTAGCAATAGTGTTCTAATGCTTCTTAAAACGCGATATCGCATCTCATTTCTATGTTTCATGGTAAGATATAATATGATTTGCGAAGCGTCATGTATTCCTCGTCTACCCTTCAAATGAATGTAGATGTGACACTTCCTTTCTAGGAAATAGCGTCTGCAGATGTCTAGGAATCGTAGCAATAGTGTTCTAATGCTTCTTAAAACGCGATATCGCATCTCATTTCTATGTTTCATGGTAAGGTATAATATGATTTGCGAAGTGTCATGTATTCCTCGTCTACACTTCAAATGAATGTAAATGCGACACTTCCTTGTGTCACGTCCCGAGGTGCGGTTGCGCTCGCAACGGTGGCACAAAGTCGTAACCGTTCCCGAAAATAACGCGAAGTGCGTCCGGACCGGGTTCGTTGGCGTTTCGGACTCGATAAAACGATAATTAACACTAAACTTACCTTGCGAAGGCTTGATTCCGCTGTCTGATTTCTCTTTCCAGGTACCTGGAGCGCCTTGGATCCGCAACCGGGATGGCGGCGGCGTACGGCTGGAACGGAGGTACGTCTACGGGAATAAGCGTCCAGGCGGGTTGACTCCGGCTGGCAGGTATCAGCGTTTGTCCCTGACGATTGGCGACTCGTACGGGTCGTGCGGCGAAGGAAACCTCCTTCACAGGAACCAGTACTCGAACGCAGGAAATTGAATATTCTGGTGCATCACCCACGTATTCCCGAGCGAGACGACGAATAAACTCTCTCCTCCCCGCGCGTCGTGTACGCTTTGTCGGAGGTGCAAGGATCATCGAGAATACTTGAACTTCGGTCGAGTACGGCGCGGCTAAGTGTTGGTTCGCTCTAGCTTACCGGGATCAACCTGGGCGCAAGATATTCTATACACGGTAGAAGTGAGGATGGAGCAACTAAGCGCTGGTTCGCTCTAGTCGTCGAGCCTCAAGACTATCGCAGATGAGATATAGAATTAGAATAATCGCGAGCGTACCCGTGGATTAGAATTAAGGAATTGTATTTGAACTCGAATAAAGATACTTTGAATCTGGTAAAAATAAACTATATTCTATGATTTCACTATACTAGATACACTTGACTAAATTCTAAGTTACTGACTAACGATTACAATGAGAATTAGAAATAGTATGAAGTATCGAATGGACTCCGCTATGGGAGTATGGGTAGAGACGAATGCATTAGAGCTAATTGCTCGTTGCGAATGAGCCTATTGCTCGGATCGAAAGTGCATCGTTCGGATGCTGGGTTAGAACTCCTCGGTTCGGAGGCGAGTTAGGAACTCTTCGGTTCAGAGGTGAGATAGGAACTGACTCTCGGATCTCGCGTCCGCGACCTCCTCGGGTCGCGCCGCGCGCGAGTCGCTGGGCCCTCGCGGTGGGGCGGACGGTCGGAGTAGGGCGGCCGCTCGGCCCTCGTGGTGGGGCGGCCGTTCGGAGTGGGGCGCGGTCCGCGTTAAGCGTGAGCCGCGAGCGTCGAGTGTGCGCGCGAGTGCAACGGAACGTAACCGTGCATGAATGAAATATATACATATATTCACTTAAATCTAGGTGTGTGTTGGTGTGTATGTACATATATGAGTAGTGTGCTTATCCTAGTCCCATATGTACGAGAAGTACGTATAGGGCTTCGTGATCGCTGGGGATTCGACCCAGTACGTGTCGGAGAGCTCCTCGCCCTCGTAATACGGGGTGAAGTCCTCCCCCTCGTGTGTGGAGATCGCGCGTGGGCGCGGCATGCTGCATCCTTCTTCCCTCTCGTACCTTTGTCTCCTTCTGTAGGGACGGCGAGTCGGCGGGTGGCCCGTGTGCAGGGGCTCCGGATACGGATGCTGGGGATGATGAGGTGGACGCCGGAGGGTGGCAGGCGGTACGCCTGACGTTACACATTGCTAGGAAATAGCGTCTGCAGATGTCTAGGTATCGTAGCAATAGACTTCTAAAACTTCTTAAAACGCAATATCGCATCTCATTTCTATGTTTCATGGTAAGATATAATATGATTTGCGAAGTGTTCTGTATTCTTCGTCCACACTTCAAATGAATGTAAATGCGACACTTCCTTGCATGGAAATAGCGTTTGCAGTTGTCTACGTATCGTAGCAATAGAGTTCTTATGATCCTTAAAACGCGATATCGCATCTCATTTCTATGTTTCATGGTAAGATATAATATGATATGCGAAGTGTTATATATTCCTCGTCTACACTACAAATGAATGTGAATGCGACACTTCCTTGCAAGGAAATAGCGTTTGCAAATGTCTACGTATCGTAGCAATAGAGTTCTAATGCTTCTTAAAACGCGATATCGCATCTCATTACTATGTTGCATGATAAGATATAATATTCATTGTAAAGTGTTATGTATACCTCGTATTCACTTCAGAAGAATGTAAATGTGACACTTCCTTGCAAGGAAATAGCGTTTGCAGGTGTCTACGAATCGAAGCAATAGAGTTCAAATGCTTCTTAAAACGAGATATCGCATCTCATTTCTATGTTTCATGATAAGATGTAATATTCATTGCGAAGTGTTATGTATTCCTCGTCTATACTTCAAATGAATGTTAATGCGACACTTGCTCGCTAGGAAATAGCGTTTACAGATGTCTACGTATCGCAGCAATAGCTTTCTAATGCTTCTTAAAACGCGATATCGCATCCCATTTCTTTGTTTCATGGTAAGATATAATATGATTTGCGAAGTGTCATGTATTCCTCGTCTACACTTCAAATAAATGTAAATGCGACACTTCCTTGCAAGGAAATAGCGTTTGCAGATGTCTACGTATCGAAGCAATAGAGTTCAAATGCTTCTTAAAACGAGATATTGCATCTCAAATCTATGTTTCATGATAAGATATAATATTCATTGCGAAGTGTTATGCATTCCTCGTCTACGATTCAAATGGATGTAAATGCGACACTTCCTTGCTAGGAAATAGCGTTTGCAGATGTCTACGTATCGAAGCAATAGAGTTCAAATGTTTCTAAAAACAAGATATCGCATCTTAATTCTATGTTTCATGGTAAGATATAACATGATTTGCGAAGTGTTATGTATTCCTCGTCTACACTTCAAATGAATGTAAATGCAACACTTCCTTGCTAGGAAATAGCGTGTGCAGATGTCTAGGTATCGTAGCAATAGTGTTCTAATGCTTCTTAAAACGCGATATCGCATCTCAATTCTATGTTTCATGGTAAGATATAACATGATTTGCGAAGTGTTATGTATTCCTCGTCTACACGTCAAATGAATGTAAATGCGACACTTCCTTGCAAGGAAATAGCGTCTGCAGATGTCTACGTATCGTAGCAATAGATTTCTAATGCTTCTTAAAACGCGATATCGCATCTCATTTCTATGTTTCATGGTAAGATAAAATATGATTTGCGAAGCGTCATGTATTCCTCGTCTACACTACAAATGAATGTGAATGCGATACTTCCTCGCTAGGAAATAGCGTTTGCAGATGTCTACGTATCGCAGCAATAGCTTTCTAATGCTTCTTAAAACGCGATATCGCATCCCATTTCTATGTTTCATGGTAAGATATAATATGATTTGCGAAGTGTCATGTATTCCTCGTCTACACTTCAAATAATTGTAAATGCGACACTTCCTTGCAAGGAAATAGCGTTTGCAGATGTCTACGTATCGAAGCAATAGAGTTCAAATGCTTCTTAAAACGAGATATTGCATCTCAAATCTATGTTTCATTATAAGATATAATATTCATTGCGAAGTGTTATGCATTCCTCGTCTACGATTCAAATGGATGTAAATGCGACACTTCCTTGCTAGGAAATAGCGTTTGCAGATGTCTACGTATCGAAGCAATAGAGTTCAAATGCTTCTAAAAACAAGATATCGCATCTTAATTCTATGTTTCATGGTAAGATATAACATGATTTGCGAAGTGTTATGTATTCCTCGTCTACACTTCAAATGAATGTAAATGCAACACTTCCTTGCTAGGAAATAGCGTGTGCAGATGTCTAGGTATCGTAGCAATAGTGTTCTAATGCTTCTTAAAACGCGATATCGCATCTCAATTCTATGTTTCATGGTAAGATATAACATGATTTGCGAAGTGTTATGTATTCCTCGTCTACACGTCAAATGAATGTAAAGGCGACACTTCCTTGCAAGGAAATAGCGTCTGCAGATGTCTACGTATCGTAGCAATAGATTTCTAATGCTTCTTAAAACGCGATATCGCATCTCATTTCTATGTTTCATGGTAAGATATAATATGATTTGCGAAGCGTCATGTATTCCTCGTCTACACTACAAATGAATGTGAATGCGATACTTCCTCGCTAGGAAATAGCGTTTGCAGATGTCTACGTATCGCAGCAATAGCTTTCTAATGCTTCTTAAAACGCGATATCGCATCTCATTTCTATGTTTCATGGTAAGATATAATATGATTTGCGAAGTGTCATGTATTCCTCGTCTACACTTCAAATGAATGTAAATGCGACACTTCCCTGCAAGGAAATAGCGTTTGCAGATGTCTACGTATCGAAGCAATAGAGTTCAAATGCTTCATAAAACGCGATATCGCATCTCATTTCTATGTTTCATGGTAAGATATAATATGATTTGCGAAGTATCATGTATTCTTCGTCTACACTTCAAATGAATGTAAATGCGACACTTCCTTGCAAGGAAATAGCGTTTGCAGATGTCTACGTATCGCAGCAATAGAGTTCAAATGCTTCTTAAAAAGAGATATTGCATCTCATTTCTATGTTTCATGGTAAGATATAACATGATTTGCGAAGTTTTATATATTCCTCGTCTACACTTCAAATGAATGTGAATGCGATACATCCTCGCTAGGAAATAGCGATTGCAGATGTCTACGTATCGTAGCAATAGCTTTCTAATGCTTCTTAAAACGCGATATCGAATCTCATTTCTATGTTTCATGGTAAGACATAATATAATTTGCGAACTGTCATGTCTTCCTCGTCTACACTACAAATGAATGTGAATGCGATACTTCCTCGCTAGGAAATAGCGTTTGCAGATGTCTACGTATCGAAGCAATAGAGTTCAAATGCTTCTAAAAACAAGATATCGCATCTCTATTCTATGTTTCATGGTAAGATATAACATGATTTGCGAAGAGTTATGTATTCTTCGTCTACACTTCAAATGAATGTAAATGCGACACTTCCTTGCTAGGAAATAGCGTCTGCAGATGTCTAGGTATCGTAGCAATAGTGTTCTAATGCTTCTTAAAACGCGATATCGCATCTCATTTCTATGTTTCATGGTAAGATATAATATGATTTGCGAAGTGTCATGTATTCCTCGTCTACACTTCAAATGAATGTAAATGCGACACTTCCTTGTGTCACGTCCCGAGGTGCGGTTGCGCTCGCAACGGTGGCACAAAGTCGTAACCGTTCCCGAAAATAACGCGAAGTGCGTCCGGACCGGGTTCGTTGGCGTTTCGGACTCGATAAAACGATAATTAACATTAAACTTACCTTGCGAAGGCTTGATTCCGCTGTCTGATTTCTCTTTCCAGGTACCTGGAGCGCCTTGGATCCGCAACCGGGATGGCGGCGGCGTACGGCTGGAACGGAGGTACGTCTACGGGAATAAGCGTCCAGGCGGGTTGACTCCGGCTGGCAGGTATCGGCGTTTGGCCCTGACGATTGGCGACTCGTACGGGTCGTGCGGCGAAGGAAACCTCCTTCACAGGAACCGGGACTCGAACGCAGGAAATTGAATATTCTGGTGCATCACCCACGTTTTCCCGAGCGAGACGACGAATAAACTCTCTCCTCCCCGCGCGTCGTGTACGCTTTGTCGGAGGTGCAAGGCTCATCGAGAATACTTGAACTTCGGTTGAGTACGGCGCGGCTAAGCGTTGGTTCGCTCTAGCTTACCGGGATCAACCTGGGCGCAAGATATTCTATACACGGTAGAAGTGAGGATGGAGCAACTAAGCGCTGGTTCGCTCTAGTCGTCGAGACTCAAGACTATCGCAGATGAGATATAGAATTAGAATAATCGCGAGCGTACCCGTGGATTAGAATTAAGGAATTGTATTTGAACTCGAATAAAGATACTTTGAATCTGGTAAAAATAAACTATATTCTATGATTTCACTATACTAGATACACTTGACTAAATTCTAAGTTACTGACTAACGATTACAATGAGAATTAGAAATAGTATGAAGTATCCAATGGACTCCGCTATGGGAGTATGGGTAGAGACGAATGCGTTAGAGCTAATTGCTCGTTGCGAATGAGCCTACTGCTCGGATCGAAAGTGCATCGTTCGGATGCTGGGTTAGAACTCCTCGGTTCGGAGGCGAGTTAGGAACTCTTCGGTTCAGAGGTGAGATAGGAACTGACTCTCGGATCTCGCGTCCGCGACCTCCTCGGGTCGCGCCGTGCGCGAGCCGCTGGGCCCTCGCGGTGGGGCGGACGGTCGGAGTAGGGCGGCCGCTCGGCCCTCGTGGTGGGGCGGCCGTTCGGAGTGGGGCGCGGTCCGCGTTAAGCGTGAGCCGCGAGCGTCGAGTGTGCGCGCGAGTGCAACGGAACATAACCGTGCATGAATGAAATATATACATATATTCACTTAAATCTAGGTGTGTGTTGGTGTGTATGTACATATATGAGTAGTGTGCTTATCCTAGTCCCATATGTACGAGAAGTACGTATAGGGCTTCGTGATCGCTGGGGATTCGACCCAGTACGCGTCGGAGAGCTACTCGCCCTCGTAATACGGGGAGAAGTCCTCCCCCTCGTGTGTGGAGATCGCGCGTGGGCGCGGCATGCTGCATCCTTCTTCCCTCTCGTACCTTTGTCTCCTTCTGTAGGGACGGCGAGTCGGCGGGTGGCCCGTGTGCAGGGGCTCCGGATACGGATGCTGGGGATGATGAGGTGGACGCCGGAGGGTGGCAGGCGGTACGCCTGACGTTACACCTTGCTAGGAAATAGCGTCTGCAGATGTCTAGGTATCGTAGCAATAGAGTTCTAAAACTTCTTATAACGCGATATCGCATCTCATTTCTATGTTTCATGGTAAGATGTAATATGATTTGCGAAGTGTTATGTATTCCTCGTCTACACATCAAATGAATGTAAATGCGACACTTCTTTACAAGGAAATAGCGTTTGCAGATGTCTACGTATCGTAGCAATAGAGTTCTTATGATACTTAAAACGCGATATCGCATCTCATTTCTATGTTTCATGGTAAGATATAATATGATTTGCGAAGTGTTATGTATTCCTCGTCTACACATCAAATGAATGTAAATGCGACACTTCCTTGCAAGGAAATAGCGTTTGCAGATGTCTACGTATCGTAGCAGTAGAGTTCTAATGCTTCTTAAAACGCGATATCGCATCTCATTTCTATGTTTCATGGTAAGATATAATATGACTTGCGAAGTGTTATGTATTCCTCGTCTACACTTCAAATGAATGTAAATGCGACACTTCCTTGCTAGGAAATAGCGTCTGCAGATGTCTAGGTATCGTAGCAATAGAGTTCTAATGCTTCTTAAAACGCGATATCGCATCTCATTTCTATGTTTCATGGTAAGATATAATATGATTTGCGAAGTGTTATGTATTCCTCGTCTACACTTCAAATGAATGTAAATGCGACACTTCCTTGCAAGGAAATAGCGTTTGCAAATTTCTACGTATCGTAGCAATAGAGTTCTAATGCTTCTTAAAACGCGATATCGCATCTCATTTCTATGTTTCATGGTAAGATATAATATGATTTGCGAAGTGTTATGTTTTCCTCTTCTACACTTCAAATGAATGTGAATGCGACACTTCCTTGCAAGGAAATAGCGTTTGCAGATGTCTACGTATCGTAGCAATAGAGTTCTTATGATTCTTAAAACGCGATATCGCATCTCATTTCTATGTTTCATGGTAAGATATAATATGATTTGCGAAGTGCTATGTATTCCTCGTCTACACATGAACTGAATGTAAATGCGACACTTCCTTGCAAGGAAATAGCGTTTGCAAATGTCTACCTATCGTAGCAATAGTGTTCTAATGCTTCTTAAAACGCGATATCGCATCTCATTTCTATGTTTCATGATAAGATATAATATGATTTGCGAAGTGTCATGTATTCCTCGTCTACACTTCAAATGAATGTAAATGCGACACTTCCTTGCAAAGAAATAGCGTTTGCAGATGTCTACGTATCGTAGCAATAGAGTTCTAATGCTTCTTAAAACGCGATATCGCATCTCATTTCTATGTTTCATGGTAAGATATAATATGATTTGCGGAGTGTTATGTATTCCTCGCCTACACATCAAATGAATGTAAATGCGACACTTCCTTGCAAGGAAATAGCGTTTGCAGATGTCTACGTATCGTAGCAATAGAGTTCTAATGCTTCTTAAAACGCGATATCGCATCTCATTTCTATGTTTCATGGTAAGATATAATATGACTTGCGAAGTGTTATGTATTCCTCGTCTACACTTCAAATGAATGTAAATGCGACACTTCCTTGCTAGGAAATAGCGTCTGCAGATGTCTAGGTATCGTAGCAATAGAGTTCTAATGCTTCTTAAAACGCGATATCGCATCTCATTTCTATATTTCATGGTAAGATATAATATGATTTGCGAAGTGTTATGTATTCCTCTTCTACACTTCAAATGAATGTAAATGCGACACTTCCTTGCAAGGAAATAGCGTTTGCAACTGTCTACCTATCGTAGCAATAGTGTTCTAATGCTTCTTAAAACGCGATATCGCATCTCATTTTTATGTTTCATGATAAGATATAATATGATTTGCGAAGTGTCATGTATTCCTCGTCTACACCTCAAATGAATGTAAATGCGACACTTCCTTGCAAGGAAATAGCGTTTGCAGATGTCTACGTATCGTAGCAATAGAGTTGCAATGCTTCTTAAAACGCGATATCGCATCTCATTTCTATGTTTAATGGTAAGATATAATATGATTTGCGAAGTGTTATGTATTCCTCGTCTACACATCAACTGAATGTAAATGCGACACTTCCTTGCAAGGAAATAGCGTTTGCAAATGTCTACCTATCGTAGCAATAGTGTTCTAATGCTTCTTAAAACGCGATATCGCATCTCATTTCTATGTTTCATGATAAGATATAATATGATTTGCGAAGTGTCATGTATTCCTCGTCTACACTTCAAATAAATGTAAATGCGACACTTCCTTGCAAGGAAATAGCGTTTGCAGATGTCTACGTATCGTAGCAATAGAGTTCTAATGCTTCTTAAAACGCGATATCGCATCTCATTTCTATGTTTCATGGTAAGATATAATATGATTTGCGAAGTGTTATGTATTCCTCGTCTACACATCAAATGAATGTAAATGCGACACTTCTTTGCAAGGAAATAGCGTTTGCAGATGTCTACGTATCGTAGCAATAGAGTTCTTATGATTCTTAAAACGCGATATCGCATCTCATTTCTATGTTTCATGGTAAGATATAATATGATTTGCGAAGTGTTATGTATTCCTCGTCTACACATCAAATGAATGTAAATGCGACACTTCTTTGCAAGGAAATAGCGTTTGCAGATGTCTACGTATCGTAGCAATAGAGTTCTTATGATTCTTAAAACGCGATATCGCATCTCATTTCTATGTTTCATGGTAAGATATAATATTATTTGCGAAGTGTTATGTATTCCTCGTCTACACATCAAATGAATGTAAATGCGACACTTCCTTGCAAGGAAATAGCGTTTGCAGATGTCTACGTATCGAAGCAATAGAGTTCAAATGCTTCTTAAAACGAGATATTGCATCTCATATCTATGTTTCATGATAAGATATAATATTCATTGTGAAGTGTTATGCATTCCTCGTCTACGATTCAAATGAATGTAAATGCGACACTTCTTTGCAAGGAAATAGCGTTTGCAGATGTCTACGTATCGTAGCAATAGAGTTCTTATGATTCTTAAAACGCGATATCGCATCTCATTTCTATGTTTCATGGTAAGATATAATATGATTTGCGAAGTGTTATGTTTTCCTCGTCTACACATCAAATGAATGTAAATGCGACACTTCCTTGCAAGGAAATAGCGTTTGGAGATGTCTACGTATCGTAGCAATAGAGTTCTAATGCTTCTTAAAACGCGATATCGCATCTCATTTCTATGTTTCATGGTAAGATATAATATGACTTGCGAAGTGTTATGTATTCCTCGTCTACACTTCAAATGAATGTAAATGCGACACTTCCTTGCTAGGAAATAGCGTCTGCAGATGTCTACGTATCGTAGCAATAGATTTCTAATGCTTCTTAAAACGCGATATCGCATCTCATTTCTATGTTTCATGGTAAGATATAATATGATTTGCGAAGCGTCATGTATTCCTCGTCTACACTTCAAATAATTGTAAATGCGACACTTCCTTGCAAGGAAATAGCGTTTGCAGATGTCTACGTATCGAAGCAATAGAGTTCAAATGCTTCTTAAAACGAGATATTGCATCTCAAATCTATGTTTCATTATAAGATATAATATTCATTGCGAAGTGTTATGCATTCCTCGTCTACGATTCAAATGGATGTAAATGCGACACTTCCTTGCTAGGAAATAGCGTTTGCAGATGTCTACGTATCGAAGCAATAGAGTTCAAATGCTTCTAAAAACAAGATATCGCATCTTAATTCTATGTTTCATGGTAAGATATAACATGATTTGCGAAGTGTTATGTATTCCTCGTCTACACTTCAAATGAATGTAAATGCAACACTTCCTTGCTAGGAAATAGCGTGTGCAGATGTCTAGGTATCGTAGCAATAGTGTTCTAATGCTTCTTAAAACGCGATATCGCATCTCAATTCTATGTTTCATGGTAAGATATAACATGATTTGCGAAGTGTTATGTATTCCTCGTCTACACGTCAAATGAATGTAAAGGCGACACTTCCTTGCAAGGAAATAGCGTCTGCAGATGTCTACGTATCGTAGCAATAGATTTCTAATGCTTCTTAAAACGCGATATCGCATCTCATTTCTATGTTTCATGGTAAGATATAATATGATTTGCGAAGCGTCATGTATTCCTCGTCTACACTACAAATGAATGTGAATGCGATACTTCCTCGCTAGGAAATAGCGTTTGCAGATGTCTACGTATCGCAGCAATAGCTTTCTAATGCTTCTTAAAACGCGATATCGCATCTCATTTCTATGTTTCATGGTAAGATATAATATGATTTGCGAAGTGTCATGTATTCGTCGTCTACACTTCAAATGAATGTAAATGCGACACTTCCCTGCAAGGAAATAGCGTTTGCAGATGTCTACGTATCGAAGCAATAGAGTTCAAATGCTTCATAAAACGCGATATCGCATCTCATTTCTATGTTTCATGGTAAGATATAATATGATTTGCGAAGTATCATGTATTCTTCGTCTACACTTCAAATGAATGTAAATGCGACACTTCCTTGCAAGGAAATAGCGTTTGCAGATGTCTACGTATCGCAGCAATAGAGTTCAAATGCTTCTTAAAAAGAGATATTGCATCTCATTTCTATGTTTCATGGTAAGATATAACATGATTTGCGAAGTTTTATATATTCCTCGTCTACACTTCAAATGAATGTGAATGCGATACATCCTCGCTAGGAAATAGCGATTGCAGATGTCTACGTATCTTAGCAATAGCTTTCTAATGCTTCTTAAAAGGCGATATCGAATCTCATTTCTATGTTTCATGGTAAGACATAATATAATTTGCGAACTGTCATGTATTCCTCGTCTACACTACAAATGAATGTGAATGCGATACTTCCTCGCTAGGAAATAGCGTTTGCAGATGTCTACGTATCGAAGCAATAGAGTTCAAATGCTTCTTAAAACGAGATATTGCATCTCATATCTATGTTTCATGATAAGATATAATATTCATTGCAAAGTGTTATGCATTCCTCGTCTACGATTCAGATGGATGTAAATGCGATACTTCCTTGCTAGGAAATAGCGTTTGCAGATGTCTACGTATCGAAGCAATAGGGTTGAAATGCTTCTTAAAACGAGATATCGCATCTCATTTCTATGTTTCATGACAAGATGTAATATTCATTGCGAAGTGTTATGTATTCGTCGTCTACACTTCAAATGAATGTAAATGCGACACTTCCATGCTAGGAAATAGCGTTTGCAGATGTCTACGAAGCGAAGCAATAGAGTTCAGATTCTTCTTAAAACGAGATATCGCATCTCATTTCTATGTTGCATGATATGATATAATATTCATTGTAAAGTGTTATGTATACCTCGTATTCTCTTCAGAAGAATGTAAATGCGACACTTCCTTGCAAGGAAATAGCGTTTGCAGATGTCTACGTATCGTAGCAATAGAGTTCTTATGATTCTTGAAACGCGATATCGCATCCCATTTCTATGTTTCATGGAAAGATATAATATGATTTGCGAAGTGTTATGTATTCCTCGTCTACACTTCAAATGAATGTAAATGCGACACTTCCTTGCAAGGAAATAGCGTTTGCAGATGTCTACGAAGCGAAGCAATAGAGTTCAAATTCTTCTTAAAACGAGATATCGCATCTCATTTCTATGTTTCATGATAAGGTATAATATTCATTGCGATGTGTCATGTATTCCTCCATTACGCTTCAAATGAATGTAAATGCGACAAATCTTTGATAGGAGATATCGATTGCAGATTTCTACGTATCGTATGGATGAAGTTCTAATGCTTCTTAAAACGAGATATCGCGTCTCATTTCTATGCGTCATGATAAGGTATAATATTCATTGCGAAGTGTTATGTATTCCTCGTCTACACTTCAAATGAATGCGAATGCGACACTTCCTCGTTAGGAAATAGCGTTTGCAGATGTCTACGTATCGTAGCAATAGATTTCTAATGCTTCTTAAAACGCGATATCGCATCTCATTTCTGTGTTTCATGGTAAGATATAATATGATTTGCGAAGTGTCATGTATTCCTCGTCTACACTTCAAATGAATGTAAATGCGACACTACCTTGCTAGGAAATAGCGTCTGTAGATGTCTAGGTATCGTAGCAAGAGAGTTCTAATGCTTCTGAAAACGGGATATCGCATCTCATTTCTATGTTTCATGGTAAGATATAATATGATTTGCGAAGTGTTCTGTATTCTTCGTCTACACTTCAAATGAATGTAAATGCGACACTTCCTTGCATGGAAATAGCGTTTGCAGATGTCTACGTATCGTAGCAATAGAGTTCTTATGATCCTTAAAACGCGATATCGCATCTCTTTTCTATGTTTCATGGTAAGATATAATATGATTTGCGAAGTGTCATGTATTCCTCGCCTACACTTCAAATGAATGTAAATGCGACACTACCTTGCTAGGAAAAAGCGTCTGCAGATGTTTAGGTATCGTAACAATAGAGTTCTAATGCTTCTTAAAACGCGATATCGCATCTCATTTCTATGTTTCATGGTAAGATATAACATGATTTGCGAAGTGTTATGTATTCCTCGTCTACACTTCAAATGAATGTAAATGCGACACTTCCTTGCAAGGAAATAGCGTTTGCAGATGTCTACGTATCGAAAGAATAGAGTTCAAATGCTTCTTAAAACGCGATATCGCATCTCATTTCTATGTTTCATGGTAAGATATAACATGATTTGCGAAGTGTTATGTATTCCTCGTCGACACTTCAAATGAATGTAAATGCGACACTTCCTTGCAAGGAAATAGCGTCTGCAGATGTCTACGTATCGTAGCAATAGAGTTCAAATGCTTCTAAAAACAAGATATCGCATCTCTATTCTATGTTTCATGGTAAGATATAACATGATTTGCGAAGAGTTATGTATTCTTCGTCTACACTTCAAATGAATGTAAATGCGACACTTCCTTGCTAGGAAATAGCGTGTGCAGATGTCTACGTATCGCAGCAATAGCTTTCTAATGCTTCTTAAAACGCGATATCGCATCTCATTTCTATGTTTCATGGTAAGATATAATATGATTTGCGAAGTGTCATGTATTCCTCGTCTACACTTCAAATGAATGTAAATGCGACACTTCCTTGTGTCACGTCCCGAGGTGCGGTTGCGCTCGCAACGGTGGCACAAAGTCGTAACCGTTCCCGAAAATAACGCGAAGTGCGTCCGGACCGGGTTCGTTGGCGTTTCGGACTCGATAAAACGATAATTAACATTAAACTTACCTTGCGAAGGCTTGATTCCGCTGTCTGATTTCTCTTTCCAGGTACCTGGAGCGCCTTGGATCCGCAACCGGGATGGCGGCGGCGTACGGCTGGAACGGAGGTACGTCTACGGGAATAAGCGTCCAGGCGGGTTGACTCCGGCTGGCAGGTATCGGCGTTTGGCCCTGACGATTGGCGACTCGTACGGGTCGTGCGGCGAAGGAAACCTCCTTCACAGGAACCGGGACTCGAACGCAGGAAATTGAATATTCTGGTGCATCACCCACGTTTTCCCGAGCGAGACGACGAATAAACTCTCTCCTCCCCGCGCGTCGTGTACGCTTTGTCGGAGGTGCAAGGCTCATCGAGAATACTTGAACTTCGGTCGAGTACGGCGCGGCTAAGCGTTGGTTCGCTCTAGCTTACCGGGATCAACCTGGGCGCAAGATATTCTATACACGGTAGAAGTGAGGATGGAGCAACTAAGCGCTGGTTCGCTCTAGTCGTCGAGACTCAAGACTATCGCAGATGAGATATAGAATTAGAATAATCGCGAGCGTACCCGTGGATTAGAATTAAGGAATTGTATTTGAACTCGAATAAAGATACTTTGAATCTGGTAAAAATAAACTATATTCTATGATTTCACTATACTAGATACACTTGACTAAATTCTAAGTTACTGACTAACGATTACAATGAGAATTAGAAATAGTATGAAGTATCCAATGGACTCCGCTATGGGAGTATGGGTAGAGACGAATGCGTTAGAGCTAATTGCTCGTTGCGAATGAGCCTACTGCTCGGATCGAAAGTGCATCGTTCGGATGCTGGGTTAGAACTCCTCGGTTCGGAGGCGAGTTAGGAACTCTTCGGTTCAGAGGTGAGATAGGAACTGACTCTCGGATCTCGCGTCCGCGACCTCCTCGGGTCGCGCCGTGCGCGAGCCGCTGGGCCCTCGCGGTGGGGCGGACGGTCGGAGTAGGGCGGCCGCTCGGCCCTCGTGGTGGGGCGGCCGTTCGGAGTGGGGCGCGGTCCGCGTTAAGCGTGAGCCGCGAGCGTCGAGTGTGCGCGCGAGTGCAACGGAACATAACCGTGCATGAATGAAATATATACATATATTCACTTAAATCTAGGTGTGTGTTGGTGTGTATGTACATATATGAGTAGTGTGCTTATCCTAGTCCCATATGTACGAGAAGTACGTATAGGGCTTCGTGATCGCTGGGGATTCGACCCAGTACGCGTCGGAGAGCTACTCGCCCTCGTAATACGGGGAGAAGTCCTCCCCCTCGTGTGTGGAGATCGCGCGTGGGCGCGGCATGCTGCATCCTTCTTCCCTCTCGTACCTTTGTCTCCTTCTGTAGGGACGGCGAGTCGGCGGGTGGCCCGTGTGCAGGGGCTCCGGATACGGATGCTGGGGATGATGAGGTGGACGCCGGAGGGTGGCAGGCGGTACGCCTGACGTTACACCTTGCTAGGAAATAGCGTCTGCAGATGTCTAGGTATCGTAGCAATAGAGTTCTAAAACTTCTTATAACGCGATATCGCATCTCATTTCTATGTTTCATGGTAAGATGTAATATGATTTGCGAAGTGTTATGTATTCCTCGTCTATACATCAAATGAATGTAAATGCGACACTTCTTTACAAGGAAATAGCGTTTGCAGATGTCTACGTATCGTAGCAATAGAGTTCTTATGATTCTTAAAACGCGATATCGCATCTCATTTCTATGTTTCATGGTAAGATATAATATGATTTGCGAAGTGTTATGTATTCCTCGTCTACACATCAAATGAATGTAAATGCGACACTTCCTTGCAAGGAAATAGCGTTTGCAGATGTCTACGTATCGTAGCAGTAGAGTTCTAATGCTTCTTAAAACGCGATATCGCATCTCATTTCTATGTTTCATGGTAAGATATAATATGACTTGCGAAGTGTTATGTATTCCTCGTCTACACTTCAAATGAATGTAAATGCGACACTTCCTTGCTAGGAAATAGCGTCTGCAGATGTCTAGGTATCGTAGCAATAGAGTTCTAATGCTTCTTAAAACGCGATATCGCATCTCATTTCTATGTTTCATGGTAAGATATAATATGATTTGCGAAGTGTTATGTATTCCTCGTCTACACTTCAAATGAATGTAAATGCGACACTTCCTTGCAAGGAAATAGCGTTTGCAAATTTCTACGTATCGTAGCAATAGAGTTCTAATGCTTCTTAAAACGCGATATCGCATCTCATTTCTATGTTTCATGGTAAGATATAATATGATTTGCGAAGTGTTATGTTTTCCTCTTCTACACTTCAAATGAATGTGAATGCGACACTTCCTTGCAAGGAAATAGCGTTTGCAGATGTCTACGTATCGTAGCAATAGAGTTCTTATGATTCTTAAAACGCGATATCGCATCTCATTTCTATGTTTCATGGTAAGATATAATATGATTTGCGAAGTGCTATGTATTCCTCGTCTACACATGAACTGAATGTAAATGCGACACTTCCTTGCAAGGAAATAGCGTTTGCAAATGTCTACCTATCGTAGCAATAGTGTTCTAATGCTTCTTAAAACGCGATATCGCATCTCATTTCTATGTTTCATGATAAGATATAATATGATTTGCGAAGTGTCATGTATTCCTCGTCTACACTTCAAATGAATGTAAATGCGACACTTCCTTGCAAGGAAATAGCGTTTGCAGATGTCTACGTATCGTAGCAATGGAGTTCTAATGCTTCTTAAAACGCGATATCGCATCTCATTTCTATGTTTCATGGTAAGATATAATATGATTTGCGGAGTGTTATGTATTCCTCGCCTACACATCAAATGAATGTAAATGCGACACTTCCTTGCAAGGAAATAGCGTTTGCAGATGTCTACGTATCGTAGCAATAGAGTTCTAATGCTTCTTAAAACGCGATATCGCATCTCATTTCTATGTTTCATGGTAAGATATAATATGACTTGCGAAGTGTTATGTATTCCTCGTCTACACTTCAAATGAATGTAAATGCGACACTTCCTTGCTAGGAAATAGCGTCTGCAGATGTCTAGGTATCGTAGCAATAGAGTTCTAATGCTTCTTAAAACGCGATATCGCATCTCATTTCTATATTTCATGGTAAGATATAATATGATTTGCGAAGTGTTATGTATTCCTCTTCTACACTTCAAATGAATGTAAATGCGACACTTCCTTGCAAGGAAATAGCCTTTGCAACTGTCTACCTATCGTAGCAATAGTGTTCTAATGCTTCTTAAAACGCGATATCGCATCTCATTTTTATGTTTCATGATAAGATATAATATGATTTGCGAAGTGTCATGTATTCCTCGTCTACACCTCAAATGAATGTAAATGCGACACTTCTTTGCAAGGAAATAGCGTTTGCAGATGTCTACGTATCGTAGCAATAGAGTTGCAATGCTTCTTAAAACGCGATATCGCATCTCATTTCTATGTTTAATGGTAAGATATAATATGATTTGCGAAGTGTTATGTATTCCTCGTCTACACATCAACTGAATGTAAATGCGACACTTCCTTGCAAGGAAATAGCGTTTGCAAATGTCTACCTATCGTAGCAATAGTGTTCTAATGCTTCTTAAAACGCGATATCGCATCTCATTTCTATGTTTCATGATAAGATATAATATGATTTGCGAAGTGTCATGTATTCCTCGTCTACACTTCAAATAAATGTAAATGCGACACTTCCTTGCAAGGAAATAGCGTTTGCAGATGTCTACGTATCGTAGCAATAGAGTTCTAATGCTTCTTAAAACGCGATATCGCATCTCATTTCTATGTTTCATGGTAAGATATAATATGATTTGCGAAGTGTTATGTATTCCTCGTCTACACATCAAATGAATGTAAATGCGACACTTCTTTGCAAGGAAATAGCGTTTGCAGATGTCTTCGTATCGTAGCAATAGAGTTCTTATGATTCTTAAAACGCGATATCGCATCTCATTTCTATGTTTCATGATAAGATATAATATGATTTGCGAAGTGTCATGTATTCCTCGTCTACACTTCAAATAAATGTAAATGCGACACTTCCTTGCAAGGAAATAGCGTTTGCAGATGTCTACGTATCGTAGCAATAGAGTTCTAATGCTTCTTAAAACGCGATATCGCATCTCATTTCTATGTTTCATGGTAAGATATAATATGATTTGCGAAGTGTTATGTATTCCTCGTCTACACATCAAATGAATGTAAATGCGACACTTCTTTGCAAGGAAATAGCGTTTGCAGATGTCTACGTATCGTAGCAATAGAGTTCTTATGATTCTTAAAACGCGATATCGCATCTCATTTCTATGTTTCATGGTAAGATATAATATGATTTGCGAAGTGTTATGTATTCCTCGTCTACACATCAAATGAATGTAAATGCGACACTTCTTTGCAAGGAAATAGCGTTTGCAGATGTCTACGTATCGTAGCAATAGAGTTCTTATGATTCTTAAAACGCGATATCGCATCTCATTTCTATGTTTCATGGTAAGATATAATATTATTTGCGAAGTGTTATGTATTCCTCGTCTACACATCAAATGAATGTAAATGCGACACTTCCTTGCAAGGAAATAGCGTTTGCAGATGTCTACGTATCGAAGCAATAGAGTTCAAATGCTTCTTAAAACGAGATATTGCATCTCATATCTATGTTTCATGATAAGATATAATATTCATTGTGAAGTGTTATGCATTCCTCGTCTACGATTCAAATGAATGTAAATGCGACACTTCTTTGCAAGGAAATAGCGTTTGCAGATGTCTACGTATCGTAGCAATAGAGTTCTTATGATTCTTAAAACGCGATATCGCATCTCATTTCTATGTTTCATGGTAAGATATAATATGATTTGCGAAGTGTTATGTTTTCCTCGTCTACACATCAAATGAATGTAAATGCGACACTTCCTTGCAAGGAAATAGCGTTTGGAGATGTCTACGTATCGTAGCAATAGAGTTCTAATGCTTCTTAAAACGCGATATCGCATCTCATTTCTATGTTTCATGGTAAGATATAATATGACTTGCGAAGTGTTATGTATTCCTCGTCTACACTTCAAATGAATGTAAATGCGACACTTCCTTGCTAGGAAATAGCGTCCGCAGATGTCTAGGTATCGTAGCAATAGAGTTCTAATGCTCCTTAAAACGCGATATCGCATCTCATTTCTATGTTTCATGGTAAGATATAATATGATTTGCGAAGTGTTATATATTCCTCGTCTACACTTCAAATGAATGTAAATGCGACACTTCCTTGCAAGGAAATAGCGTTTGCAAATTTCTACGTATCGTAGCAATAGAGTTCTAATGCTTCATAAAACGCGATATCGCATCTCATTTCTATGTTTCATGGTAAGATATAATATGATTTGCGAAGTGTTATGTTTTCCTCTTCTACACTTCAAATGAATGTGAATGCGACACTTCCTTGCAAGGAAATAGCGTTTGCAGATGTCTACGTATCGTAGCAATAGAGTTCTAATGCTTCTTAAAACGCGATATCGCATCTCATTTCTATGTTTCATGGTAAGATATAATATGACTTGCGAAGTGTTATGTATTCCTCGTCTACACTTCAAATGAATGTAAATGCGACACTTCCTTGCTAGGAAATAGCGTCTGCAGATGTCTAGGTATCGTAGCAATAGAGTTCTAATGCTCCTTAAAACGCGATATCGCATCTCATTTCTATGTTTCATGGTAAGATATAATATGATTTGCGAAGTGTTATATATTCCTCGTCTACACTTCAAATGAATGTAAATGCGACACTTCCTTGCAAGGAAATAGCGTTTGCAAATTTCTACGTATCGTAGCAATAGAGTTCTAATGCTTCATAAAACGCGATATCGCATCTCATTTCTATGTTTCATGGTAAGATATAATATGATTTGCGAAGTGTTATGTTTTCCTCTTCTACACTTCAAATGAATGTGAATGCGACACTTTCTCGCTAGGAAATAGCGTTTGCAGATGTCTACGTATCGTAGCAATAGAGTTGCAATGCTTCTTAAAACGCGATATCGCATCTCATTTCTATGTTTAATGGTAAGATATAATATGATTTGCGAAGTGTTATGTATTGCTCGTCTACACATCAACTGAATGTAAATGCGACACTTCCTTGCAAGGAAATAGCGTTTGCAAATGTCTACCTATCGTAGCAATAGTGTTCTAATGCTTCTTAAAACGCGATATCGCATCTCATTTCTATGTTTCATGATAAGATATAATATGATTTGCGAAGTGTCATGTATTCCTCGTCTACACTTCAAATAAATGTAAATGCGACACTTCCTTGCAAGGAAATAGCGTTTGCAGATGTCTACGTATCGTAGCAATAGAGTTCTAATGCTTCTTAAAACGCGATATCGCATCTCATTTCTATGTTTCATGGTAAGATATAATATGATTTGCGAAGTGTTATGTATTCCTCGTCTACACATCAAATGAATGTAAATGCGACACTTCTTTGCAAGGAAATAGCGTTTGCAGATGTCTACGTATCGTAGCAATAGAGTTCTTATGATTCTTAAAACGCGATATCGCATCTCATTTCTATGTTTCATGGTAAGATATAATATGATTTGCGAAGTGTTATGTATTCCTCGTCTACACATCAAATGAATGTAAATGCGACACTTCTTTGCAAGGAAATAGCGTTTGCAGATGTCTACGTATCGTAGCAATAGAGTTCTTATGATTCTTAAAACGCGATATCGCATCTCATTTCTATGTTTCATGGTAAGATATAATATTATTTGCGAAGTGTTATGTATTCCTCGTCTACACATCAAATGAATGTAAATGCGACACTTCCTTGCAAGGAAATAGCGTTTGCAGATGTCTACGTATCGAAGCAATAGAGTTCAAATGCTTCTTAAAACGAGATATTGCATCTCATATCTATGTTTCATGATAAGATATAATATTCATTGTGAAGTGTTATGCATTCCTCGTCTACGATTCAAATGAATGTAAATGCGACACTTCTTTGCAAGGAAATAGCGTTTGCAGATGTCTACGTATCGTAGCAATAGAGTTCTTATGATTCTTAAAACGCGATATCGCATCTCATTTCTATGTTTCATGGTAAGATATAATATGATTTGCGAAGTGTTATGTTTTCCTCGTCTACACATCAAATGAATGTAAATGCGACACTTCCTTGCAAGGAAATAGCGTTTGGAGATGTCTACGTATCGTAGCAATAGAGTTCTAATGCTTCTTAAAACGCGATATCGCATCTCATTTCTATGTTTCATGGTAAGATATAATATGACTTGCGAAGTGTTATGTATTCCTCGTCTACACTTCAAATGAATGTAAATGCGACACTTCCTTGCTAGGAAATAGCGTCTGCAGATGTCTAGGTATCGTAGCAATAGAGTTCTAATGCTCCTTAAAACGCGATATCGCATCTCATTTCTATGTTTCATGGTAAGATATAATATGATTTGCGAAGTGTTATATATTCCTCGTCTACACTTCAAATGA
The DNA here is from genome assembly GCF_050948175.1 of Xylocopa sonorina. Taxonomy (NCBI): domain Eukaryota; kingdom Metazoa; phylum Arthropoda; class Insecta; order Hymenoptera; family Apidae; genus Xylocopa; species Xylocopa sonorina. The sequence continues at coordinate 570,337 of NW_027490275.1, read as the reverse complement.
ATGTAAATGCGACACTTCCTTGCAAGGAAATAGCGTTTGCAAATTTCTACGTATCGTAGCAATAGAGTTCTAATGCTTCATAAAACGCGATATCGCATCTCATTTCTATGTTTCATGGTAAGATATAATATGATTTGCGAAGTGTTATGTTTTCCTCTTCTACACTTCAAATGAATGTGAATGCGACACTTTCTCGCTAGGAAATAGCGTTTGCAGATGCCTACGTATCGTAGCAATAGATTTCTAATGCTTCTTAAAACGCGAGATCGCATCCCATTTCTATGTTTCATGGTAAGGTATAAAATGATTTGCGAAGTGTTATGTATTCCTCGTCTACACTTCAAATGAATGTAAATGCGACACTTCCTTGCTAGGAAATAGCGTCTGCAGATGTCTAGGTATCGTAGCAATAGAGTTCTAATGCTTCTTAAAACGCGATATCGCATCTCATTTCTATGTTTCAGGGTAAGATATAATATGATTTGCGAAGTGTTATGTATTCCTCGTCTACACTTCGAATGAATGTAAATGCGACACTTCCTTGCAAGGAAATAGCGTTTGCAAATGTCTACGTATCGTAGCAATAGAGTTCATATGATTCTTACAACGCGATATCGCATCTCATTTCTATGTTTCATGGTAAGATATAATATGATATGCGAAGTGTTATGTATTCCTCGTCTACACTTCAAATGAATGTAAATGCGACACTTCCTTGCTAGGAAATAGCGTCTGCAGATGTCTAGGTATCGTAGCAATAGAGTTCTTATGATTCTTAAAACGCGATATCGCATCTCATTTCTATGTTTCATGGTAAGATATAATATGATTTGCGAAGTGCTATGTATTCCTCGTCTACACATGAACTGAATGTAAATGCGACACTTCCTTGCAAGGAAATAGCGTTTGCAAATGTCTACCTATCGTAGCAATAGTGTTCTAATGCTTCTTAAAACGCGATATCGCATCTCATTTCTATGTTTCATGGTAAGATATAATATGATTTGCGAAGTGCTATGTATTCCTCGTCTACACATGAACTGAATGTAAATGCGACACTTCCTTGCAAGGAAATAGCGTTTGCAAATGTCTACCTATCGTAGCAATAGTGTTCTAATGCTTCTTAAAACGCGATATCGCATCTCATTTCTATGTTTCATGATAAGATATAATATGATTTGCGAAGTGTCATGTATTCCTCGTCTACACTTCAAATGAATGTAAATGCGACACTTCCTTGCAAGGAAATAGCGTTTGCAGATGTCTACGTATCGTAGCAATAGAGTTCTAATGCTTCTTAAAACGCGATATCGCATCTCATTCCTATGTTTCATGGTAAGATATAATATGACTTGCGAAGTGTTATGTATTCCTCGTCTACACTTCAAATGAATGTAAATGCGACACTTCCTTGCTAGGAAATAGCGTCTGCAGATGTCTAGGTATCGTAGCAATAGAGTTCTAATGCTTCTTAAAACGCGATATCGCATCTCATTCCTATGTTTCATGGTAAGATATAATATGACTTGCGAAGTGTTATGTATTCCTCGTCTACACTTCAAATGAATGTAAATGCGACACTTCCTTGCTAGGAAATAGCGTCTGCAGATGTCTAGGTATCGTAGCAATAGAGTTCTAATGCTTCTTAAAACGCGATATCGCATCTCATTTCTATTTTTCATGGTAAGATATAATATGATTTGCGAAGTGTTATGTATTCCTCGTCTACACTTCAAATGAATGTAAATGCGACCCTTCCTTGCAAGGAAATAGCGTTTGCAAATGTCTACCTATCGTAGCAATAGTGTTCTAATGCTTCTTGAAACGCGATATCGCATCTCATTTCTATGTTTCATGATAAGATATAATATGATTTGCGAAGTGTCATGTATTCCTCGTCTACACTTCAAATGAATGTAAATGCGACACTTCCTTGCAAGGAAATAGCGTTTGCAGATGTCTACGTATCGTAGCAATAGAGTTCTAATGCTTCTTAAAACGCGATATCGCATCTCATTTCTGTGTTTCATGGTAAGATATAATATGATTTGCGAAGTGTTATGTATTCCTCTTCTACACTTCAAGTGAATGTAAATGCGACACTTCCTTGCAAGGAAATAGCGTTTGCAAATGTCTACCTATCGTAGCAATAGCGTTCTAATGCTTCTTAAAACGCGATATCGCATCTCATTTTTATGTTTCATGATAAGATATAATATGATTTGCGAAGTGTCATGTATTCCTCGTCTACACTTCAAATGAATGTAAATGCGACACTTCCTTGCAAGGAAATAGCGTTTGCAGATGTCTACGTATCGTAGCAATAGAGTTCTAATGCTTCTTAAAACGCGATATCGCATCTCATTTCTATGTTTCATGGTAAGATATAATATGATTTGCGAAGTGTTATGTATTCCTCGTCTACACATCAACTGAATGTAAATGCGACACTTCCTTGCAAGGAAATAGCGTTTGCAAATGTCTACCTATCGTAGCAATAGCGTTCTAATGCTTCTTAAAACGCGATATCGCATCTCATTTCTATGTTTCATGATAAGATATAATATGATTTGCGAAGTGTCATGTATTCCTCGTCTACACTTCAAATAAATGTAAATGCGACACTTCCTTGCAAGGAAATAGCGTTTGCAGATGTCTACGTATCGTAGCAATAGAGTTCTAATGCTTCTTAAAACGCGATATCGCATCTCATTTCTATGTTTCATGGTAAGATATAATATGATTTGCGAAGTGTTATGTATTCCTCGTCTACACTTCAAATGAATGTAAATGCGACACTTCTTTGCAAGGGAATAGCGTTTGCAAATGTCTACGTATCGTAGCAATAGAGTTCTAATGCTTCTTAAAACGCGATATCGCATCTCATTTCTATGTTTCATGGTAAGATATAATATGATTTGCGAAGTGTTGTGTATTCCTCGTCTACACATCAACTGAATGTAAATGCGACACTTCCTTGCAAGGAAATATCGCTAGCAGATGTCTACGTATCGTAGCAATAGAGTTCTTATGATTCTTAAAACGCGATATCGCATCTCATTTCTATGTTTCATGGTAAGATATAATATGATTTGCGAAGTGTTATGTATTCCTCGTCTACACTTCAAATGAATGTAAATGCGACACTTCTTTGCAAGGAAATAGCGTTTGCAGATGTCTACGTATCGTAGCAATAGAGTTCTTATGATTCTTAAAACGCGATATCGCATCTCATTTCAATGTTTCATGGTAAGATATAATATTATTTGCGAAGTGTTATGTATTCCTCGTCTACACATCAAATGAATGTAAATGCGACACTTCCTTGCAAGGAAATAGCGTTTGCAGATGTCTACGTATCGAAGCAATAGAGTTCAAATGCTTCTTAAAACGAGATATTGCATCTCATATCTATGTTTCATGATAAGATATAATATTCATTGCGAAGTGTTATGCATTCCTCGTCTACGATTCAAGTGAATGTAAATGTGACACTTCCTTGCAAGGAAATAGCGTTTGCAGATGTCTACGTATCGTAGCAATAGAGTTCTTATGATTCTTAAAACGCGATATCGCATCTCATTTCTATGTTTCATGGTAAGATATAATATGATTTGCGAAGTGTTATGTATTCCTCGTCTACACATCAAATGAATGTAAATGCGACACTTCTTTGCAAGGAAATAGCGTTTGCAGATGTCTACGTATCGTAGCAATAGAGTTCTTATGATTCTTAAAACGCGATATCGCATCTCATTTCTATGTTTCATGGTAAGATATAATATTATTTGCGAAGTGTTATGTATTCCTCGTCTACACATCAAATGAATGTAAATGCGACACTTCTTTGCAAGGAAATAGCGTTTGCAGATGTCTACGTATCGTAGCAATAGAGTTCTTATGATTCTTAAAACGCGATATCGCATCTCATTTCTATGTTTCATGGTAAGATATAATATTATTTTCGAAGTGTTATGTATTCCTCGTCTACACATCAAATGAATGTAAATGCGACACTTCCTTGCTAGGAAATAGCGTTTGCAGATGTCTACGTATCGAAGCAATAGAGTTCAAATGCTTCTTAAAACGAGATATTGCATCTCATATCTATGTTTCATGATAAGATATAATATTCATTGCGAAGTGCTATGCATTCCTCGTCTACGATTCAAATGAATGTAAATGCGACACTTCCTTGCAAGGAAATAGCGTTTGCAGATGTCTACGTATCGTAGCAATAGAGTTCTAATGCTTCTTAAAACGCGATATCGCATCTCATTTCTATGTTTCATGGTAAGACATAATATGATTTGAGAAGTGTTATGTATTCCTCGTCTACACATCAACTGAATGTAAATGCGACACTTCCTTGCAAGGAAATAGCGCTTGCAGATGTCTACGTATCGTAGCAATAGAGTTCTTATGATTCTTAAAACGCGATATCGCATCTCATTTCTATGTTTCATGGTAAGATATAATATGATTTGCGAAGTGTTATGTATTCCTCGTCTACACTTCAAATGAATGTAAATGCGACACTTCTTTGCAAGGAAATAGCGTTTGCAGATGTCTACGTATCGTAGCAATAGAGTTCTTACGATTCTTAAAACGCGATATCGCATCTCATTTCTATGTTTCATGGTAAGATATAATATTATTTGCGAAGTGTTATGTATTCCTCGTCTACAAATCAAATGAATGTAAATGCGACACTTCCTTGCAAGGAAATAGCGTTTGCAGATGTCTACGTATCGAAGCAATAGAGTTCAAATGCTTCTTAAAACGAGATATTGCATCTCATATCTATGTTTCATGATAAGATATAATATTCATTGCGAAGTGTTATGCATTCCTCGTCTACGATTCAAATGAATGTAAATGCGACACTTCCTTGCAAGGAAATAGCATTTGCAGATGTCTACGTATCGTAGCAATAGAGTTCTAATGCTTCATAAAACGCGATATCGCATCTCATTTCTATGTTTCATGGTAAGATATAATATGATTTGCGAAGTGTTATGTATTCCTCGTCTACACACCAAATGAATGTAAATGCGACACTTTTTTGCAAGGAAATAGCGTTTGCAGATGTCTACTTATCGTTGCAATAGAGTTCTTATGATTCTTAAAACGCGATATAGCATCTCATTTCTATGTTTCATGGTAAGATATAATATCATTTGCGGAGTGTTATGTACTCCTCGTCTACACTTCAAATGAATGTAAATGCGACACTTCCTTGCAAGGAAATAGCGTTTGCAAATGTCTACCTATCGTAGCAGTAGTGTTCTAATACTTCTTAAAACGCGATATCGCATCTCATTTCTATGTTTCATGGTAAGATATAATATGATTTGCGAAGTGTTATGTATTCCTCGTCTACACTTCAAATGAATGTAAATGCGACACTTTCTTGCAAGGAAATAGCGTTTGCAGATGTCTACGTATCGTGGCATTGGATTTCTGATGCTTCTTAAAACGAGATATTGCATCTCATATCTATGTTTCATGATAAGATATAATATTCATTGCGAAGTGTTATGCATTCCTCGTCTACGATTCAAATGAATGAAAATGCGACACTTCCTTGCAAGGTAATAGCGTTTGCAGATGTCTACGTATCGTAGCAATAGAGTTCTAATGCTTCTTAAAACGCGATATCGCACATCATTTCTATGTTTCATGGTAAGATATAATATGATTTGCGAAGTGTTATGTATTCCTCGTCTACACATCAAATGAATGTAAATACGACACTTTCTTGCAAGGAAATAGCGTTTGCAGATGTCTACGTATCGAAGCAATAGAGTTCAAATGCTTCTTAAAACGAGATATTGCATCTCATACCTATGTTTCATGGTAAGATATAATATGATTTGCGAAGTGTCATGTATTCCTCGTCTACACTTCAAATGAATGTAAATGCGACACTTCCTTGCAAGGAAATAGCGTTTGCAGATGTCTACGTATCGTAGCAATGGATTTCTGGTGCTTCTTAAAAGGCGATATCGCATTACATTTCTATGTTTCATGGTAAGGTATAATATGATTTGCGAAGTGTTATGTATTCCTCGTCTACACTTCACATGAATGTAAATGCGACACTTCTTTGCAAGGAAATAGCGTTTGCAGATGTCTACGTATAGTAGCAATAGAGTTCTTATGATTCTTAAAAGGCGATATCGCATTACATTTCTATGTTTCATGGTAAGGTATAATATGATTTGCGAAGTGTTATGTATTCCTCGTCTACACTTCAAATGAATGTAAATGCGACACTACTTTGCAAGGAAATAGCGTTTGCAGATGTCTACGTATCGATGCAATAGAGTTCTTATGATTCTTAAAACGCGATATCGCATCTCATTTCTATGTTTCATGGTAAGATATAGTATGATTTGCGGAGTGTTATCTATTCCTCGTCTACACTTCAAATGAATGTAAATGCGACACTTCCTTGCAAGGAAATAGCGTTTGCAGATGTCTACGTATAGTAGCAATAGAGTTCTTATGATTCTTAAAATGCGATATCGCATCTCATTTCTATGTTTCATGGTAAGATATAATATGATTTGCGAAGTGTTATGTATTCAACGTCTACACTTCAAGTGAATGTAAATGCGACTCTTCTTTGCAAGGAAATAGCGTTAGCAGATGTCTACGTATCGTAGCAATAGAGTTCTTATGATTCTTAAAACGCGATATCGCATCTCATTTCTATGTTTCGTGGTAAGATATAATACGATTTGCGGAGTGTTATGTACTCCTCGTCTACACTTCAAATGAATGTAAATGCGACACTTCCTTGCAAGGAAATAGCTTTTGCAGATGTCTACGTATCGTAGCAATGGATTTCTGATGCTCCTTAAAAGGCGATGTCGCATTTCATTTCTATGTTTCATGGTAAGGTATAATATGATTTGCGAAGTGTTATGTATTCCTCGTCTACACTTCAAATGAATGTAAATGCGACACTTCCTTGCAAGGAAATAGCGTTTGCAGATGTCTACGTATCGTAGCAATAGAGTTCTTATGATTCTTAAAATGCGATATCGCATGCCATTTCTATGTTTCATGGTAAGATATAATATGATTTGCGAAGTGTTATGTATTCATCGTCTACACTTCAAATGAATGTAAATGCGACACTTCCTTGCAAGGAAATAGCGTTTGCAGATGTCTACGTATCGTAGCAATAGAGTTCCAATGCTTCTTAAAACGCGATATCGCATCGCATTTCTATGTTTCATGGTAAGATATAATATGATTTGCGAAGTGTTATGTATTCCTCGTCTACACTTCAAACGAATGTGAATGTGACACTTCCTCGCTAGGAAATAGCGTTTGCAGTTGTCTGCGTATCGTAGCAGTAGAGTTCTAATGCTTCTTAAAACGCGATATCGCATCTCATTTCTATGTTTCATGGTAAGATATAATATGACTTGCGAAGTGTTATGTATTCCTCGTCTACACTTCAAATGAATGTAAATCCGACTCTTCCTTGCTAGGAAATAGCGTCTGCAGATGTCTAGGTATCGTAGCAATAGAGTTCTAATGCTTCTTAAAACGCGATATCGCATCTCATTTCTATGTTTCATGGTAAGATATAATATGATTTGCGAAGTGTTATGTATTCCTCGCCTACACTTCAAATGAATGTAAATGCGACACTTCCTTGCAAGGAAATAGCGTTTGCAAATGTCTACCTATCGTAGCAATAGTGTTCTAATGCTTCTTAAAACGCGATATCGCATCTCATTTCTATGTTTCATGGTAAGATATAATATGATTTGCGAAGTGTTATGTATTCCTCGTCTACACATCAACTGAATGTAAATGCGACACATCCTTGCAAGGAAATAGCGCTTGCAGATGTCTACGTATCGTAGCAATAGAGTTCTTATGATTCTTAAAACGCGATATCGCATCTCATTTCTATGTTTCATGGTAAGATATAATATGATTTGCGAAGTGTTATGTATTCCTCGTCTACACATCAACTGAATGTAAATGCGACACTTCCTTGCAAGGAAATAGCGCTTGCAGATGTCTACGTATCGTAGCAATAGAGTTCTTATGATTCTTAAAACGCGATATCGCATCTCATTTCTATGTTTCATGGTAAGATATAATATGATTTGCGAAGTGTTATGTATTCCTCGTCTACACTTCAAATGAATGTAAATGCGACACTTCTTTGCAAGGAAATAGCGTTTGCAGATGTCTACGTATCGTAGCAATAGAGTTCTTATGATTCTTAAAACGCGATATCGCATCTCATTTCTATGTTTCATGGTAAGATATAATATTATTTTCGAAGTGTTATGTATTCCTCGTCTACACTTCAAATGAATGTAAATGCGACACTTCCTTGCAAGGAAATAGCGTTTGCAGATGTCTACGTATCGTAGCAATAGAGTTCTTATGATTCTTAAAATGCGATATCGCATCCCATTTCTATGTTTCATGTTAAGATATAATATGATTTGCGAAGTGTTATGTATTCATCGTCTACACTTCAAATGAATGTAAATGCGACACTTCCTTGCAAGGAAATAGCGTTTGCAGATGTCTACGTATCGTAGCAATAGAGTTCCAATGCTTCTTAAAACGCGATATCGCATCGCATTTCTATGTTTCATGGTAAGATATAATATGATTTGCGAAGTGTTATGTATTCCTCGTCTACACTTCAAACGAATGTGAATGTGACACTTCCTCGCTAGGAAATAGCGTTTGCAGTTGTCTGCGTATCGTAGCAGTAGAGTTCTAATGCTTCTTAAAACGCGATATCGCATCTCATTTCTATGTTTCATGGTAAGATATAATATGACTTGCGAAGTGTTATGTATTCCTCGTCTACACTTCAAATGAATGTAAATCCGACACTTCTTGCTAGGAAATAGCGTCTGCAGATGTCTAGGTATCGTAGCAATAGAGTTCTAATGCTTCTTAAAACGCGATATCGCATCTCATTTCTATGTTTCATGGTAAGATATAATATGATTTGCGAAGTGTTATGTATTCCTCGCCTACACTTCAAATGAATGTAAATGCGACACTTCCTTGCAAGGAAATAGCGTTTGCAAATGTCTACCTATCGTAGCAATAGTGTTCTAATGCTTCTTAAAACGCGATATCGCATCTCATTTCTATGTTTCATGGTAAGATATAATATGATTTGCGAAGTGTTATGTATTCCTCGTCTACACATCAACTGAATGTAAATGCGACACTTCCTTGCAAGGAAATAGCGCTTGCAGATGTCTACGTATCGTAGCAATAGAGTTCTTATGATTCTTAAAACGCGATATCGCATCTCATTTCTATGTTTCATGGTAAGATATAATATGATTTGCGAAGTGTTATGTATTCCTCGTCTACACATCAACTGAATGTAAATGCGACACTTCCTTGCAAGGAAATAGCGCTTGCAGATGTCTACGTATCGTAGCAATAGAGTTCTTATGATTCTTAAAACGCGATATCGCATCTCATTTCTATGTTTCATGGTAAGATATAATATGATATGCGAAGTGTTATGTATTCCTCGTCTACACTTCAAATGAATGTAAATGCGACACTTCTTTGCAAGGAAATAGCGTTTGCAGATGTCTACGTATCGTAGCAATAGAGTTCTTATGATTCTTAAAACGCGATATCGCATCTCATTTCTATGTTTCATGGTAAGATATAATATTATTTTCGAAGTGTTATGTATTCCTCGTCTACACATCAAATGAATGTAAATGCGACACTTCCTTGCTAGGAAATAGCGTTTGCAGATGTCTACGTATCGAAGCAATAGAGTTCAAATGCTTCTTAAAACGAGATATTGCATCTCATATCTATGTTTCATGATAAGATATAATATTCATTGCGAAGTGCTATGCATTCCTCGTCTACGATTCAAATGAATGTAAATGCGACACTTCCTTGCAAGGAAATAGCATTTGCAGATGTCTACGTATCGTAGCAATAGAGATCTAATGCTTCATAAAACGCGATATCGCATCTCATTTCTATGTTTCATGGTAAGATATAATATGATTTGCGAAGTGTTATGTATTCCTCGTCTACACACCAAATGAATGTAAATGCGACACTTTTTTGCAAGGAAATAGCGTTTGCAGATGTCTACTTATCGTTGCAATAGAGTTCTTATGATTCTTAAAACGCGATATAGCATCTCATTTCTATGTTTCATGGTAAGATATAATATCATTTGCGGAGTGTTATGTACTCCTCGTCTACACTTCAAATGAATGTAAATGCGACACTTCCTTGCAAGGAAATAGCGTTTGCAAATGTCTACCTATCGTAGCAGTAGTGTTCTAATACTTCTTAAAACGCGATATCGCATCTCATTTCTATGTTTCATGGTAAGATATAATATGATTTGCGAAGTGTTATGTATTCCTCGTCTACACTTCAAATGAATGTAAATGCGACACTTTCTTGCAAGGAAATAGCGTTTGCAGATGTCTACGTATCGTGGCATTGGATTTCTGATGCTTCTTAAAACGAGATATTGCATCTCATATCTATGTTTCATGATAAGATATAATATTCATTGCGAAGTGTTATGCATTCCTCGTCTACGATTCAAATGAATGAAAATGCGACACTTCCTTGCAAGGTAATAGCGTTTGCAGATGTCTACGTATCGTAGCAATAGAGTTCTAATGCTTCTTAAAACGCGATATCGCACATCATTTCTATGTTTCATGGTAAGATATAATATGATTTGCGAAGTGTTATGTATTCCTCGTCTACACATCAAATGAATGTAAATACGACACTTTCTTGCAAGGAAATAGCGTTTGCAGATGTCTACGTATCGAAGCAATAGAGTTCAAATGCTTCTTAAAACGAGATATTGCATCTCATACCTATGTTTCATGGTAAGATATAATATGATTTGCGAAGTGTCATATATTCCTCGTCTACACTTCAAATGAATGTAAATGCGACACTTCCTTGCAAGGAAATAGCGTTTGCAGATGTCTACGTATCGTAGCAATGGATTTCTGGTGCTTCTTAAAAGGCGATATCGCATTACATTTCTATGTTTCATGGTAAGGTATAATATGATTTGCGAAGTGTTATGTATTCCTCGTCTACACTTCACATGAATGTAAATGCGACACTTCTTTGCAAGGAAATAGCGTTTGCAGATGTCTACGTATAGTAGCAATAGAGTTCTTATGATTCTTAAAAGGCGATATCGCATTACATTTCTATGTTTCATGGTAAGGTATAATATGATTTGCGAAGTGTTATGTATTCCTCGTCTACACTTCAAATGAATGTAAATGCGACACTACTTTGCAAGGAAATAGCGTTTGCAGATGTCTACGTATCGTTGCAATAGAGTTCTTATGATTCTTAAAACGCGATATCGCATCTCATTTCTATGTTTCATGGTAAGATATAGTATGATTTGCGGAGTGTTATCTATTCCTCGTCTACACTTCAAATGAATGTAAATGCGACACTTCCTTGCAAGGAAATAGCGTTTGCAGATGTCTACGTATAGTAGCAATAGAGTTCTTATGATTCTTAAAATGCGATATCGCATCTCATTTCTATGTTTCATGGTAAGATATAATATGATTTGCGAAGTGTTATGTATTCAACGTCTACACTTCAAGTGAATGTAAATGCGACTCTTCTTTGCAAGGAAATAGCGTTAGCAGATGTCTACGTATCGTAGCAATAGAGTTCTTATGATTCTTAAAACGCGATATCGCATCTCATTTCTATGTTTCGTGGTAAGATATAATACGATTTGCGGAGTGTTATGTACTCCTCGTCTACACTTCAAATGAATGTAAATGCGACACTTCCTTGCAAGGAAATAGCTTTTGCAGATGTCTACGTATCGTAGCAATGGATTTCTGATGCTTCTTAAAAGGCGATGTCGCATCGCATTTCTATGTTTCATGGTAAGATATAATATGATTTGCGAAGTGTCATATATTCCTCGTCTACACTTCAAATGAATGTAAATGCGACACTTCCTTGCAAGGAAATAGCGTTTGCAGATGTCTACGTATCGTAGCAATGGATTTCTGGTGCTTCTTAAAAGGCGATATCGCATTACATTTCTATGTTTCATGGTAAGGTATAATATGATTTGCGAAGTGTTATGTATTCCTCGTCTACACTTCACATGAATGTAAATGCGACACTTCTTTGCAAGGAAATAGCGTTTGCAGATGTCTACGTATAGTAGCAATAGAGTTCTTATGATTCTTAAAAGGCGATATCGCATTACATTTCTATGTTTCATGGTAAGGTATAATATGATTTGCGAAGTGTTATGTATTCCTCGTCTACACTTCAAATGAATGTAAATGCGACACTACTTTGCAAGGAAATAGCGTTTGCAGATGTCTACGTATCGTTGCAATAGAGTTCTTATGATTCTTAAAACGCGATATCGCATCTCATTTCTATGTTTCATGGTAAGATATAGTATGATTTGCGGAGTGTTATCTATTCCTCGTCTACACTTCAAATGAATGTAAATGCGACACTTCCTTGCAAGGAAATAGCGTTTGCAGATGTCTACGTATAGTAGCAATAGAGTTCTTATGATTCTTAAAATGCGATATCGCATCTCATTTCTATGTTTCATGGTAAGATATAATATGATTTGCGAAGTGTTATGTATTCAACGTCTACACTTCAAGTGAATGTAAATGCGACTCTTCTTTGCAAGGAAATAGCGTTAGCAGATGTCTACGTATCGTAGCAATAGAGTTCTTATGATTCTTAAAACGCGATATCGCATCTCATTTCTATGTTTCGTGGTAAGATATAATACGATTTGCGGAGTGTTATGTACTCCTCGTCTACACTTCAAATGAATGTAAATGCGACACTTCCTTGCAAGGAAATAGCTTTTGCAGATGTCTACGTATCGTAGCAATGGATTTCTGATGCTTCTTAAAAGGCGATGTCGCATCGCATTTCTATGTTTCATGGTAAGATATAATATGATTTGCGAAGTGTTATGTATTCCTCGTCTACACTTCAAACGAATGTGAATGTGACACTTCCTCGCTAGGAAATAGCGTTTGCAGTTGTCTGCGTATCGTAGCAGTAGAGTTCTAATGCTTCTTAAAACGCGATATCGCATCTCATTTCTATGTTTCATGGTAAGATATAATATGATTTGCGAAGTGTTATGTATTCCTCGTCTACACATCAAATGAATGTAAATGCGACACTTCCTTGCAAGGAAATAGCGTTTGCAGATGTCTACGTATCGTAGCAATAGAGTTCTTATGTTTCTTAAAACACGATATCGCATCTCATTGCTATGTTTCATGGTAAGATATAATATGATTTGCGAAGTCTTATGTATTCATCGTCTACACTTCAAATGAATGTAAATGCGACTCTTCTTTGCAAGGAAATAGAGTTTGCAGGTGTCTACGTATCGTAGCAATAGAGTTCTTATGATTCTTAAAACGCGATATCGCATCTCATTTCTATGTTTCATGGTAAGATATAATACGATTTGCGGAGTGTTATGTACTCCTCGTCTACACTTCAAATGAATGTAAATGCGACACTTGCTTGCAAGGAAATAGCGTTTGCAAATATCTACCTATCGTAGCAGTAGTGTTCTAATACTTCTTAGAACGCGATGTCGCATCTCATTTCTATGTTTCATGGTAAGATATAATATGATTTGCGAAGTGTTATGTATCCGTCGTCTACACTTCAAATGAATGTAAATGCGACACTTTCTTGCAAGGAAATAGCGTTTGCAGATGTCTACGTATCGTAGCAATGGATTTCTGATGCTTCTTAAAACGCGATATCGCTTGTCATTTCTATGTTTCATGGTAAGATATAATATGATTTGCGGAGTGTTATGTATTCCTCGTTTACACTTCAAATGAATGTAAATGCGACACTTCCTAGCAAGGAAATAGCGTTTGCAGATGTCTACGTATCGAAGCAATAGAGTTCAAATGCTTCTTAAAACGAGATATTGCATCTCATATCTATGTTTCATGATAAGATATAATATTCATTGCGAAGTGTTATGCATTCCTCGTCTACGATTCAAATGAATGTAAATGCGACACTTCCTTGCAAGGAAATAGCGTTTGCAGATGTCTACGGATCGTAGCAATAGAGTTCTAATGCTTCTTAAAACGCGATATCGCACCTCATTTCTATGTTTCATGGTAAGATATAATACGATTTGCGAAGTGTTATGTATTCCTCGTCTACACATCAAATGAATGTAAATGCGAGACTTCCTTGCAAAGAAATAGCGTTTGCAGATGTCTACGTATCGTAGCAATAGAGTTCTTATGATTCTTAAAACGCGATATCGCATGTCATTTCTATGTTTCATGGTAAGGTATAATACGATTTGGGAAGTGTTATGTATTCCTCGTCTAGACTTTACTCGTCTACGTGTCGTAGCAATAGAGTTCTTATGATTCTTAGAACGCTATATTGCATCTCATTCTTACGTTTCATGGTAAGATATAATATGATTTGCGAAGTGTTATGCACTCCTCGTCGACGATTCAAATGAATGTAAATGCGACACTTCCTTGCAAGGAAATAGCGTTTGCAGATGTCTACGTATCGTAGCAATAGAGTTCTTATGATTCCTAGAACGCTATATTGCATCTCATTATTACGTTTCATGGTAAGATATAATATGATTTGCGAAGTGTCATGTATTCCTCGTCTACGGTTCAAATGAATGTAAATGCTGCACTTCCTTGCAAGGAAATAGCGTTTGCAGATGTCTACGTATCGTAGCAATAGAGTTCTAATGCTTCTTAAAACGCGATATCGCATCTCATTTCTATGTTTCATGGTAAGATATAATATGATTTGCGAAGTGTTATGTATTCCTCGTCTACACATCAAATAAATTTAAATGCGACACTTCCTTGCAAGGAAATAGCGTTTGCAGATGTCTACGTGTCGTAGCAATAGAGTTCTAATGCTTCTTAAAACGAGATATTGCATCTCATATCTATGTTTCATGATAAGATATAATATTCATTGCTAAGTGTTATGCATTCCTCGTCTACGATTCAAATGAATGTAAATGCGACACTTCCTTGCAAGGAAATAGCGTTTGCAGATGTCTACGTATCGTAGCAATAGATTTCTTATGATTCTTAGAACGCTATATTGCATCTCATTTTTACGTTTCATGGTAAGATATAATATGATTTGCGAAGTGTCATGTATTCCTCGTCTACGATTCAAATGAATGTAATTGCGACACTTCCTTGCAAGGAAATAGCGATTGCAGATGTCTACGTATCATAGCAATAGGGTTCAAATGCTTCTTAAAACGCGATATCGCATCTCATTTTTATGTTTCATGGTAAGATATAATATGATTTGCGAAGTATCATGTATTCCTAGTCTACACTTCAAATGAATGTGAATGCGACACTTCCTCGCTAGGAAATAGCGTTTGCAGATGTCTACGTATCGTTGCAATAGAGTTCTTATGATTCTTAAAACGCGATATCGCATCTCAATTCTATGTTTCATGGTAAGATATAATATGATTTGCGGAGTGTTATGTATTCCTCGTCTACACTTCAAATGAATGTAAATGCGGCACTTCCTTGCAAGGAAATAGCGTTTGCAGATGTCTACTTATCGAAGCAATAGAGATCAAATGCTTCTTAAAACGAGATATTGCTTCTCATATCTATGTTTCATGATAAGATATAATATTCATTGCGAAGTGTTATGCATTCCTCGTCTACGATTCAAATGAATGTAAATGCGACGCTTCCTTGCAAGGAAATAGCGTTTGCAGATGTCTACGGATCGTAGCAATAGAGTTCTTATGCTTCTTAAAACGCGATATCGCATCTCATTTCTATGTTTCATGGTAAGATGTAATACGATTTGCGAAGTGTTATGTATTCCTCGTCTACACTTTACTCGTCTACGTGTCGTAGCAATATAGTTCTTATGATTCTTAAAACGCGATATCGCATCTCATTTCTATGTTTCATGGTAAGGTATAATATGATTTGCGAAGTGTTATGTATCCGTCGTCTACACTTCTAATGAATGTAAATGCGACACTTTCTTGCAAGGAAATAGCGTTTGCAGATGTCTACGTATCGTAGCAATGGATTTCTGATGCTTCCTAAAACGCGATATCGCTTGTCATTTCTAAGTTTCATGGTAAGATATAATATGATTTGCGGAGTGTTATGTATTCCTCGTTTACACTTCAAATGAATGTAAATGCGACACTTCCTAGCAAGGAAATAGCGTTTGCAGATGTCTACGTATCGAAGCAATAGAGTTCAAATTCTTCTTAAAACGAGATATTGCATCTCATATCTATGTTTCATGATAAGATATAATATTCATTGCGAAGTGTTATGCATTCCTCGTCTACGATTCAAATGAATGTAAATGCGACGCTTCCTTGCAAGGAAATAGCGTTTGCAGATGTCTACGGATCGTAGCAATAGAGTACTAATGCTTCTTAAACGCGATATCGCATCTCATTTCTATGTTTCATGGTAAGATGTAATAAGATTTGCGAAGTGTTATGTATTCCTCGTCTACACTTTACTCGTCTACGTGTCGTAGCAATAGAGTTCTTATGATTCCTAAAACGCGATATCGCATCTCATTTCTATGTTTCATGGTAAGGTATAATATGATTTGCGAAGTGTTATGTATCCGTCGTCTACACTTCAAATGAATGTAAATGCGACAATTTCTTGCAAGGAAATAGCGTTTGCAGATGTCTACGTATCGTACTAATGGATTTCTGATGCTTCTTAAAACGCGATATCGCTTGTCATTTCTATGTTTCATGGTAAGATATAATATGATTTGCGGAGTGTTATGTATTCCTCGTTTACACTTCAAATGAATGTAAATGCGACACTTCCTAGCAAGGAAATAGCGTTTGCAGATGTTACGTATCGAAGCAATAGAGTTCAAATGCTTCTTAAAACGAGATATTGCATCTCGTATCTATGTTTCATGATAAAATATAATATTCATTGCGAAGTGTTATGCATTCCTCGTCTACGATTCAAATGAATGTAAATGCCACACTTCTTTGCAAGGAAATAGCGTTTGCAGATGTCTAACGTATCGTTGCACTAGAGTTCTTATGATTCTTAAAACGCGATATCGCATCTCATTTCTATGTTTCATGGTAAGATATAATATGATTTGCGAAGTGTTATGTATTCCTCGTCTGCACTTCAAATGAATGTGAATGCGACACTTCCTCGCTAGGAAATAGCGTTTGCAGATGTCTACGTATCGAAGCAATAGAGTTCAAATGCTTCTTAAAACGAGATATTGCATCTCATATCTATGTTTCATGATAAGATGTAATATTCATTGCGAAGTGTTATGTATTCCTCGTCTACACTTCAAATGAATGTGGATGCGACACTTCCTCGCCAGGAAATAGCGTTTGCAGATGTCTACGTATCGTAGCAGTTGAGTTCTAATGCTTCTTAAAACGCGATATCGCATCTCATTTCTATGTTTCATGGTAAGATATAATATGATTTGCGAAGTGTTATGTATTCCTCGTCTACACATCAAATGAATGTAAATGCGACACTTCCTTGCAAGGAAATAGCGTTTGCAGATGTCTACGTATCGTAGCAATAGAGTTCTTAAGATCCTTAAAACGCGATATCGCATCTCATGTCTATGGTTCATGGTAAGATATAATATGATTTGCGAAGTGTCATGTATTCCTCGTCTACACTTCAAATGAATGTAAATGCGACACTTCCTTGCAAGGAAATAGCGTTTGCAGATGTCTACGTATCGAAGCAATAGAGTTCAAATGCTTCTTAAAACGCGATATCGCATCTCATCTCTATGTTTCATGGTAAGATATTATATTATTTGCGAAGTATCATGTATTCCTCGTCTACACTTCAAATGATTGTAAATGCGACACTTCCTTGCAAGGAAATAGCGTTTGCAGACATCTACGTATCGTAGCAATAGAGTTCTTATGATTCTTAAAACGCGATATCGCATCTCATTTCTATGTTTCATGGTAAGATATAATATGATTTGAGAAGTGTCATGTATTCCTCGTCTACACTTCAAATGAATGTAAATGCGACACTTCCTTGCAAGGAAATAGCGTTTGCAGATGTCTACGTATCGTAGCAATGGATTTCTGATGCTTCTTAAAAGGCGATATCGCATTTCATTTCTATGTTTCATGGTAAGGTATAATATGTTTTGCGAAGTGTTATGTATTCCTCGTCTACACTTCGAACGAATGTAAATGCGACACTTCTTTGCAAGGAAATAGCGTTTGCAGATGTCTACGTATCGTTGCAATACAGTTCTTATGATTCTTAAAACGCGGTATGGCATCTCATTTCTATGTTTCATGGTAAGATATAGTATGATTTGCGGAGTGTTATGTATTCCTCGTCTACACTTCAAATGAATGTAAATGCGACACTTCCTTGCAAGGAAATAGCGTTTGCAGATGTCTACGTAACGTAGCAATAGAGTTCTTATGATTCTTAAAATGCGATATCGCATCTCATTTCTATGTTTCATGGTAAGATATAATATGATTTGCGAAGTGTTATGTATTCATCGTCTACACTTCAAATGAATGTAAATGCGACTCTTCTTTGCAAGGAAATAGAGTTTGCAGATGTCTACGTATCGTAGCAATAGAGTTCTTATGATTCTTAAAACGCGATATCGCATCTCATTTCTATGTTTCATGGTAAGATATAATACGATTTGCGGAGTGTTATGTACTCCTCGTCTACACTTCAAATGAATGTAAATGCGACACTTGCTTGCAAGGAAATAGCGTTTGCAAATATCTACCTATCGTAGCAGTAGTGTTCTAATACTTCTTAGAACGCGATGTCGCATCCCATTTCTATGTTTCATGGTAAGATATAATATGATTTGCGAAGTGTTATGTATCCGTCGTCTACACTTCAAATGAATGTAAATGCGACACTTTCTTGCAAGGAAATAGCGTTTGCAGATGTCTACGTATCGTAGCAATGGATTTCTGATGCTTCTTAAAACGCGATATCGCTTGTCATTTCTATGTTTCATGGTAAGATATAATATGATTTGCGGAGTGTTATGTATTCCTCGTTTACACTTCAAATGAATGTAAATGCGACACTTCCTAGCAAGGAAATAGCGTTTGCAGATGTCTACGTATCGAAGCAATAGAGTTCAAATGCTTCTTAAAACGAGATATTGCATCTCATATCTATGTTTCATAATAAGATATAATATTCATTGCGAAGTGTTATGCATTCCTCGTCTACGATTCAAATGAATGTAAATGCGACACTTCCTTGCAAGGAAATAGCGTTTGCAGATGTCTACGGATCGTAGCAATAGAGTTCTAATGCTTCTTAAAACGCGATATCGCACCTCATTTCTATGTTTCATGGTAAGATATAATACGATTTGCGAAGTGTTATGTATTCCTCGTCTGCACTTCAAATGAATGTGAATGCGACACTTCCTCGCTAGGAAATAGCGTTTGCAGATGTCTACGTATCGAAGCAATAGAGTTCAAATGCTTCTTAAAACGAGATATTGCATCTCATATCTATGTTTCATGATGAGATGTAATATTCATTGCGAAGTGTTATGTATTCCTCGTCTACACTTCAAATGAATGTGGATGCGACACTTCCTCGCCAGGAAGTAGCGTTTGCAGATGTCTACGTATCGTAGCAGTTGAGTTCTAATGCTACTTAAAACGCGATATCGCATCTCATTTCTATGTTTCATGGTAAGATATAATATGATTTGCGAAGTGTTATGTATTCCTCGTCTACACATCAAATGAATGTAAATGCGAGACATCCTTGCAAAGAAATAGCGTTTGCAGATGTCTACGTATCGTAGCAATAGAGTTCTTATGATTCTTAAAACGCGATATCGCATCTCATTTCTATGTTTCATGGTAAGGTATAATATGATTTGCGAAGTGTTATGTATCCGTCGTCTACACTTCAAATGAATGAAAATGCGACACTTCCTTGCAAGGAAATAGCGTTTGCAGATGTCTACGTATCGTAGCAATGGATTTCTGATGCTTCTTAAAACGCGATATCGCATCTCATTTCTATGTTTCATGGTAAGATAGAATATGATTTGCGAAGTGTTATGTATTCCTCGTCTACACATCAATTGAATGTAAATGCGACACTTCCTTGCAAGGAAATAGCGTTTGCAGATGTCTACGTATCGTAGCAATAGAGTTCTTATGATTCTTAAAGCGCGATATCGCATCTCATTTCTATGTTTCATGGTAAGGTATAATATGATATGCGAAGTGTTATGTATCCGTCGTCTACACTTCAAATGAATGTAAATGCGACACTTTCTTGCAAGGAAGTAGCGTTTGCAGATGTCTACGTATCGTAGCATTGGATTTCTGATGCTTCTTAAAACGCGATATCGCATCTCATTTCTATGTTTCATGGTAAGATATAATATGATTTGCGAAGTGTTATGTATTCCTCGTCTACACTTCAAATGAATGTAAATGCGACACTTCTTTGCAAGGATATAGCGTTTGCAAATGTCTACGTATCGTTGCAATAGAGTTCTTATGATTCTTAAAACGCGATATCGCATCTCATTTCTATGTTTCATGGTAAGATATAATATGATTTGCGAAGTGTTATGTATTCCTCGTTTACACTTCAAATGAATGTAAATGCGGCACTTCCTTGCTAGGAGATAGCGTTTGCAGATGTCTACGTATCGTAGCAATAGAGTTCAAGTGCTTCTTAAAACGAGATATTGCATCTTATATCTATGTTTCATGATAAGATATAATATGCATTGCGAAGTGTTATGCATTCCTCGTCCACGATTCAAATGAATGAAAATGCGACACTTCCTTGCAGGGAAATAGCGTTTGCAGATGTCTACGTATCGTAGCAATAGAGTTCTAATGCTTCTTAAAATGCGATATCGCATCTCATTTCTATGTTTCATGGTAAGATAGAATATGATTTGCGAAGTGTTATGTATTCCTCGTCTACACGTCAAATGAATGTGGATGCGACACTTCCTCGCCAGGAAGTAGCGTTTGCAGATGTCTACGTATCGTAGCAGTTGAGTTCTAATGCTACTTAAAACGCGATATCGCATCTCATTTCTATGTTTCATGGTAAGATATAATATGATTTGCGAAGTGTTATGTATTCCTCGTCTACACATCAAATGAATGTAAATGCGAGACATCCTTGCAAAGAAATAGCGTTTGCAGATGTCTACGTATCGTAGCAATAGAGTTCTTATGATTCTTAAAACGCGATATCGCATCTCATTTCTATGTTTCATGGTAAGGTATAATATGATTTGCGAAGTGTTATGTATCCGTCGTCTACACTTCAAATGAATGAAAATGCGACACTTCCTTGCAAGGAAATAGCGTTTGCAGATGTCTACGTATCGTAGCAATGGATTTCTGATGCTTCTTAAAACGCGATATCGCATCTCATTTCTATGTTTCATGGTAAGATAGAATATGATTTGCGAAGTGTTATGTATTCCTCGTCTACACATCAATTGAATGTAAATGCGACACTTCCTTGCAAGGAAATAGCGTTTGCAGATGTCTACGTATCGTAGCAATAGAGTTCTTATGATTCTTAAAGCGCGATATCGCATCTCATTTCTATGTTTCATGGTAAGGTATAATATGATATGCGAAGTGTTATGTATCCGTCGTCTACACTTCAAATGAATGTAAATGCGACACTTTCTTGCAAGGAAGTAGCGTTTGCAGATGTCTACGTATCGTAGCATTGGATTTCTGATGCTTCTTAAAACGCGATATCGCATCTCATTTCTATGTTTCATGGTAAGATATAATATGATTTGCGAAGTGTTATGTATTCCTCGTCTACACTTCAAATGAATGTAAATGCGACACTTCTTTGCAAGGATATAGCGTTGCAAATGTCTACGTATCGTTGCAATAGAGTTCTTATGATTCTTAAAACGCGATATCGCATCTCATTTCTATGTTTCATGGTAAGATATAATATGATTTGCGAAGTGTTATGTATTCCTCGTTTACACTTCAAATGAATGTAAATGCGGCACTTCCTTGCTAGGAGATAGCGTTTGCAGATGTCTACGTATCGTAGCAATAGAGTTCAAGTGCTTCTTAAAACGAGATATTGCATCTTATATCTATGTTTCATGATAAGATATAATATGCATTGCGAAGTGTTATGCATTCCTCGTCCACGATTCAAATGAATGAAAATGCGACACTTCCTTGCAGGGAAATAGCGTTTGCAGATGTCTACGTATCGTAGCAATAGAGTTCTAATGCTTCTTAAAATGCGATATCGCATCTCATTTCTATGTTTCATGGTAAGATAGAATATGATTTGCGAAGTGTTATGTATTCCTCGTCTACACGTCAAATGAATGTAAATGCGACACTTCCTTGCAAGGAAATAGCGTTTGCAGATGTCTACGTATCGTAGCAATAGAGTTCAAATGCTTCTTAAAACGAGATATTGCATCTTATATCTATGTTTCATGATAAGATATAATATTCATTGCGAAGTGTTATGCATTCCTCGTCTACGATTCAAATGAATGAAAATGCGACACTTCCTTGCAAGGAAATAGCGTTTGCAGATGTCTACGTATCGTAGCAATAGAGTTCTCATGCTTCTTAAAACGCGATATCGCATCTCATTTCTATGTTTCATGGTAAGATAGAATATGATTTGCGAAGTGTTATGTATTCCTCGTCTACACATCAATTGAATGTAAATGCGACACTTCCTTGCAAGGAAATAGCGTTTGCAGATGTCTACGTATCGTAGCAATAGAGTTCTTATGATTCTTAAAGCGCGATATCGCATCTCATTTCTATGTTTCATGGTAAGGTATAATATGATATGCGAAGTGTTATGTATCCGTCGTCTACACTTCAAATGAATGTAAATGCGACACTTTCTTGCAAGGAAGTAGCGTTTGCAGATGTCTACGTATCGTAGCATTGGATTTCTGATGCTTCTTAAAACGCGATATCGCATCTCATTTCTATGTTTCATGGTAAGATATAATATGATTTGCGAAGTGTTATGTATTCCTCGTCTACACTTCAAATGAATGTAAATGCGACACTTCTTTGCAAGGATGTAGCGTTTGCAAATGTCTACGTATCGTTGCAATAGAGTTCTTATGATTCTTAAAACGCGATATCGCATCTCATTTCTATGTTTCATGGTAAGGTATAATATGATTTGCGGAGTGTTATGTATTCCTCGTCTCCACTTCAAATGAATGTAAATGCGGCACTTCCTTGCTAGGAGATAGCATCTGTAGATGTCTAGGTACCGTAGCAATAGTGTTCTAATGCTTCGTAAAACGCGATATCGCATCTCATTTCTATGTTTCATGATAAGATATAATATTCATTGCGAAGTGTTATGCATTCCTCGTCTACGATTCAAATGAATGTAAATGCGACACTTCCTTGCAAGGAAATAGCGTTTGCAGATGTCTACGTATCGAAGCAATAGAGTTCAGATGCTTCTTAAAACGAGATATTGCATCTCATTTCTATGTTTCATGGTAAGATATAATATGATTTGCGGAGTGTTATGTATTCCTCGTCTACACTTCAAATGAATGTAAATGCGACACTTCCTTGCAAGGAAATAGCGTTTGCAGATGTCTACGTATCGAAGCAATAGAGTTCAAGTGCTTCTTAAAACGAGATATTGCATCTTATATCTATGTTTCATGATAAGATATACTATTCATTGCGAAGTGTTATGCATTCCTCGTCTACGATTCAAATGAATGAAAACGCGACACTTCCTTGCAAGGAAATAGCGTTTGCAGATGTCTACGTATCGTAGCAATAGAGTTCTCATGCTTCTTAAAACGCGATATCGCATCTCATTTCTATGTTTCATGGTAAGATAGAATATGATTTGCGAAGTGTTATGTATTCCTCGTCTACACATCAAATGAATGTAAATGCGACACTTCCTTGCAAGGAAATAGCGTTTGCAGATGTCTACGTATCGTAGCAATAGAGTTCTTATGATTCTTAAAACGCGATATCGCATCTCATTTCTATGTTTCATGGTAAGGTATAATATGATATGCGAAGTGTTATGTATCCGTCGTCTACACTTCAAATGAATGTAAATGCGACACTTTCTTGCAAGGAAATAGCGTTTGCAGATGTCTACGTATCGTAACATTGGATTTCTGATGCTTCTTAAAACGCGATATCGCATCTCATTTATATGTTTCATGGTAAGATATAATATGATTTGCGAAGTGTTATGTATTCCTCGTCTACACTTCAAATCAATGTAAATGCGACACTTCTTTGCAAGGATATAGCGTTTGCAAATTTCTACGTATCGTTGCAATAGAGTTCTTATGATTCTTAAAACGCGATATCGCATCTCATTTCTATGTTTCATGGTAAGGTATAATATGATTTGCGGAGTGTTTTGTATTCCTCGTCTCCACTTCAAATGAATGTAAATGCGACACTTCCTTGCAAGGAAATGGCGTTTGCAGATGTCTACGTATCGTAGCAATGCATTTCTGATGCTTCTTAAAACGCGATATCGCATCTCATTTCTATGTTTCATGGTAAGATATAATATGATTTGCGAATTGTCATGTATTCCTCGTCCACACTTCAAATGAATGTGAATGCGACACTTCCTCGCTAGGAAATAGCGTTTGCAGATGTCTACGTATCGAAGCAATAGAGTTCAAATGCTTCTTAAAACGAGATATTGCATTTCATATCTTTGTTTCATGATAAGATATAATATACATTGCGAAGTGTTATGCATTCCTCGTCTACGATTAAAATGAATGAAAATGCGACACTTCCTTGCAAGGAAATAGCGTTTGCAGATGTCTACGTATCGTAGCAATAGAGTTCTTATGATTCTTAAAACGCGATATCGCATCTCATTCCTATGTTTCATGGTAAGATATAATATGATTTGCGAATTGTCATGTATTCCTCGTCCACACTTCAAATGAATGTGAATGCGACACTTCCTCGCTAGGAAATAGCGTTTGCAGATGTCTACGTATCGTAGCAGTTGAGTTCTAATGACTCTTAAAACGCGATATCGCATCTCATTTCTATGTTTCATGGTAAGATATAATATGATTTGCGAAGTGTTATGTATTCCTCGTCTACACACCAAATGAATGTAAATGCGACACTTCCTTGCAAGGAAATAGCTTTTGCAGATGTCTACGTATCGTAGCAATGGCTTTCTGATGATTCTTAAATCACGATATCGCATGTCATTTCTATGTTTCATGGTAAGATATAATATGATTTGCGAAGTGTTATGTATTCCTCGTCTACACTTCAAATGAATGTAAATGCGACACTTCTTTGCAAGGAAATAGCGTTTGCAGATGTCTACGTATCGAAGCAATAGAGTTCTTATGATTCTTAAAACGCGATACTGCATCTCATTTCTATGTTTCATGGTAAGATATAATATGATTTGCGAAGTATTATGTATTCCTCGTCTACACTTCAAATGAATGTAAATGCGACACTTCTTTGCAAGGAAATAGCGTTTGCAGATGTCTACGTATCGAAGCAATAGAGTTCTTATGATTCTTAAAACGCGATACTGCATCTCATTTCTATGTTTCATGGTAAGATATAATATGATTTGCGAAGTGTTATGTATTCCTCGTCTACACTTCAAATGAATGTAAATGCGACACTTCTTTGCAAGGAAATAGCGTTTGCAGATGTCTACGTATCGTAGCAATAGAGTTCTTATGATTCTTAAAACGCGATACTGCATCTCATTTCTATGTTTCATGGTAAGATATAATATGATTTGCGAATTGTCATGTATTCCTCGTCCACACTTCAAATGAATGTGAATGCGACACTTCCTCGCTAGGAAATAGCGTTTGCAGATGTCTACGTATCGTAGCAGTTGAGTTCTAATGACTCCTAAAACGCGATATCGCATCTCATTTCTATGTTTCATGGTAAGATATAATATGATTTGCGAAGTGTTATGTATTCCTCGTCTACACACCAAATGAATGTAAATGCGACACTTCCTTGCAAGGAAATAGCTTTTGCAGATGTCTACGTATCGTAGCAATGGCTTTCTGATGCTTCTTAAAACGCGATATCGCATGTCATTTCTATGTTTCATGGTAAGATATAATATGATTTGCGAAGTGTTATGTATTCCTCGTCTACACTTCAAATGAATGTAAATGCGACACTTCTTTGCAAGGAAATAGCGTTTGCAGATGTCTACGTATCGTAGCAATGGATTTCTGATGCTTCTTAAAACGCGATATCGCATCTCATTTCTATGTTTCATGGTAAGATATAATATGATTTGCGAATTGTCATGTATTCCTCGTCCACACTTCAAATGAATGTGAATGCGACACTTCCTCGCTAGGAAATAGCGTTTGCAGATGTCTACGTATCGAAGCAATAGGGTTCTTATGATTCTTAAAACGCGATATTGCATCTCATTTCTATGTTTCATGGTAAGATATAATATGATTTGCGAAGTGTTATGTATTCCTCGTCTACACTTCAAATGAATGTAAATGCGACACTTCTTTGCAAGGAAATAGCGTTTGCAGATGTCTACGTATCGTAGCAATAGAGTTCTTATGATTCTTAAAACGCGATATCGCATCTCATTCCTATGTTTCATGGTAAGATATAATATGATTTGCGAATTGTCATGTATTCCTCGTCCACACTTCAAATGAATGTGATTGCGACACTTCCTCGCTAGGAAATAGCGTTTGCAGATGTCTACGTATCGTAGTAGTTGAGTTCTAATGACTCCTAAAACGCGATATCGCATCTCATTTCTATGTTTCATGGTAAGATATAATATGATTTGCGAAGTGTTATGTATTCCTCGTCTACACACCAAATGAATGTAAATGCGACACTTCCTTGCAAGGAAATAGCTTTTGCAGATGTCTACGTATCGTAGCAATGGCTTTCTGATGCTTCTTAAAACGCGATATCGCATGTCATTTCTATGTTTCATGGTAAGATATAATATGATTTGCGAAGTGTTATGTATTCCTCGTCTACACTTCAAATGAATGTAAATGCGACACTTCTTTGCAAGGAAATAGCGTTTGCAGATGTCTACGTATCGTAGCAATGGATTTCTGATGCTTCTTAAAACGCGATATCGCATCTCATTTCTATGTTTCATGGTAAGATATAATATGATTTGCGAATTGTCATGTATTCCTCGTCCACACTTCAAATGAATGTGAATGCGACACTTCCTCGCTAGGAAATAGCGTTTGCAGATGTCTACGTATCGTAGCAGTTGAGTTCTAATGACTCTTAAAACGCGATATCGCATCTCATTTCTATGTTTCATGGTAAGATATAATATGATTTGCGAAGTGTTATGTATTCCTCGTCTACACACCAAATGAATGTAAATGCGACACTTCCTTGCAAGGAAATAGCTTTTGCAGATGTCTACGTATCGTAGCAATGGCTTTCTGATGATTCTTAAATCACGATATCGCATGTCAT
Organism: Xylocopa sonorina; assembly: GCF_050948175.1. Lineage (NCBI taxonomy): Eukaryota > Metazoa > Arthropoda > Insecta > Hymenoptera > Apidae > Xylocopa > Xylocopa sonorina. The sequence goes on along the minus strand of NW_027490275.1, from coordinate 542,709 downwards.
TTCTATGTTTCATGGTAAGATATAATATGATTTGCGAAGTGTTATGTATTCCTCGTCTACACTTCAAATGAATGTAAATGCGACACTTCTTTGCAAGGAAATAGCGTTTGCAGATGTCTACGTATCGAAGCAATAGAGTTCTTATGATTCTTAAAACGCGATACTGCATCTCATTTCTATGTTTCATGGTAAGATATAATATGATTTGCGAAGTGTTATGTATTCCTCGTCTACACTTCAAATGAATGTAAATGCGACACTTCTTTGCAAGGAAATAGCGTTTGCAGATGTCTACGTATCGAAGCAATAGAGTTCTTATGATTCTTAAAACGCGATACTGCATCTCATTTCTATGTTTCATGGTAAGATATAATATGATTTGCGAAGTGTTATGTATTCCTCGTCTACACTTCAAATGAATGTAAATGCGACACTTCTTTGCAAGGAAATAGCGTTTGCAGATGTCTACGTATCGTAGCAATAGAGTTCTTATGATTCTTAAAACGCGATACTGCATCTCATTTCTATGTTTCATGGTAAGATATAATATGATTTGCGAATTGTCATGTATTCCTCGTCCACACTTCAAATGAATGTGAATGCGACACTTCCTCGCTAGGAAATAGCGTTTGCAGATGTCTACGTATCGAAGCAATAGAGTTCAAATGCTTCTTAAAACGAGATATTGCATTTCATATCTATGTTTCATGATAAGATATAATATTCATTGCGAAGTGTTATGCATTCCTCGTCTACGATTAAAATGAATGAAAATGCGACACTTCCTTGCAAGGAAATAGCGTTTGCAGATGTCTACGTATCGTAGCAATAGAGTTCTTATGATTCTTAAAACGCGATATCGCATCTCATTCCTATGTTTCATGGTAAGATATAATATGATTTGCGAATTGTCATGTATTCCTCGTCCACACTTCAAATGAATGTGATTGCGACACTTCCTCGCTAGGAAATAGCGTTTGCAGATGTCTACGTATCGTAGCAGTTGAGTTCTAATGACTCCTAAAACGCGATATCGCATCTCATTTCTATGTTTCATGGTAAGATATAATATGATTTGCGAAGTGTTATGTATTCCTCGTCTACACACCAAATGAATGTAAATGCGACACTTCCTTGCAAGGAAATAGCTTTTGCAGATGTCTACGTATCGTAGCAATGGCTTTCTGGTGCTTCTTAAAACGCGATATCGCATGTCATTTCTATGTTTCATGGTAAGATATAATATGATTTGCGAAGTGTTATGTATTCCTCGTCTACACTTCAAATGAATGTAAATGCGACACTTCTTTGCAAGGAAATAGCGTTTGCAGATGTCTACGTATCGTAGCAATGGATTTCTGATGCTTCTTAAAACGCGATATCGCATCTCATTTCTATGTTTCATGGTAAGATATAATATGATTTGCGAATTGTCATGTATTCCTCGTCCACACTTCAAATGAATGTGAATGCGACACTTCCTCGCTAGGAAATAGCGTTTGCAGATGTCTACGTATCGAAGCAATAGGGTTCTTATGATTCTTAAAACGCGATATTGCATCTCATTTCTATGTTTCATGGTAAGATATAATATGATTTGCGAAGTGTTATGTATTCCTCGTCTACACTTCAAATGAATGTAAATGCGACACTTCTTTGCAAGGAAATAGCGTTTGCAGATGTCTACGTATCGTAGCAATAGAGTTCTTATGATTCTTAAAACGCGATATCGTATCTCATTTCTATGTTTCATGGTAAGATATAATATGATTTGCGGAGTGTTATGTATTCCTCGTCTACACTTCTAATGAATGTAAATGCGACACTTCTTTGCAAGGAAATAGCGTTTGCAGATGTCTACGTATCGTTGCAATAGAGTTCTTATGATTCTTAAAACGCGATATCGCATCTCATTTCTATGTTTCATGGTAAGATATAATATGACTTGCGGAGTGTTATGTATTCCTCGTCTACACTTCAAATGAATGTAAATGCGACACTTCCTTGCAAGGAAATAGCGTTTGCAGATGTCTACGTATCGTAGCAATAGTGTTCTTATGATTCTCAAAACGCGATATCGCATCTCATTTCTATGTTTCATGGTAAGATATAATATGATTTGCGAAGTGTTATGTATTCCTCGTCTACACTTCAAATGAATGTAAATGCGACACTTCCTTGCAAGGAAATAGCGTTTGCAGATGTCTACGTATCGAAGCAATATAGTTCAATTGCTTCTTAAAACGAGATATTGCATCTCATATCTATGTTTCATGATAAGATATAATATTCATTGCGAAGTGTTATGCATTCCTCGTCTACGACTCAAATGAATGTAAATGCGACACTTCCTTGCAAGGAAATAGCGTTTGCAGATGTCTACGTATCGTAGCAATAGAGTTCTAATGCTTCTTAAAACGCGGTATCGCATCTCATTCCTATGTTTCATGGTAAGATATAATATGATTTGCGAAGTGTTATGTATTCCTCGTCTACACTTCAAATGAATGTGAATGCGACACTTCCTCGCTAGGAAATAGCGTTTGCAGATGTCTGCGTATCGTAGCAGTAGAGTTCTAATGATTCTTAAAACGCGATATCGCATCTCATTTCTATGTTTCATGGTAAGATATAATATGATTTGCGAAGTGTCATGCATTCCTCGTCTACGATTCAGATGAATGTAAATGCGACACTTCCTTGCAAGGAAATAGCGTTTGAAGATGTCTACGTATCGTACCAATGGATTTCTGATGCTTCTTAAAACGCGATATCGCATCTCATTTCTATGTTTCATGGTAAGGTATAATATGATTTGCGAAGTGTCATGTATTCCTCGTCCACGCTTCAAATGAATGTAAATGCGACACTTCCTTGCAAGGAAATATCGTTTGCAAATGTCTACCTATCGTAGCAGTAGTGTTCTAATGCTTCTTAGAACGCGATATCGCATCTCATTTCTATGTTTCATGGTAAGATACAATATGATTTGCGAAGTGTTATGTATTCCTCGTCTACACTTCAAATGAATGTGAATGCGACACTTCCTCGCTAGGAAATAGCGTTTGCAGATGTCTACGTATCGAAGCAATAGAGTTCAAATGCTTCTTAGAACGAGATATTGCATCTCATATTTATGTTTCATGATAAGATATAATATTCATTGCGAAGCGTTATGCATTCCTCGCCTACGATTCAAATGAATGTAAATGCGACACTTCCTTGCAAGGAAATAGCGTTTGCAGATGTCTACGTATCGAAGCAATATAGTTCAATTGCTTCTTAAAACGAGATATTGCATCTCATATCTATGTTTCATGATAAGAAATAATATTCATTGCGAAGTGCTATGCATTCCTCGTCTACGACTCAAATGAATGTAAATGCGACACTTCCTTGCAAGGAAATAGCGTTTGCAGATGTCTACGTATCGTAGCAATAGAGTTCTAATGCTTCTTAAAACGCGATATCGCGTCTCATTCCTATGTTTCATGGTAAGATATAATATGATTTGCGACGTGTTATGTATTCCTCGTCTACACTTCAAATGAATGTGAATGCGACACTTCCACGCTAGGTAATAGCGTTTGCAGATGTCTGCGTATCGTAGCAGTAGAGTTCTAATGATTCTTAAAACGCGATATCGCATCTCATTTCTATGTTTCATGGTAGGATACAATATGATTTGCGAAGTGTTATGTATTCCTCGTCTACACTTCAAATGAATGTGAATGCGACACTTCCTCGCTAGGAAATAGCGTTTGCAGATGTCTACGTATCGAAGCAATAGAGTTCAAATGCTACTTAGAACGAGATATTGCATCTCATATTTATGTTTCATGATAAGATATAATATTCATTGCGAAGTGTTATGCATTCCTCGCTTACGATTCAAATGAATGTAAATGCGACACTTCCTTGCAAGGAAATAGCGTTTGCAGATGTCTACGTATCGAAGCAATATAGTTCAATTGCTTCTTAAAACGAGATATTGCATCTCATATCTATGTTTCATGATAAGATATAATATTCATTGCGAAGTGTTATGCATTCCTCGTCTACGACTCAAATGAATGTAAATGCGACACTTCCTTGCAAGGAAATAGCGTTTGCAGATGTCTACGTATCGTAGCAATAGAGTTCTAATGCTTCTTAAAACGCGATATCGCATCTCATTCCTATGTTTCATGGTAAGATATAATATGATTTGCGAAGTGTTATGTATTCCTCGTCTACACTTCAAATGAATGTGAATGGGACACTTCCTCGCTAGGTAATAGCGTTTGCAGATGTCTGCGTATCGTAGCAGTAGAGTTCTAATGATTCTTAAAACGCGATATCGCATCTCATTTCTATGTTTCATGGTAAGATATAATATGATTTGCGAAGTGTCATGCATTCCTCGTCTACGATTCAAATGAATGTAAATGAGACACTTCCTTGCAAGGAAATAGCGTTTGAAGATGTCTACGTATCGTACCAATGGATTTCTGATGCTTCTTAAAACGCGATATCGCATCTCATTTCTATGTTTCATGGTAAGGTATAATATGATTTGCGAAGTGTCATGTATTCCTCGTCCACGCTTCAAATGAATGTAAATGCGACACTTCCTTGCAAGGAAATATCGTTTGCAAATGTCTACCTATCGTAGCAGTAGTGTTCTAATGCTTCTTAGAACGCGATATCGCATCTCATTTCTATGTTTCATGGTAAGATACAATATGATTTGCGAAGTGTTATGTATTCCTCGTCTACACTTCAAATGAATGTGAATGCGACACTTCCTCGCTAGGAAATAGCGTTTGCAGATGTCTACGTATCGAAGCAATAGAGTTCAAATGCTACTTAGAACGAGATATTGCATCTCATATTTATGTTTCATGATAAGATATAATATTCATTGCGAAGTGTTATGCATTCCTCGCCTACGATTCAAATGAATGTAAATGCGACACTTCCTTGCAAGGAAATAGCGTTTGCAGATGTCTACGTATCGAAGCAATATAGTTCAATTGCTTCCTAAAACGAGATATTGCATCTCATATCTATGTTTCATGATAAGATATAATATTCATTGCGAAGTGTTATGCATTCCTCGTCTACGACTCAATTGAATGTAAATGCGACACTTCCTTGCAAGGAAATAGCGTTTGCAGATGTCTACGTATCGTAGCAATATAGTTCTAATGCTTCTTAAAACGCGATATCGCATCTCATTCCTATGTTTCATGGTAAGATATAATATGATTTGCGAAGTGTTATGTATTCCTCGTCTACACTTCAAATGAATGTGAATGCGACACTTCCTCGCTAGGTAATAGCGTTTGCAGATGTCTGCGTATCGTAGCAGTAGAGTTCTAATGATTCTTAAAACGCGATATCGCATCTCATTTCTATGTTTCATGGTAAGATATAATATGATTTGCGAAGTGTCATGCATTCCTCGTCTACGATTCAGATGAATGTAAATGCGACACTTCCTTGCAAGGAAATAGCGTTTGAAGATGTCTACGTATCGTACCAATGGATTTCTGATGCTTCTTAAAACGCGATATCGCATCTCATTTCTATGTTTCATGGTAAGGTATAATATGATTTGCGAAGTGTCATGTATTCCTCGTCCACGCTTCAAATGAATGTAAATGCGACACTTTCTTGCAAGGAAATATCGTTTGCAAATGTCTACCTATCGTAGCAGTAGTGTTCTAATGCTTCTTAGAACGCGATATCGCATCCCATTTCTATGTTTCATGGTAAGATACAATATGATTTGCGAAGTGTTATGTATTCCTCGTCTACACTTCAAATGGATGTGAATGCGACACTTCCTCGCTAGGAAATAGCGTTTGCAGATGTCTACGTATCGAAGCAATAGAGTTCAAATGCTACTTAGAACGAGATATTGCATCTCATATGTATGTTTCATGATAAGATATAATATTCATTGCGAAGTGTTATGCATTCTTCGCTTACGATTCAAATGAATGTAAATGCGACACTTCCTTGCAAGGAAATAGCGTTTGCAGATGTCTACGTATCGAAGCAACATAGTTCAATTGCTTCTTAAAACGAGATATTGCATCTCATATCTATGTTTCATGATAAGATATAATATTCATTGCGAAGTGTTATGCATTCCTCGTCTACGACTCAAATGAATGTAAATGCGACACTTCCTTGCAAGGAAATAGCGTTTGCAGATGTCTACGTATCGTAGCAATAGAGTTCTAATGCTTCTTAAAACGCGATATCGCATCTCATTCCTATGTTTCATGGTAAGATATAATATGATTTGCGAAGTGTTATGTATTCCTCGTCTACACTTCAAATGAATGTGAATGCGACACTTCCTCGCTTGGTAATAGCGTTTGCAGATGTCTGCGTATCGTAGCAGTAGAGTTCTAATGATTCTTAAAACGCGATATCGCATCTCATTTCTATGTTTCATGGTAAGATATAATATGGTTTGCGAAGTGTCATGCATTCCTCGTCTACAATTCAAATGAATGTAAATGAGACACTTCCTTGCAAGGAAATAGCGTTTGAAGATGTCTACGTATCGTACCAATGGATTTCTGATGCTTCTTAAAACGCGATATCGCATCTCATTTCTATGTTTCATGGTAAGGTATAATATGATTTGCGAAGTGTCATGTATTCCTCGTCCACGCTTCAAATGAATGTAAAAGCGACACTTCCTTGCAAGGAAATATCGTTTGCAAATGTCTACCTATCGTAGCAGTAGTGTCCTAATGCTTCTTAGAACGCGATATCGCATCTCATTTCTATGTTTCATGGTAAGATACAATATGATTTGCGAAGTGTTATGTATTCCTCGTCTACACTTCAAATGAATGTGAATGTGACACTTCCTCGCTAGGAAATAGCGTTTGCAGATGTCTGCGTATCGTAGCAGTAGAGTTCTAATGCTTCTTATAACGCGATATCGCATCTCATTTCTATGTTTCATGGTAAGATACAATATGATTTGTGGAGTGTTATGTATTCCTCGTCTACACTTCAAATGAATGTAAATGCGACACTTCCTTGCAAGGAAATAGCGTTTGCAAATGTCTACCTATCGTAGCAGTAGTGTTCTAATGCTTCTTAGAACGCGATATCGCATCTCATTTCTATGTTTCATGGTAAGATACAATATGATTTGCGAAGTGTTATGTATTCCTCGTCTACACTTCAAATGTATGTGAATGCGACACTTCCTCGCTAGGAAATAGCGTTTGCAGATGTCTACGTATCGAAGCAATAGAGTTCAAATGCTTCTCAAAACGCGATATCGCATCTCATTTCTATGTTTCATGGTAAGATATAATCCGATTTGCGAAGTGTTATGTATTCCTCGGCTACACTTCAAATGAATGTAAATGCGACACTTTCTTGCAAGGAAATAGCGTTTGCAGATGTCTACGTATCGTAGCAATGGCTTTCTGATGCTTCTTAAAACGCGATATCGCATGTCATTTCTATGTTTCATGGTAAGATATAATATGATTTGCGAAGTGTTATGTATTCCTCGTCTACACTTCAAATGAATGTAAATGCGACACTTCGGTGCAGGAAATAGCGTTTGCAGATGACTACGTATCGCTGCAATAGAGTTCTTATGATTCTTAAAACGCGATATCGGATCTCATTTCTATGTTTCATGGTAAGATATAATATGATTTGCGAAGTGTTATGCATTCCTCGTCTACGATTCAAATGAATGTAAATGCGACATTTCCTTGCTAGGAAATATCGTTTGCAGATGTCTACGTATCGTAGCAATAGAGTTCTAATGCTTCTTAAAACGCTATATCGCATCTCATTTCTATGTTTCATGGTAAGATACAATATGATTTGCGAAGTGTTATGTATTCCTCGTCTACACTTCAAATGAATGTGAATGCGACACTTCCTCGCTAGGAAGTAGCGTTTGCAGATGTCTACGTATCGAAGTAATAGAGTTCAAATGCTTCTTAGAACGAGATATTGCATCTCATATTTATGTTTCATGATAAGATATAATATTCATTGCGAAGTGTTATGCATTCCTCGCCTACGATTCAAATGATTGTAAATGCGACACTTCCTTGCAATGAAATAGCGTTTGCAGATGTCTACGTATCGAAGCAATAGAGTTCAATTGCTTCTTAAAACGAGGTATTGCATCTCATATCTATGTTTCATGATAAGATATAATATGATTTGCGAAGTGTCATGCATTCCTCGTCTACGATTCAGATGAATGTAAATGCGACACTTCCTTGCAAGGAAATAGCGTTTGAAGATGTCTACGTACCGTACCAATGGATTTCTGATGCTTCTTAAAACGCGATATCGCATCTCATATCTATGTTTCATGGTAAGGTATAATATGATTTGCGAAGTGTCATGTATTCCTCGTCCACGCTTCAAATGAATGTAAATGCGACACTTCCTTGCAAGGAAATATCGTTTGCAAATGTCTACCTATCGTAGCAGTAGTGTTCTAATGCTTCTTAGAAAACGATATCGCATCTCATTTCTATGTTTCATGGTAAGATACAATATGATTTGCGAAGTGTTATGTATTCCTCGTCTACAATTCAAATGTATGTGAATGCGACACTTCCTCGCTAGGAAATAGCGTTTGCAGATGTCTACGTATCGAAGCAGTACAGTTCAAATGCTTCTCAAAACGCGATATCGCATCTCATTTCTATGTTTCATGGTAAGATATAATCCGATTTGCGAAGTGTTATGTATTCCTCGGCTACACTTCAAATGAATGTAAATGCGACACTTCTTTGCAAGGAAATAGCGATTGCAGATGTCTACGTATCGTAGCAATAGAGTTCTTATGATTCTTAAAACGCGATATCGCATCTCATTTCTATGTTTCATGGTAAGGTATAATATGATTTGCGAAGTGTTATGTATTCCTCGTCTACACTTCAAATGAATGTGAATGTGACACTTCCTCGCTAGGAAATAGCGTTTGCAGATGTCTGCGTATCGTAGCTGTAGAGTTCTAATGCTTCTTAAAATGCGATATCGCATCTCATTTCTATGTTTCATGGTAAGGTATAATATGAGCTGCGAAGTGTTATGTATTCCTCGTCTACACTTCAAATGAATGTAAATGCGACACTTTCTTGCAAGGAAATAGCGTTTGCAGATGTCTACGTATCGTAGCAATGGCTTTCTGATGCTTCTTAAAACGCGATATCGCATGTCATTTCTATGTTTCATGGTAAGATATAATAAGATTTGCGAAGTGTTATGTATTCCTCGTCTACACTTCAAATGAATGTAAATGCGACACTTCTGTGCAAGGAAATAGCGTTTGCAGATGACTACGTATCGTTGCAATAGAGTTCTTATGATTCTTAAAACGCGATATCGGATCTCATTTCTATGTTTCATGGTAAGATATAATCTGATTTGCGAAGTGTTATGCATTCCTCGTCTACGATACAAATGAATGTAAATGCGACATTTTCTTGCAAGGAAATATCGTTTGCAGATGTCTACGTATCGTAGCAATAGAGTTCTAATGCTTCTTAAAACGCGATATCGCATCTCATTTCTATGTTTCATGGTAAGATATAATATGATTTGCGAAGTGTTATGTATTCCTCGTCTACACTTCAAATGAATGTGAATGTGACACTTCCTCGCTAGGAAATAGCGTTTGCAGATGTCTGCGTATCGTAGCAGTAGAGTTCTAATGCTTCTTAAAACGCGATATCGCATCTCATTTCTATGTTTCATGGTAAGATACAATATGATTTGCGGAGTGTTATTTATTCCTCGTCTACACTTCAAATGAATGTAAATGCGACACTTCCTTGCACGGAAATAGCGTTTGCAAATGTCTACCTATCGTAGCAGTAGTGTTCTAATGCTTCTTAGAACGCGATATCGCATCCCATTTCTATGTTTCATGGTAAGATACAATATGATTTGCGAAGTGTTATGTATTCCTCGTCTACACTTCAAATAAATGTGAATGCGACACTTCCTCGCTAGGAAATAGCGTTTGCAGATGTCTACGTATCGAAGCAATAGAGTTCAAATGCTTCTCAAAACGCGATATCGCATCTCATTTCTATGTTTCATGGTAGGATATAATCCGATTTGCGAAGTGTTATGTATTCCTCGGCTACACTTCAAATGAATGTAAATGCGACACTTCATTGCAAGGAAATAGCGATTGCAGATGCCTACGTATCGTAGCAATAGAGTTCAAATGCTTCTTAAAACGAGATATTGCATCACATATCTATGTTTCATGATAAGATATAATATTCATTGCGAAGTGTTATGCATTCCTCGTCTACGATTCAAACGAATGTAAATGCGACACTTCTTTGCAAGGAAATAGCGTTTGCAGGTGTCTACGTATCGTAGCAATGGCTTTCTGATGCTTCTTAAAACGCGATATCGCATGTCATTTCTATGTTTCATGGTAAGATATAATTTGATTTGCGAAGTGTTATGTATTCCTCGTCTACACTTTAAATGAATGTAAATGCGACACTTCTTTGCAAGGAAATAGCGTTTGCAGATGACTACGTATCGTTGCAATAGAGTTCTTATGATTCTTAAAACGCGATATCGCATCTCATTTCTATGTTTCATGGTAAGGTATAATATGAGTTGCGAAGTGTTATGTACTCCTCGACTACACTTCAAATGAATGTAAATGCGACACTTCCTTGCAAGGAAATAGCGTTTGCAAATGTCTACCTATCGTAGCAGTAGTGTTCTAATGCTTCTTAGAACGCGATGTGGCATCTCATTTCTATGTTTCATGGTAAGATATAATATGATTTGCGAACTGTTATGTATTCCTCGTCTACACTTCAAATGAATGTAAATGCGACACTTCCTTGCAAGGAAATAGCGTTTGCAGATGTCTACGTATCGAAGCAATAGAGTTCTAATGCTTCTTAAAATGCGATATCGCATCTCATTTCTATGTTTCATGGTAAGATACAATATGATTTGCGAAGTGTTATGTATTCCTCGTCTACACTTCAAATGAATGTGAATGCGACACTTCCTCGCTGGGAAATAGCGTTCGCAGATGTCTACGTATCGTAGCAATAGAGTTCTTATGATTCTTAAAACGCGATATCGCATCTCATTTCTATGTTTCATGGTAAGGTATAATATGATTTGCGAAGTGTTATGTATCCGTCGTCTACACTTCAAATGAATGTGAATGCCACACTTCCTCGCTAGGAAATAACGTTTGCAGATGTCTACGTATAGAAGCAATAGAGTTCTAATGCTTCTTAAAACGCGATATCGCATCTCATTTCTATGTTTCATGGTAAGGTATAATATGAGTTGCGAAGTGTTATGTATTCCTCGTCTACACTTCAAATGAATGTAAATGCGACACTTTCTTGCAAGGAAATAGCGTTTGCAGATGTCTACGTATCGAAGCAATAGAGTTCTAATGCTTCTTAAAATGCGATATCGCATGTCATTTCTATGTTTCATGGTAAGATACAATATGATTTGCGAAGTGTTATGTATTCCTCGTCTACACTTCAAATGAATGTAAATGCGACACTTCTGTGCAAGGAAATAGCGTTTGCAGATGACTACGTATCGTTGCAATAGAGTTCTTATGATTCTTAAAACGCGATATCGGATCTCATTTCTATGTTTCATGGTAAGATATAATCTGATTTGCGAAGTGTTATGCATTCCTCGTCTACGATTCAAATGAATGTAAATGCGACATTTCCTTGCAAGGAAATATCGTTTGCAGATGTCTACGTATCGTAGCAATAGAGTTCTAATGCTTCTTAAAACGCGATGTCGCATCTCATTTCTATGTTTCATGGTAAGATACAATATGATTTGCGAAGTGTTATGTATTCCTCGTCTACACTTCAAATGAATGTAAATGCGACACTTCTGTGCAAGGAAATAGCGTTTGCAGATGACTACGTATCGTTGCAATAGAGTTCTTATGATTCTTAAAACGCGATATCGGATCTCATTTCTATGTTTCATGGTAAGATATAATCTGATTTGCGAAGTGTTATGCATTCCTCGTCTACGATTCAAATGAATGTAAATGCGACATTTCCTTGCAAGGAAATATCGTTTGCAGATGTCTACGTATCGTAGCAATAGAGTTCTAATGCTTCTTAAAACGCGATGTCGCATCTCATTTCTATGTTTCATGGTAAGATATAATATGATTTGCGAAGTGTTATGTATTCCTCGGCTACACTTCAAATGAATGTAAATGCGACACTTTCTTGCAAGGAAACAGCGTTTGCAGATGTCTACGTATCGTAGCAATGGCTTTCTGATGCTTCTTAAAACGCGATATCGCATGTCATTTCTATGTTTCATGGTAAGATATAATATGATTTGCGAAGTGTTATGTATTCCTCGTCTACACTTCAAATGAATGTAAATGCGACACTTCTGTGCAAGGAAATAGCGTTTGCAGATGACTACGTATCGCTGCAATAGAGTTCTTATGATTCTTAAAATGCGATATCGGATCTCATTTCTATGTTTCATGGTAAGATATAATATGATTTGCGAAGTGTTATGCATTCCTCGTCTACGATTCAAATGAATGTAAATGCGACATTTCCTTGCTAGGAAATATCGTTTGCAGATGTCTACGTATCGTAGCAATAGAGTTCTAATGCTTCTTAAAACGCTATATCGCATCTCATTTCTATGTTTCATGGTAAGATACGATATGATTTGCGAAGTGTTATGTATTCCTCGTCTACACTTCAAATGAATGTGAATGCGACACTTCCTCGCTAGGAAGTAGCGTTTGCAGATGTCTACGTATCGAAGTAATAGAGTTCAAATGCTTCTTAGAACGAGATATTGCATCTCATATTTATGTTTCATGATAAGATATAATATTCATTGCGAAGTGTTATGCATTCCTCGCCTACGATTCAAATGAATGTAAATGCGACACTTGCTTGCAATGAAATAGCGTTTGCAGATGTCTGCGTATCGAAGCAATAGAGTTCAATTGCTTCTTAAAACGAGGTATTGCATCTCATATCTATGTTTCATGATAAGATATAATATGATTTGCGAAGTGTCATGCATTCCTCGTCTACGATTCAGATGAATGTAAATGCGACACTTCCTTGCAAGGAAATAGCGTTTGAAGATGTCTACGTACCGTACCAATGGATTTCTGATGCTTCTTAAAACGCGATATCGCATCTCATATCTATGTTTCATGGTAAGGTATAATATGATTTGCGAAGTGTCATGTATTCCTCGTCCACGCTTCAAATGAATGTAAATGCGACACTTCCTTGCAAGGAAATATCGTTTGCAAATGTCTACCTATCGTAGCAGTAGTGTTCTAATGCTTCTTAGAACGCGATATCGCATCTCATTTCTATGTTTCATGGTAAGATACAATATGATTTGCGAAGTGTTATGTATTCCTCGTCTACACTTCAAATGTATGTGAATGCGACACTTCCTCGCTAGGAAATAGCGTTTGCAGATGTCTACGTATCGAAGCAGTACAGTTCAAATGCTTCTCAAAACGCGATATCGAACCTCATTTCTATGTTTCATGGTAAGATATAATCCGATTTGCGAAGTGTTATGTATTCCTCGTCTACACTTCAAATGAATGTAAATGCGACACTTCTTTGCAAGGAAATAGCGATTGCAGATGTCTACGTATCGTAGCAATAGAGTTCTTATGATTCTTAAAACGCGATATCGCATCTCATTTCTATGTTTCATGGTAAGGTATAATATGATTTGCGAAGTGTTATGTATTCCTCGTCTACACTTCAAATGAATGTGAATGTGACACTTCCTCGCTAGGAAATAGCGTTTGCAGATGTCTGCGTATCGCAGTAGTAGAGTTCTAATGCTTCTTAAAATGCGATATCGCATCTCATTTCTATGTTTCATGGTAAGGTATAATATGAGCTGCGAAGTGTTATGTATTCCTCGTCTACACTTCAAATGAATGTAAATGCGACACTTTCTTGCAAGGAAATAGCGTTTGCAGATGTCTACGTATCGTAGCAATGGCTTTCTGATGCTTCTTAAAACGCGATATCGCATGTCATTTCTATGTTTCATGGTAAGATATAATATGATTTGCGAAGTGTTATGTATTCCTCGTCTACACTTCAAATGAATGTGAATGTGACACTTCCTCGCTAGGAAATAGCGTTTGCAGATGTCTGCGTATCGTAGCAGTAGAGTTCTAATGCTTCTTAAAACGCGATATCGCATCTCATTTCTATGTTTCATGGTAAGATACAATATGATTTGCGGAGTGTTATGTATTCCTCGTCTACACTTCAAATGAATGTAAATGCGACACTTCCTTGCAAGGAAATAGCGTTTGCAAATGTCTACCTATCGTAGCAGTAGTGTTCTAATGCTTCTTAGAACGCGATATCGCATCTAATTTCTATGTTTCATGGTAAGATACAATATGATTTGCGAAGTGTTATGTATTCCTCGTCTACACTTCAAATGAATGTGAATGCGACACTTCCTCGCTAGGAAATAGCGTTTGCAGATGTCTACGTATCGAAGCAATAGAGTTCAAATGCTTCTCAAAACGCGATATCGCATCTCATTTCTATGTTTCATGGTAAGATATAATCCGATTTGCGAAGTGTTATGTATTCCTCGGCTACACTTCAAATGAATGTAAATGCGACACTTCATTGCAAGGAAATAGCGATTGCAGATGTCTACGTATCGTAGCAATAGAGTTCAAATGCTTCTTAAAACGAGATATTGCATCACATATCTATGTTTCATGATAAGATATAATATTCATTGCGAAGTGTTATGCATTCCTCGTCTACGATTCAAACGAATGTAAATGCGACACTTCTTTGCAAGGAAATAGCGTTTGCAGATGTCTACGTATCGTAGCAATGGCTTTCTGATGCTTCTTAAAACGCGATATGGCATGTCATTTCTATGTTTCATGGTAAGATATAATTTGATTTGCGAAGTGTTATGTATTCCTCGTCTACACTTCAAATGAATGTAAATGCGACACTTCTTTGCAAGGAAATAGCGTTTGCAGATGACTACGTATCGTTGCAATAGAGTTCTTATGATTCTTAAAACGCGATATCGCATCTCATTTCTATGTTTCATGGTAAGATATAATCCGATTTGCGAAGTGTTATGTATTCCTCGTCTACACTTCAAATGAATGTGAATGCGACACTTCCTCGCTAGGAAATAGCGTTTGCAGATGTCTACGTATCGAAGCAATAGAGTTCAAATGCTTCTTAGAACGAGATATTGCATCTCATATTTATGTTTCATGATAAGATATAATATTCATTGCGAAGTGTTATGCATTCCTCGTCTACGATTCAGATGAATGTAAATGCGACACTTCACTGCAAGGAAATAGCGTTTGAAGATGTCTACGTACCGTACCAATGGATTTCTGATGCTTCTTAAAACGCGATATCGCATCTCATATCTATGTTTCATGGTAAGGTATAATATGATTTGCGAAGTGTCATGTATTCCTCGTCCACGCTTCAAATGAATGTAAATGCGACACTTCCTTGCAAGGAAATATCGTTTGCAAATGTCTACCTATCGTAGCAGTAGTGTTCTAATGCTTCTTAGAACGCGATATCGCATCTCATTTCTATGTTTCATGGTAAGATACAATATGATTTGCGAAGTGTTATGTATTCCTCGTCTACACTTCAAATGTATGTGAATGCGACACTTCCTCGCTAGGAAATAGCGTTTGCAGATGTCTACGTATCGAAGCAGTACAGTTCAAATGCTTATCAAAACGCGATATCGCATCTCATTTCTATGTTTCATGGTAAGATATAATCCGATTTGCGAAGTGTTATGTATTCCTCGGCTACACTTCAAATGAATGTAAATGCGACACTTCTTTGCAAGGAAATAGCGATTGCAGATGTCTACGTATCGTAGCAATAGAGTTCTTATGATTCTTAAAACGCGATATCGCATCTCATTTCTATGTTTCATGGTAAGGTATAATATGATTTGCGAAGTGTTATGTATTCCTCGTCTACACTTCAAATGAATGTGAATGTGACACTTCCTCGCTAGGAAATAGCGTTTGCAGATGTCTGCGTATCGTAGCAGTAGAGTTCTAATGCTTCTTAAAATGCGATATCGCATCTCATTTCTATGTTTCATGGTAAGGTATAATATGAGCTGCGAAGTGTTATGTATTCCTCGTCTACACTTCAAATGAATGTAAATGCGACACTTTCTTGCAAGGAAATAGCGTTTGCAGATGTCTACGTATCGTAGCAATGGCTTTCTGATGCTTCTTAAAACGCGATATCGCATGTCATTTCTATGTTTCATGGTAAGATATAATATGATTTGCGAAGTGTTATGTATTCCTCGTCTACACTTCAAATGAATGTAAATGCGACACTTCTGTGCAAGGAAATAGCGTTTGCAGATGACTACGTATCGTTGCAATAGAGTTCTTATGATTCTTAAAACGCGATATCGGATCTCATTTCTATGTTTCATGGTAAGATATAATCTGATTTGCGAAGTGTTATGCATTCCTCGTCTACGATACATATGAATGTAAATGCGACATTTCCTTGCAAGGACATATCGTTTGCAGATGTCTACGTATCGTAGCAATAGAGTTCTAATGCTTCTTAAAACGCGATATCGCATCTCATTTCTATGTTTCATGGTAAGATATAATATGATTTGCGAAGTGTTATGTATTCCTCGTCTACACTTCAAATGAATGTGAATGTGACACTTCCTCGCTAGGAAATAGCGTTTGCAGATGTCTGCGTATCGTAGCAGTAGAGTTCTAATGCTTCTTAAAACGCGATATCGCATCTCATTTCTATGTTTCATGGTAAGATACAATATGATTTGCGGAGTGTTATGTATTCCTCGTCTACACTTCAAATGAATGTAAATGCGACACTTCCTCGCTAGGAAATAGCGTTTGCAGATGTCTACGTATCGAAGCAATAGAGTTCAAATGCTTCTCAAAACGCGATATCGCATCTCATTTCTATGTTTCATGGTAAGATATAATCCGATTTGCGAAGTGTTATGTATTCCTCGTCTACACTTCAAATGAATGTGAATGTGACACTTCCTCGCTAGGAAATAGCGTTTGCAGATGTCTGCGTATCGTAGCAGTAGAGTTCTAATGCTTCTTAAAACGCGATATCGCATCTCATTTCTATGTTTCATGGTAAGATACAATATGATTTGCGGAGTGTTATGTATTCCTCGTCTACACTTCAAATGAATGTAAATGCGACACTTCCTCGCTAGGAAATAGCGTTTGCAGATGTCTACGTATCGAAGCAATAGAGTTCAAATGCTTCTCAAAACGCGATATCGCATCTCATTTCTATGTTTCATGGTAAGATATAATCCGATTTGCGAAGTGTTATATATTCCTCGGCTACACTTCAAATGAATGTAAATGCGACACTTCATTGCAAGGAAATAGCGATTGCAGATGTCTACGTATCGTAGCAATAGAGTTCAAATGCTTCTTAAAACGAGATATTGCATCACATATTTATGTTTCATGATAAGATATAATATTCATTGCGAAGTGTTATGCATTCCTCGTCTACGATTCAAACGAATGTAAATGCGACACTTCTTTGCAAGGAAATAGCGTTTGCAGATGTCTACGTATCGTAGCAATGGCTTTCTGATGCTTCTTGAAACGCGATATCGCATGTCATTTCTATGTTTCATGGTAAGATGTAATTTGATTTGCGAAGTGTTATGTATTCCTCGTCTACACTTCAAATGAATGTAAATGCGACACTTCTTTGCAAGGAAATAGCGTTTGCAGATGACTACGTATCGTTGCAATAGAGTTCTTATGATTCTTAAAACGCGATATCGCATCTCATTTCTATGTTTCATGGTAAGATATAATCCGATTTGCGAAGTGTTATGTATTCCTCGGCTACACTTCAAATGAATGTGATTGCGACACTTCCTCGCTAGGAAATAGCGTTTGAAGATGTCTACGTATCGTACCAATGGATTTCTGATGCTTCTTAAAACGCGATATCGCATCTCATTTCTATGTTTCATGGTAAGGTATAATATGATTTGCGAAGTGTCATGTATTCCTCGTCCACGCTTCAAATGAATGTAAATGCGACACTTCCTTGCAAGGAAATATCGTTTGCAAATGTCCACCTATCGTAGCAGTAGTGTTCTAATGCTTCTTAGAACGCGATATCGCATCTCATTTCTATGTTTCATGGTAAGATACAATATGATTTGCGGAGTGTTATGTATTCCTCGTCTACACTTCAAATGAATGTGAATGCGACACTTCCTCGCTAGGAAATAGCGTTTGCAGATGTCTACGTATCGAAGCAATAGAGTTCAAATGCTTCTCAAAACGCGATATCGCATCTCATTTCTATGTTTCATGGTAAGATATAATCCGATTTGCGAAGTGTTATGTATTCCTCGGCTACACTTCAAATGAATGTAAATGCGACACTTCTTTGCAAGGAAATAGCGATTGCAGATGTCTACGTATCGTAGCAATAGAGTTCTTATGATTCTTAAAACGCGATATCGCATCTCATTTCTATGTTTCATGGTAAGGTATAATATGATTTGCGAAGTGTTATGTATTCCTCGTCTACACTTCAAATGAATGTGAATGTGACACTTCCTCGCTAGGAAATAGCGTTTGCAGATGTCTGCGTATCGTGGCAGTAGAGTTCTAATGCTTCTTAAAATGCGATATCGCATCTCATTTCTATGTTTCATGGTAAGATACAATATGATTTGCGAAGTGTTATGTATTCCTCGTCTACACTTCAAATGAATGTAAATGCGACACTTCTGTGCAAGGAAATAGCGTTTGCAGATGACTACGTATCGTTGCAATAGAGTTCTCATGATTCTTAAAACGCGATATCGGATCTCATTTCTATGTTTCATGGTAAGATATAATATGATTTGCGAAGTGTTATGCATTCCTCGTCTACGATTCAAATGAATGTAAATGCGACATTTCCTTGCTAGGAAATATCGTTTGCAGATGTCTACGTATCGTAGCAATAGAGTTCTAATGCTTCTTAAAACGCTATATCGCATCTCATTTCTATGTTTCATGGTAAGATACAATATGATTTGCGAAGTGTTATGTATTCCTCGGCTACACTTCAAATGAATGTAAATGCGACACTTCATTGCAAGGAAATAGCGATTGCAGATGTCTACGTATCGTAGCAATAGAGTTCAAATGCTTCTTAAAACGAGATATTGCATCACATATCTATGTTTCATGATAAGATATAATATTCATTGCGAAGTGTTATGCATTCCTCGTCTACGATTCAAACGAATGTAAATGCGACACTTCTTTGCAAGGAAATAGCGTTTGCAGATGTCTACGTATCGTAGCAATGGCTTTCTGATGCTTCTTAAAACGCGATATGGCATGTCATTTCTATGTTTCATGGTAAGATATAATTTGATTTGCGAAGTGTTATGTATTCCTCGTCTACACTTCAAATGAATGTAAATGCGACACTTCTTTGCAAGGAAATAGCGTTTGCAGATGACTACGTATCGTTGCAATAGAGTTCTTATGATTCTTAAAACGCGATATCGCATCTCATTTCTATGTTTCATGGTAAGATATAATCCGATTTGCGAAGTGTTATGTATTCCTCGTCTACACTTCAAATGAATGTGAATGCGACACTTCCTCGCTAGGAAATAGCGTTTGCAGATGTCTACGTATCGAAGCAATAGAGTTCAAATGCTTCTTAGAACGAGATATTGCATCTCATATTTATGTTTCATGATAAGATATAATATTCATTGCGAAGTGTTATGCATTCCTCGTCTACGATTCAGATGAATGTAAATGCGACACTTCACTGCAAGGAAATAGCGTTTGAAGATGTCTACGTACCGTACCAATGGATTTCTGATGCTTCTTAAAACGCGATATCGCATCTCATATCTATGTTTCATGGTAAGGTATAATATGATTTGCGAAGTGTCATGTATTCCTCGTCCACGCTTCAAATGAATGTAAATGCGACACTTCCTTGCAAGGAAATATCGTTTGCAAATGTCTACCTATCGTAGCAGTAGTGTTCTAATGCTTCTTAGAACGCGATATCGCATCTCATTTCTATGTTTCATGGTAAGATACAATATGATTTGCGAAGTGTTATGTATTCCTCGTCTACACTTCAAATGTATGTGAATGCGACACTTCCTCGCTAGGAAATAGCGTTTGCAGATGTCTACGTATCGAAGCAGTACAGTTCAAATGCTTATCAAAACGCGATATCGCATCTCATTTCTATGTTTCATGGTAAGATATAATCCGATTTGCGAAGTGTTATGTATTCCTCGGCTACACTTCAAATGAATGTAAATGCGACACTTCTTTGCAAGGAAATAGCGATTGCAGATGTCTACGTATCGTAGCAATAGAGTTCTTATGATTCTTAAAACGCGATATCGCATCTCATTTCTATGTTTCATGGTAAGGTATAATATGATTTGCGAAGTGTTATGTATTCCTCGTCTACACTTCAAATGAATGTGAATGTGACACTTCCTCGCTAGGAAATAGCGTTTGCAGATGTCTGCGTATCGTAGCAGTAGAGTTCTAATGCTTCTTAAAATGCGATATCGCATCTCATTTCTATGTTTCATGGTAAGGTATAATATGAGCTGCGAAGTGTTATGTATTCCTCGTCTACACTTCAAATGAATGTAAATGCGACACTTTCTTGCAAGGAAATAGCGTTTGCAGATGTCTACGTATCGTAGCAATGGCTTTCTGATGCTTCTTAAAACGCGATATCGCATGTCATTTCTATGTTTCATGGTAAGATATAATATGATTTGCGAAGTGTTATGTATTCCTCGTCTACACTTCAAATGAATGTAAATGCGACACTTCTGTGCAAGGAAATAGCGTTTGCAGATGACTACGTATCGTTGCAATAGAGTTCTTATGATTCTTAAAACGCGATATCGGATCTCATTTCTATGTTTCATGGTAAGATATAATCTGATTTGCGAAGTGTTATGCATTCCTCGTCTACGATACATATGAATGTAAATGCGACATTTCCTTGCAAGGACATATCGTTTGCAGATGTCTACGTATCGTAGCAATAGAGTTCTAATGCTTCTTAAAACGCGATATCGCATCTCATTTCTATGTTTCATGGTAAGATATAATATGATTTGCGAAGTGTTATGTATTCCTCGTCTACACTTCAAATGAATGTGAATGTGACACTTCCTCGCTAGGAAATAGCGTTTGCAGATGTCTGCGTATCGTAGCAGTAGAGTTCTAATGCTTCTTAAAACGCGATATCGCATCTCATTTCTATGTTTCATGGTAAGATACAATATGATTTGCGGAGTGTTATGTATTCCTCGTCTACACTTCAAATGAATGTAAATGCGACACTTCCTCGCTAGGAAATAGCGTTTGCAGATGTCTACGTATCGAAGCAATAGAGTTCAAATGCTTCTCAAAACGCGATATCGCATCTCATTTCTATGTTTCATGGTAAGATATAATCCGATTTGCGAAGTGTTATATATTCCTCGGCTACACTTCAAATGAATGTAAATGCGACACTTCATTGCAAGGAAATAGCGATTGCAGATGTCTACGTATCGTAGCAATAGAGTTCAAATGCTTCTTAAAACGAGATATTGCATCACATATTTATGTTTCATGATAAGATATAATATTCATTGCGAAGTGTTATGCATTCCTCGTCTACGATTCAAACGAATGTAAATGCGACACTTCTTTGCAAGGAAATAGCGTTTGCAGATGTCTACGTATCGTAGCAATGGCTTTCTGATGCTTCTTGAAACGCGATATCGCATGTCATTTCTATGTTTCATGGTAAGATGTAATTTGATTTGCGAAGTGTTATGTATTCCTCGTCTACACTTCAAATGAATGTAAATGCGACACTTCTTTGCAAGGAAATAGCGTTTGCAGATGACTACGTATCGTTGCAATAGAGTTCTTATGATTCTTAAAACGCGATATCGCATCTCATTTCTATGTTTCATGGTAAGATATAATCCGATTTGCGAAGTGTTATGTATTCCTCGGCTACACTTCAAATGAATGTGATTGCGACACTTCCTCGCTAGGAAATAGCGTTTGAAGATGTCTACGTATCGTACCAATGGATTTCTGATGCTTCTTAAAACGCGATATCGCATCTCATTTCTATGTTTCATGGTAAGGTATAATATGATTTGCGAAGTGTCATGTATTCCTCGTCCACGCTTCAAATGAATGTAAATGCGACACTTCCTTGCAAGGAAATATCGTTTGCAAATGTCCACCTATCGTAGCAGTAGTGTTCTAATGCTTCTTAGAACGCGATATCGCATCTCATTTCTATGTTTCATGGTAAGATACAATATGATTTGCGGAGTGTTATGTATTCCTCGTCTACACTTCAAATGAATGTGAATGCGACACTTCCTCGCTAGGAAATAGCGTTTGCAGATGTCTACGTATCGAAGCAATAGAGTTCAAATGCTTCTCAAAACGCGATATCGCATCTCATTTCTATGTTTCATGGTAAGATATAATCCGATTTGCGAAGTGTTATGTATTCCTCGGCTACACTTCAAATGAATGTAAATGCGACACTTCTTTGCAAGGAAATAGCGATTGCAGATGTCTACGTATCGTAGCAATAGAGTTCTTATGATTCTTAAAACGCGATATCGCATCTCATTTCTATGTTTCATGGTAAGGTATAATATGATTTGCGAAGTGTTATGTATTCCTCGTCTACACTTCAAATGAATGTGAATGTGACACTTCCTCGCTAGGAAATAGCGTTTGCAGATGTCTGCGTATCGTGGCAGTAGAGTTCTAATGCTTCTTAAAATGCGATATCGCATCTCATTTCTATGTTTCATGGTAAGATACAATATGATTTGCGAAGTGTTATGTATTCCTCGTCTACACTTCAAATGAATGTAAATGCGACACTTCTGTGCAAGGAAATAGCGTTTGCAGATGACTACGTATCGTTGCAATAGAGTTCTCATGATTCTTAAAACGCGATATCGGATCTCATTTCTATGTTTCATGGTAAGATATAATATGATTTGCGAAGTGTTATGCATTCCTCGTCTACGATTCAAATGAATGTAAATGCGACATTTCCTTGCTAGGAAATATCGTTTGCAGATGTCTACGTATCGTAGCAATAGAGTTCTAATGCTTCTTAAAACGCTATATCGCATCTCATTTCTATGTTTCATGGTAAGATACAATATGATTTGCGAAGTGTTATGTATTCCTCGTCTACACTTCAAATGAATGTGAATGCGACACTTCCTCGCTAGGAAATAGCGTTTGCATATGTCTACGTATCGAAGTAATAGAGTTCAAATGCTTCTTAGAACGAGATATTGCATCTCATATTTATGTTTCATGATAAGATATAATATTCATTGCGAAGTGTTATGCATTCCTCGCCTACGATTCAAATGAATGTAAATGCGACACTTCCTTGCAATGAAATAGCGTTTGCAGATGTCTACGTATCGAAGCAATAGCGTTCAATTGCTTCTTAAAACGAGGTATTGCATCTCATATCTATGTTTCATGATAAGATATAATATGATTTGCGAAGTATCATGCATTCCTCGTCTACGATTCAGATGAATGTAAATGCGACACTTCCTTGCAAGGAAATAGCGTTTGAAGATGTCTACGTACCGTACAATGGATTTCTGATGCTTCTTAAAACGCGATATCGCATCTCATATCTATGTTTCATGGTAAGGTATAATATGATTTGCGAAGTGTCATGTATTCCTCGTCCACGCTTCAAATGAATGTAAATGCGACACTTCCTTGCAAGGAAATATCGTTTGCAAATGTCTACCTATCGTAGCAGTAGTGTTCTAATGCTTCTTAGAACGCGATATCGCATCTCATTTCTATGTTTCATGGTAAGGTACAATATGATTTGCGAAGTGTTATGTATTCCTCGTCTACACTTCAAATGTATGTGAATGCGACACTTCCTCGCTAGGAAATAGCGTTTGCAGATGTCTACGTATCGAAGCAGTACAGTTCAAATGCTTCTCAAAACGCGATATCGCATCTCATTTCTATGTTTCATGGTAAGATATAATCCGATTTGCGAAGTGTTATGTATTCCTCGGCTACACTTCAAATGAATGTAAATGGGACACTTTCTCGCAAGGAACTAGCGTTTGCAGATGTCTACGTATCTTAGCAATATAGTTCTTATGATTCTTAAAACGCGATATCGCATCACATTTCTATGTTTCATGGTAAGATATAATATGATTTGCGGAGT
Source organism: Xylocopa sonorina (assembly GCF_050948175.1). Lineage (NCBI taxonomy): Eukaryota > Metazoa > Arthropoda > Insecta > Hymenoptera > Apidae > Xylocopa > Xylocopa sonorina. The sequence continues at coordinate 518,311 of NW_027490275.1, read as the reverse complement.
GTTATGTATTCCTCGTCTACACTTCAAATGAATGTAAATGCGACACTTCCTTGCAAGGAAATAGCGTTTGCAGATGTCTACGTATCGTAGCAATAGAGTTCTTATGATTCTTAAAACGCGATATCGCATCACATTTCTATGCTTCATGGTAAGGTATAATATGATTTGCGAACTGTTATGTATCCGTCGTCTACACTTCAAATGAATGTAAATGCGACACTTCCTTGCAAGGATATAGCGTTTGCAGATGTCTACGTATCGAAGCAATAGAGTTCAAATGCTTCTTAAAACGAGATATTGCATCTCATATCTATATTTCATGATAAGATATAATATTCATTGCGAAGTGTTATGCATTCCTCGTCTACGATTCAAATGAATGTAAATGCGACACTTCCTTGCAAGGAAATACCGTTTGCAGATGTCTACGGATCGTAGCAATAGAGTTCTAATGCTTCTTAAAACGCGATATCGCATCTCATTTCTATGTTTCATGGTAAGATATAATACGATTTGCGAAGTGTTATGTATTCCTCGGCTACACTTCAAATGAATGTAAATGCGACACTTCTTTGCAAGGAAATAGCGATTAAAGATGTCTACGTATCGTAGCAGTAGAGTTCTAATGCTTCTTAAAACGCGATATCGCATCTCATTTCTATGTTTCATGGTAAGATATAATATGATTTGCGGAGTGTTATGTATTCCTCGTCTACACTTCAAATGAATGTAAATGCGACACTTCCTTGCAAGGAAATAGCGTTTGCAAATGTCTACCTATCGTAGCAGTAGTGTTCTAATGCTTCTTAGAACGCGATATCGCATCTCATTTCTATGTTTCATGGTAAGATACAATATGATTTGCGAAGTGTTATGTATTCCTCGTCTACACTTCAAATGAATGTGAATGCGACACTTCCTCGCTAGGAAATAGCGTTTGCAGATGTCTACGTATCGGTGCAATAGAGTTCAAATGCTTCTCAAAACGCGATATCGCATCTCATTTCTATGTTTCATGGTAAGATATAATCCGATTTGCGAAGTGTTATGTATTCCTCGGCTACAATTCAAATGAATGTAAATGCGACACTTCTTTGCAAGGAAATAGCGATTGCAGATGTCTACGTATCGTAGCAATAGAGTTCTTACGATTCTTAAAACGCGATATCGCATCTCATTTCTATGTTTCATGGTAAGATACAATATGATTTGCGAAGTGTTATGTATTCCTCGTCTACACTTCAAATGAATGTGAATGCGACACTTCCTCGCTGGGAAATGGCGTTTGCAGATGTCTACGTATCGAAGCAATAGAGTTCAAATGCTTCTTGAAACGAGATATTGCATCACATATCTATGATTCATGATAAGATATAATATTCATTGCGAAGTGTTATGCATTCCTCGTCTACGATTCAAATGAATGTAAATGCGACACTTCCTTGCAAGGAAATAGCGTTTGCAGATGTCTACGTATCGTAGCAGTTGAGTTCTAATGCTTCTTAAAACGCGATATCGCACCTCATTTCTATGTTTCATGGTAAGATATAATATGATTTGCGAAGTGTTATGTATTCCTCGTCTACACATCAAATGAATGTAAATGCGACACTTCCTTGCAAGGAAATAGCGTTTGCAGATGTCTACGTATCGTAGCAATAGAGTTCTTATGATTCTTAAAACGCGATATCGCATCTCATTTCTATGTTTCATGGTAAGGTATAATATGATTTGCGAAGTGTTATGTATCTGTCGTCTACACTTCAAATGAATGTAAATGCGACACTTCCTTGCAAGGAAATAGCGTTTGCAGATGTCTACGGATCGTAGCAATAGAGTTCTAATGCTTCTTAAAACGCGATATCGCATCTCATTTCTATGTTTCATGGTAAGATATAATACGATTTGCGAAGTGTTATGTATTCCTCGGCTACACTTCAAATGAATGTAAATGCGACACTTCCTTGCAAGGAAATAGCGTTTGCAAATGTCTACCTATCGTAGCAGTATTGATCTAATGCATCTTAGAACGCGATGTCGCATCTCATTTCTATGTTTCATGGTAAGATATAATATGATTTGCGGAGTGTTATGTATTCCTCGTCTACACTCCTAATGAATGTAAATGCGACAATTCTTTGCAAGGAAATAGCGTTTGCAGATGTCTACGTATCGTAGCAGTAGCGTTTTAATGCTTCTTAAAACGCGATATCGCATCTCATTTCTATGTTTCATGGTAAGGTATAATATGATTTGCAAAGTGTTATGTATTCCTCGGCTACACTTCAAATGAATGTAAATGCGACACTTCTTTGCAAGGAAATAGCGATTAAAGATGTCTACGTATCGTAGCAGTAGAGTTCTAATGCTTCTTAAAACGCGATATCGCATCTCATTTCTATGTTTCATGGTAAGATATAATATGATTTGCGGAGTGTTATGTATTCCTCGTCTACACTTCAAATGAATGTAAATGCGACACTTCCTTGCAAGGAAATAGCGTTTGCAAATGTCTACCTATCGTAGCAGTATTGTTCTAATGCTTCTTAGAACGCGATATCGCATCTCATTTCTATGTTTCATGGTAAGATACAATATGATTTGCGAAGTGTTATGTATTCCTCGTCTACACTTCAAATGAATGTGAATGCGACACTTCCTCGCTAGGAAATAGCGTTTGCAGATGTCTACGTATCGGTGCAATAGAGTTCAAATGCTTCTCAAAACGCGATATCGCATCTCATTTCTATGTTTCATGGTAAGATATAATCCGATTTGCGAAGTGTTATGTATTCCTCGGCTACAATTCAAATGAATGTAAATGCGACACTTCTTTGCAAGGAAATAGCGATTGCAGATGTCTACGTATCGTAGCAATAGAGTTCTTACGATTCTTAAAACGCGATATCGCATCTCATTTCTATGTTTCATGGTAAGATACAATATGATTTGCGAAGTGTTATGTATCCGTCGTCTACACTTCAAATGAATGTAAATGGGACACTTTCTCGCAAGGAACTAGCGTTTGCAGATGTCTACGTATCTTAGCAATATAGTTCTTATGATTCTTAAAACGCGATATCGCATCACATTTCTATGTTTCATGGTAAGATATAATATGATTTGCGGAGTGTTATGTATTCCTCGTCTACACTTCAAATGAATGTAAATGCGACACTTCCTTGCAAGGAAATAGCGTTTGCAGATGTCTACGTATCGTAGCAATAGAGTTCTTATGATTCTTAAAACGCGATATCGCATCACATTTCTATGCTTCATGGTAAGGTATAATATGATTTGCGAACTGTTATGTATCCGTCGTCTACACTTCAAATGAATGTAAATGCGACACTTCCTTGCAAGGATATAGCGTTTGCAGATGTCTACGTATCGAAGCAATAGAGTTCAAATGCTTCTTAAAACGAGATATTGCATCTCATATCTATATTTCATGATAAGATATAATATTCATTGCGAAGTGTTATGCATTCCTCGTCTACGATTCAAATGAATGTAAATGCGACACTTCCTTGCAAGGAAATACCGTTTGCAGATGTCTACGGATCGTAGCAATAGAGTTCTAATGCTTCTTAAAACGCGATATCGCATCTCATTTCTATGTTTCATGGTAAGATATAATACGATTTGCGAAGTGTTATGTATTCCTCGGCTACACTTCAAATGAATGTAAATGCGACACTTCTTTGCAAGGAAATAGCGATTAAAGATGTCTACGTATCGTAGCAGTAGAGTTCTAATGCTTCTTAAAACGCGATATCGCATCTCATTTCTATGTTTCATGGTAAGATATAATATGATTTGCGGAGTGTTATGTATTCCTCGTCTACACTTCAAATGAATGTAAATGCGACACTTCCTTGCAAGGAAATAGCGTTTGCAAATGTCTACCTATCGTAGCAGTAGTGTTCTAATGCTTCTTAGAACGCGATATCGCATCTCATTTCTATGTTTCATGGTAAGATACAATATGATTTGCGAAGTGTTATGTATTCCTCGTCTACACTTCAAATGAATGTGAATGCGACACTTCCTCGCTAGGAAATAGCGTTTGCAGATGTCTACGTATCGGTGCAATAGAGTTCAAATGCTTCTCAAAACGCGATATCGCATCTCATTTCTATGTTTCATGGTAAGATATAATCCGATTTGCGAAGTGTTATGTATTCCTCGGCTACAATTCAAATGAATGTAAATGCGACACTTCTTTGCAAGGAAATAGCGATTGCAGATGTCTACGTATCGTAGCAATAGAGTTCTTACGATTCTTAAAACGCGATATCGCATCTCATTTCTATGTTTCATGGTAAGATACAATATGATTTGCGAAGTGTTATGTATTCCTCGTCTACACTTCAAATGAATGTGAATGCGACACTTCCTCGCTGGGAAATGGCGTTTGCAGATGTCTACGTATCGAAGCAATAGAGTTCAAATGCTTCTTGAAACGAGATATTGCATCACATATCTATGATTCATGATAAGATATAATATTCATTGCGAAGTGTTATGCATTCCTCGTCTACGATTCAAATGAATGTAAATGCGACACTTCCTTGCAAGGAAATAGCGTTTGCAGATGTCTACGTATCGTAGCAGTTGAGTTCTAATGCTTCTTAAAACGCGATATCGCACCTCATTTCTATGTTTCATGGTAAGATATAATATGATTTGCGAAGTGTTATGTATTCCTCGTCTACACATCAAATGAATGTAAATGCGACACTTCCTTGCAAGGAAATAGCGTTTGCAGATGTCTACGTATCGTAGCAATAGAGTTCTTATGATTCTTAAAACGCGATATCGCATCTCATTTCTATGTTTCATGGTAAGGTATAATATGATTTGCGAAGTGTTATGTATCTGTCGTCTACACTTCAAATGAATGTAAATGCGACACTTCCTTGCAAGGAAATAGCGTTTGCAGATGTCTACGGATCGTAGCAATAGAGTTCTAATGCTTCTTAAAACGCGATATCGCATCTCATTTCTATGTTTCATGGTAAGATATAATACGATTTGCGAAGTGTTATGTATTCCTCGGCTACACTTCAAATGAATGTAAATGCGACACTTCCTTGCAAGGAAATAGCGTTTGCAAATGTCTACCTATCGTAGCAGTATTGATCTAATGCATCTTAGAACGCGATGTCGCATCTCATTTCTATGTTTCATGGTAAGATATAATATGATTTGCGGAGTGTTATGTATTCCTCGTCTACACTCCTAATGAATGAAAATGCGACAATTCTTTGCAAGGAAATAGCGTTTGCAGATGTCTACGTATCGTAGCAGTAGCGTTTTAATGCTTCTTAAAACGCGATATCGCATCTCATTTCTATGTTTCATGGTAAGGTATAATATGATTTGCAAAGTGTTATGTATTCCTCGTCTACACTTCAAATGAATGTAAATGCGACACTTTCTTGCAAGGAAATAGCGTTTGCAGATGTCTACGTATCGTAGCAATAGAGTTCTAATGCTTCTTAAAACGCGATATCGCATCTCATTTCTATGTTTCATGGTAAGATATAATATGATTTGCGAAGTGTTATGTATTCCTCGACTACACTTCAAATGAATGTGAATGTGACACTTCCTCGCTAGGAAATAGCGTTTGCAGATGTCTGCGTATCGTAGCAGTAGAGTTCTAATGCTTCTTAAAACGCGATATCGCATCTCATCTCTATGTTTCATGGTAAGATACAATATGATTTGCGAAGTGTTATGTATTCCTCGTCGACACTTCAAATGAATGCGAATGCGACACTTCCTCGCTAGGAAACAGCGTTTGCAGATGTCTACGTATCGAAGCAACAGAGTTCAAATGCTTCTTAAGACGAGATATTGCATCTCATATCTATGTTTCATGATAAGATATAATATTCATTGCGAAGTGTTATGCATTCCTCGTCTACGATTCAAATGAATGTAAATGCGACACTTCCTTGCAAGGAAATAGCGTTCGCAGATGTCTACGTATCGTAGCAATAGAGTTCTTATGATTCTTAAAACACGATATCGCATCTCATTTCTATGCTTCATGGTAAGGTATAATATGATTTGCGAACTGTTATGTATCCGTCGTCTACACTTCAAATGAATGTAAATGCGACACTTCCTTGCAAGGATATAGCGTTTGCAGATGTCTACGTATCGAAGCAATAGAGTTCAAATGCTTCTTAAAACGAGATATTGCATCTCATATCTATATTTCATGATAAGATATAATATTCATTGCGAAGTGTTATGCATTCCTCGTCTACGATTCAAATGAATGTAAATGCGACACTTCCTTGCAAGGAAATAGCGATTGCAGATGTCTACGTATCGTAGCAGTAGAGTTATTATGATTCTTAAAACGCGATATCGCATCTCATTTCTATGTTTCATGGTAAGATATAATATGATTTGCGAAGTGTTATGTATTCTTCGTCTACATATCAAATGAATGTAAATGAGAGACTTCCTTGCAAGGAAATAGCGTTTGCAGATGTCTACGTATCGTAGCAATAGAGTTCTTATGATTCTTAAAAAGCGATATCGCATCTCATTTCTATGTTTCATGGTAAAGTATAATATGATTTGCGAAGTGTTATGTATCCGTCGTCTACACTTCAAATGAATGTAAATGCGACACTTTCTTGCAAGGAAATAGCGTTTGCAGATGTCTACGTATCGTAGCAATAGAGTTCTAATGCTTCTTAAAACGCGATATCGCATCTCATTTCTATGTTTCATGGTAAGATATAATATGATTTGCGAAGTGTTATGTATTCCTCGTCTACACTTCAAATGAATGTGAATGTGACACTTCCTCGCTAGGAAATAGCGTTTGCAGATGTCTGCGTATCGTAGCAGTAGAGTTCTAATGCTTCTTAAAACGCGATATCGCATCTCATTTCTATGTTTCATGGTAAGATATAATACGATTTGCGAAGTGTTATGTATTCCTCGGCTACACTTCAAATGAATGTGAATGCGACACTTCCTCGCTGGGAAATAGCGTTTGCAGATGTCTACGTATCGAAGCAATAGGGTTCAAATGCTTCTTAAAACGAGATATTGCATCACATATCTATGTTTCATGATAAGATATAATATTCATTGCGAAGTGTTATGCATTCCTCGTCTACGATTCAAATGAATGTAAATGCGACACATCCTTGAAGGGAAATAACGTTTGCAGATGTCTACGTATCGTAGCAATAGAGTTCTAATGCTTCTTAAAACGCGATATCGCATCTCATTTCTATGTTTCATGGTAAGATATAATGTGATTTGCGAAGTGTTATGTATTCCTCGTCTACACTTCAAATGAATGTGAATGTGACACTTCCTCGCTAGGAAATAGCGTTTGCAGATGTCTGCGTATCGTAGCAGTAGTGTTCTAATGCTTCTTAAAATGCGATATCGCAACTCATTTCTACGTTTCATGATAAGATATAATATTCATTGCGAAGTGTTATGCATTCCTCGTCTACGATTCAAATGAATGTAAATGCGACACTTCCTTGCAAGGAAATAGCGTTTGCAGATGTCTACGTATCGTAGCAATAGAGTTCTTATGATTCTTAAAACGCGATATCGCATCTCATTTCTATGCTTCATGGTAAGGTATAATATGATTTGCGAACTGTTATGTATCCGTCGTCTACACTTCAAATGAATGTAAATGCGACACTTCCTTGCAAGGATATGGCGTTTGCAGATGTCTACGTATCGAAGCAATAGAGTTCAAATGCTTCTTAAAACGAGATATTGCATCTCATATCTATATTTCATGATAAGATATAATATTCATTGCGAAGTGTTATGCATTCCTCGTCTACGATTCAAATGAATGTAAATGCGACACATCCTTGCAAGGAAATAGCGATTGCAGATGTCTACGTATCGTAGCAGTAGAGTTCTTATGATTCTTAAAACGCGATATCGCATCTCATTTCTATGTTTCATGGTAAGATATAATATGATTTGCGAAGTGTTATGTATTCTTCGTCTACATATCAAATGAATGTAAATGAGACACTTCCTTGCAAGGAAATAGCGTTTGCAGATGTCTACGTATCGTAGCAATAGAGTTCTTATGATTCTTAAAAAGCGATATCGCATCTCATTTCTATGTTTCATGGTAAAGTATAATATGATTTGCGAAGTGTTATGTATCCGTCGTCTACACTTCAAATGAATGTAAATGCGACACTTTCTTGCAAGGAAATAGCGTTTGAAGATGTCTACGTATCGTAGCAATAGAGTTCTAATGCTTCTTAAAACGCGATATCGCATCTCATTTCTATGTTTCATGGGAAGATATAATATGATTTGCGAAGTGTTATGTATTCCTCGTCTACACTTCAAATGAATGTGAATGTGACACTTCCTCGCTAGGAAATAGCGTTTGCAGATGTCTACGTATCGTAGCAATAGAGTTCTTATGATTCTTAAAACGCGATATCGCATCACATTTCTATGTTTCATGGTAAGATATAATATGATTTGCGGAGTGTTATGTATTCCTCGTCTACACTTCAAATGAATGTAAATGCGACACTTCCTTGCAAGGAAATAGCGTTTGCAGATGTCTACGGATCGTAGCAATAGAGTTCTAATGCTTCATAAAACGCGATATCGCATCTCATTTCTATGTTTCATGGTAAGATATAATACGATTTGCGAAGTGTTACGTATTCCTCGGCTACACTTCAAATGAATGTGAATGCGACACTTCCTCGCTGGGAAATAGCGTTTGCAGATGTCTACGTATCGAAGCAATAGGGTTCAAATGCTTCTTAAAACGAGATATTGCATCACATATCTATGTTTCATGATAAGATATAATATTCATTGCGAAGTGTTATGCATTCCTCGTCTACGATTCAAATGAATGTAAATGCGACACATCCTTGAAAGGAAATAACGTTTGCAGATGTCTACGTATCGTAGCAATAGAGTTCTAATGCTTCTTAAAACGCGATATCGCATCTCATTTCTATGTTTCATGGTAAGATATAATGTGATTTGCGAAGTGTTATGTATTCCTCGTCTACACTTCAAATGAATGTGAATGCGACACATCCTCGCTAGGAAATAGCGTTTGCAGATGTCTACGTATCGAAGCAATGGAGTTCAAATGCTTCTTAAAACGAGATATTGCATCTCATTTCTATGTTTCATGGTAAGATATAATGTGATTTGCGAAGTGTTATGTATTCCTCGTCTACACTTCAAATGAATGTAAATGCGACACTTCCTTGCAAGGAAACAGCGTTTGCAGATGTCTACGTATCGTAGCAATAGAGTTCTTATGATTCTTAAAACGCGATATCGCATCACATTTCTATGTTTCATGGTAAGATATAATATGATTTGCGGAGTGTTATGTATTCCTCGTCTACACTTCAAATGAATGTAAATGCGACACTTCCTTGCAAGGAAATAGCGTTTGCAGATGTCTACGGATCGTAGCAATAGAGTTCTAATGCTTCTTAAAACGCGATATCGCATCTCATTTCTATGTTTCATGGTAAGATATAACACGATTTGCGAAGTGTTATGTATTCCTCGGCTACACATCAAATGAATGTAAATGCGACACTTCTTTGCAAGGAAATAGCGATTGCAGATGTCTACGTATCGTAGCAGTAGAGTTCTAGTGCTTCTTAAAAAGCGATATCGCATCTCATTTCTATGTTTCATGGTAAGATATAATCTGATTTGCGGAGTGTTATGCATTCCTCGTCTACGATTCAAATGAATGTAAATGCGACACTTCCTTGCAAGGAAATACCGTTTGCAGATGTCTACGGATCGTAGCAATAGAGTTCTAATGCTTCTTAAAACGCGATATCGCATCTCATTTCTATGTTTCATGGTAAGATATAATACGATTTGCGAAGTGTTATGTATTCCTCGGCTACACTTCAAATGAATGTAAATGCGACACTTCTTTGCAAGGAAATAGCGATTGCAGATGTCTACGTATCGTAGCAGTAGAGTTCTAATGCTTCTCAAAACGCGATATCGCATCTCATTTCTATGTTTCATGGTAAGATATAATATGATTTGCGGAGTGTTATGTATTCCTCGTCTACACTTCAAATGAATGTAAATGCGACACTTCCTTGCAAGGAAATAGCGATTGCAGATGTCTACGTATCGTAGCAATAGAGTTCTTATGATTCTTAAAACGCGATATCGCATCTCATTTCTATGTTTCATGGTAAGATACAATATGATTTGCGAAGTGTTATGTATTCCTCGTCTACACTTCAAATGAATGTAAATGCGACACTTCCTTGCAAGGAAATAGCGTTTGCAGATGTCTACGTATCGTAGCAATATAGTTCTTATGATTCTTAAAACGCGATATCGCATCTCATTTCTATGTTTCATGGTAAGGTATAATATGAATTGCGAAGTGTTATGTATCCGTCGTCTACACTTCAAATGAATGTAAATGGGACACTTTCTCGCAAGGAACTAGCGTTTGCAGATATCTACGTATCTTAGCAATATAGTTCTTATGATTCTTAAAACGCGATATCGCATCACATTTCTATGTTTCATGGTAAGATATAATATGATTTGCGGAGTGTTATGTATTCCTCGTCTACACTTCAAATGAATGTAAATGCGACACTTCCTTGCAAGGAAATAGCGTTTGCAGATGTCTACGGATCGTAGCAATAGAGTTCTAATGCTTCATAAAACGCGATATCGCATCTCATTTCTATGTTTCATGGTAAGATATAATACGATTTGCGAAGTGTTATGTATTCCTCGGCTACACTTCAAATGAATGTAAATGCGACACTTCCTTGCAAGGAAATAGCGTTTGCAAATGTCTACCTATCGTAGCAGTATTGATCTAATGCATGTTAGAACGCGATGTCGCATCTCATTTCAATGTTTCATGGTAAGATATAATATGATTTGCGGAGTGTTATGTATTCCTCGTCTACACTTCTAATGAATGTAAATGCGACACTTCTTTGCAAGGAAATAGCGTTTGCAGATGTCTACGTATCGTAGCAGTAGAGTTTTAATGCTTCTTAAAACGCGATATCGCATCTCATTTCTATGTTTCATGGTAAGGTACAATATGATTTGCGAAGTGTTATGTATTCCTCGTCTACACTTCAAATGAATGTAAATGCGACACTTTCTTGCAAGGAAATAGCGTTTGCAGATGTCTACGTATCGTAGCAATGGATTTCTGATGCTTCTTAAAACGCGATATCGCATCTCATTTCTATCTTTCATGGTAAGATATAATATGATTTGCGGAGTGTTATGTATTCCTCGTCTACACTTCAAATGAATGTAAATGCGACACTTTCTTGCAAGGAAATAGCGTTTGCAGATGTCTACGTATCGAAGCAATAGAGTACTAATGCTTCTTAAAACGAGATATTGCATCTCATATCTATGTTTCATGATAAGATATAATATTCATTGCGAAGTGTTATGCATTCCTCGTCTACGATTCAAATGAATGTAAATGCGACACTTCCTTGCAAGGAAATAGCGTTTGCAGATGTCTACGTATCGTAGCAATAGAGTTCTTATGATTCTTAAAACGTGATATCGCATCTCATTTCTATGCTTCATGGTAAGGTATAATATGATTTGCGAACTGTTATGTATCCGTCGTCTACACTTCAAATGAATGTAAATGCGACACTTCCTTCCAAGGAAATAGCATTTGCAGATGTCTACGTATCGTAGCAATAGAGTTCTAATGCTTCTTAAAATGCGATATCGCAACTCATTTCTACGTTTCATGGTAAGATACAATATGATTTGCGAAGTGTTATGTATTCTCCGTCTACACATCAAATGAATGTAAATGAGACACTTCCTTGCAAGGAAATAGCGTTTGCAGATGTCTACGTATCGTAGCAATAGAGTTCTTATGATTCTTAAAAAGCGATATCGCATCTCATTTCTATGTTTCATGGTAAAGTATAATATGATTTGCGAAGTGTTATGTATCCGTCGTCTACACTTCAAATGAATGTAAATGCGACACTTTCTTGCAAGGAAATAGCGTTTGCAGATGTCTACGTATCGTAGCAATAGAGTTCTTATGATTCTTAAAACGCGATATCGCATCTCATTTCTATGCTTCATGGTAAGGTATAATATGATTTGCGATCTCTTATGTATCCGTCGTCTACACTTCAAATGAATGTAAATGCGACACTTCCTTGCAAGGAAATAGCGTTTGCAGATGTCTACGTATCGTAGCAATAGAGTTCTAATGCTTCTTAAAACGCGATATCGCATCTCATTTCTATGTTTCATGGTAAGATATAATATGATTTGCGAAGTGTTATGTATTCAACGCCTACACTTCAAATGAATGTGAATGTGACACTTCCTCGCTAGGAAATAGCGTTTGCAGATGTCTGAGTATCGTAGCAGTAGAGTTCTAATGCTTCTTAAAACGCGATATCGCATCTCATTTCTATGTTTCATGGTAAGATATAATACGATTTGCGAAGTGTTATGTATTCCTCGGCTACACTTCAAATGAATGTAAATGCGACACTTCTTTGCAAGGAAATAGCGATTGCAGATGTCTACGTATCGTAGCAGTAGAGTTCTTATGATTCTTAAAACGCGAAATCGCATCTCATTTCTATGTTTCATGGTAAGATATAATATGATTTGCGAAGTGTTATGTATTCTTCGTCTACACATCAAATGAATGTAAATGAGACACTTCCTTGCAAGGAAATAGCGTTTGCAGATGTCTACGTATCGTAGCAATAGAGTTCTAATGCTTCTTAAAACGAGATATTGCATCTCATATCTATGTTTCATGATAAGATATAATATTCATTGCGAAGTGTTATGCATTCCTTGTCTACGATTCAAATGAATGTAAATGCGACACTTCCTTGCAAGGAAATAGCGTTTGCAGATGTCTACGTATCGTAGTAATAGAGTTCTTATGATTCTTAAAACGTGATATCGCATCTCATTTCTATGCTTCATGGTAAGGTATAATATGATTTGCGAACTGTTATGTATCCGTCGTCTACACTTCAAATGAATGTAAATGCGACACTTCCTTGCAAGGAAATAGCGTTTGCAGATGTCTACGTATCGTAGCAATAGAGTTCTAATGCTTCTTAAAACGCGATATCGCATCTCATTCGCTATGTTTCATGGTAAGATATAATGTGAGTTGCGAAGTGTTATGTATTCCTCGTCTACACTTCAAATGAATGTGAATGTGACACTTCCTCGCTAGGAAATAGCGTTTGCAGATGTCTGCGTATCGTAGCAGTAGAGTTCTAATGCTTCTTAAAATGCGATATCGCAACTCATTTCTACGTTTCATGGTAAGATACAATATGATTTGCGAAGTGTTATGTATTCCTCGTCTACACTTCAAATGAATGTGAATGCGACACTTCCTCGCTAGGAAATAGCGTCTGCAGATGTCTACGTATCGAAGCAATGGAGTTCAAATGCTTCTTAAAACGAGATATTGCATCTCATATCTATGTTTCATGATAAGATATAATATTCATTGCGAAGTGTTATGCATTCTTCGCCTACGATTCAAATGAATGTAAATGCAACACTTCCTTGCAAGGAAATAGCGTTTGCAGATGTCTACGTATCGTAGCAGTTGAGTTCTAATGCTTCTTAAAACGCGATATCGCACCTCATTTCTATGTTTCATGGTAAGATATAATATGATTTGCGGAGTGTTATGTATTCCTCGTCTACACTTCAAATGAATGTAAATGCGACACTTCCTTGCAAGGATATAGCGTTTGCAGATGTCTACGTATCGAAGCAATAGAGTTCAAATGCTTCTTAAAACGAGATATTGCATCTCATATCTGTATTTCATGATAAGATATAATATTCATTGCGAAGTGTTATGCATTCCTCGTCTACGATTCAAATGAATGTAAATGCGACACTTCCTTGCAAGGAAATACCGTTTGCAGATGTCTACGGATCGTAGCAATAGAGTTCTAATGCTTCTTAAAACGCGATATCGCATCTCATTTCTATGTTTCATGGTAAGATATAATACGATTTGCGAAGTGTTATGTATTCCTCGGCTACACTTCAAATGAATGTAAATGCGACACTTCTTTGCAAGGAAATAGCGATTGCAGATATCTACGTATCGTAGCAGTAGAGTTCTAATGCTTCTTAAAACGCGATATCGCATCTCATTTCTATGTTTCATGGTAAGATATAATATGATTTGCGGAGTGTTATGTATTCCTCGTCTACACTTCAAATGAATGTAAATGCGACACTTCCTTGCAAGGAAATAGCGTTTGCAAATGTCTACCTATCGTAGCAGTAGTGTTCTAATGCTTCTTAGAACGCGATATCGCATCTCATTTCTATGTTTCATGGTAAGATACAATATGATTTGCGAAGTGTTATGTATTCCTCGTCTACACTTCAAATGAATGTGAATGTGACACTTCCTCGCTGGGAAATAGCGTTTGCAGATGTCTACGTATCGAAGCAATAGAGTTCAAATGCTTCTTAAAACGAGATATTGCATCACATATCTATGATTCATGATAAGATATAATATTCATTGCGAAGTGTTATGCATTCCTCGTCTACGATTCAAATGAATGTAAATGCGACACTTCCTTGCAAGGAAATAGCGTTTGCAGATGTCTACGTATCGTAGCAATAGCGTTCTTATGATTCTTAAAACGCGATATCGCATCTCATTTCTATGTTTCATGGTAAGGTATAATATGATTTGCGAAGTGTTATGTATCCGTCGTCTACACTTCAAATGAATGTAAATGGGACACTTTCTCGCAAGGAACTAGCGTTTGCAGATGTCTACGTATCTTAGCAATATAGCTCTTATGATTCTTAAAACGCGATATCGCATCACATTTCTATGTTTCATGGTAAGATATAATATGATTTGCGGAGTGTTATGTATTCCTCGTCTACACTTCAAATGAATGTAAATGCAACACTTCCTTGCAAGGAAATAGCGTTTGCAGATGTCTACGGATCGTAGCAATAGAGTTCTAATGCTTCTTAAAACGAGATATTGCATCTCATATCTATATTTCATGATAAGATATAATATTCATTGCGAAGTGTTATGCATTCCTCGTCTACGATTCAAATGAATGTAAATGCGACACTTCCTTGCAAGGAAATAGCGATTGCAGATGTCTACGTATCGTAGCAGTAGAGTTCTTATGATTCTTAAAACGCGATATCGCATCTCATTTCTATGTTTCATGGTAAGATATAATCTGATTTGCGGAGTGTTATGCATTCCTCGTCTACGATTCAAATGAATGTAAATGCGACACTTCCTTGCAAGGAAATACCGTTTGCAGATGTCTACGGATCGTAGCAATAGAGTTCTAATGCTTCTTAAAACGCGATATCGTATCTCATTTCTATGTTTCATGGTAAGATATAATACGATTTGCGAAGTGTTATGTATTCCTCGGCTACACTTCAAATGAATGTAAATGCGACACTTCTTTGCAAGGAAATAGCGATTGCAGATGTCTACGTATCGTAGCAGTAGAGTTCTAATGCTTCTTAAAACGCGATATCGCATCTCATTTCTATGTTTCATGGTAAGATATAATATGATTTGCGGAGTGTTATGTATTCCTCGTCTACACTTCAAATGAATGTAAATGCGACACTTCCTTGCAAGGAAATAGCGTTTGCAAATGTCTACCTATCGTAGCAGTAGTGTTCTAATGCATCTTAGAACGCGATATCGCATCTCATTTCTATGTTTCATGGTAAGATACAATATGATTTGCGAAGTGTTATGTATTCCTCGTCTACACTTCAAATGAATGTGAATGCGACACTTCCTCGCTGGGAAATAGCGTTTGCAGATGTCTACGTATCGAAGCAATAGAGTTCAAATGCTTCTTAAAACGAGATATTGCATCACATATCTATGATTCATGATAAGATATAATATTCATTGCGAAGTGTTATGCATTCCTCGCCTACGATTCAAATGATTGTAAATGCGACACTTCCTTGCAATGAAATAGCGTTTGCAGATGTCTACGTATCGAAGCAATAGAGTTCAATTGCTTCTTAAAACGAGGTATTGCATCTCATATCTATGTTTCATGATAAGATATAATATGATTTGCGAAGTGTCATGCATTCCTCGTCTACGATTCAGATGAATGTAAATGCGACACTTCCTTGCAAGGAAATAGCGTTTGAAGATGTCTACGTACCGTACCAATGGATTTCTGATGCTTCTTAAAACGCGATATCGCATCTCATATCTATGTTTCATGGTAAGGTATAATATGATTTGCGAAGTGTCATGTATTCCTCGTCCACGCTTCAAATGAATGTAAATGCGACACTTCCTTGCAAGGAAATATCGTTTGCAAATGTCTACCTATCGTAGCAGTAGTGTTCTAATGCTTCTTAGAAAACGATATCGCATCTCATTTCTATGTTTCATGGTAAGATACAATATGATTTGCGAAGTGTTATGTATTCCTCGTCTACAATTCAAATGTATGTGAATGCGACACTTCCTCGCTAGGAAATAGCGTTTGCAGATGTCTACGTATCGAAGCAGTACAGTTCAAATGCTTCTCAAAACGCGATATCGCATCTCATTTCTATGTTTCATGGTAAGATATAATCCGATTTGCGAAGTGTTATGTATTCCTCGGCTACACTTCAAATGAATGTAAATGCGACACTTCTTTGCAAGGAAATAGCGATTGCAGATGTCTACGTATCGTAGCAATAGAGTTCTTATGATTCTTAAAACGCGATATCGCATCTCATTTCTATGTTTCATGGTAAGGTATAATATGATTTGCGAAGTGTTATGTATTCCTCGTCTACACTTCAAATGAATGTGAATGTGACACTTCCTCGCTAGGAAATAGCGTTTGCAGATGTCTGCGTATCGTAGCTGTAGAGTTCTAATGCTTCTTAAAATGCGATATCGCATCTCATTTCTATGTTTCATGGTAAGGTATAATATGAGCTGCGAAGTGTTATGTATTCCTCGTCTACACTTCAAATGAATGTAAATGCGACACTTTCTTGCAAGGAAATAGCGTTTGCAGATGTCTACGTATCGTAGCAATGGCTTTCTGATGCTTCTTAAAACGCGATATCGCATGTCATTTCTATGTTTCATGGTAAGATATAATAAGATTTGCGAAGTGTTATGTATTCCTCGTCTACACTTCAAATGAATGTAAATGCGACACTTCTGTGCAAGGAAATAGCGTTTGCAGATGACTACGTATCGTTGCAATAGAGTTCTTATGATTCTTAAAACGCGATATCGGATCTCATTTCTATGTTTCATGGTAAGATATAATCTGATTTGCGAAGTGTTATGCATTCCTCGTCTACGATACAAATGAATGTAAATGCGACATTTTCTTGCAAGGAAATATCGTTTGCAGATGTCTACGTATCGTAGCAATAGAGTTCTAATGCTTCTTAAAACGCGATATCGCATCTCATTTCTATGTTTCATGGTAAGATATAATATGATTTGCGAAGTGTTATGTATTCCTCGTCTACACTTCAAATGAATGTGAATGTGACACTTCCTCGCTAGGAAATAGCGTTTGCAGATGTCTGCGTATCGTAGCAGTAGAGTTCTAATGCTTCTTAAAACGCGATATCGCATCTCATTTCTATGTTTCATGGTAAGATACAATATGATTTGCGGAGTGTTATTTATTCCTCGTCTACACTTCAAATGAATGTAAATGCGACACTTCCTTGCAAGGAAATAGCGTTTGCAAATGTCTACCTATCGTAGCAGTAGTGTTCTAATGCTTCTTAGAACGCGATATCGCATCCCATTTCTATGTTTCATGGTAAGATACAATATGATTTGCGAAGTGTTATGTATTCCTCGTCTACACTTCAAATAAATGTGAATGCGACACTTCCTCGCTAGGAAATAGCGTTTGCAGATGTCTACGTATCGAAGCAATAGAGTTCAAATGCTTCTCAAAACGCGATATCGCATCTCATTTCTATGTTTCATGGTAGGATATAATCCGATTTGCGAAGTGTTATGTATTCCTCGGCTACACTTCAAATGAATGTAAATGCGACACTTCATTGCAAGGAAATAGCGATTGCAGATGTCTACGTATCGTAGCAATAGAGTTCAAATGCTTCTTAAAACGAGATATTGCATCACATATCTATGTTTCATGATAAGATATAATATTCATTGCGAAGTGTTATGCATTCCTCGTCTACGATTCAAACGAATGTAAATGCGACACTTCTTTGCAAGGAAATAGCGTTTGCAGGTGTCTACGTATCGTAGCAATGGCTTTCTGATGCTTCTTAAAACGCGATATCGCATGTCATTTCTATGTTTCATGGTAAGATATAATTTGATTTGCGAAGTGTTATGTATTCCTCGTCTACACTTTAAATGAATGTAAATGCGACACTTCTTTGCAAGGAAATAGCGTTTGCAGATGACTACGTATCGTTGCAATAGAGTTCTTATGATTCTTAAAACGCGATATCGCATCTCATTTCTATGTTTCATGGTAAGGTATAATATGAGTTGCGAAGTGTTATGTACTCCTCGACTACACTTCAAATGAATGTAAATGCGACACTTCCTTGCAAGGAAATAGCGTTTGCAAATGTCTACCTATCGTAGCAGTAGTGTTCTAATGCTTCTTAGAACGCGATGTGGCATCTCATTTCTATGTTTCATGGTAAGATATAATATGATTTGCGAACTGTTATGTATTCCTCGTCTACACTTCAAATGAATGTAAATGCGACACTTCCTTGCAAGGAAATAGCGTTTGCAGATGTCTACGTATCGAAGCAATAGAGTTCTAATGCTTCTTAAAATGCGATATCGCATCTCATTTCTATGTTTCATGGTAAGATACAATATGATTTGCGAAGTGTTATGTATTCCTCGTCTACACTTCAAATGAATGTGAATGCGACACTTCCTCGCTGGGAAATAGCGTTCGCAGATGTCTACGTATCGTAGCAATAGAGTTCTTATGATTCTTAAAACGCGATATCGCATCTCATTTCTATGTTTCATGGTAAGGTATAATATGATTTGCGAAGTGTTATGTATCCGTCGTCTACACTACAAATGAATGTGAATGCCACACTTCCTCGCTAGGAAATAACGTTTGCAGATGTCTACGTATAGAAGCAATAGAGTTCTAATGCTTCTTAAAACGCGATATCGCATCTCATTTCTATGTTTCATGGTAAGGTATAATATGAGTTGCGAAGTGTTATGTATTCCTCGTCTACACTTCAAATGAATGTAAATGCGACACTTTCTTGCAAGGAAATAGCGTTTGCAGATGTCTACGTATCGAAGCAATAGAGTTCTAATGCTTCTTAAAATGCGATATCGCATGTCATTTCTATGTTTCATGGTAAGATACAATATGATTTGCGAAGTGTTATGTATTCCTCGTCTACACTTCAAATGAATGTAAATGCGACACTTCTGTGCAAGGAAATAGCGTTTGCAGATGACTACGTATCGTTGCAATAGAGTTCTTATGATTCTTAAAACGCGATATCGGATCTCATTTCTATGTTTCATGGTAAGATATAATCTGATTTGCGAAGTGTTATGCATTCCTCGTCTACGATTCAAATGAATGTAAATGCGACATTTCCTTGCAAGGAAATATCGTTTGCAGATGTCTACGTATCGTAGCAATAGAGTTCTAATGCTTCTTAAAACGCGATGTCGCATCTCATTTCTATGTTTCATGGTAAGATACAATATGATTTGCGAAGTGTTATGTATTCCTCGTCTACACTTCAAATGTATGTGAATGCGACACTTCCTCGCTAGGAAATAGCGTTTGCAGATGTCTACGTATCGAAGCAGTACAGTTCAAATGCTTCTCAAAACGCGATATCGCATCTCATTTCTATGTTTCATGGTAAGATATAATCAGATTTGCGAAGTGTTATGTATTCCTCGGCTACACTTCAAATGAATGTAAATGCGACACTTCTTTGCAAGGAAATAGCGATTGCAGATGTCTACGTATCGTAGCAATAGAGTTCTTATGATTCTTAAAACGCGATATCGCATCTCATTTCTATGTTTCATGGTAAGGTATAATATGATTTGCGAAGTGTTATGTATTCCTCGTCTACACTTCAAATGAATGTAAATGTGACACTTCCTCGCTAGGAAATAGCGTTTGCAGATGTCTGCGTATCGTAGCAGTAGAGTTCTAATGCTTCTTAAAATGCGATATCGCATCTCATTTCTATGTTTCATGGTAAGGTATAATATGAGCTGCGAAGTGTTATGTATTCCTCGTCTACACTTCAAATGAATGTAAATGCGACACTTTCTTGCAAGGAAATAGCGTTTGCAGATGTCTACGTATCGTAGCAATGGCTTTCTGATGCTTCTTAAAACGCGATATCGCATGTCATTTCTATGTTTCATGGTAAGATATAATATGATTTGCGAAGTGTTATGTATTCCTCGTCTACACTTCAAATGAATGTGAATGTGACACTTCCTCGCTAGGAAATAGCGTTTGCAGATGTCTGCGTATCGTAGCAGTAGAGTTCTAATGCTTCTTAAAACGCGATATCGCATCTCATTTCTATGTTTCATGGTAAGATACAATATGATTTGCGGAGTGTTATGTATTCCTCGTCTACACTTCAAATGAATGTAAATGCGACACTTCCTTGCAAGGAAATAGCGTTTGCAAATGTCTACCTATCGTAGCAGTAGTGTTCTAATGCTTCTTAGAACGCGATATCGCATCTAATTTCTATGTTTCATGGTAAGATACAATATGATTTGCGAAGTGTTATGTATTCCTCGTCTACACTTCAAATGAATGTGAATGCGACACTTCCTCGCTAGGAAATAGCGTTTGCAGATGTCTACGTATCGAAGCAATAGAGTTCAAATGCTTCTCAAAACGCGATATCGCATCTCATTTCTATGTTTCATGGTAAGATATAATCCGATTTGCGAAGTGTTATGTATTCCTCGGCTACACTTCAAATGAATGTAAATGCGACACTTCATCGCAAGGAAATAGCGATTGCAGATGTCTACGTATCGTAGCAATAGAGTTCAAATGCTTCTTAAAACGAGATATTGCATCACATATCTATGTTTCATGATAAGATATAATATTCATTGCGAAGTGTTATGCATTCCTCGTCTACGATTCAAACGAATGTAAATGCGACACTTCTTTGCAAGGAAATAGCGTTTGCAGGTGTCTACGTATCGTAGCAATGGCTTTCTGATGCTTCTTAAAACGCGATATCGCATGTCATTTCTATGTTTCATGGTAAGATATAATTTGATTTGCGAAGTGTTATGTATTCCTCGTCTACACTTTAAATGAATGTAAATGCGACACTTCTTTGCAAGGAAATAGCGTTTGCAGATGACTACGTATCGTTGCAATAGAGTTCTTATGATTCTTAAAACGCGATATCGCATCTCATTTCTATGTTTCATGGTAAGGTATAATATGATTTGCGAAGTGTTATGTATCCGTCGTCTACACTTCAAATGAATGTGAATGCCACACTTCCTCGCTAGGAAATAACGTTTGCAGATGTCTACGTATAGAAGCAATAGAGTTCTAATGCTTCTTAAAACGCGATATCGCATCTCATTTCTATGTTTCATGGTAAGGTATAATATGAGTTGCGAAGTAATATGTATTCCTCGTCTACACTTCAAATGAATGTAAATGCGACACTTTCTTGCAAGGAAATAGCGTTTGCAGATGTCTACGTATCGAAGCAATAGAGTTCTAATGCTTCTTAAAATGCGATATCGCATGTCATTTCTATGTTTCATGGTAAGATACAATATGATTTGCGAAGTGTTATGTATTCCTCGTCTACACTTCAAACGAATGTAAATGCGACACTTCTGTGCAAGGAAATAGCGTTTGCAGATGACTACGTATCGTTGCAATAGAGTTCTTATGATTCTTAAAACGCGATATCGGATCTCATTTCTATGTTTCATGGTAAGATATAATCTGATTTGCGAAGTGTTATGCATTCCTCGTCTACGATTCAAATGAATGTAAATGCGACATTTCCTTGCAAGGAAATATCGTTTGCAGATGTCTACGTATCGTAGCAATAGAGTTCTAATGCTTCTTAAAACGCGATGTCGCATCTCATTTCTATGTTTCATGGTAAGATATAATATGATTTGCGAAGTGTTATGTATTCCTCGGCTACACTTCAAATGAATGTAAATGCGACACTTTCTTGCAAGGAAATAGCGTTTGCAGATGTCTACGTATCGTAGCAATGGCTTTCTGATGCTTCTTAAAACGCGATATCGCATGTCATTTCTATGTTTCATGGTAAGATATAATATGATTTGCGAAGTGTTATGTATTCCTCGTCTACACTTCAAATGAATGTGAATGCGACACTTCTGTGCAAGGAAATAGCGTTTGCAGATGACTACGTATCGCTGCAATAGAGTTCTTATGATTCTTAAAATGCGATATCGGATCTCATTTCTATGTTTCATGGTAAGATATAATATGATTTGCGAAGTGTTATGCATTCCTCGTCTACGATTCAAATGAATGTAAATGCGACATTTCCTTGCTAGGAAATATCGTTTGCAGATGTCTACGTATCGTAGCAATAGAGTTCTAATGCTTCTTAAAACGCTATATCGCATCTCATTTCTATGTTTCATGGTAAGATACGATATGATTTGCGAAGTGTTATGTATTCCTCGTCTACACTTCAAATGAATGTGAATGCGACACTTCCTCGCTAGGAAGTAGCGTTTGCAGATGTCTACGTATCGAAGTAATAGAGTTCAAATGCTTCTTAGAACGAGATATTGCATCTCATATTTATGTTTCATGATAAGATATAATATTCATTGCGAAGTGTTATGCATTCCTCGCCTACGATTCAAATGAATGTAAATGCGACACTTGCTTGCAATGAAATAGCGTTTGCAGATGTCTGCGTATCGAAGCAATAGAGTTCAATTGCTTCTTAAAACGAGGTATTGCATCTCATATCTATGTTTCATGATAAGATATAATATGATTTGCGAAGTGTCATGCATTCCTCGTCTACGATTCAGATGAATGTAAATGCGACACTTCCTTGCAAGGAAATAGCGTTTGAAGATGTCTACGTACCGTACCAATGGATTTCTGATGCTTCTTAAAACGCGATATCGCATCTCATATCTATGTTTCATGGTAAGGTATAATATGATTTGCGAAGTGTCATGTATTCCTCGTCCACGCTTCAAATGAATGTAAATGCGACACTTCCTTGCAAGGAAATATCGTTTGCAAATGTCTACCTATCGTAGCAGTAGTGTTCTAATGCTTCTTAGAACGCGATATCGCATCTCATTTCTATGTTTCATGGTAAGATACAATATGATTTGCGAAGTGTTATGTATTCCTCGTCTACACTTCAAATGTATGTGAATGCGACACTTCCTCGCTAGGAAATAGCGTTTGCAGATGTCTACGTATCGAAGCAGTACAGTTCAAATGCTTCTCAAAACGCGATATCGAATCTCATTTCTATGTTTCATGGTAAGATATAATCCGATTTGCGAAGTGTTATGTATTCCTCGGCTACACTTCAAATGAATGTAAATGCGACACTTCTTTGCAAGGAAATAGCGATTGCAGATGTCTACGTATCGTAGCAATAGAGTTCTTATGATTCTTAAAACGCGATATCGCATCTCATTTCTATGTTTCATGGTAAGGTATAATATGATTTGCGAAGTGTTATGTATTCCTCGTCTACACTTCAAATGAATGTGAATGTGACACTTCCTCGCTAGGAAATAGCGTTTGCAGATGTCTGCGTATCGTAGCAATAGAGTTCTAATGCTTCTTAAAACGCTATATCGCATCTCATTTCTATGTTTCATGGTAAGATACAATATGATTTGCGAAGTGTTATGTATTCCTCGTCTACACTTCAAATGAATGTGAATGCGACACTTCCTCGCTAGGAAATAGCGTTTGCATATGTCTACGTATCGAAGTAAGAGAGTTCAAATGCTTCTTAGAACGAGATATTGCATCTCATATTTATGTTTCATGATAAGATATAATATTCATTGCGAAGTGTTATGCATTCCTCGCCTACGATTCAAATGAATGTAAATGCGACACTTCCTTGCAATGAAATAGCGTTTGCAGATGTCTACGTATCGAAGCAATAGCGTTCAATTGCTTCTTAAAACGAGGTAGTGCATCTCATATCTATGTTTCATGATAAGATATAATATGATTTGCGAAGTATCATGCATTCCTCGTCTACGATTCAGATGAATGTAAATGCGACACTTCCTTGTAAGGAAATAGCGTTTGAAGATGTCTACGTACCGTACCAATGGATTTCTGATGCTTCTTAAAACGCGATATCGCATCTCATATCTAGGTTTCATGGTAAGGTATAATATGATTTGCGAAGTGTCATGTATTCCTCGTCCACGCTTCAAATGAATGTAAATGCGACACTTCCTTGCAAGGAAATATCGTTTGCAAATGTCTACCTATCGTAGCAGTAGTGTTCTAATGCTTCTTAGAACGCGATATCGCATCTCATTTCTATGTTTCATGGTAAGATACAATATGATTTGCGAAGTGTTATGTATTCCTCGTCTACACTTCAAATGTATGTGAATGCGACACTTCCTCGCTAGGAAATAGCGTTTGCAGATGTCTACGTATCGAAGCAGTACAGTTCAAATGCTTCTCAAAACGCGATATCGCATCTCATTTCTATGTTTCATGGTAAGATATAATCCGATTTGCGAAGTGTTATGTATTCCTCGGCTACACTTCAAATGAATGTAAATGCGACACTTCTTTGCAAGGAAATAGCGATTGCAGATGTCTACGTATCGTAGCAATAGAGTTCTTATGATTCTTAAAACGCGATATCGCATCTCATTTCTATGTTTCATGGTAAGGTATAATATGATTTGCGAAGTGTTATGTATTCCTCGTCTACACTTCAAATGAATGTGAATGTGACACTTCCTCGCTAGGAAATAGCGCTTGCAGATGTCTGCGTATCGTAGCAGTAGAGTTCTAATGCTTCTTAAAATGCGATATCGCATCTCATTTCTATGTTTCATGGTAAGATACAATATGATTTGCGAAGTGTTATGTATTCCTCGTCTACACTTCAAATGAATGTGAATGCGACACATCCTCGCTGGGAAATAGCGTTCGCAGATATCTACGTATGGTAGCAATAGAGTTCTTATGATTCTTAAAACGCGATATCGCATCTCATTTCTATGTTTCATGGTAAGGTATAATATGATTTGCGAAGTGTTATGTATCCGTCGTCTACACTTCAAATGAATGTAAATGCGACACTTTCTCGCAAGGAACTAGCGTTTGCAGATGTCTACGTATCTTAGCAATAGAGTTCTTATGATTCTTAAATCGCGATATCGCATCTCATTTCTATGTTTCATGGTAAGATATAATCTGATTTGCGGAGTGTTATGCATTCCTCGTCTACGATTCAAATGAATGTAAATGCGACACTTCCTTGCAAGGAAATACCGTTTGCAGATGTCTACGGATCGTAGCAATAGAGTTCTAATGCTTCTTAAAACGCGATATCGCATCTCATTTCTATGTTTCATGGTAAGATATAATACGATTTGCGAAGTGTTATGTATTCCTCGGCTACACTTCAAATGAATGTAAATGCGACACTTCTTTGCAAGGAAATAGCGATTGCAGATGTCTACGTATCGTAGCAGTAGAGTTCTAATGCTTCTTAAAACGCGATATCGCATCTCATTTCTATGTTTCATGGTAAGATATAATATGATTTGCGGAGTGTTATGTATTCCTCGTCTACACTTCAAATGAATGTAAATGCGACACTTCCTTGCAAGGAAATAGCGTTTGCAAATGTCTACCTATCGTAGCAGTAGTGTTCTAATGCTTCTTAGAACGCGATATCGCATCTCATTTCTATGTTTCATGGTAAGATACAATATGATTTGCGAAGTGTTATGTATTCCTCGTCTACACTTCAAATGAATGTGAATGCGACACTTCCTCGCTAGGAAATAGAGTTTGCAGATGTCTACGTATCGGTGCAATAGAGTTCAAATGCTTCTCAAAACGCGATATCGCATCACATTTCTATGTTTCATGGTAAGATGTAATCCGATTTGCGAAGTGTTATGTATTCCTCGGCTGCAATTCAAATGAATGTAAATGCGACACTTCTTTGCAAGGAAATAGCGATTGCAGATGTCTACGTATCGTAGCAATAGAGTTCTTATGATTCTTAAAACGCGATATCGCATCTCATTTCTATGTTTCATGGTAAGATACAATATGATTTGCGAAGTGTTATGTATTCCTCGTCTACACTTCAAATGAATGTGAATGCGACACTTCCTCGCTGGGGAATAGCGTTTGCAGATGTCTACGTATCGAAGCAATAGAGTTCAAATGCTTCTTAAAACGAGATATTGCATCACATATCTATGATTCATGATAAGATATAATACTCATTGCGAAGTGTTATGCATTCCTCGTCTACGATTCAAATGAATGTAAATGCGGAACTTCCTTGCAAGGAAATAGCGTTTGCAGATGTCTACGTATCGTAGCAGTTGAGTTCTAATGCTTCTTATAACGCGATATCGCACCTCATTTCTATGTTTCATGGTAAGATATAATATGATTTGCGAAGTGTTATGTATTCCTCGTCTACACATCAAATGAATGTAAATGCGACACTTCCTTGCAAGGAAATAGCGTTTGCAGATGTCTACGTATCGTAGCAATAGAGTTCTTATGATTCTTAAAACGCGATATCGCATCTCATTTCTATGTTTCATGGTAAGGTATAATATGATTTGCGAAGTGTTATGTATCCGTCGTCTACACTTCAAATGAATGTAAATGGGACACTTTCTCGCAAGGAACTAGCGTTTGCAGATGTCTACGTATCTTAGCAATATAGTTCTTATGATTCTTAAAACGCGATATCGCATCACATTTCTATGTTTCATGGTAAGATATAATATGATTTGCGGAGTGTTATGTATTCCTCGTCTACACTTCAAATGAATGTAAATGCGACACTTCCTTGCAAGGATATAGCGTTTGCAGATGTCTACGTATCGAAGCAATAGAGTTCAAATGCTTCTTAAAACGAGATATTGCATCTCATATCTATATTTCATGATAAGATATAATATTCATTGCGAAGTGTTATGCATTCCTCGTCTACGATTCAAATGAATGTAAATGCGACACTTCCTTGCAAGGAAATACCGTTTGCAGATGTCTACGGATCGTAGCAATAGAGTTCTAATGCTTCTTAAAACGCGATATCGCATCTCATTTCTATGTTTCATGGTAAGATATAATACGATTTGCGAAGTGTTATGTATTCCTCGGCTACACTTCAAATGAATGTAAATGCGACACTTCTTTGCAAGGAAATAGCGATTAAAGATGTCTACGTATCGTAGCAGTAGAGTTCTAATGCTTCTTAAAACGCGATATCGCATCTCATTTCTATGTTTCATGGTAAGATATAATATGATTTGCGGAGTGTTATGTATTCCTCGTCTACACTTCAAATGAATGTAAATGCGACACTTCCTTGCAAGGAAATAGCGTTTGCAAATGTCTACCTATCGTAGCAGTAGTGTTCTAATGCTTCTTAGAACGCGATATCGCATCTCATTTCTATGTTTCATGGTAAGATACAATATGATTTGCGAAGTGTTATGTATTCCTCGTCTACACTTCAAATGAATGTGAATGCGACACTTCCTCGCTAGGAAATAGCGTTTGCAGATGTCTACGTATCGGTGCAATAGAGTTCAAATGCTTCTCAAAACGCGATATCGCATCTCATTTCTATGTTTCATGGTAAGATATAATCCGATTTGCGAAGTGTTATGTATTCCTCGGCTACAATTCAAATGAATGTAAATGCGACACTTCTTTGCAAGGAAATAGCGATTGCAGATGTCTACGTATCGTAGCAATAGAGTTCTTACGATTCTTAAAACGCGATATCGCATCTCATTTCTATGTTTCATGGTAAGATACAATATGATTTGCGAAGTGTTATGTATTCCTCGTCTACACTTCAAATGAATGTGAATGCGACACTTCCTCGCTGGGAAATGGCGTTTGCAGATGTCTACGTATCGAAGCAATAGAGTTCAAATGCTTCTTGAAACGAGATATTGCATCACATATCTATGATTCATGATAAGATATAATATTCATTGCGAAGTGTTATGCATTCCTCGTCTACGATTCAAATGAATGTAAATGCGACACTTCCTTGCAAGGAAATAGCGTTTGCAGATGTCTACGTATCGGTGCAATAGAGTTCAAATGCTTCTCAAAACGCGATATCGCATCTCATTTCTATGTTTCATGGTAAGATATAATCCGATTTGCGAAGTGTTATGTATTCCTCGTCTACACTTCAAATGAATGTGAATGCGACACTTCCTCGCTGGGGAATAGCGTTTGCAGATGTCTACGTATCGAAGCAATAGAGTTCAAATGCTTCTTAAAACGAGATATTGCATCACATATCTATGATTCATGATAAGATATAATACTCATTGCGAAGTGTTATGCATTCCTCGTCTACGATTCAAATGAATGTAAATGCGGAACTTCCTTGCAAGGAAATAGCGTTTGCAGATGTCTACGTATCGTAGCAGTTGAGTTCTAATGCTTCTTATAACGCGATATCGCACCTCATTTCTATGTTTCATGGTAAGATATAATATGATTTGCGAAGTGTTATGTATTCCTCGTCTACACATCAAATGAATGTAAATGCGACACTTCCTTGCAAGGAAATAGCGTTTGCAGATGTCTACGTATCGTAGCAATAGAGTTCTTATGATTCTTAAAACGCGATATCGCATCTCATTTCTATGTTTCATGGTAAGGTATAATATGATTTGCGAAGTGTTATGTATCCGTCGTCTACACTTCAAATGAATGTAAATGGGACACTTTCTCGCAAGGAACTAGCGTTTGCAGATGTCTACGTATCTTAGCAATATAGTTCTTATGATTCTTAAAACGCGATATCGCATCACATTTCTATGTTTCATGGTAAGATATAATATGATTTGCGGAGTGTTATGTATTCCTCGTCTACACTTCAAATGAATGTAAATGCGACACTTCCTTGCAAGGATATAGCGTTTGCAGATGTCTACGTATCGAAGCAATAGAGTTCAAATGCTTCTTAAAACGAGATATTGCATCTCATATCTATATTTCATGATAAGATATAATATTCATTGCGAAGTGTTATGCATTCCTCGTCTACGATTCAAATGAATGTAAATGCGACACTTCCTTGCAAGGAAATACCGTTTGCAGATGTCTACGGATCGTAGCAATAGAGTTCTAATGCTTCTTAAAACGCGATATCGCATCTCATTTCTATGTTTCATGGTAAGATATAATACGATTTGCGAAGTGTTATGTATTCCTCGGCTACACTTCAAATGAATGTAAATGCGACACTTCTTTGCAAGGAAATAGCGATTAAAGATGTCTACGTATCGTAGCAGTAGAGTTCTAATGCTTCTTAAAACGCGATATCGCATCTCATTTCTATGTTTCATGGTAAGATATAATATGATTTGCGGAGTGTTATGTATTCCTCGTCTACACTTCAAATGAATGTAAATGCGACACTTCCTTGCAAGGAAATAGCGTTTGCAAATGTCTACCTATCGTAGCAGTAGTGTTCTAATGCTTCTTAGAACGCGATATCGCATCTCATTTCTATGTTTCATGGTAAGATACAATATGATTTGCGAAGTGTTATGTATTCCTCGTCTACACTTCAAATGAATGTGAATGCGACACTTCCTCGCTAGGAAATAGCGTTTGCAGATGTCTACGTATCGGTGCAATAGAGTTCAAATGCTTCTCAAAACGCGATATCGCATCTCATTTCTATGTTTCATGGTAAGATATAATCCGATTTGCGAAGTGTTATGTATTCCTCGGCTACAATTCAAATGAATGTAAATGCGACACTTCTTTGCAAGGAAATAGCGATTGCAGATGTCTACGTATCGTAGCAATAGAGTTCTTACGATTCTTAAAACGCGATATCGCATCTCATTTCTATGTTTCATGGTAAGATACAATATGATTTGCGAAGTGTTATGTATTCCTCGTCTACACTTCAAATGAATGTGAATGCGACACTTCCTCGCTGGGAAATGGCGTTTGCAGATGTCTACGTATCGAAGCAATAGAGTTCAAATGCTTCTTGAAACGAGATATTGCATCACATATCTATGATTCATGATAAGATATAATATTCATTGCGAAGTGTTATGCATTCCTCGTCTACGATTCAAATGAATGTAAATGCGACACTTCCTTGCAAGGAAATAGCGTTTGCAGATGTCTACGTATCGTAGCAGTTGAGTTCTAATGCTTCTTAAAACGCGATATCGCACCTCATTTCTATGTTTCATGGTAAGATATAATATGATTTGCGAAGTGTTATGTATTCCTCGTCTACACATCAAATGAATGTAAATGCGACACTTCCTTGCAAGGAAATAGCGTTTGCAGATGTCTACGTATCGTAGCAATAGAGTTCTTATGATTCTTAAAACGCGATATCGCATCTCATTTCTATGTTTCATGGTAAGGTATAATATGATTTGCGAAGTGTTATGTATCTGTCGTCTACACTTCAAATGAATGTAAATGCGACACTTCCTTGCAAGGAAATAGCGTTTGCAGATGTCTACGGATCGTAGCAATAGAGTTCTAATGCTTCTTAAAACGCGATATCGCATCTCATTTCTATGTTTCATGGTAAGATATAATACGATTTGCGAAGTGTTATGTATTCCTCGGCTACACTTCAAATGAATGTAAATGCGACACTTCCTTGCAAGGAAATAGCGTTTGCAAATGTCTACCTATCGTAGCAGTATTGATCTAATGCATCTTAGAACGCGATGTCGCATCTCATTTCTATGTTTCATGGTAAGATATAATATGATTTGCGGAGTGTTATGTATTCCTCGTCCACACTCCTAATGAATGTAAATGCGACAATTCTTTGCAAGGAAATAGCGTTTGCAGATGTCTACGTATCGTAGCAGTAGCGTTTTAATGCTTCTTAAAACGCGATATCGCATCTCATTTCTATGTTTCATGGTAAGGTATAATATGATTTGCAAAGTGTTATGTATTCCTCGGCTACACTTCAAATGAATGTAAATGCGACACTTCTTTGCAAGGAAATAGCGATTAAAGATGTCTACGTATCGTAGCAGTAGAGTTCTAATGCTTCTTAAAACGCGATATCGCATCTCATTTCTATGTTTCATGGTAAGATATAATATGATTTGCGGAGTGTTATGTATTCCTCGTCTACACTTCAAATGAATGTAAATGCGACACTTCCTTGCAAGGAAATAGCGTTTGCAAATGTCTACCTATCGTAGCAGTATTGTTCTAATGCTTCTTAGAACGCGATATCGCATCTCATTTCTATGTTTCATGGTAAGATACAATATGATTTGCGAAGTGTTATGTATTCCTCGTCTACACTTCAAATGAATGTGAATGCGACACTTCCTCGCTAGGAAATAGCGTTTGCAGATGTCTACGTATCGGTGCAATAGAGTTCAAATGCTTCTCAAAACGCGATATCGCATCTCATTTCTATGTTTCATGGTAAGATATAATCCGATTTGCGAAGTGTTATGTATTCCTCGGCTACAATTCAAATGAATGTAAATGCGACACTTCTTTGCAAGGAAATAGCGATTGCAGATGTCTACGTATCGTAGCAATAGAGTTCTTACGATTCTTAAAACGCGATATCGCATCTCATTTCTATGTTTCATGGTAAGATACAATATGATTTGCGAAGTGTTATGTATTCCTCGTCTACACTTCAAATGAATGTGAATGCGACACTTCCTCGCTGGGAAATGGCGTTTGCAGATGTCTACGTATCGAAGCAATAGAGTTCAAATGCTTCTTGAAACGAGATATTGCATCACATATCTATGATTCATGATAAGATATAATATTCATTGCGAAGTGTTATGCATTCCTCGTCTACGATTCAAATGAATGTAAATGCGACACTTCCTTGCAAGGAAATAGCGTTTGCAGATGTCTACGTATCGTAGCAGTTGAGTTCTAATGCTTCTTAAAACGCGATATCGCACCTCATTTCTATGTTTCATGGTAAGATATAATATGATTTGCGAAGTGTTATGTATTCCTCGTCTACACATCAAATGAATGTAAATGCGACACTTCCTTGCAAGGAAATAGCGTTTGCAGATGTCTACGTATCGTAGCAATAGAGTTCTTATGATTCTTAAAACGCGATATCGCATCTCATTTCTATGTTTCATGGTAAGGTATAATATGATTTGCGAAGTGTTATGTATCTGTCGTCTACACTTCAAATGAATGTAAATGCGACACTTCCTTGCAAGGAAATAGCGTTTGCAGATGTCTACGGATCGTAGCAATAGAGTTCTAATGCTTCTTAAAACGCGATATCGCATCTCATTTCTATGTTTCATGGTAAGATATAATACGATTTGCGAAGTGTTATGTATTCCTCGGCTACACTTCAAATGAATGTAAATGCGACACTTCCTTGCAAGGAAATAGCGTTTGCAAATGTCTACCTATCGTAGCAGTATTGATCTAATGCATCTTAGAACGCGATGTCGCATCTCATTTCTATGTTTCATGGTAAGATATAATATGATTTGCGGAGTGTTATGTATTCCTCGTCTACACTCCTAATGAATGTAAATGCGACAATTCTTTGCAAGGAAATAGCGTTTGCAGATGTCTACGTATCGTAGCAGTAGCGTTTTAATGCTTCTTAAAACGCGATACCGCATCTCATTTCTATGTTTCATGGTAAGGTATAATATGATTTGCAAAGTGTTATGTATTCCTCGTCTACACTTCAAATGAATGTAAATGCGACACTTTCTTGCAAGGAAATAGCGTTTGCAGATGTCTACGTATCGTAGCAATAGAGTTCTAATGCTTCTTAAAACGCGATATCGCATCTCATTTCTATGTTTCATGGTAAGATATAATATGATTTGCGAAGTGTTATGTATTCCTCGACTACACTTCAAATGAATGTGAATGTGACACTTCCTCGCTAGGAAATAGCGTTTGCAGATGTCTGCGTATCGTAGCAGTAGAGTTCTAATGCTTCTTAAAACGCGATATCGCATCTCATTTCTATGTTTCATGGTAAGATACAATATGATTTGCGAAGTGTTATGTATTCCTCGTCGACACTTCAAATGAATGCGAATGCGACACTTCCTCGCTAGGAAACAGCGTTTGCAGATGTCTACGTATCGAAGCAACAGAGTTCAAATGCTTCTTAAGACGAGATATTGCATCTCATATCTATGTTTCATGATAAGATATAATATTCATTGCGAAGTGTTATGCATTCCTCGTCTACGATTCAAATGAATGTAAATGCGACACTTCCTTGCAAGGAAATAGCGTTCGCAGATGTCTACGTATCGTAGCAATAGAGTTCTTATGATTCTTAAAACACGATATCGCATCTCATTTCTATGCTTCATGGTAAGGTATAATATGATTTGCGAACTGTTATGTATCCGTCGTCTACACTTCAAATGAATGTAAATGCGACACTTCCTTGCAAGGATATAGCGTTTGCAGATGTCTACGTATCGAAGCAATAGAGTTCAAATGCTTCTTAAAACGAGATATTGCATCTCATATCTATATTTCATGATAAGATATAATATTCATTGCGAAGTGTTATGCATTCCTCGTCTACGATTCAAATGAATGTAAATGCGACACTTCCTTGCAAGGAAATAGCGTTTGCAGATGTCTACGTATCGTAGCAATAGAGTTCTTATGATTCTTAAAACGCGATATCGCATCTCATTTCTATGTTTCATGGTAAGGTATAATATGATTTGCGAAGTGTTATGTATCTGTCGTCTACACTTCAAATGAATGTAAATGCGACACTTCCTTGCAAGGAAATAGCGTTTGCAGATGTCTACGGATCGTAGCAATAGAGTTCTAATGCTTCTTAAAACGCGATATCGCATCTCATTTCTATGTTTCATGGTAAGATATAATACGATTTGCGAAGTGTTATGTATTCCTCGGCTACACTTCAAATGAATGTAAATGCGACACTTCCTTGCAAGGAAATAGCGTTTGCAAATGTCTACCTATCGTAGCAGTATTGATCTAATGCATCTTAGAACGCGATGTCGCATCTCATTTCTATGTTTCATGGTAAGATATAATATGATTTGCGGAGTGTTATGTATTCCTCGTCTACACTCCTAATGAATGTAAATGCGACAATTCTTTGCAAGGAAATAGCGTTTGCAGATGTCTACGTATCGTAGCAGTAGCGTTTTAATGCTTCTTAAAACGCGATATCGCATCTCATTTCTATGTTTCATGGTAAGGTATAATATGATTTGCAAAGTGTTATGTATTCCTCGGCTACACTTCAAATGAATGTAAATGCGACACTTCTTTGCAAGGAAATAGCGATTAAAGATGTCTACGTATCGTAGCAGTAGAGTTCTAATGCTTCTTAAAACGCGATATCGCATCTCATTTCTATGTTTCATGGTAAGATATAATATGATTTGCGGAGTGTTATGTATTCCTCGTCTACACTTCAAATGAATGTAAATGCGACACTTCCTTGCAAGGAAATAGCGTTTGCAAATGTCTACCTATCGTAGCAGTATTGTTCTAATGCTTCTTAGAACGCGATATCGCATCTCATTTCTATGTTTCATGGTAAGATACAATATGATTTGCGAAGTGTTATGTATTCCTCGTCTACACTTCAAATGAATGTGAATGCGACACTTCCTCGCTAGGAAATAGCGTTTGCAGATGTCTACGTATCGGTGCAATAGAGTTCAAATGCTTCTCAAAACGCGATATCGCATCTCATTTCTATGTTTCATGGTAAGATATAATCCGATTTGCGAAGTGTTATGTATTCCTCGGCTACAATTCAAATGAATGTAAATGCGACACTTCTTTGCAAGGAAATAGCGATTGCAGATGTCTACGTATCGTAGCAATAGAGTTCTTACGATTCTTAAAACGCGATATCGCATCTCATTTCTATGTTTCATGGTAAGATACAATATGATTTGCGAAGTGTTATGTATTCCTCGTCTACACTTCAAATGAATGTGAATGCGACACTTCCTCGCTGGGAAATGGCGTTTGCAGATGTCTACGTATCGAAGCAATAGAGTTCAAATGCTTCTTGAAACGAGATATTGCATCACATATCTATGATTCATGATAAGATATAATATTCATTGCGAAGTGTTATGCATTCCTCGTCTACGATTCAAATGAATGTAAATGCGACACTTCCTTGCAAGGAAATAGCGTTTGCAGATGTCTACGTATCGTAGCAGTTGAGTTCTAATGCTTCTTAAAACGCGATATCGCACCTCATTTCTATGTTTCATGGTAAGATATAATATGATTTGCGAAGTGTTATGTATTCCTCATCTACACATCAAATGAATGTAAATGCGACACTTCCTTGCAAGGAAATAGCGTTTGCAGATGTCTACGTATCGTAGCAATAGAGTTCTTATGATTCTTAAAACGCGATATCGCATCTCATTTCTATGTTTCATGGTAAGATATAATACGATTTGCGAAGTGTTATGTATTCCTCGGCTACACTTCAAATGAATGTAAATGCGACACTTCCTTGCAAGGAAATAGCGTTTGCAAATGTCTACCTATCGTAGCAGTATTGATCTAATGCATCTTAGAACGCGATGTCGCATCTCATTTCTATGTTTCATGGTAAGATATAATATGATTTGCGGAGTGTTATGTATTCCTCGTCTACACTCCTAATGAATGTAAATGCGACAATTCTTTGCAAGGAAATAGCGTTTGCAGATGTCTACGTATCGTAGCAGTAGCGTTTTAATGCTTCTTAAAACGCGATATCGCATCTCATTTCTATGTTTCATGGTAAGGTATAATATGATTTGCAAAGTGTTATGTATTCCTCGTCTACACTTCAAATGAATGTAAATGCGACACTTTCTTGCAAGGAAATAGCGTTTGCAGATGTCTACGTATCGTAGCAATAGAGTTCTAATGCTTCTTAAAACGCGATATCGCATCTCATTTCTATGTTTCATGGTAAGATATAATATGATTTGCGAAGTGTTATGTATTCCTCGACTACACTTCAAATGAATGTGAATGTGACACTTCCTCGCTAGGAAATAGCGTTTGCAGATGTCTGCGTATCGTAGCAGTAGAGTTCTTATGCTTCTTAAAACGCGATATCGCATCTCATTTCTATGTTTCATGGTAAGATACAATATGATTTGCGAAGTGTTATGTATTCCTCGTCGACACTTCAAATGAATGCGAATGCGACACTTCCTCGCTAGGAAACAGCGTTTGCAGATGTCTACGTATCGAAGCAACAGAGTTCAAATGCTTCTTAAGACGAGATATTGCATCTCATATCTATGTTTCATGATAAGATATAATATTCATTGCGAAGTGTTATGCATTCCTCGTCTACGATTCAAATGAATGTAAATGTGACACTTCCTTGCAAGGAAATAGCGTTCGCAGATGTCTACGTATCGTAGCAATAGAGTTCTTATGATTCTCAAAACACGATATCGCATCTCATTTCTATGCTTCATGGTAAGGTATAATATGATTTGCGAACTGTTATGTATCCGTCGTCTACACTTCAAATGAATGTAAATGCGACACTTCCTTGCAAGGATATAGCGTTTGCAGATGTCTACGTATCGAAGCAATAGAGTTCAAATGCTTCTTAAAACGAGATATTGCATCTCATATCTATATTTCATGATAAGATATAATATTCATTGCGAAGTGTTATGCATTCCTCGTCTACGATTCAAATGAATGTAAATGCGACACTTCCTTGCAAGGAAATAGCGATTGCAGATGTCTACGTATCGTAGCAGTAGAGTTCTTATGATTCTTAAAACGCGATATCGCATCTCATTTCTATGTTTCATGGTAAGATATAATATGATTTGCGAAGTGTTATGTATTCTTCGTCTACATATCAAATGAATGTAAATGAGACACTTCCTTGCAAGGAAATAGCGTTTGCAGATGTCTACGTATCGTAGCAATAGAGTTCTTATGATTCTTAAAAAGCGATATCGCATCTCATTTCTATGTTTCATGGTAAAGTATAATATGATTTGCGAAGTGTTATGTATCCGTCGTCTACACTTCAAATGAATGTAAATGCGACACTTTCTTGCAAGGAAATAGCGTTTGCAGATGTCTACGTATCGTAGCAATAGAGTTCTAATGCTTCTTAAAACGCGATATCGCATCTCATTTCTATGTTTCATGGTAAGATATAATATGATTTGCGAAGTGTTATGTATTCCTCGTCTACACTTCAAATGAATGTGAATGTGACACTTCCTCGCTAGGAAATAGCGTTTGCAGATGTCTGCGTATCGTAGCAGTAGAGTTCTAATGCTTCTTAAAACGCGATATCGCATCTCATTTCTATGTTTCATGGTAAGATATAATACGATTTGCGAAGTGTTATGTATTCCTCGGCTACACTTCAAATGAATGTGAATGCGACACTTCCTCGCTGGGAAATAGCGTTTGCAGATGTCTACGTATCGAAGCAATAGGGTTCAAATGCTTCTTAAAACGAGATATTGCATCACATATCTATGTTTCATGATAAGATATAATATTC
The DNA here is from genome assembly GCF_050948175.1 of Xylocopa sonorina. Classification (NCBI taxonomy): domain Eukaryota; kingdom Metazoa; phylum Arthropoda; class Insecta; order Hymenoptera; family Apidae; genus Xylocopa; species Xylocopa sonorina. The sequence continues at coordinate 480,388 of NW_027490275.1, read as the reverse complement.
ATTGCGAAGTGTTATGCATTCCTCGTCTACGATTCAAATGAATGTAAATGCGACACATCCTTGAAGGGAAATAACGTTTGCAGATGTCTACGTATCGTAGCAATAGAGATCTAATGCTTCTTAAAACGCGATATCGCATCTCATTTCTATGTTTCATGGTAAGATATAATGTGATTTGCGAAGTGTTATGTATTCCTCGTCTACACTTCAAATGAATGTGAATGTGACACTTCCTCGCTAGGAAATAGCGTTTGCAGATGTCTGCGTATCGTAGCAGTAGTGTTCTAATGCTTCTTAAAATGCGATATCGCAACTCATTTCTACGTTTCATGATAAGATATAATATTCATTGCGAAGTGTTATGCATTCCTCGTCTACGATTCAATTGAATGTAAATGCGACACTTCCTTGCAAGGAAATAGCGTTTGCAGATGTCTACGTATCGTAGCAATAGAGTTCTTATGATTCTTAAAACGCGATATCGCATCTCATTTCTATGCTTCATGGTAAGGTATAATATGATTTGCGAACTGTTATGTATCCGTCGTCTACACTTCAAATGAATGTAAATGCGACACTTCCTTGCAAGGATATGGCGTTTGCAGATGTCTACGTATCGAAGCAATAGAGTTCAAATGCTTCTTAAAACGAGATATTGCATCTCATATCTATATTTCATGATAAGATATAATATTCATTGCGAAGTGTTATGCATTCCTCGTCTACGATTCAAATGAATGTAAATGCGACACTTCCTTGCAAGGAAATAGCGATTGCAGATGTCTACGTATCGTAGCAGTAGAGTTCTTATGATTCTTAAAACGCGATATCGCATCTCATTTCTATGTTTCATGGTAAGATATAATATGATTTGCGAAGTGTTATGTATTCTTCGTCTACATATCAAATGAATGTAAATGAGACACTTCCTTGCAAGGAAATAGCGTTTGCAGATGTCTACGTATCGTAGCAATAGAGTTCTTATGATTCTTAAAAAGCGATATCGCATCTCATTTCTATGTTTCATGGTAAAGTATAATATGATTTGCGGAGTGTTATGTATTCCTCGTCTACACTTCAAATGAATGTAAATGCGACACTTCCTTGCAAGGAAATAGCGTTTGCAGATGTCTACGGATCGTAGCAATAGAGTTCTAATGCTTCATAAAACGCGATATCGCATCTCATTTCTATGTTTCATGGTAAGATATAATACGATTTGCGAAGTGTTATGTATTCCTCGGCTACACTTCAAATGAATGTGAATGCGACACTTCCTCGCTGGGAAATAGCGTTTGCAGATGTCTACGTATCGAAGCAATAGGGTTCAAATGCTTCTTAAAACGAGATATTGCATCACATATCTATGTTTCATGATAAGATATAATATTCATTGCGAAGTGTTATGCATTCCTCGTCTACGATTCAAATGAATGTAAATGCGACACATCCTTGAAAGGAAATAACGTTTGCAGATGTCTACGTATCGTAGCAATAGAGTTCTAATGCTTCTTAAAACGCGATATCGCATCTCATTTCTATGTTTCATGGTAAGATATAATGTGATTTGCGAAGTGTTATGTATTCCTCGTCTACACTTCAAATGAATGTGAATGCGACACATCCTCGCTAGGAAATAGCGTTTGCAGATGTCTACGTATCGAAGCAATGGAGTTCAAATGCTTCTTAAAACGAGATATTGCATCTCATATATATGTTTCATGATAAGATACAATATTCATTGCGAAGTGTTATGCATTCTTCGCCTACGATTCAAATGAATGTAAATGCAACACTTCCTTGCAAGGAAATAGCGATTGCAGATGTCTACGTATCGTAGCAGTAGAGTTCTAGTGCTTCTTAAAAAGCGATATCGCATCTCATTTCTATGTTTCATGGTAAGATATAATCTGATTTGCGGAGTGTTATGCATTCCTCGTCTACGATTCAAATGAATGTAAATGCGACACTTCCTTGCAAGGAAATACCGTTTGCAGATGTCTACGGATCGTAGCAATAGAGTTCTAATGCTTCTTAAAACGCGATATCGCATCTCATTTCTATGTTTCATGGTAAGATATAATACGATTTGCGAAGAGTTATGTATTCCTCGGCTACACTTCAAATGAATGTAAATGCGACACTTCTTTGCAAGGAAATAGCGATTGCAGATGTCTACGTATCGTAGCAGTAGAGTTCTAATGCTTCTCAAAACGCGATATCGCATCTCATTTCTATGTTTCATGGTAAGATATAATATGATTTGCGGAGTGTTATGTATTCCTCGTCTACACTTCAAATGAATGTAAATGCGACACTTCCTTGCAAGGAAATAGCGATTGCAGATGTCTACGTATCGTAGCAATAGAGTTCTTATGATTCTTAAAACGCGATATCGCATCTCATTTCTATGTTTCATGGTAAGATACAATATGATTTGCGAAGTGTTATGTATTCCTCGTCTACACTTCAAATGAATGTAAATGCGACACTTCCTTGCAAGGAAATAGCGTTTGCAGATGTCTACGTATCGTAGCAATATAGTTCTTATGATTCTTAAAACGCGATATCGCATCTCATTTCTATGTTTCATGGTAAGGTATAATATGAATTGCGAAGTGTTATGTATCCGTCGTCTACACTTCAAATGAATGTAAATGGGACACTTTCTCGCAAGGAACTAGCGTTTGCAGATATCTACGTATCTTAGCAATATAGTTCTTATGATTCTTAAAACGCGATATCGCATCACATTTCTATGTTTCATGGTAAGATATAATATGATTTGCGGAGTGTTATGTATTCCTCGTCTACACTTCAAATGAATGTAAATGCGACACTTCCTTGCAAGGAAATAGCGTTTGCAGATGTCTACGGATCGTAGCAATAGAGTTCTAATGCTTCATAAAACGCGATATCGCATCTCATTTCTATGTTTCATGGTAAGATATAATACGATTTGCGAAGTGTTATGTATTCCTCGGCTACACTTCAAATGAATGTAAATGCGACACTTCCTTGCAAGGAAATAGCGTTTGCAAATGTCTACCTATCGTAGCAGTATTGATCTAATGCATGTTAGAACGCGATGTCGCATCTCATTTCAATGTTTCATGGTAAGATATAATATGATTTGCGGAGTGTTATGTATTCCTCGTCTACACTTCTAATGAATGTAAATGCGACACTTCTTTGCAAGGAAATAGCGTTTGCAGATGTCTACGTATCGTAGCAGTAGAGTTTTAATGCTTCTTAAAACGCGATATCGCATCTCATTTCTATGTTTCATGGTAAGGTACAATATGATTTGCGAAGTGTTATGTATTCCTCGTCTACACTTCAAATGAATGTAAATGCGACACTTTCTTGCAAGGAAATAGCGTTTGCAGATGTCTACGTATCGTAGCAATGGATTTCTGATGCTTCTTAAAACGCGATATCGCATCTCATTTCTATCTTTCATGGTAAGATATAATATGATTTGCGGAGTGTTATGTATTCCTCGTCTACACTTCAAATGAATGTAAATGCGACACTTTCTTGCAAGGAAATAGCGTTTGCAGATGTCTACGTATCGAAGCAATAGAGTACTAATGCTTCTTAAAACGAGATATTGCATCTCATATCTATGTTTCATGATAAGATATAATATTCATTGCGAAGTGTTATGCATTCCTCGTCTACGATTCAAATGAATGTAAATGCGACACTTCCTTGCAAGGAAATAGCGTTTGCAGATGTCTACGTATCGTAGCAATAGAGTTCTTATGATTCTTAAAACGTGATATCGCATCTCATTTCTATGCTTCATGGTAAGGTATAATATGATTTGCGAACTGTTATGTATCCGTCGTCTACACTTCAAATGAATGTAAATGCGACACTTCCTTCCAAGGAAATAGCATTTGCAGATGTCTACGTATCGTAGCAATAGAGTTCTAATGCTTCTTAAAATGCGATATCGCAACTCATTTCTACGTTTCATGGTAAGATACAATATGATTTGCGAAGTGTTATGTATTCTCCGTCTACACATCAAATGAATGTAAATGAGACACTTCCTTGCAAGGAAATAGCGTTTGCAGATGTCTACGTATCGTAGCAATAGAGTTCTTATGATTCTTAAAAAGCGATATCGCATCTCATTTCTATGTTTCATGGTAAAGTATAATATGATTTGCGAAGTGTTATGTATCCGTCGTCTACACTTCAAATGAATGTAAATGCGACACTTTCTTGCAAGGAAATAGCGTTTGCAGATGTCTACGTATCGTAGCAATAGAGTTCTTATGATTCTTAAAACGCGATATCGCATCTCATTTCTATGCTTCATGGTAAGGTATAATATGATTTGCGATCTCTTATGTATCCGTCGTCTACACTTCAAATGAATGTAAATGCGACACTTCCTTGCAAGGAAATAGCGTTTGCAGATGTCTACGTATCGTAGCAATAGAGTTCTAATGCTTCTTAAAACGCGATATCGCATCTCATTTCTATGTTTCATGGTAAGATATAATATGATTTGCGAAGTGTTATGTATTCAACGCCTACACTTCAAATGAATGTGAATGTGACACTTCCTCGCTAGGAAATAGCGTTTGCAGATGTCTGAGTATCGTAGCAGTAGAGTTCTAATGCTTCTTAAAACGCGATATCGCATCTCATTTCTATGTTTCATGGTAAGATATAATACGATTTGCGAAGTGTTATGTATTCCTCGGCTACACTTCAAATGAATGTAAATGCGACACTTCTTTGCAAGGAAATAGCGATTGCAGATGTCTACGTATCGTAGCAGTAGAGTTCTTATGATTCTTAAAACGCGATATCGCATCTCATTTCTATGTTTCATGGTAAGATATAATATGATTTGCGAAGTGTTATGTATTCTTCGTCTACACATCAAATGAATGTAAATGAGACACTTCCTTGCAAGGAAATAGCGTTTGCAGATGTCTACGTATCGTAGCAATAGAGTTCTAATGCTTCTTAAAACGAGATATTGCATCTCATATCTATGTTTCATGATAAGATATAATATTCATTGCGAAGTGTTATGCATTCCTTGTCTACGATTCAAATGAATGTAAATGCGACACTTCCTTGCAAGGAAATAGCGTTTGCAGATGTCTACGTATCGTAGTAATAGAGTTCTTATGATTCTTAAAACGTGATATCGCATCTCATTTCTATGCTTCATGGTAAGGTATAATATGATTTGCGAACTGTTATGTATCCGTCGTCTACACTTCAAATGAATGTAAATGCGACACTTCCTTGCAAGGAAATAGCGTTTGCAGATGTCTACGTATCGTAGCAATAGAGTTCTAATGCTTCTTAAAACGCGATATCGCATCTCATTCGCTATGTTTCATGGTAAGATATAATGTGAGTTGCGAAGTGTTATGTATTCCTCGTCTACACTTCAAATGAATGTGAATGTGACACTTCCTCGCTAGGAAATAGCGTTTGCAGATGTCTGCGTATCGTAGCAGTAGAGTTCTAATGCTTCTTAAAATGCGATATCGCAACTCATTTCTACGTTTCATGGTAAGATACAATATGATTTGCGAAGTGTTATGTATTCCTCGTCTACACTTCAAATGAATGTGAATGCGACACTTCCTCGCTAGGAAATAGCGTCTGCAGATGTCTACGTATCGAAGCAATGGAGTTCAAATGCTTCTTAAAACGAGATATTGCATCTCATATCTATGTTTCATGATAAGATATAATATTCATTGCGAAGTGTTATGCATTCTTCGCCTACGATTCAAATGAATGTAAATGCAACACTTCCTTGCAAGGAAATAGCGTTTGCAGATGTCTACGTATCGTAGCAGTTGAGTTCTAATGCTTCTTAAAACGCGATATCGCACCTCATTTCTATGTTTCATGGTAAGATATAATATGATTTGCGGAGTGTTATGTATTCCTCGTCTACACTTCAAATGAATGTAAATGCGACACTTCCTTGCAAGGATATAGCGTTTGCAGATGTCTACGTATCGAAGCAATAGAGTTCAAATGCTTCTTAAAACGAGATATTGCATCTCATATCTGTATTTCATGATAAGATATAATATTCATTGCGAAGTGTTATGCATTCCTCGTCTACGATTCAAATGAATGTAAATGCGACACTTCCTTGCAAGGAAATACCGTTTGCAGATGTCTACGGATCGTAGCAATAGAGTTCTAATGCTTCTTAAAACGCGATATCGCATCTCATTTCTATGTTTCATGGTAAGATATAATACGATTTGCGAAGTGTTATGTATTCCTCGGCTACACTTCAAATGAATGTAAATGCGACACTTCTTTGCAAGGAAATAGCGATTGCAGATATCTACGTATCGTAGCAGTAGAGTTCTAATGCTTCTTAAAACGCGATATCGCATCTCATTTCTATGTTTCATGGTAAGATATAATATGATTTGCGGAGTGTTATGTATTCCTCGTCTACACTTCAAATGAATGTAAATGCGACACTTCCTTGCAAGGAAATAGCGTTTGCAAATGTCTACCTATCGTAGCAGTAGTGTTCTAATGCTTCTTAGAACGCGATATCGCATCTCATTTCTATGTTTCATGGTAAGATACAATATGATTTGCGAAGTGTTATGTATTCCTCGTCTACACTTCAAATGAATGTGAATGTGACACTTCCTCGCTGGGAAATAGCGTTTGCAGATGTCTACGTATCGAAGCAATAGAGTTCAAATGCTTCTTAAAACGAGATATTGCATCACATATCTATGATTCATGATAAGATATAATATTCATTGCGAAGTGTTATGCATTCCTCGTCTACGATTCAAATGAATGTAAATGCGACACTTCCTTGCAAGGAAATAGCGTTTGCAGATGTCTACGTATCGTAGCAATAGCGTTCTTATGATTCTTAAAACGCGATATCGCATCTCATTTCTATGTTTCATGGTAAGGTATAATATGATTTGCGAAGTGTTATGTATCCGTCGTCTACACTTCAAATGAATGTAAATGGGACACTTTCTCGCAAGGAACTAGCGTTTGCAGATGTCTACGTATCTTAGCAATATAGCTCTTATGATTCTTAAAACGCGATATCGCATCACATTTCTATGTTTCATGGTAAGATATAATATGATTTGCGGAGTGTTATGTATTCCTCGTCTACACTTCAAATGAATGTAAATGCAACACTTCCTTGCAAGGAAATAGCGTTTGCAGATGTCTACGGATCGTAGCAATAGAGTTCTAATGCTTCTTAAAACGAGATATTGCATCTCATATCTATATTTCATGATAAGATATAATATTCATTGCGAAGTGTTATGCATTCCTCGTCTACGATTCAAATGAATGTAAATGCGACACTTCCTTGCAAGGAAATAGCGATTGCAGATGTCTACGTATCGTAGCAGTAGAGTTCTTATGATTCTTAAAACGCGATATCGCATCTCATTTCTATGTTTCATGGTAAGATATAATCTGATTTGCGGAGTGTTATGCATTCCTCGTCTACGATTCAAATGAATGTAAATGCGACACTTCCTTGCAAGGAAATACCGTTTGCAGATGTCTACGGATCGTAGCAATAGAGTTCTAATGCTTCTTAAAACGCGATATCGTATCTCATTTCTATGTTTCATGGTAAGATATAATACGATTTGCGAAGTGTTATGTATTCCTCGGCTACACTTCAAATGAATGTAAATGCGACACTTCTTTGCAAGGAAATAGCGATTGCAGATGTCTACGTATCGTAGCAGTAGAGTTCTAATGCTTCTTAAAACGCGATATCGCATCTCATTTCTATGTTTCATGGTAAGATATAATATGATTTGCGGAGTGTTATGTATTCCTCGTCTACACTTCAAATGAATGTAAATGCGACACTTCCTTGCAAGGAAATAGCGTTTGCAAATGTCTACCTATCGTAGCAGTAGTGTTCTAATGCTTCTTAGAACGCGATATCGCATCTCATTTCTATGTTTCATGGTAAGATATAACACGATTTGCGAAGTGTTATGTATTCCTCGGCTACACATCAAATGAATGTAAATGCGACACTTCTTTGCAAGGAAATAGCGATTGCAGATGTCTACGTATCGTAGCAGTAGAGTTCTAGTGCTTCTTAAAAAGCGATATCGCATCTCATTTCTATGTTTCATGGTAAGATATAATCTGATTTGCGGAGTGTTATGCATTCCTCGTCTACGATTCAAATGAATGTAAATGCGACACTTCCTTGCAAGGAAATACCGTTTGCAGATGTCTACGGATCGTAGCAATAGAGTTCTAATGCTTCTTAAAACGCGATATCGCATCTCATTTCTATGTTTCATGGTAAGATATAATACGATTTGCGAAGTGTTATGTATTCCTCGGCTACACTTCAAATGAATGTAAATGCGACACTTCTTTGCAAGGAAATAGCGATTGCAGATGTCTACGTATCGTAGCAGTAGAGTTCTAATGCTTCTCAAAACGCGATATCGCATCTCATTTCTATGTTTCATGGTAAGATATAATATGATTTGCGAAGTGTTATGTATTCTTCGCCTACGATTCAAATGAATGTAAATGCAACACTTCCTTGCAAGGAAATAGCGTTTGCAGATGTCCACGTATCGTAGCAGTTGAGTTCTAATGCTTCTTAAAACGCGATATCGCACCTCATTTCTATGTTTCATGGTAAGATATAATATGATTTGCGAAGTGTTATGTATTCCTCGTCTACACGTCAAATGAATGTAAATGCGACACTTCCTTGCAAGGAAACAGCGTTTGCAGATGTCTACGTATCGTAGCAATAGAGTTCTTATGATTCTTAAAACGCGATATCGCATCTCATTTCTATGTTTCATGGTAAGGTATAATATGATTTGCGAAGTGTTATGTATCCGTCGTCTACACTTCAAATGAATGTAAATGCGACACTTTCTCGCAAGGAACTAGCGTTTGCAGATGTCTACGTATCTTAGCAATAGAGTTCTTATGATTCTTAAATCGCGATATCGCATCTCATTTCTATGTTTCATGGTAAGATATAATATGATTTGCGAAGTGTTATGCATTCCTCGTCTACGATTCAAATGAATGTAAATGCGACATTTCCTTGCTAGGAAATATCGTTTGCAGATGTCTACGTATCGTAGCAATAGAGTTCTAATGCTTCTTAAAACGCTATATCGCACCTCATTTCTATGTTTCATGGTAAGATACAATATGATTTGCGAAGTGTTATGTATTCCTCGTCTACACTTCAAATGAATGTGAATGCGACACTTCCTCGCTAGGAAATAGCGTTTGCATATGTCTACGTATCGAAGTAATAGAGTTCAAATGCTTCTTAGAACGAGATATTGCATCTCATATTTATGTTTCATGATAAGATATAATATTCATTGCGAAGTGTTATGCATTCCTCGCCTACGATTCAAATGAATGTAAATGCGACACTTCCTTGCAATGAAATAGCGTTTGCAGATGTCTATGTATCGTAGCAATAGAGTTCTAATGCTTCTTAAAACGCGATATCGTATCTCATTTCTATGTTTCATGGTAAGATATAATACGATTTGCGAAGTGTTATGTATTCCTCGGCTACACTTCAAATGAATGTAAATGCGACACTTCTGTGCAAGGAAATAGCGTTTGCAGATGACTACGTATCGTTGCAATAGAGTTCTCATGATTCTTAAAACGCGATATCGGATCTCATTTCTATGTTTCATGGTAAGATATAATCTGATTTGCGGAGTGTTATGCATTCCTCGTCTACGATTCAAATGAATGTAAATGCGACACTTCCTTGCAAGGAAATACCGTTTGCAGATGTCTACGGATCGTAGCAATAGAGTTCTAATGCTTCTTAAAACGCGATATCGTATCTCATTTCTATGTTTCATGGTAAGATATAATACGATTTGCGAAGTGTTATGTATTCCTCGGCTACACTTCAAATGAATGTAAATGCGACACTTCTTTGCAAGGAAATAGCGATTGCAGATGTCTACGTATCGTAGCAGTAGAGTTCTAATGCTTCTTAAAACGCGATATCGCATCTAATTTCTATGTTTCATGGTAAGATATAATATGATTTGCGGAGTGTTATGTATTCCTCGTCTACACTTCAAATGAATGTAAATGCGACACTTCCTTGCAAGGAAATAGCGTTTGCAAATGTCTACCTATCGTAGCAGTAGTATTCTAATGCTTCTTAGAACGCGATATCGCATCTCATTTCTATGTTTCATGGTAAGATACAATATGATTTGCGAAGTGTTATGTATTCCTCGTCTACACTTCAAATGAATGTGAATGCGACACTTCCTCGCTGGGAAATAGCGTTTGCAGATGTCTACGTATCGAAGCAATAGAGTTCAAATGCTTCTTAAAACGAGATATTGCATCACATATCTATGATTCATGATAAGATATAATATTCATTGCGAAGTGTTATGCATTCCTCGTCTACGATTCAAATGAATGTAAATGCGACACTTCCTTGCAAGGAAATAGCGTTTGCAGATGTCTACGTATCGTAGCAATAGAGTTCTAATGCTTCTTAAAACGCGATATCGCATCTCATTTCTATGTTTCATGGTAAGATATAACACGATTTGCGAAGTGTTATGTATTCCTTGGCTACACATCAAATGAATGTAAATGCGACACTTCTTTGCAAGGAAATAGCGATTGCAGATGTCTACGTATCGTAGCAGTAGAGTTCTAGTGCTTCTTAAAAAGCGATATCGCATCTCATTTCTATGTTTCATGGTAAGATATAATCTGATTTGCGGAGTGTTATGCATTCCTCGTCTACGATTCAAATGAATGTAAATGCGACACTTCCTTGCAAGGAAATACCGTTTGCAGATGTCTACGGATCGTAGCAATAGAGTTCTAATGCTTCTTAAAACGCGATATCGCATCTCATTTCTATGTTTCATGGTAAGATATAATACGACTTGCGAAGTGTTATGTATTCCTCGGCTACACTTCAAATGAATGTAAATGCGACACTTCTTTGCAAGGAAATAGCGATTGCAGATGTCTACGTATCGCAGCAGTAGAGTTCTAATGCTTCTCAAAACGCGATATCGCATCTCATTTCTATGTTTCATGGTAAGATATAATATGATTTGCGGAGTGTTATGTATTCCTCGTCTACACTTCAAATGAATGTAAATGCGACACTTCCTTGCAAGGAAATAGCGATTGCAGATGTCTACGTATCGTAGCAATAGAGTTCTTATGATTCTTAAAACGCGATATCGCATCTCATTTCTATGTTTCATGGTAAGATACAATATGATTTGCGAAGAGTTATGTATTCCTCGTCTACACTTCAAATGAATGTGAAGGCGACACTTCCTCGCTGGGAAATAGCGTTTGCAGGTGTCTACGTATCGAAGCAATAGAGTTCAAATGCTTCTTAAAACGAGATATTGCATCACATATCTATGATTCATGATAAGATATAATATTCATTGCGAAGTGTTATGCATTCCTCGTCAACGATTCAAATGAATGTAAATGCGACACTTCCTTGCAAGGAAATAGCGTTTGCAGATGTCTACGTATCGTAGCAGTTGAGTTCTAATGCTTCTTAAAACGCGATATCGCACCTCATTTCTATGTTTCATGGTAAGATATAATATGATTTGCGAAGTGTTATGTATTCCTCGTCTACACATCAAATGAATGTAAATGCGACACTTCCTTGCAAGGAAATAGCGTTTGCAGATGTCTACGTATCGTAGCAATATAGTTCTTATGATTCTTAAAACGCGATATCGCATCTCATTTCTATGTTTCATGGTAAGGTATAATATGATTTGCGAAGTGTTATGTATCCGTCGTCTACACTTCAAATGAATGTAAATGGGACACTTTCTCGCAAGGAACTAGCGTTTGCAGATGTCTACGTATCTTAGCAATATAGTTCTTATGATTCTTAAAACGCGATATCGCATCACATTTCTATGTTTCATGGTAAGATATAATATGACTTGCGGAGTGTTATGTATTCCTCGTCTACACTTCAAATGAATGTAAATGCGACACTTCCTTGCAAGGAAATACCGTTTGCAGATGTCTACGGATCGTAGCAATAGAGTTCTAATGCTTCTTAAAACGCGATATCGCATCTCATTTCTATGTTTCATGGTAAGATATAATACGATTTGCGAAGTGTTATGTATTCCTCGGCTACACTTCAAATGAATGTAAATGCGACACTTCTTTGCAAGGAAATAGCGATTAAAGATGTCTACGTATCGTAGCAGTAGAGTTCTAATGCTTCTTAAAACGCGATATCGCATCTCATTTCTATGTTTCATGGTAAGATATAATATGATTTGCGGAGTGTTATGTATTCCTCGTCTACACTTCAAATGAATGTAAATGCGACACTTCCTTGCAAGGAAATAGCGTTTGCAAATGTCTACCTATCGTAGCAGTAGTGTTCTTATGCTTCTTAGAACGCGATATCGCATCTCATTTCTATGTTTCATGGTAAGGTATAATATGATTTGCAAAGTGTTATGTATTCCTCGTCTACACTTCAAATGAATGTAAATGCGACACTTCCTTGCAAGGAAATAGCGTTTGCAGATGTCTACGTATCGTAGCAATAGAGTTCTAATGCTTCTTAAAACGCGATATCGCATCTCATTTCTATGTTTCATGGTAAGATATAATATGATTTGCGAAGTGTTATGTATTCCTCGACTACACTTCAAATGAATGTGAATGTGACACTTCCTCGCTAGGAAATAGCGTTTGCAGATGTCTGCGTATCGTAGCAGTAGAGTTCTAATGCTTCTTAAAACGCGATATCGCATCTCATTTCTATGTTTCATGGTAAAATACAATATGATTTGCGAAGTGTTATGTATTCCTCGTCGACACTTCAAATGAATGCGAATGCGACACTTCCTCGCTAGGAAACAGCGTTTGCAGATGTCTACGTATCGAAGCAACAGAGATCAAATGCTTCTTAAGACGAGATATTGCATCTCATATCTATGTTTCATGATAAGATATAATATTCATTGCGAAGTGTTATGCATTCCTCGTCTACGATTCAAATGAATGTAAATGCGACACTTCCTTGCAAGGAAATGGCGTTTGCAGATGTCTACGTATCGTAGCAATAGAGTCCTTATGATTCTTAAAACACGATATCGCATCTCATTTCTATGCTTCATGGTAAGGTATAATATGATTTGCGAACTGTTATGTATCCGTCGTCTACACTTCAAATGAATGTAAATGCGACACTTCCTTGCAAGGATATAGCGTTTGCAGATGTCTACGTATCGAAGCAATAGAGTTCAAATGCTTCTTAAAACGAGATATTGCATCTCATATCTATATTTCATGATAAGATATAATATTCATTGCGAAGTGTTATGCATTCCTCGTCTACGATTCAAATGAATGTAAATGCGACACTTCCTTGCAGGGAAATAGCGATTGCAGATGTCTACGTATCGTAGCAGTAGAGTTCTTATGATTCTTAAAACGCGATATCGCATCTCATTTCTATGTTTCATGGTAAGATATAATATGATTTGCGAAGTGTTATGTATTCTTCGTCTACATATCAAATGAATGTAAATGAGACACTTCCTTGCAAGGAAATAGCGTTTGCAGATGTCTACGTATCGTAGCAATAGAGTTCTTATGATTCTTAAAAAGCGATATCGCATCTCATTTCTGTGTTTCATGGTAAAGTATAATATGATTTGCGAAGTGTTATGTATCCGTCGTCTACACTTCAAATGAATGTAAATGCGACACTTTCTTGCAAGGAAATAGCGTTTGCAGATGTCTACGTATCGTAGCAATAGAGTTCTAATGCTTCTTAAAACGCGATATCGCATCTCATTTCTATGTTTCATGGTAAGATATAATATGATTTGCGAAGTGTTATGTATTCCTCGTCTACACTTCAAATGAATGTGAATGTGACACTTCCTCGCTAGGAAATAGCGTTTGCAGATGTCTGCGTATCGTAGCAGTAGAGTTCTAATGCTTCTTAAAACGCGATATCGCATCTCATTTCTATGTTTCATGGTAAGATATAATACGATTTGCGAAGTGTTATGTATTCCTAGGCTACACTTCAAATGAATGTGAATGCGACACTTCCTCGCTGGGAAATAGCGTTTGCAGATGTCTACGTATCGAAGCAATAGGGTTCAAATGCTTCTTAAAACGAGATATTGCATCACATATCTATGTTTCATGATAAGATATAATATTCATTGCGAAGTGTTATGCATTCCTCGTCTACGATTCAAATGAATGTAAATGCGACACATCCTTGAAAGGAAATAACGTTTGCAGATGTCTACGTATCGTAGCAATAGAGTTCTAATGCTTCTTAAAACGCGATATCGCATCTCATTTCTATGTTTCATGGTAAGATATAATGTGATTTGCGAAGTGTTATGTATTCCTCGTCTACACTTCAAATGAATGTGAATGTGACACTTCCTCGCTAGGAAATAGCGTTTGCAGATGTCTGCGTATCGTAGCAGTAGTGTTCTAATGCTTCTTAAAATGCGATATCGCAATTCATTTCTACGTTTCATGATAAGATATAATATTCATTGCGAAGTGTTATGCATTCCTCGTCTACGATTCAAATGAATGTAAATGCGACACTTCCTTGCAAGGAAATAGCGTTTGCAGATGTCTACGTATCGTAGCAATAGAGTTCTTATGATTCTTAATACGCGATATCGCATCTCATTTCTATGCTTCATGGTAAGGTATAATATGATTTGCGAACTGTTATGTATCCGTCGTCTACACTTCAAATGAATGTAAATGCGACACTTCCTTGCAAGGATATAGCGTTTGCAGATGTCTACGTATCGAAGCAATAGAGTTCAAATGCTTCTTAAAACGAGATATTGCATCTCATATCTATATTTCATGATAAGATATAATATTCATTGCGAAGTGTTATGCATTCCTCGTCTACGATTCAAATGAATGTAAATGCGACACTTCCTTGCAAGGAAATAGCGATTGCAGATGTCTACGTATCGTAGCAGTAGAGTTCTTATGATTCTTAAAACGCGATATCGCATCTCATTTCTATGTTTCATGGTAAGATATAATATGATTTGCGAAGTGTTATGTATTCTTCGTCTACATATCAAATGAATGTAAATGAGACACTTCCTTGCAAGGAAATAGCGTTTGCAGATGTCTACGTATCGTAGCAATAGAGTTCTTATGATTCTTAAAAAGCGATATCGCATCTCATTTCTATGTTTCATGGTAAAGTATAATATGATTTGCGAAGTGTTATGTATCCGTCGTCTACACTTCAAATGAATGTAAATGCGACACTTTCTTGCAAGGAAATAGCGTTTGCAGATGTCTACGTATCGTAGCAATAGAGTTCTAATGCTTCTTAAAACGCGATATCGCATCTCATTTCTATGTTTCATGGTAAGATATAATATGATTTGCGAAGTGTTATGTATTCCTCGTCTACACATCAAATGAATGTAAATGCGACACTTCCTTGCAAGGAAACAGCGTTTGCTGATGTCTACGTATCGTAGCAATAGAGTTCTTATGATTCTTAAAACGCGATATCGCATCACATTTCTATGTTTCATGGTAAGATATAATATGATTTGCGGAGTGTTATGTATTCCTCGTCTACACTTCAAATGAATGTAAATGCGACACTTCCTTGCAAGGAAATAGCGTTTGCAGATGTCTACGGATCGTAGCAATAGAGTTCTAATGCTTCTTAAAACGCGATATCGCATCTCATTTCTATGTTTCATGGTAAGATATAACACGATTTGCGAAGTGTTATGTATTCCTCGGCTACACATCAAATGAATGTAAATGCGACACTTCTTTGCAAGGAAATAGCGATTGCAGATGTCTACGTATCGTAGCAGTAGAGTTCTAGTGCTTCTTAAAAAGCGATATCGCATCTCATTTCTATGTTTCATGGTAAGATATAATCTGATTTGCGGAGTGTTATGCATTCCTCGTCTACGATTCAAATGAATGTAAATGCGACACTTCCTTGCAAGGAAATACCGTTTGCAGATGTCTACGGATCGTAGCAATAGAGTTCTAATGCTTCTTAAACGCGATATCGCATCTCATTTCTATGTTTCATGGTAAGATATAATACGATTTGCGAAGTGTTATGTATTCCTCGGCTACACTTCAAATGAATGTAAATGCGACACTTCTTTGCAAGGAAATAGCGATTGCAGATGTCTACGTATCGTAGCAGTAGAGTTCTAATGCTTCTTAAAACGCGATATCGCATCTCATTTCTATGTTTCATGGTAAGATATAATATGATTTGCGGAGTGTTATGTATTCCTCGTCTACACTTCAAATGAATGTAAATGCGACACTTCCTTGCAAGGAAATAGCGTTTGCAAATGTCTACCTATCGTAGCAGTAGTGTTCTAATGCTTCTTAGAACGCGATATCGCATCTCATTTCTATGTTTCATGGTAAGATACAATATGATTTGCGAAGTGTAATGTATTCCTCGTCTACACTTCAAATGAATGTGAATGCGACACTTCCTCGCTAGGAAATAGCGTTTGCAGATGTCTACGTATCGGAGCAATAGAGTTCAAATGCTTCTCAAAACGCGATATCGCATCTCATTTCTATGTTTCATGGTAAGATATAATCCGATTTGCGAAGTGTTATGTATTCCTCGGCTACAATTCAAATGAATGTAAATGCGACACTTCTTTGCAAGGAAATAGCGATTGCAGATGTCTACGTATCGTAGCAATAGAGTTCTTATGATTCTTAAAACGCGATATCGCATCTCATTTCTATGTTTCATGGTAAGATACAATATGATTTGCGAAGTGTTATGTATTCCTCGTCTACACTTCAAATGAATGTGAAGGCGACACTTCCTCGCTGGGAAATAGCGTTTGCAGGTGTCTACGTATCGAAGCAATAGAGTTCAAATGCTTCTTAAAACGAGATATTGCATCACATATCTATGATTCATGATAAGATATAATATTCATTGCGAAGTGTTATGCATTCCTCGTCTACGATTCAAATGAATGTAAATGCGACACTTCCTTGCAAGGAAATAGCGTTTGCAGATGTCTACGTATCGTAGCAGTTGAGTTCTAATGCTTCTTAAAACGCGATATCGCACCTCATTTCTATGTTTCATGGTAAGATATAATATGATTTGCGAAGTGTTATGTATTCCTCGTCTACACATCAAATGAATGTAAATGCGACACTTCCTTGCAAGGAAATAGCGTTTGCAGATGTCTACGTATCGTAGCAATATAGTTCTTATGATTCTTAAAACGCGATATCGCATCCCATTTCTATGTTTCATGGTAAGGTATAATATGATTTGCGAAGTGTTATGTATCCGTCGTCTACACTTCAAATGAATGTAAATGGGACACTTTCTCGCAAGGAACTAGCGTTTGCAGATGTCTACGTATCGAAGCAATAGAGTTTTAATGCTTCTTAAAACGCGATATCGCATCTCATTTCTATGTTTCATGGTAAGATGTAATATGATTTGCGGAGTGTTATGTATTCCTCGTCTACACTTCAAATGAATGTAAATGCGACACTTCCTTGCAAGGAAATAGCGTTTGCAAATGTCTACCTATCGTAGCAGTAGTGTTCTAATGCTTCTTAGAACGCGATATCGCATCTCATTTCTATGTTTCATGGTAAGATACAATATGATTTGCGAAGTGTAATGTATTCCTCGTCTACACTTCAAATGAATGTGAATGCGACACTTCCTCGCTAGGAAATAGCGTTTGCAGATGTCTACGTATCGGAGCAATAGAGTTCAAATGCTTCTCAAAACGCGATATCGCATCTCATTTCTATGTTTCATGGTAAGATATAATCCGATTTGCGAAGTGTTATGTATTCCTCGGCTACAATTCAAATGAATGTAAATGCGACACTTCTTTGCAAGGAAATAGCGATTGCAGATGTCTACGTATCGTAGCAATAGAGTTCTTATGATTCTTAAAACGCGATATCGCATCTCATTTCTATGTTTCATGGTAAGATACAATATGATTTGCGAAGTGTTATGTATTCCTCGTCTACACTTCAAATGAATGTGAAGGCGACACTTCCTCGCTGGGAAATAGCGTTTGCAGGTGTCTACGTATCGAAGCAATAGAGTTCAAATGCTTCTTAAAACGAGATATTGCATCACATATCTATGATTCATGATAAGATATAATATTCATTGCGAAGTGTTATGCATTCCTCGTCTACGATTCAAATGAATGTAAATGCGACACTTCCTTGCAAGGAAATAGCGTTTGCAGATGTCTACGTATCGTAGCAGTTGAGTTCTAATGCTTCTTAAAACGCGATATCGCACCTCATTTCTATGTTTCATGGTAAGATATAATATGATTTGCGAAGTGTTATGTATTCCTCGTCTACACATCAAATGAATGTAAATGCGACACTTCCTTGCAAGGAAATAGCGTTTGCAGATGTCTACGTATCGTAGCAATATAGTTCTTATGATTCTTAAAACGCGATATCGCATCTCATTTCTATGTTTCATGGTAAGGTATAATATGATTTGCGAAGTGTTATGTATCCGTCGTCTACACTTCAAATGAATGTAAATGGGACACTTTCTCGCAAGGAACTAGCGTTTGCAGATGTCTACGTATCGAAGCAATAGAGTTTTAATGCTTCTTAAAACGCGATATCGCATCTCATTTCTATGTTTCATGGTAAGATGTAATATGATTTGCGAAGTGTTATGTATTCCTCGTCTACACTTCAAATTAATGTAAATGCGACACCTCCTTGTAAGGAAATTGCGTTTGCAGATGTCTACGTATCGAAGCAATAGAGTTCAAATGCTTCTTAAAACGAGATACTGCATCTCATATCTATGCTTCATGATAAGATATAATATTCATTGCGAAGTGTTATGCTTTTCCTCGTCTACGGTTCAAATGAATGTAAATGCGACACTTCCTTGCAAGGAAATAGCGTTTGCAGATGTCTACGTATCGTAGCAATGGATTTCTGATGCTTCTTAAAACGCGATATCGCATCTCATTTCTATGTTTTATGGTAAGATATAATATGATTTGCGAAGTGTTACGTATTCCTCGTCTACACTTCAAATGAATGTAAATGCGACACTTCCTTGCAAGGAAATAGCGTTTGCAGATGTCTACGTATCGAAGCAATAGTGTTCAAATGCTTCTTAAAACGAGATATTGCATCTCATATCTATGCTTCATGATAAGATATAATATTCATTGCGAAGTGTTATGCTTTTCCTCGTCTACGGTTCAAATGAATGTAAATGCGACACTTCCTTGCAAGGAAATAGCGTTTGCAGATGTCTACGTATCGTAGCAATAGAGTTCATATGATTCTTAAAACGCGATATCGCATCTCATTTCTATGTTTCATGGTAAGATATAACATGATTTGCGAAGTGTTATGTATTCCTCGTCTACACTTCAAATGAATGTGAATGCCATACTTCCTCGCTAGGAAATAGCGTTTGCAGATGTCTACGTATCGTAGCAATAGCTTTCTAATGCTTCCTAAAACGCGATATCGCATCTCATTTCTATGTTTCATGGTAAGATAAAACATGAATTGCGAAGCGTTATGTATTCCTCGTCTACACTTCAAATGAATGTAAATGCGACACTTCCTTGCTAGGAAATAGCGTCTGCAGATGTCTAGGTATCGTAGCAATAGAGTTTTAATGCTTCTTAAAACGCGATATCGCATCTCATTTCTATGTTTCATGGTAAGATGTAATATGATTTGCGAAGTGTTATGTATTCCTTGTCTACACTTCAAATTAATGTAAATGCGACACTTCCTTGTAAGGAAATTGCGTTTGCAGATGTCTACGTATGGAAGCAATAGGGTTCAAATGCTTCTTAAAACGAGATACTGCACCTCATATCTATGTTTCATGATAAGATATAATATTCATTGCGAAGTGTTATGCATTCCTCGTCTACGATTCAAATGAAAGTAAATGCGACACTTCCATGCAAGGAAATAGCGTTTGCAGATGTCCACGTATTGAAGCAATAGAGTTCAAATGCTTCTTAAAACGAGATATTGCATCTCATATCTGTGCTTCATGATAAGATATAATATTCATTGCGAAGTGTTATGCTTTTCCTCGTCTACGGTTCAAATGAATGTAAATGCGACACTTCCTTGCTGGGAAATAGCGTCTGCAGATGTCTAGGTATCGTAGCAATAGTGTTTTAATGCTTCTTAAAACGCGATATCGCATCTCATTTCTATGTTTCATGGTAAGTTGTAATATGATTTGCGAAGTGTTATGTATTCCTCGTCTACACTTCAAATGAATGTAAATGCGACACTTCCTTGCAAGGAAATAGCGTTTGCAGATGTCTACGTATCGTAGCAATGGATTTCTGATGCTTATTAAAACGCGATATCGCATCTCATTTCTATGATTTATGGTAAGATATAATATGATTTGCGAAGTGTTATGTATTCCTCGTCTACACTTCAAATGAATGTAAATGCGACACTTCCTTGCATGGAAATAGCGTTTGCAGATGTCTACGTATCGAAGCAATAGAGTTCAAATGCTTCTTAAAACGAGATACTGCATCTCATATCTATGTTTTATGATCAGATATAATATTCATAGCGAAGTGTTATGCATTCCTCGACTACGATTCAAATCAATGTAAATGCGACACTTCCTTGCAAGGAAATAGCGTTTGCAGATGTCTACGTATCGTAGCAATAGATTTCTAATGCTTCTTAAAACGCGATATCGCATCTCATTTCTATGTTTCATGGTAAGATATAATATGATTTGCGAAGTGTTATGTATTCCTCGTCTACACTTCAAATGAATGTAAATGCGACACTTCCTTGCTAGGAAATAGCGCCTGCAGATGTCTACGTATCGAAGCAATAGAGTTTAAATGCTTCTTAGAACGAGATACTGCATCTCATATCTATGTTTTATGATACGATATAATATTCATAGCGAAGTGTTATGCACTCCTCGGCTACGATTCCAATGAATGTAAATGCGACACTTCCTTGCAAGGAAATAGCGTTTGCAGATGTCTACGTATCGTAGCAATAGATTTCTAATGCTTCTTAAAACGCGATATCGCATCTCATTTCTATGTTTCATGGTAAGATATAATATTATTTGCGAAGTGTCATGTATTCCTCGTCTACACTTCAAATGAATGTAAATGCGACTCTTCCTTGCTAGGAAATAGCGTTTGCAGATGTCTACGTATCGAAGCAATAGAGTTCAAATGCTTCTTAAAACGAGATATTGCATCTCATATCTATGTTTCATGATAAGATATAATATACATTGCGAAGTGTTATGCATTCCACGTCTACGATTCAAATGAAAGTAAATGCGACACTTCCTTGCAAGGAAATAGCGTTTGCGGATGTCTACGTATCGTAGCAATAGATTTCTAATGCTTCTTAAAACGCGATATCGCATCTCATATCTATGTTTCATGGTAAGATATAATATGATTTGCGAAGTGTTATGTATTCCTCGTCTACACCTCAAATGAATGTAAACGCGACACTTCCTTGCAGGGAAATAGCGTTTGCAGATGTCTACGTATCTAAGCAATAGAGTTCAAATGCTTCTTAAAACGAGATATTGCATCTCATATCTATGTTTCATGATAAGATATAATATTCATTGCGAAGTGTTATGCATTCCTCGTCTAGGATTCAAATGAATGTAAATGCGACACTTCCTTGCAAGGAAATAGCGTTTGCAGATGTCTACGTATCGAAGCAATAGTGTTCTAAAGCTTCTTAAATCGCGATATCGCATCTCATTTCTATGTTTCATGGTAAGATATAATACGATTTGCGAAGTATCACGTATTCCCCGTCTACACTTCAAATGAATGTAAATGCGACACTTCCTTGCAAGGAAATAGCGTTTGCAGATGTCTACGTATCGTAGCAATAGAGTTCTAATGCTTCTTAAAACGCGATATCGCATCTCATTTCTATGTTTCATGGTAAGATATTATATGATTTGCGAAGTGTTATGTATTCCTCGTCTACACTTCAAATGAATGTAAATGCGACACTCGCTCGCTAGGAAATAGCGTTTGCAGATGTCTACGTATCGTAGCAATGGATTTCTGATGCTTCTTAAAACGCGATATCGCACCTCATTTCTATGTTTTATGGTAAGATATAATATGATTTGCGAAGTGTTATGTATTCCTCGTCTACACTTCAAATGAATGTAAATGCGACACTTCCTTGCAAGGAAATAGCGTTTGCAGATGTCTACGTATCGTAGCAATGGATTTCTGATGCTTCTTAAAACGCGATATCGCATCTCATTTATATGTTTTATGGTAAGATATAATATGATTTGCGAAGTGTTATGTATTCCTCGTCTACGCTTCAAATGAATGTAAATGCGACACTTCCTTGCAAGGAAATAGCGTTTGCAGATGTCTACGTATCGAAGCAATAGAGTTCAAATGCTTCTTAAAACGAGATACTGCATCTCATATCTATGTTTCATGATAAGATATAATATTCAATGCGAAGTGTTATGCATTCCTCGTCTACGATTCAAATGAAAGTAAATGCGACACTTCCTTGCAAGGAAATAGCGTTTGCAGATGTCTACGTATCGAAGCAATAGAGTTCAAATGCTTCTTAAAACGAGATATTGCATCTCATATCTATGTTTCTTGATAAGATATAATATTCATTGCGAATTATTATGTATTCCTCGTCTAGACTTCAAATGAATGTAAATGCGACACTTCCTTGCCAGGCTATAGCGTCTGCAGATGTCTAGGTATCGTAGCAATAGAGTTCTAATTCTTCTTAAAACGCGATATCGCATCTCATTTCTATGTTTCATGGTAAGATGTAATATGATTTGCGAAGTGTTATGTATTCCTCGTCTACATTTCAAATGAATGTAAATGCCACACTTCCTAGCAAGGAAATAGCGCTTGCAGATGTCTACGTATCGAAGCAATAGAGTTCAAATGCTTCTTAAAACGAGATATTGCATCTCATATCTATGTTTCATGATAAGATATAATATTCATTGCGAATTATTATGTATTCCTCGTCTAGACTTCAAATGAATGTAAATGCGACACTTCCTTGCCAGGAAATAGCGTCTGCAGATGTCTAGGTATCGTAGCAATAGTGTTCTAATGCTTCTTAAAACGCGATATCGCATCTCATTTCTATGTTTCATGGTAAGATGTAATATGATTTGCGAAGTGTCATGTATTCCTCGTCTACACTTCAAATGAATGTAAATGCGACACTTCCTTGCTAGGAAATAGCGTCTGCAGATGTCTACGTATCGAAGCAATAGAGATTAAATGCTTCTTAAAACGAGATACTGCATCTCATATCTATGTTTTATGATAAGATATAATATTCATAGCGAAGTGTTATGCATTCCTCGACTACGATTCAAATGAATGTAAATGCGACACTTCCTTGCAAGGAAATAGCGTTTGCAGATGTCTACGTATCGTAGCAGTAGAGTTCTAATGCTTCTTAAAACGCGATATCGCATCTCATTTCTATGTTTCATGGTAAGATATAATACGATTTGCGAAGTGTTATGTATTCCTCGGCTACACTTCAAATGAATGTGAATGCGACACTTCCGCGCTGGGAAATAGCGTTTGCAGATGTCTACGTATCGAAGCAATAGGGTTCAAATGCTTCTTAAAACGAGATATTGCATCACATATCTATGTTTCATGATAAGATATAATATTCATTGCGAAGTGTTATGCATTCCTCGTCTACGATTCAAATGAATGTAAATGCGACACATCCTTGAAAGGAAATAACGTTTGCAGATGTCTACGTATCGTAGCAATAGAGTTCTAATGCTTCTTAAAACGCGATATCGCATCTCATTTCTATGTTTCATGGTAAGATGTAATATGATTTGCGAAGTGTCATGTATTCCTCGTCTACACTTCAAATGAATGTAAATGCGACACTACCTTGCTAGGAAATAGCGTCTGCAGATGTCTACGTATCGAAGCAATAGAGTTTAAATGCTTCTTAAAACGAGATACTGCATCTCATATCTATGTTTTATGATAAGATATAATATTCATAGCGAAGTGTTATGCATTCCTCGACTACGATTCAAATGAATGTAAATGCGACACTTCCTTATAAGGAAATTGCGTTTGCAGATGTCTACGTATCGTAGCAATAGATTTCTAATGCTTCTTAAAACGCGATATCGCATCTCAATTCTATGTTTCATGGTAAGATGTAATATGATTTGCGAAGTGTTATGTATTCCTCGTCTACACTTCAAATGAATGTAAATGCGACACTTCCTTGCTAGGAAATAGCGTCTGCAGATGTCTAGGTATAGTAGCAATAGAGTTTTAATGCTTCTTAAAACGCGATATCGCATCTCATTTCTATGTTTCATGGTAAGATGTAATATGATTTGCGAAGTGTTATGTATTCCTCGTCTACACTTCAAATTAATGTAAATGCGACACTTCCTTGTAAGGAAATTGCGTTTGCAGATGTCTACGTATCGAAGCAATAGAGTTCAAATGCTTCTTAAAACGAGATACTGCATCTCATATCTATGTTTCATGATAAGATATAATATTCATTGCGAAGTGTTATGCATTCCACGTCTACGATTCAAATGAAAGTAAATGCGACACTTCCTTGCAAGGAAATAGCGTTTGCAGATGTCTACGTATCGAAGCAATAGAGTTCAAATGCTTCTTAAAACGAGATATTGCATCTCATATCTATGTTTCATGATAAGATATAATATTCATTGCGAAGTGTTATGCTTTTCCTCGTCTACGGTTCAAATGAATGTAAATGCGACACTTCCTTGCAAGGAAATAGCGTTTGCAAATGTCTACCTATCGTAGCAATAGTGTTCTAATTCTTCATAAAACGCGATATCGCATCTCATTTCTATGTTTCATGGTAAGGTATAATATGATTTGCGAAGTGTTATGTATTCCACGTCTACACTTCAAATGAATGTAAATACGACACTTCCTTGCAAGGAAATAGCGTTTGCAGATGTCTACGTATCGTAGCAATGGATTTCTGATGCTTCTTAAAACGCGATATCGCATCTCATTTCTATGTTTTATGGTAAGATATAATATGATTTGCGAAGTGTTATGTATTCCTCGTCTACGCTTCAAATGAATGTAAATGCGACACTTCCTTGCAAGGAAATAGCGTTTGCAGATGTCTACGTATCGAAGCAATAGAGTTCAAATGCTTCTTAAAACGAGATACTGCATCTCATATCTATGTTTCATGATAAGATATAATATTCAATGCGAAGTGTTATGCATTCCTCGTTTACGATTCAAATGAAAGTAAATGCGACACTTCCTTGCAAGGAATTAGCGTTTGCAGATGTCTACGTATCGTAGCAATGGATTTCTGATGCTTCTTAAAACGCGATATCGCATCTCATTTCTATGTTTTATGGTAAGATATAATATGATTTGCGAAGTGTTATGCATTCCTCGTCTACACTTCAAATGAATGTAAATGCGACACTTCCTTGCAAGGAAATAGCGTTTGCAGATGTCTACGTATCGAAGCAATAGAGTTCGAATGCTTCTTAAAACGAGATATTGCATCTCATATCTATGTTTCATGATAAGATATAATATTCATTGCGAATTATTATGTATTCCTCGTCTAGACTTCAAATGAATGTAAATGCGACACTTCCTTGCCAGGAAATAGCGTCTGCAGATGTCTAGGTATCGCAGCAATAGTGTTCTAATGCTTCTTAAAACGCGATATCGCATCTCATTTCTATGTTTCATGGTAAGATGTAATATGATTTGCGAAGTGTCATGTATTCCTCGTCTACACTTCAAATGAATGTAAATGCGACACTTCCTTGCTAGGAAATAGCGTCTGCAGATGTCTAGGTATCGTAGCAATAGAGTTCAAATGCTTCTTAAAACGAGATATTGCATCTCATATCTATGTTTCATGATAGGATATAATATTCATTGCGAATTGTTATGCATTCCTCGTCTACGATTCAAACGAATGTAAATGCGACACTTCCTTGCAAGGAATGGATTTCTGATGCTTCTTAAAACACGATATCGCATCTCATTTCTATGTTTTATGGTAAGATATAATATGATTTGCGAAGTGTTATGTATTCCTTGTCTACACTTCAAATGAATGTAAATGCGACACTTCCTTGCAAGGAAATAGCGTTTGCAGATGTCTACGTATCGAAGCAATAGAGTTCAAATGCTTCTTAAAACGAGATATTGCATCTCATATCTATGTTTCATGATAAGATATAATATTCATTGCGAAGTGTTATGCTTTTCCTCGTCTACGGTTCAAATGAATGTAAATGCGACACTTCCTAGCAAGGAAATAGCGTTTGCAAATGTCTACCTATCGTAGCAATAGTGTTCTAATTCTTCTTAAAACGCGATATCGCATCTCATTTCTATGTTTCATGGTAAGGTATAATATGATTTGCGAAGTGTTATGTATTCCTCGTCTACACTTCAATTGAATGTAAATGCGACACTTCCTTGCTAGGAAATAGAGTTTGCAGTTGTCTACGTATCGTAGCAATAGATTTCTAATGCTTCTTAAAACGCGATATCGCATCTCATTTCTATGTTTCATGGTAAGATATAATATGATTTGCGAAGTGTCATGTCTTCCTCGTCTACACTTCAAATGAATGTAAATGCGACACTTCCTTGCGGGGAAATAGCGTCTGCAGATGTCTAGGTATCGTAGCAATAGGGTTCTAATGCTTCCTAAAACGCGATATCGCATCTCATTTCTATGTTTCATGGTAAGATGTAATATGATTTGCGAAGTGTTATGTATTCCTCGTCTACACTTCAAATGAATGTAAATGCGATGCTTCCTTGCAAGGAAATAGCGTTTGCAAATGTCTACGTATCGAAGCAATAGAGTTCAAATGCTTCTTAAAACGAGATACTGCATCTCATATCTATGTTTCATGGTAAGATATAATATTCATTGCGAATTGCTACGCATTCCTCGCCTACGATTCAAATGAATGTAAATGCGACACTTCCTGGCAAGGAAATAGCGTTTGCAGATGTCTACGTATCGTAGCAATAGAGTTCTTATGATTCTTAAAAAGCGATATCGCATCTCATTTCTATGTTTCATGGTAAGGTATAATATGATTTGCGAAGTGTTATGTATTCCTCGTCTACACTTCAAATGAATGTGAATGCGACACTTCCTCGCTAGGAAATAGCGTTTGCAGATGTCTACGTATCGAAGCAACAGAGTTCAAATGCTTCTTAAAACGAGATATTGCATCTCATATCTATGTTTCATGATAAGATATAGTATTCATTGCGAAGTGTTATGCATTCCTCGTCTACGATTCAAATGAATGTAAATGCGACACTTCCTTGCTAGGAAATAGCGTTTGCAGATGTCTACGTATCGAAGCAATAGGGTTCTAATGCTTCTTAAAACGCGATATCGCATCTCATTTCTATGTTTCATGGTAAGATATAATATGATTTTCGAAGTGTTATGTATTCCTCGTCTACACTTCAAATGAATGTAAATGCGACACTTCCTTGCAAGGAAATAGCGTTTGCAGATGTCTACGTATCGTAGCAATAGCTTTCTAATGCTTCTTAAAACGCGATATCGCATCTCATTGCTATGTACCATGGTAAGATATAAGATGATTTGCTAAGTGTCATGTATTCCTCGTCTACACTTCAAATGAATGTAAATGCGACACTTCCTTGTTAGGAAATAGCGTCTGCAGATATCTGGGTATCGTAGCAATAGAGTTCTAGTGCTTCTTAAAACGCGATATCGCATCTCATTTCTACGTTTCATGGTAAGATGTATTATGATTTGTGAAGTGTTATGCATTCCTCGTCTACGATTCAAATGAATGTAAATGCGACACTTCCTTGCAAGGAAATAGCGTTTGCAGATGTCTACGTATCGCAGCAATAGGGTTCTTATGATTCTTAAAAAGCGATATCGCATCTCATTTCTATGTTTCATGGTAAGGTATAAAATGATTTGCGAAGTGTTATGTATTCCTCGTCTACACTTCAAATGAATGTAAATGCGACTCTTCCTTGCTAGGAAATAGCGTTTGCAGATGTCTACGTATCGAAGCAATAGAGTTCAAATGCTTCTTAAAACGAGATATTGCATCTCATATCTATGTTTCATGATAAGATATAATATTCATTGCGAATTATTATGTATTCCTCGTCTAGACTTCAAATGAATGTAAATGCGACACTTCCTTGCCAGGAAATAGCGTCTGCAGATGTCTAGGTATCGTAGCAATAGTGTTCTAATGCTTCTTAAAACGCGATATCGCATCTCATTTCTATGTTTCATGGTAAGATGTAATATGATTTGCGAAGTGTCATGTATTCCTCGTCTACACTTCAAATGAATGTAAATGCGACACTTCCTTGCTAGGAAATAGCGTCTGCAGATGCCCACGTATCGAAGCAATAGAGTTTAAATGCTTCTTAAAACGAGATACTGCATCTCATATCTATGTTTTATGATAAGATATAATATTCATAGCGAAGTGTTATGCATTCCTTGACTACGATTCAAATGAATGTAAATGCGACACTTCCTTGCAAGGAAATAGCGTTTGCAGATGTCTACGTATCGTAGCAAATGATTTCTAATGCTTCTTAAAACGCGATATCGCATCTCATTTCTATGTTTCATGGTAAGATGTAATATGATTTGCGAAGTGTTATGTATTCCTCGTCTACACTTCAAATGAATGTAAATGCGACACTTCCTTGCTAGGAAATAGCGTCTGCAGATGTCTAGGTATCGTAGCAATAGAGTTTTAATGCTTCTTAAAACGCGATATCGCATCTCATTTCTATGTTTCATGGTAAGATGTAATATGATTTGCGAAGTGTTATGTATTCCTCGTCTACACTTCAAATTAATGTAAATGCGACACTTCCTTGTAAGGAAATTGCGTATGCAGATGTCTACGTATCGAAGCAATAGAGTTCAAATGCTTCTTAAAACGAGATACTGCATCTCATATCTATGTTTCATGATAAGATATAATATTCATTGCGAAGTGTTATGCATTCCTCGTCTACGATTCAAATGAAAGTAAATGCGACACTTCCTTGCAAGGAAATAGCGTTTGCAGATGTCTACGTATCGAAGCAATAGTGTTCAAATGCTTCTTGAAACGAGATATTGCATCTCATATCTATGTTTCATGATAAGATATAATATTCATTGCGAAGTGTTATGCTTTTCCTCGTCTACGGTTCAAATGAAAGTAAATGCGACACTTCCTTGCAAGGAAATAGCGTTTGCAAATGTCTACCTATCGTGGCAATAGTGTTCTAATTCTTCTTAAAACGCGATATCGCATCTCATTTCTATGTTTCATGGTAAGGTATAATATGATTTGCGAAGTGTTATGTATTCCTCGTCTACACTTCAAATGAATGTAAATGCGACACTTCCTTGCAAGGAAATAGCGTTTGCAGATGTCTACGTATCGTAGCAATGGATTTCTGATGCTTCTTAAAACGCGATATCGCATCTCATTTATATGTTTTATGGTAAGATATAATATGATTTGCGAAGTGTTATGTATTCCTCGTCTACGCTTCAAATGAATGTAAATGCGACACTTCCTTGCAAGGAAATAGCGTTTGCAGATGTCTACGTATCGAAGCAATAGAGTTCAAATGCTTCTTAAAACGAGATACTGCATCTCATATCTATGTTTCATGATAAGATATAATATTCAATGCGAAGTGTTATGCATTCCTCGTCTACGATTCAAATGAAAGTAAATGCGACACTTCCTTGCAAGGAAATAGCGTTTGCAGATGTCTACGTATCGAAGCAATAGAGTTCAAATGCTTCTTAAAACGAGATATTGCATCTCATATCTATGTTTCTTGATAAGATATAATATTCATTGCGAATTATTATGTATTCCTCGTCTAGACTTCAAATGAATGTAAATGCGACACTTCCTTGCCAGGCTATAGCGTCTGCAGATGTCTAGGTATCGTAGCAATAGAGTTCTAATTCTTCTTAAAACGCGATATCGCATCTCATTTCTATGTTTCATGGTAAGATGTAATATGATTTGCGAAGTGTTATGTATTCCTCGTCTATATTTCAAATGAATGTAAATGCGACACTTCCTAGCAAGGAAATAGCGCTTGCAGATGTCTACGTATCGAAGCAATAGAGTTCAAATGCTTCTTAAAACGAGATATTGCATCTCATATCTATGTTTCATGATAAGATATAATATTCATTGCGAATTATTATGTATTCCTCGTCTAGACTTCAAATGAATGTAAATGCGACACTTCCTTGCCAGGAAATAGCATCTGCAGATGTCTAGGTATCGTAGCAATAGTGTTCTAATGCTCCTTAAAACGCGATATCGCATCTCATTTCTATGTTTCATGGTAAGATGTAATATGATTTGCGAAGTGTCATGTATTCCTCGTCTACACTTCAAATGAATGTAAATGCGACACTTCCTTGCTAGGAAATGGCGTCTGCAGATGTCTACGTATCGAAGCAATAGAGATTAAATGCTTCTTAAAACGAGATACTGCATCTCATATCTATGTTTTATGATAAGATATAATATTCATAGCGAAGTGTTATGCATTCCTCGACTACGATTCAAATGAATGTAAATGCGACACTTCCTTGCAAGGAAATAGCGTTTGCAGATGTCTACGTATCGTAGCAATAGATTTCTAATGCTTCTTGAAACGCGATATCGCATCTCATTTCTATGTTTCATGGTAAGATATAATATGATTTGCGAAGTGTCATGTATTCCTCGTCTACACTTCAAATGAATGTAAATGCGACACTACCTTGCTAGGAAATAGCGTCTGCAGATGTCTACGTATCGAAGCAATAGAGTTTAAATGCTTCTTAAAACGAGATACTGCATCTCATATCTATGTTTTATGATAAGATATAATATTCATAGCGAAGTGTTATGCATTCCTCGACTACGATTCAAATGAATGTAAATGCGACACTTCCTTATAAGGAAATTGCGTTTGCAGATGTCTACGTATCGTAGCAATAGATTTCTAATGCTTCTTAAAACGCGATATCGCATCTCAATTCTATGTTTCATGGTAAGATGTAATATGATTTGCGAAGTGTTATGTATTCCTCGTCTACACTTCAAATGAATGTAAATGCGACACTTCCTTGCTAGGAAATAGCGTCTGCAGATGTCTAGGTATCGTAGCAATAGAGTTTTAATGCTTCTTAAAACGCGATATCGCATCTCATTTCTATGTTTCATGGTAAGATGTAATATGATTTGCGAAGTGTTATGTATTCCTCGTCTACACTTCAAATTAATGTAAATGCGACACTTCCTTGTAAGGAAATTGCGTATGCAGATGTCTACGTATCGAAGCAATAGAGTTCAAATGCTTCTTAAAACGAGATACTGCATCTCATATCTATGTTTCATGATAAGATATAATATTCATTGCGAAGTGTTATGCATTCCTCGTCTACGATTCAAATGAAAGTAAATGCGACACTTCCTTGCAAGGAAATAGCGTTTGCAGATGTCTACGTATCGAAGCAATAGTGTTCAAATGCTTCTTAAAACGAGATATTGCATCTCATATCTATGTTTCATGATAAGATATAATATTCATTGCGAAGTGTTATGCTTTTCCTCGTCTACGGTTCAAATGAAAGTAAATGCGACACTTCCTTGCAAGGAAATAGCGTTTGCAAATGTCTACCTATCGTAGCAATAGTGTTCTAATTCTTCTTAAAACGCGATATCGCATCTCATTTCTATGTTTCATGGTAAGGTATAATATGATTTGCGAAGTGTTATGTATTCCTCGTCTACACTTCAAATGAATGTAAATGCGACACTTCCTTGCAAGGAAATAGCGTTTGCAGATGTCTACGTATCGTAGCAATGGATTTCTGATGCTTCTTAAAACGCGATATCGCATCTCATTTATATGTTTTATGGTAAGATATAATATGATTTGCGAAGTGTTATGTATTCCTCGTCTACGCTTCAAATGAATGTAAATGCGACACTTCCTTGCAAGGAAATAGCGTTTGCAGATGTCTACGTATCGAAGCAATAGAGTTCAAATGCTTCTTAAAACGAGATACTGCATCTCATATCTATGTTTCATGATAAGATATAATATTCAATGCGAAGTGTTATGCATTCCTCGTCTACGATTCAAATGAAAGTAAATGCGACACTTCCTTGCAAGGAAATAGCGTTTGCAGATGTCTACGTATCGAAGCAATAGAGTTCAAATGCTTCTTAAAACGAGATATTGCATCTCATATCTATGTTTCTTGATAAGATATAATATTCATTGCGAATTATTATGTATTCCTCGTCTAGACTTCAAATGAATGTAAATGCGACACTTCCTTGCCAGGCTATAGCGTCTGCAGATGTCTAGGTATCGTAGCAATAGAGTTCTAATTCTTCTTAAAACGCGATATCGCATCTCATTTCTATGTTTCATGGTAAGATGTAATATGATTTGCGAAGTGTTATGTATTCCTCGTCTACATTTCAAATGAATGTAAATGCGACACTTCCTAGCAAGGAAATAGCGCTTGCAGATGTCTACGTATCGAAGCAATAGAGTTCAAATGCTTCTTAAAACGAGATATTGCATCTCATATCTATGTTTCATGATAAGATATAATATTCATTGCGAATTATTATGTATTCCTCGTCTAGACTTCAAATGAATGTAAATGCGACACTTCCTTGCCAGGAAATAGCGTCTGCAGATGTCTAGGTATCGTAGCAATAGTGTTCTAATGCTTCTTAAAACGCGATATCGCATCTCATTTCTATGTTTCATGGTAAGATGTAATATGATTTGCGAAGTGTCATGTATTCCTCGTCTACACTTCAAATGAATGTAAATGCGACACTTCCTTGCTAGGAAATAGCGTCTGCAGATGTCTACGTATCGAAGCAATAGAGATTAAATGCTTCTTAAAACGAGATACTGCATCTCATATCTATGTTTTATGATAAGATACAATATTCATAGCGAAGTGTTATGCATTCCTCGACTACGATTCAAATGAATGTAAATGCGACACTTCCTTGCAAGGAAATAGCGTTTGCAGATGTCTACGTATCGTAGCAATAGATTTCTAATGCTTCTTGAAACGCGATATCGCATCTCATTTCTATGTTTCATGGTAAGATATAATATGATTTGCGAAGTGTCACGTATTCCTCGTATACACTTCAAATGAATGTAAATGCGACACTACCTTGCTAGGAAATAGCGTCTGCAGATGTCTACGTATCGAAGCAATAGAGTTTAAATGCTTCTTAAAACGAGATACTGCATCTCATATCTATGTTTTATGATAAGATATAATATTCATAGCGACGTGTTATGCATTCCTCGACTACGATTCAAATGAATGTAAATGCGACACTTCCTTATAAGGAAATTGCGTTTGCAGATGTCTACGTATCGTAGCAATAGATTTCTAATGCTTCTTAAAACGCGATATCGCATCTCAATTCTATGTTTCATGGTAAGATGTAATATGATTTGCGAAGTGTTATGTATTCCTCGTCTACACTTCAAATGAATGTAAATGCGACACTTCCTTGCTAGGAAATAGCGTCTGCAGATGTCTAGGTATCGTAGCAATAGAGTTTTAATGCTTCTTAAAACGCGATATCGCATCTCATTTCTATGTTTCATGGTAAGATGTAATATGATTTGCGAAGTGTTATGTATTCCTCGTCTACACTTCAAATTAATGTAAATGCGACACTTCCTTGTAAGGAAATTGCGTTTGCAGATGTCTACGTATCGAAGCAATAGAGTTCAAATGCTTCTTAAAACGAGATACTGCATCTCATATCTATGTTTCATGATAAGATATAATATTCATTGCGAAGTGTTATGCATTCCTCGTCTACGATTCAAATGAAAGTAAATGCGACACTTCCTTGCAAGGAAATAGCGTTTGCAGATGTCTACGTATCGAAGCAATAGAGTTCAAATGCTTCTTAAAACGAGATATTGCATCTCATATCTATGTTTCATGATAAGATATAATATTCATTGCGAAGTGTTATGCTTTTCCTCGTCTACGGTTCAAATGAATGTAAATGCGACACTTCCTTGCAAGGAAATAGCGTTTGCAAATGTCTACCTATCGTAGCAATAGTGTTCTAATTCTTCATAAAACGCGATATCGCATCTCATTTCTATGTTTCATGGTAAGGTATAATATGATTTGCGAAGTGTTATGTATTCCACGTCTACACTTCAAATGAATGTAAATGCGACACTTCCTTGCAAGGAAATAGCGTTTGCAGATGTCTACGTATCGTAGCAATGGATTTCTGATGCTTCTTAAAACGCGATATCGCATCTCATTTCTATGTTTTATGGTAAGATATAATATGATTTGCGAAGTGTTATGTATTCCTCGTCTACGCTTCAAATGAATGTAAATGCGACACTTCCTTGCAAGGAAATAGCGTTTGCAGATGTCTACGTATCGAAGCAATAGAGTTCAAATGCTTCTTAAAACGAGATACTGCATCTCATATCTATGTTTCATGATAAGATATAATATTCAATGCGAAGTGTTATGCATTCCTCGTTTACGATTCAAATGAAAGTAAATGCGACACTTCCTTGCAAGGAATTAGCGTTTGCAGATGTCTACGTATCGTAGCAATGGATTTCTGATGCTTCTTAAAACGCGATTTCGCATCTCATTTCTATGTTTTATGGTAAGATATAATATGATTTGCGAAGTGTTATGCATTCCTCGTCTACACTTCAAATGAATGTAAATGCGACACTTCCTTGCAAGGAAATAGCGTTTGCAGATGTCTACGTATCGAAGCAATAGAGTTCAAATGCTTCTTAAAACGAGATATTGCATCTCATATCTATGTTTCATGATAAGATATAATATTCATTGCGAATTATTATGTATTCCTCGTCTAGACTTCAAATGAATGTAAATGCGACACTTCCTTGCCAGGAAATAGCGTCTGCAGATGTCTAGGTATCGCAGCAATAGTGTTCTAATGCTTCTTAAAACGCGATATCGCATCTCATTTCTATGTTTCATGGTAAGATGTAATATGATTTGCGAAGTGTCATGTATTCCTCGTCTACACTTCAAATGAATGTAAATGCGACACTTCCTTGCTAGGAAATAGCGTCTGCAGATGTCTACGTGTCGAAGCAATAGAGTTTAAATGCTTCTAAAAACGAGATACTGCATCTCATATCTATGTTTTATGATAAGATATAATATTCATAGCGAAGTGTTATGCATTCCTCGACTACGATTCAAATGAATGTAAATGCGACACTTCCTTGCAAGGAAATGGCGTTTGCAGATGTCTACGTATCGTAGCAATAGATTTCTAATGCTTCTTAAAACGCGATATCGCAACTCATTTCTATGTTTCATGATAAGATGTAATATGATTTGCGAAGTGTTATGTATTCCTCGTCTACACTTCAAATGAATGTAAATGCGACACTTCCTTGCTAGGAAATAGCGTCTGCAGATGTCTAGGTATCGTAGCAATAGAGTTCAAATGCTTCTTAAAACGAGATATTGCATCTCATATCTATGTTTCATGATAGGATATAATATTCATTGCGAATTGTTATGCATTCCTCGTCTACGATTCAAACGAATGTAAATGCGACACTTCCTTGCAAGGAATGGATTTCTGATGCTTCTTAAAACACGATATCGCATCTCATTTCTATGTTTTATGGTAAGATATAATATGATTTGCGAAGTGTTATGTATTCCTTGTCTACACTTCAAATGAATGTAAATGCGACACTTCCTTGCAAGGAAATAGCGTTTGCAGATGTCTACGTATCGAAGCAATAGAGTTCAAATGCTTCTTAAAACGAGATATTGCATCTCATATCTATGTTTCATGATAAGATATAATATTCATTGCGAAGTGTTATGCTTTTCCTCGTCTACGGTTCAAATGAATGTAAATGCGACACTTCCTTGCAAGGAAATAGCGTTTGCAAATGTCTACCTATCGTAGCAATAGTGTTCTAATTCTTCTTAAAACGCGATATCGCATCTCATTTCTATGTTTCATGGTAAGGTATAATATGATTTGCGAAGTGTTATGTATTCCTCGTCTACACTTCAATTGAATGTAAATGCGACACTTCCTTGCAAGGAAATAGCGTTTGCAGATGTCTACGTATCGTAGCAATGGATTTCTGATGCTTCTTAAAACGCGATATCGCATCTCATTTCTATGTTTCATGGTAAGATGTAATATGATTTGCGAAGTGTCATGTATTCCTCGTCTACACTTCAAATGAATGTAAATGCGACACTTCCTTGCTAGGAAATAGCGTCTGCAGATGTCTACGTGTCGAAGCAATAGAGTTTAAATGCTTCTAAAAACGAGATACTGCATCTCATATCTATGTTTTATGATAAGATATAATATTCATAGCGAAGTGTTATGCATTCCTCGACTACGATTCAAATGAATGTAAATGCGACACTTCCTTGCAAGGAAATAGCGTTTGCAGATGTCTACGTATCGAAGCAATAGAGTTCAAATGCTTCTTAAATCGAGATATTGCATCTCATATCTATGTTTCATGATAAGATATAATATTCATTGCGAATTATTATGTATTCCTCGTCTAGACTTCAAATGAATGTAAATGCGACACTTCCTTGCCAGGTAATAGCGTCTGGAGATGTCTAGGTATCGTAGCAATAGTGTTCTAATGATTCTTAAAACGCGATATCGCATCTCATTTCTATGTTTCATGGTAAGATGTAATATGATTTGCGAAGTGTTATGTATTCCTCGTCTACACTTCAAATTAATGTAAATGCGACACTTCCTTGTAAGGAAATTGCGTTTGCAGATGTCTACGTATCGAAGCAATAGAGTTCAAATGCTTCTTAAAACGAGATACTGCATCTCATATCTATGTTTCATGATAAGATATAATATTCATTGCGAAGTGTTATGCATTCCTCGTCTACGATTCAAATGAAAGTAAATGCGACACTTCCTTGCAAGGAAATAGCGTTTGCAGATGTCTACGTATCGAAGCAATAGATTTCAAATGCTTCTTAAAACGAGATATTGCATCTCATATCTATGTTTCATGATAAGATATAATATTTATTGCGAAGTGTTATGCTTTTCCTCGTCTACGGTTCAAATGAATGTAAATGCGACACTTCCTTGCAAGGAAATAGCGTTTGCAATTGTCTACCTATCGTAGCAATAGTGTTCTAATTCTTCATAAAACGCGATATCGCATCTCATTTCTATGTTTCATGGTAAGGTATAATATGATTTGCGAAGTGTTATGTATTCCACGTCTACACTTCAAATGAATGTAAATGCGACACTTCCTTGCAAGGAAATAGCGTTTGCAGATGTCTACGTATCGTAGCAATGGATTTCTGATGCTTCTTAAAACGCGATATCGCATCTCATTTCTATGCTTTATGGTAAGATATAATATGATTTGCGAAGTGTTATGTATTCCTCGTCTACGCTTCAAATGAATGTAAATGCGACACTTCCTTGCAAGGAAATAGCGTTTGCAGATGTCTACGTATCGAAGCAATAGAGTTCAAATGCTTCTTAAAACGAGATACTGCATCTCATATCTATGTTTCATGATAAGATATAATATTCAATGCGAAGTGTTATGCATTCCTCGTTTACGATTCAAATGAAAGTAAATGCGACACTTCCTTGCAAGGAATTAGCGTTTGCAGATGTCTACGTATCGTAGCAATGGATTTCTGATGCTTCTTAAAACGCGATATCGCATCTCATTTCTATGTTTTATGGTAAGATATAATATGATTTGCGAAGTGTTATGCATTCCTCGTCTACACTTCAAATGAATGTAAATGCGACACTTCCTTGCAAGGAAATAGCGTTTGCAGATGTCTACGTATCGAAGCAATGGAGTTCAAATGCTTCTTAAAACGAGATATTGCATCTCATATCTATGTTTCATGATAAGATATAATATTCATTGCGAATTATTATGTATTCCTCGTCTAGACTTCAAATGAATGTAAATGCGACACTTCCTTGCCAGGAAATAGCGTCTGCAGATGTCTAGGTATCGCAGCAATAGTGTTCTAATGCTTCTTAAAACGCGATATCGCATCTCATTTCTATGTTTCATGGTAAGATGTAATATGATTTGCGAAGTGTCATGTATTCCTCGTCTACACTTCAAATGAATGTAAATGCGACACTTCCTTGCTAGGAAATAGCGTCTGCAGATGTCTACGTGTCGAAGCAATAGAGTTTAAATGCTTCTAAAAACGAGATACTGCATCTCATATCTATGTTTTATGATAAGATATAATATTCATAGCGAAGTGTTATGCATTCCTCGACTACGATTCAAATGAATGTAAATGCGACACTTCCTTGCAAGGAAATAGCGTTTGCAGATGTCTACGTATCGTAGCAATAGATTTCTAATGCTTCTTAAAACGCGATATCGCATCTCATTTCTATGTTTCATGGTAAGATGTAATATGATTTGCGAAGTGTTATGTATTCCTCGTCTACGCTTCAAATGAATGTAAATGCGACACTTCCTTGCAAGGAAATAGCGTTTGCAGATGTCTACGTATCGAAGCAATAGAGTTCAAATGCTTCTTAAAACGAGATACTGCATCTCATATCTATGTTTCATGATAAGATATAATATTCAATGCGAAGTGTTATGCATTCCTCGTCTACGATTCAAATGAAAGTAAATGCGACACTTCCTTGCTAGGAAATAGCGTCTGCAGATGTCTACGTATCGAAGCAATAGAGTTTA
This sequence comes from Xylocopa sonorina, assembly GCF_050948175.1. Classification (NCBI taxonomy): domain Eukaryota; kingdom Metazoa; phylum Arthropoda; class Insecta; order Hymenoptera; family Apidae; genus Xylocopa; species Xylocopa sonorina. The sequence goes on along the minus strand of NW_027490275.1, from coordinate 441,356 downwards.
AATGCTTCTTAAAACGAGATACTGCATCTCATACCTATGTTTTATGATAAGATATAATATTCATAGCGAAGTGTTATGCATTCCTCGACTACGATTCAAATGAATGTAAATGCGACACTTCCTTGCAAGGAAATGGCGTTTGCAGATGTCTACGTATCGTAGCAATGGATTTCTGATGCTTCTTAAAACGCGATATCGCATCTCATTTCTATGTTTTATGGTAAGATATAATATGATTTGCGAAGTGTTACGTATTCCTCGTCTACACTTCAAATGAATGTAAATGCGACACTTCCTTGCAAGGAAATAGCGTTTGCAGATGTCTACCTATCGAAGCAATAGAGTTCAAATGCTTCTTAAAACGAGATATTGCATCTCATATCTATGTTTCATGATAAGATATAATATTCATTGCGAATTATTATGTATTCCTCGTCTAGACTTCAAATGAATGTAAATGCGACACTTCCTTGCCAGGTAATAGCGTCTGGAGATGTCTAGGTATCGTAGCAATAGTGTTTTAATGATTCTTAAAACGCGATATCGCATCTCATTTCTATGTTTCATGGTAAGATGTAATATGATTTGCGAAGTGTTATGTATTCCTCGTCTACACTTCAAATTAATGTAAATGCGACACTTCCTTGTAAGGAAATAGCGTTTGCAGATGTCTACGTATCGAAGCAATAGAGTTCAAATGCTTCTTAAAACGAGATATTGCATCTCATATCTATGTTTCATGATAAGATATAATATTCATTGCGAAGTGTTATGCTTTTCCTCGTCTACGGTTCAAATGAATGTAAATGCGACTCTTCCTTGCAAGGAAATAGCGTTTGCAAATGTCTACCTATCGTAGCAATAGTGTTCTAATTCTTCATAAAACGCGATATCGCATCTCATTTCTATGTTTCATGGTAAGATATAATATGATTTTCGAAGTGTTATGTATTCCTCGTCTACACTTCAAATGAATGTAAATGCGACACTTCCTTGCTAGGAAATAGCGTTTGCAGATGTCTACGTATCGAAGCAATAGATTTCTAATGCTTCTTAAAACGCGATATCGCAACTCATTTCTATGTTTCATGATAAGATGTAATATGATTTGCGAAGTGTTATGTATTCCTCGTCTACACTTCAAATGAATGTAAATGCGACACTTCCTTGCTAGGAAATAGCGTCTGCAGATGTCTAGGTATCGTAGCAATAGAGTTCAAATGCTTCTTAAAACGAGATATTGCATCTCATATCTATGTTTCATGATAGGATATAATATTCATTGCGAATTGTTATGCATTCCTCGTCTACGATTCAAACGAATGTAAATGCGACACTTCCTTGCAAGGAATGGATTTCTGATGCTTCTTAAAACACGATATCGCATCTCATTTCTATGTTTTATGGTAAGATATAATATGATTTGCGAAGTGTTATGTATTCCTTGTCTACACTTCAAATGAATGTAAATGCGACACTTCCTTGCAAGGAAATAGCGTTTGCAGATGTCTACGTATCGAAGCAATAGAGTTCAAATGCTTCTTAAAACGAGATATTGCATCTCATATCTATGTTTCATGATAAGATATAATATTCATTGCGAAGTGTTATGCTTTTCCTCGTCTACGGTTCAAATGAATGTAAATGCGACACTTCCTTGCAAGGAAATAGCGTTTGCAAATGTCTACCTATCGTAGCAATAGTGTTCTAATTCTTCTTAAAACGCGATATCGCATCTCATTTCTATGTTTCATGGTAAGGTATAATATGATTTGCGAAGTGTTATGTATTCCTCGTCTACACTTCAATTGAATGTAAATGCGACACTTCCTTGCAAGGAAATAGCGTTTGCAGATGTCTACGTATCGTAGCAATGGATTTCTGATGCTTCTTAAAACGCGATATCGCATCTCATTTCTATGTTTTATGGTAAGATATAATATGATTTGCGAAGTGTTATGTATTCCTCGTCTACACTTCAAATGAATGTAAATGCGACACTTCCTTGCAAGGAAATAGCGTTTGCAGATGTCTACGTATCGAAGCAATAGAGTTCAAATGCTTCTTAAAACGAGATATTGCATCTCATATCTATGTTTCATGATAAGATATAATATTCATTGCGAATTATTATGTATTCCTCGTCTAGACTTCAAATGAATGTAAATGCGACACTTCCTTGCCAGGTAATAGCGTCTGGAGATGTCTAGGCATCGTAGCAATAGTGTTCTAATGATTCTTAAAACGCGATATCGCATCTCATTTCTATGTTTCATGGTAAGATGTAATATGATTTGCGAAGTGTTATGTATTCCTCGTCTACACTTCAAATGAATGTAAATGCGACACTTCCTTGCTAGGAAATAGAGTTTGCAGTTGTCTACGTATCGTAGCAATAGATTTCTAATGCTTCTTAAAACGCGATATCGCATCTCATTTCTATGTTTCATGGTAAGATATAATATGATTTGCGAAGTGTCATGTCTTCCTCGTCTACACTTCAAATGAATGTAAATGCGACACTTCCTTGCGGGGAAATAGCGTCTGCAGATGTCTAGGTATCGTAGCAATAGTGTTCTAATGCTTCTTAAAACGCGATATCGCATCTCATTTCTATGTTTCATGGTAAGATGTAATATGATTTGCGAAGTGTTATGTATTCCTCGTCTACACTTCAAATGAATGTAAATGCGATGCTTCCTTGCAAGGAAATAGCGTTTGCAAATGTCTACGTATCGAAGCAATAGAGTTCAAATGCTTCTTAAAACGAGATACTGCATCTCATATCTATGTTTCATGGTAAGATATAATATTCATTGCGAATTGCTACGCATTCCTCGCCTACGATTCAAATGAATGTAAATGCGACACTTCCTGGCAAGGAAATAGCGTTTGCAGATGTCTACGTATCGTAGCAATAGAGTTCTTATGATTCTTAAAAAGCGATATCGCATCTCATTTCTATGTTTCATGGTAAGGTATAATATGATTTGCGAAGTGTTATGTATTCCTCGTCTACACTTCAAATGAATGTGAATGCGACACTTCCTCGCTAGGAAATAGCGTTTGCAGATGTCTACGTATCGAAGCAACAGAGTTCAAATGCTTCTTAAAACGAGATATTGCATCTCATATCTATGTTTCATGATAAGATATAGTATTCATTGCGAAGTGTTATGCATTCCTCGTCTACGATTCAAATGAATGTAAATGCGACACTTCCTTGCTAGGAAATAGCGTTTGCAGATGTCTACGTATCGAAGCAATAGGGTTCTAATGCTTCTTAAAACGCGATATCGCATCTCATTTCTATGTTTCATGGTAAGATATAATATGATTTTCGAAGTGTTATGTATTCCTCGTCTACACTTCAAATGAATGTAAATGCGACACTTCCTTGCTAGGAAATAGCGTTTGCAGATGTCTACGTATCGAAGCAATAGGGTTCTAATGCTTCTTAAAACGCGATATCGCATCTCATTTCTATATTTCATGGTAAGATATAATATGATTTGCGAAGTGTTATGTATTCCTCGTCTACACTTCAAATGAATGTAAATGCGACACTTCCTTGTTAGGAAATAGCGTCTGCAGATATCTGGGTATCGTAGCAATAGAGTTCTAGTGCTTCTTAAAACGCGATATCGCATCTCATTTCTACGTTTCATGGTAAGATGTATTATGATTTGTGAAGTGTTATGCATTCCTCGTCTACGATTCAAATGAATGTAAATGCGACACTTCCTTGCAAGGAAATAGCGTTTGCAGATGTCTACGTATCGCAGCAATAGAGTTCTTATGATTCTTAAAAAGCGATATCGCATCTCATTTCTATGTTTCATGGTAAGGTTTAAAATGATTTGCGAAGTGTTATGTATTCCTCGTCTACACTTCAAATGAATGTGAATGCGACACTTCCTCGCTAGGAAATAGCGTCTGCAGATGTCTACCTATCGTAGCAATAGAGTTCTAATGCTTCTTAAAACGCGATATCGCATCTCATATCTATGTTTCATGGTAAGATATAATATGATTTGCGAAGTGTTATGTTTTCCTCGTCTACACCTCAAATGAATGTAAATGCGACACTTCCTTACAAGGAAATAGCGTTTGCAGATGTCTACGTATCGTAGCAATAGCTTTCTAATGCTTCCTAAAACGCGATATCGCATCTCATTTCTATGTTCCATGGTAAGATACAACATGATTTGCGAAGTGTCATGTATTCCTCGTCTACACTTCAAATGAATGTGAATGCGATACTTCCTCGCTAGGAAGTAGCGTTTGCAGATGTCTACGTATTGTAGCAATAGAGTTCAAATGCTTCTTAAAACGAGATACTGCATCTCATATCTATGTTTCATGATAAGATATAGTATTCATTGCGAAGTGTTATGCATTCCTCGTCTACGATTCAAATGAATGTAAATGCGACACTTCCTTGCTAGGAAATAGCGTTTGCAGATGTCTACGTATCGAAGCAATAGGGTTCTAATGCTTCTTAAAACGCGATATCGCATCTCATTTCTATGTTTCATGGTAAGATATAATATGATTTGCGAAGTGTTATGTATTCCTCGTCTACACTTCAAATGAATGTGAATGCGACACTTCCTCGCTAGGAAATAGCGTTTGCAGATGTCTACGTATCGAAGCAACAGAGTTCAAATGCTCCTCAAAACGAGATATTGCATCTCATATCTATGTTTCATGATAAGATATAGTATTCATTGCGAAGTGTTATGCATTCCTCGTCTACGATTCAAATGAATGTAAATGCGACACTTCCTTGCTAGGAAATAGCGTTTGCAGATGTCTACGTATTGAAGCAATAGGGTTCTAATGCTTCTTAAAACGCGATATCGCATCTCATTTCTATGTTTCATGGTAAGATATAATATGATTCGCGAAGTGTTATGTATTCCTCGTCTACACATCAAATGAATGTAAATGCGACACTTCCTTGCAAGGAAATAGCGTTTGCAGATGTCTACGTATCGTAGCATTAGCTTTCTAATGCTTCTTAAAACGCGATATCGCATCTCACTTCTATGTTTCATGGTAAGTTATAATATGATTCGCGAAGTGTTATGTATTCCTCGTCTACACTTCAAATGAATGTAAATGCGACACTTCCTTGCAAGGAAATAGCGTTTGCAGATGTCTACGTATCGAAGCAATAGAGTTCAAATGCTTCTTAAAACGAGATATTGCATCTCATACCTATGTTTCATGATAAGATATAATATTCATTGCGAAGTGTTATGCATTTCTCGTCTACGATTCAAATGAATGTAAATGCGACACTTCCTTGCAAGGAAATAGCGTTTGCAGATGTCTACGTATCGTAGCAATAGAGTTCTTATGATTCTTAAAACGCGATATCGCATCTCACTTCTATGTTTCATGGTAAGATATAATTTGATTTGAGAAGTGTTATGTATTCCTCGTCTACACTTCAAATGAATGTGAATGCGACACTTCCTCGCTAGGAAATAGCGTTTGCAGTTGTCTACGTATCGTAGAAATAGATTTCTAATGCTTCTTAGAACGAGATATTGCATCTCATATCTATGTTTCATGATAAGATATAATATTCATTGCGAAGTGTTATGCATTCCTCGTCTACGATTCAAATGAATGTAAATGCGACACTTCCTTGCTAGGAAATAGCGTTTGCAGTTGTCTACGTATCGTAGCAATAGATTTCTAATGCTTCTTAAAACGCGATATCGCATCTCATTTCTATGTTTCATGGTAAGATATAATATGATTTGCGAAGTGTTATGTATTCCTCGTCTACACTTCAAATTAATGTAAATGCGACACTTCCTTGTAAGGAAATTGCGTTTGCAGATGTCTACGTATCGAAGCAATAGAGTTCAAATGCTTCCTAAAACGAGATACTGCATCTCATATCTATGTTTCATGATAAGATATAATATTCATTGCGAAGTGCTACGCATTCCTCGCCTACGACTCAAATGAATGTAAATGCGACACTTCCTGGCAAGGAAATAGCGTTTGCAGATGTCTACGTATCGTAGCAATAGAGTTCTTATGATTCTTAAAAAGCGATATCGCATCTCATTTCTATGTTTCATGGTAAGGTATAATATGATTTGCGAAGTGTTATGTATTCCTCGTCTACACTTCAAATGAATGTGAATGCGACACTTCCTCGCTAGGAAATAGCGTTTGCAGATGTCTACGTATCGAAGCAACAGAGTTCAAATGCTTCTTAAAACGAGATATTGCATCTCATATCTATGTTTCATGATAAGATATAGTATTCATTGCGAAGTGTTATGTATTCCTCGTCTAGACTTCAAATGAATGTAAATGCGACACTTCCTTGCCAGGTAATAGCGTCTGGAGATGTCTAGGCATCGTAGCAATAGTGTTCTAATGATCCTTAAAACGCGATATCGCATCTCATTTCTATGTTTCATGGTAAGATGTAATATGATTTGCGAAGTGTTATGTATTCCTCGTCTACACTTCAAATGAATGTAAATGCGACACTTCCTTGCTAGGAAATAGAGTTTGCAGTTGTCTACGTATCGTAGCAATAGATTTCTAATGCTTCTTAAAACGCGATATCGCATCTCATTTCTATGTTTCATGGTAAGATATAATATGATTTGCGAAGTGTCATGTCTTCCTCGTCTACACTTCAAATGAATGTAAATGCGACACTTCCTTGCGGGGAAATAGCGTCTGCAGATGTCTAGGTATCGTAGCAATAGAGTTCTAATGCTTCTTAAAACGCGATATCGCATCTCATTTCTATGTTTCATGGTAAGATGTAATATGATTTGCGAAGTGTTATGTATTCCTCGTCTACACTTCAAATGAATGTAAATGCGATGCTTCCTTGCAAGGAAATAGCGTTTGCAAATGTCTACGTATCGAAGCAATAGAGTTCAAATGCTTCTTAAAACGAGATACTGCATCTCATATCTATGTTTCATGGTAAGATATAATATTCATTGCGAATTGCTACGCATTCCTCGCCTACGATTCAAATGAATGTAAATGCGACACTTCCTGGCAAGGAAATAGCGTTTGCAGATGTCTACGTATCGTAGCAATAGAGTTCTTATGATTCTTAAAAAGCGATATCGCATCTCATTTCTATGTTTCATGGTAAGGTATAATATGATTTGCGAAGTGTTATGTATTCCTCGTCTACACTTCAAATGAATGTGAATGCGACACTTCCTCGCTAGGAAATAGCGTTTGCAGATGTCTACGTATCGAAGCAACAGAGTTCAAATGCTTCTTAAAACGAGATATTGCATCTCATATCTATGTTTCATGATAAGATATAGTATTCATTGCGAAGTGTTATGCATTCCTCGTCTACGATTCAAATGAATGTAAATGCGACACTTCCTTGCTAGGAAATAGCGTTTGCAGATGTCTACGTATCGAAGCAATAGGGTTCTAATGCTTCTTAAAACGCGATATCGCATCTCATTTCTATGTTTCATGGTAAGATATAATATGATTTTCGAAGTGTTATGTATTCCTCGTCTACACTTCAAATGAATGTAAATGCGACACTTCCTTGCTAGGAAATAGCGTTTGCAGATGTCTACGTATCGAAGCAATAGATTTCTAATGCTTCTTAAAACGCGATATCGCAACTCATTTCTATGTTTCATGATAAGATGTAATATGATTTGCGAAGTGTTATGTATTCCTCGTCTACACTTCAAATGAATGTAAATGCGACACTTCCTTGCTAGGAAATAGCGTCTGCAGATGTCTAGGTATCGTAGCAATAGAGTTCAAATGCTTCTTAAAACGAGATATTGCATCTCATATCTATGTTTCATGATAGGATATAATATTCATTGCGAATTGTTATGCATTCCTCGTCTACGATTCAAACGAATGTAAATGCGACACTTCCTTGCAAGGAATGGATTTCTGATGCTTCTTAAAACACGATATCGCATCTCATTTCTATGTTTTATGGTAAGATATAATATGATTTGCGAAGTGTTATGTATTCCTTGTCTACACTTCAAATGAATGTAAATGCGACACTTCCTTGCAAGGAAATAGCGTTTGCAGATGTCTACGTATCGAAGCAATAGAGTTCAAATGCTTCTTAAAACGAGATATTGCATCTCATATCTATGTTTCATGATAAGATATAATATTCATTGCGAAGTGTTATGCTTTTCCTCGTCTACGGTTCAAATGAATGTAAATGCGACACTTCCTTGCAAGGAAATAGCGTTTGCAAATGTCTACCTATCGTAGCAATAGTGTTCTAATTCTTCTTAAAACGCGATATCGCATCTCATTTCTATGTTTCATGGTAAGGTATAATATGATTTGCGAAGTGTTATGTATTCCTCGTCTACACTTCAATTGAATGTAAATGCGACACTTCCTTGCAAGGAAATAGCGTTTGCAGATGTCTACGTATCGTAGCAATGGATTTCTGATGCTTCTTAAAACGCGATATCGCATCTCATTTCTATGTTTTATGGTAAGATATAATATGATTTGCGAAGTGTTATGTATTCCTCGTCTACACTTCAAATGAATGTAAATGCGACACTTCCTTGCAAGGAAATAGCGTTTGCAGATGTCTACGTATCGAAGCAATAGAGTTCAAATGCTTCTTAAAACGAGATATTGCATCTCATATCTATGTTTCATGATAAGATATAATATTCATTGCGAATTATTATGTATTCCTCGTCTAGACTTCAAATGAATGTAAATGCGACACTTCCTTGCCAGGTAATAGCGTCTGGAGATGTCTAGGCATCGTAGCAATAGTGTTCTAATGATTCTTAAAACGCGATATCGCATCTCATTTCTATGTTTCATGGTAAGATGTAATATGATTTGCGAAGTGTTATGTATTCCTCGTCTACACTTCAAATGAATGTAAATGCGACACTTCCTTGCTAGGAAATAGAGTTTGCAGTTGTCTACGTATCGTAGCAATAGATTTCTAATGCTTCTTAAAACGCGATATCGCATCTCATTTCTATGTTTCATGGTAAGATATAATATGATTTGCGAAGTGTCATGTCTTCCTCGTCTACACTTCAAATGAATGTAAATGCGACACTTCCTTGCGGGGAAATAGCGTCTGCAGATGTCTAGGTATCGTAGCAATAGAGTTCTAATGCTTCTTAAAACGCGATATCGCATCTCATTTCTATGTTTCATGGTAAGATGTAATATGATTTGCGAAGTGTTATGTATTCCTCGTCTACACTTCAAATGAATGTAAATGCGATGCTTCCTTGCAAGGAAATAGCGTTTGCAAATGTCTACGTATCGAAGCAATAGAGTTCAAATGCTTCTTAAAACGAGATACTGCATCTCATATCTATGTTTCATGGTAAGATATAATATTCATTGCGAATTGCTACGCATTCCTCGCCTACGATTCAAATGAATGTAAATGCGACACTTCCTGGCAAGGAAATAGCGTTTGCAGATGTCTACGTATCGTAGCAATAGAGTTCTTATGATTCTTAAAAAGCGATATCGCATCTCATTTCTATGTTTCATGGTAAGGTATAATATGATTTGCGAAGTGTTATGTATTCCTCGTCTACACTTCAAATGAATGTGAATGCGACACTTCCTCGCTAGGAAATAGCGTTTGCAGATGTCTACGTATCGAAGCAACAGAGTTCAAATGCTTCTTAAAACGAGATATTGCATCTCATATCTATGTTTCATGATAAGATATAGTATTCATTGCGAAGTGTTATGCATTCCTCGTCTACGATTCAAATGAATGTAAATGCGACACTTCCTTGCTAGGAAATAGCGTTTGCAGATGTCTACGTATTGAAGCAATAGGGTTCTAATGCTTCTTAAAACGCGATATCGCATCTCATTTCTATGTTTCATGGTAAGATATAATATGATTTGCGAAGTGTTATGTATTCCTCGTCTACACATCAAATGAATGTAAATGCGACACTTCCTTGCAAGGAAATAGCGTTTGCAGATGTCTACGTATCGTAGCATTAGCTTTCTAATGCTTCTTAAAACGCGATATCGCATCTCATTTCTATGTATCATGGTAAGATATAAGATGATTTGCTAAGTGTCATGTATTCCTCGTCTACACTTCAAATGAATGTAAATGCGACACTTCCTTGTTAGGAAATAGCGTCTGCAGATATCTGGGTATCGTAGCAATAGAGTTCTAGCGCTTCTTAAAACGCGATATCGCACCTCATTTCTACGTTTCATGGTAAGATGTATTATGATTTGTGAAGTGTTATGCATTCCTCGTCTACGATTCAAATGAATGTAAATGCGACACTTCCTTGCAAGGAAATAGCGTTTGCAGATGTCTACGTATCGCAGCAATAGAGTTCTCATGATTCTTAAAAAGCGATATCGCATCTCATTTCTATGTTTCATGGTAAGGTATAAAATGATTTGCGAAGTGTTATGTATTCCTCGTCTACACTTCAAATGAATGTGAATGCGACACTTCCTCGCTAGGAAATAGCGTCTGCAGATGTCTACCTATCGTAGCAATAGAGATCTAATGCTTCTTAAAACGCGATATCGCATCTCATATCTATGTTTCATGGTAAGATATAATATGATTTGCGAAGTGTTATGTTTTCCTCGTCTACACCTCAAATGAATGTAAATGCGACACTTCCTTACAAGGAAATAGCGTTTGCAGATGTCTACGTATCGTAGCAACAGCTTTCTAATGCTTCCTAAAACGCGATATCGCATCTCATTTCTATGTTCCATGGTAAGATACAACATGATTTGCGAAGTGTCATGTATTCCTCGTCTACACTTCAAATGAATGTGAATGCGATACTTCCTCGCTAGGAAGTAGCGTTTGCAGATGTCTACGTATCGTAGCAATAGCTTTCTAATGCTTCTTAAAACGCGATATCGCATCTCATTTCTATGTTTCATGGTAAGATATAAGATGACTTGCTAAGTGTCATGTATCATATTCCTCGTCTACACATCAAATGAATGTAAATGCGACACTTCCTTGTTAGGAAATAGCGTCTGCAGATGTCAACCTATCGTAGCAATAGAGTTCTAGTGCTTCTTAAAACGCGATATCGCACCCCATTTCTATGTTTCATGGTAAGATATAATATGATTTGCGAAGTATCATGTATTCCTCGTCTACACTTCAAAATGAATGTAAATACGACACTTCCTTGCAAGGAAATAGCGTTTGCAAGTATCTGCCTATCGTAGCAATAGTATTCTAATGCTTCTTAAAACGCGATATCGCATCTCACTTCTATGTTTCATGGTAAGTTATAATATGATTCGCGAAGTGTTATGTATTCCTCGTCTACACTTCAAATGAATGTAAATGCGACACTTCCTTGCAAGGAAATAGCGTTTGCAGATGTCTACGTATCGAAGCAATAGAGTTCAAATGCTTCTTAAAACGAGATATTGCATCTCATACCTATGTTTCATGATAAGATATAATATTCATTGCGAAGTGTTATGCATTTCTCGTCTACGATTCAAATGAATGTAAATGCGACACTTCCTTGCAAGGAAATAGCGTTTGCAGATGTCTACGTATCGTAGCAATAGAGTTCTTATGATTCTTAAAACGCGATATCGCATCTCACTTCTATGTTTCATGGTAAGATATAATTTGATTTGAGAAGTGTTATGTATTCCTCGTCTACACTTCAAATGAATGTGAATGCGACACTTCCTCGCTAGGAAATAGCGTTTGCAGTTGTCTACGTATCGTAGAAATAGATTTCTAATGCTTCTTAGAACGAGATATTGCATCTCATATCTATGTTTCATGATAAGATATAATATTCATTGCGAAGTGTTATGCATTCCTCGTCTACGATTCAAATGAATGTAAATGCGACACTTCCTTGCTAGGAAATAGCGTTTGCAGTTGTCTACGTATCGTAGCAATAGATTTCTAATGCTTCTTAAAACGCGATATCGCATCTCATTTCTATGTTTCATGGTAAGATATAATATGATTTGCGAAGTGTTATGTATTCCTCGTCTACACTTCAAATTAATGTAAATGCGACACTTCCTTGTAAGGAAATTGCGTTTGCAGATGTCTACGTATCGAAGCAATAGAGTTCAAATGCTTCCTAAAACGAGATACTGCATCTCATATCTATGTTTCATGATAAGATATAATATTCATTGCGAAGTGCTACGCATTCCTCGCCTACGATTCAAATGAATGTAAATGCGACACTTCCTGGCAAGGAAATAGCGTTTGCAGATGTCTACGTATCGTAGCAATAGAGTTCTTATGATTCTTAAAAAGCGATATCGCATCTCATTTCTATGTTTCATGGTAAGGTATAATATGATTTGCGAAGTGTTATGTATTCCTCGTCTACACTTCAAATGAATGTGAATGCGACACTTCCTCGCTAGGAAATAGCGTTTGCAGATGTCTACGTATCGAAGCAACAGAGTTCAAATGCTTCTTAAAACGAGATATTGCATCTCATATCTATGTTTCATGATAAGATATAGTATTCATTGCGAAGTGTTATGCATTCCTCGTCTACGATTCAAATGAATGTAAATGCGACACTTCCTTGCTAGGAAATAGCGTTTGCAGATGTCTACGTATCGAAGCAATAGGGTTCTAATGCTTCTTAAAACGCGATATCGCATCTCATTTCTATGTTTCATGGTAAGATATAATATGATTTGCGAAGTGTTATGTATTCCTCGTCTACACCTCAAATGAATGTAAATGCGACACTTCCTTGCAAGGAAATAGCGTTTGCAGATGTCTACGTATCGTAGCAATAGCTTTCTAATGCTTCTTAAAACGCGATATCGCATCTCATTTCTATGTATCATGGTAAGATATAAGATGATTTGCTAAGTGTCATGTATTCCTCGTCTACACTTCAAATGAATGTAAATGCGACACTTCCTTGTTAGGAAATAGCGTCTGCAGATATCTGGGTATCGTAGCAATAGAGTTCTAGTGCTTCTTAAAACGCGATATCGCATCTCATTTCTACGTTTCATGGTAAGATGTATTATGATTTGTGAAGTGTTATGCATTCCTCGTCTACGATTCAAATGAATGTAAATGCGACACTTCCTTGCAAGGAAATAGCGTTTGCAGATGTCTACGTATCGCAGCAATAGAGTTCTTATGATTCTTAAAAAGCGATATCGCATCTCATTTCTATGTTTCATGGTAAGGTATAAAATGATTTGCGAATTGTTATGTATTCCTCGTCTACACTTCAAATGAATGTAAATGCGACACTTCCTTGCAAGGAAATAGCGTTTGCAGATGTCTACGTATCGAAGCAGTAGAGTTCAAATGCTTCTTAAAACGAGATATTGCATCTCATACCTATGTTTCATGATAAGATATAATATTCATTGCGAAGTGTTATGCATTCCTCGTCTACGATTCAAATGAATGTAAATGCGACACTTCCTTGCTAGGAAATAGCGTTTGCAGATGTCTACGTATCGAAGCAATAGGTTTCTAATGCTTCTTAAAACGCGATATCGCATCTCATTTCTATGTTTCATGGTAAGATATAATATGATTTGCGAAGTGTTATGTATTCCTCGTCTACACTTCAAATGAATGTAAATGCGACACTTCCTTGCAAGGAAATAGCGTTTGCAGATGTCTACGTATCGCAGCAATACAGTTCTCATGATTCTTAAAAAGCGATATCGCATCTCATTTCTATGTTTCATGGTAAGGTATAAAATGATTTGCGAAGTGTTATGTATTCCTCGTCTACACTTCAAATGAATGTGAATGCGACACTTCCTCGCTAGGAAATAGCGTTTGCAGATGACTACGTATCGAAGCAACAGAGTTCAAATGCTTCTTAAAACGAGATATTGCATCTCATATCTATGTTTCATGATAAGATATAGTATTCATTGCGAAGTGTTATGCATTCCTCGTCTACGATTCAAATGAATGTAAATGCGACACTTCCTTGCAAGGAAATAGCGTTTGCAGATGTCTACGTATCGCAGCAATAGAGTTCTTATGATTCTTAAAAAGCAATATCGCATCTCATTTCTATGTTTCATGGTAAGGTATAAAATGATTTGCGAAGTGTTATGTATTCCTCGTCTACACTTCAAATGAATGTGAATGCGACACTTCCTCGCTAGGAAATAGCGTCTGCAGATGTCTACCTATCGTAGCAATAGAGTTCTAATGCTTCTTAAAACGCGATATCGCATCTCATATCTATGTTTCATGGTAAGATATAATATGATTTGCGAAGTGTTATGTTTTCCTCGTCTACACCTCAAATGAATGTAAATGCGACACTTCCTTACAAGGAAATAGCGTTTGCAGATGTCTACGTATCGTAGCAATAGCTTTCTAATGCTTCCTAAAACGCGATATCGCATCTCATTTCTATGTTCCATGGTAAGATACAACATGATTTGCGAAGTGTCATGTATTCCTCGTCTACACTTCAAATGAATGTGAATGCGATACTTCCTCGCTAGGAAGTAGCGTTTGCAGATGTCTACGTATCGTAGCAATAGCTTTCTAATGCTTCTTAAAACGCGATATCGCATCTCATTTCTATGTTTCATGGTAAGATATAAGATGATTTGCTAAGTGTCATGTATCATATTCCTCGTCTACACATCAAATGAATGTAAATGCGACACTTCCTTGTTAGGAAATAGCGTCTGCAGATGTCAACCTATCGTAGCAATAGAGTTCTAGTGCTTCTTAAAACGCGATATCGCACCCCATTTCTATGTTTCATGGTAAGATATAATATGATTTGCGAAGTATCATGTATTCCTCGTCTACACTTCAAAATGAATGTAAATACGACACTTCCTTGCAAGGAAATAGCGTTTGCAAGTATCTGCCTATCGTAGCAATAGTATTCTAATGCTTCTTAAAACGCGATATCGCATCTCACTTCTATGTTTCATGGTAAGTTATAATATGATTCGCGAAGTGTTATGTATTCCTCGTCTACACTTCAAATGAATGTAAATGCGACACTTCCTTGCAAGGAAATAGCGTTTGCAGATGTCTACGTATCGAAGCAATAGAGTTCAAATGCTTCTTAAAACGAGATATTGCATCTCATACCTATGTTTCATGATAAGATATAATATTCATTGCGAAGTGTTATGCATTTCTCGTCTACGATTCAAATGAATGTAAATGCGACACTTCCTTGCAAGGAAATAGCGTTTGCAGATGTCTACGTATCGTAGCAATAGAGTTCTTATGATTCTTAAAACGCGATATCGCATCTCACTTCTATGTTTCATGGTAAGATATAATTTGATTTGAGAAGTGTTATGTATTCCTCGTCTACACTTCAAATGAATGTGAATGCGAAACTTCCTCGCTAGGAAATAGCGTTTGCAGTTGTCTACGTATCGTAGAAATAGATTTCTAATGCTTCTTAGAACGAGATATTGCATCTCATATCTATGTTTCATGATAAGATATAATATTCATTGCGAAGTGTTATGCATTCCTCGTCTACGATTCAAATGAATGTAAATGCGACACTTCCTTGCTAGGAAATAGCGTTTGCAGTTGTCTACGTATCGTAGCAATAGATTTCTAATGCTTCTTAAAACGCGATATCGCATCTCATTTCTATGTTTCATGGTAAGATATAATATGATTTGCGAAGTGTTATGTATTCCTCGTCTACACTTCAAATTAATGTAAATGCGACACTTCCTTGTAAGGAAATTGCGTTTGCAGATGTCTACGTATCGAAGCAATAGAGTTCAAATGCTTCCTAAAACGAGATACTGCATCTCATATCTATGTTTCATGATAAGATATAATATTCATTGCGAAGTGCTACGCATTCCTCGCCTACGATTCAAATGAATGTAAATGCGACACTTCCTGGCAAGGAAATAGCGTTTGCAGATGTCTACGTATCGTAGCAATAGAGTTCTTATGATTCTTAAAAAGCGATATCGCATCTCATTTCTATGTTTCATGGTAAGGTATAATATGATTTGCGAAGTGTTATGTATTCCTCGTCTACACTTCAAATGAATGTGAATGCGACACTTCCTCGCTAGGAAATAGCGTTTGCAGATGTCTACGTATCGAAGCAACAGAGTTCAAATGCTTCTTAAAACGAGATATTGCATCTCATATCTATGTTTCATGATAAGATATAGTATTCATTGCGAAGTGTTATGCATTCCTCGTCTACGATTCAAATGAATGTAAATGCGACACTTCCTTGCTAGGAAATAGCGTTTGCAGATGTCTACGTATCGAAGCAATAGGGTTCTAATGCTTCTTAAAACGCGATATCGCATCTCATTTCTATGTTTCATGGTAAGATATAATATGATTTGCGAAGTGTTATGTATTCCTCGTCTACACCTCAAATGAATGTAAATGCGACACTTCCTTGCAAGGAAATAGCGTTTGCAGATGTCTACGTATCGTAGCAATAGAGATCTAATGCTTCTTAAAACGCGATATCGCATCTCATTTCTATGTATCATGGTAAGATATAAGATGATTTGCTAAGTGTCATGTATTCCTCGTCTACACTTCAAATGAATGTAAATGCGACACTTCCTTGTTAGGAAATAGCGTCTGCAGATATCTGGGTATCGTAGCAATAGAGTTCTAGTGCTTCTTAAAACGCGATATCGCATCTCATTTCTACGTTTCATGGTAAGATGTATTATGATTTGTGAAGTGTTATGCATTCCTCGTCTACGATTCAAATGAATGTAAATGCGACACTTCCTTGCAAGGAAATAGCGTTTGCAGATGTCTACGTATCGCAGCAATAGAGTTCTTATGATTCTTAAAAAGCGATATCGCATCTCATTTCTATGTTTCATGGTAAGGTATAAAATGATTTGCGAATTGTTATGTATTCCTCGTCTACACTTCAAATGAATGTAAATGCGACACTTCCTTGCAAGGAAATAGCGTTTGCAGATGTCTACGTATCGAAGCAATAGAGTTCAAATGCTTCTTAAAACGAGATATTGCATCTCATACCTATGTTTCATGATAAGATATAATATTCATTGCGAAGTGTTATGCATTCCTCGTCTACGATTCAAATGAATGTAAATGCGACACTTCCTTGCTAGGAAATAGCGTTTGCAGATGTCTACGTATCGAAGCAATAGGTTTCTAATGCTTCTTAAAACGCGATATCGCATCTCATTTCTATGTTTCATGGTAAGATATAATATGATTTGCGAAGTGTTATGTATTCCTCGTCTACACTTCAAATGAATGTAAATGCGACACTTCCTTGCAAGGAAATAGCGTTTGCAGATGTCTACGTATCGCAGCAATAGAGTTCTCATGATTCTTAAAAAGCGATATCGCATCTCATTTCTATGTTTCATGGTAAGGTATAAAATGATTTGCGAAGTGTTATGTATTCCTCGTCTACACTTCAAATGAATGTGAATGCGACACTTCCTCGCTAGGAAATAGCGTCTGCAGATGTCTACCTATCGTAGCAATAGAGATCTAATGCTTCTTAAAACGCGATATCGCATCTCATATCTATGTTTCATGGTAAGATATAATATGATTTGCGAAGTGTTATGTTTTCCTCGTCTACGATTCAAATGAATGTAAATGCGACACTTCCTTGCAAGGAAATAGCGTTTGCAGATGTCTACGTATCGCAGCAATAGAGTTCTTATGATTCTTAAAAAGCGATATCGCATCTCATTTCTATGTTTCATGGTAAGGTATAAAATGATTTGCGAAGTGTTATGTATTCCTCGTCTACACTTCAAATGAATGTGAATGCGACACTTCCTCGCTAGGAAATAGCGTTTGCAGATGACTACGTATCGAAGCAACAGAGTTCAAATGCTTCTTAAAACGAGATATTGCATCTCATATCTATGTTTCATGATAAGATATAGTATTCATTGCGAAGTGTTATGCATTCCTCGTCTACGATTCAAATGAATGTAAATGCGACACTTCCTTGCTAGGAAATAGCGTTTGCAGATGTCTACGTATCGAAGCAATAGGGTTCTAATGCTTCTTAAAACGCGATATCGCATCTCATTTCTATGTTTCATGGTAAGATATAATATGATTTGCGAAGTGTTATGTATTCCTCGTCTA
The DNA here is from genome assembly GCF_050948175.1 of Xylocopa sonorina. NCBI lineage: Eukaryota > Metazoa > Arthropoda > Insecta > Hymenoptera > Apidae > Xylocopa > Xylocopa sonorina. Next base: position 423,220 of record NW_027490275.1, on the reverse strand, counting down.
CACTTCAAATGAATGTAAATGCGACACTTCCTTGCAAGGAAATAGCGTTTGCAGATGTCTACGTATCGTAGCAATAGCTTTCTAATGCTTCTTAAAACGCGATATCGCATCTCATTTCTATGTATCATGGTAAGATATAAGATGATTTGCTAAGTGTCATGTATTCCTCGTCTACACTTCAAATGAATGTAAATGCGACACTTCCTTGTTAGGAAATAGCGTCTGCAGATATCTGGGTATCGTAGCAATAGAGTTCTAGTGCTTCTTAAAACGCGATATCGCATCTCATTTCTACGTTTCAAGGTAAGATGTATTATGATTTGTGAAGTGTTATGCATTCCTCGTCTACGATTCAAATGAATGTAAATGCGACACTTCCTTGCAAGGAAATAGCGTTTGCAGATGTCTACGTATCGCAGCAATAGAGTTCTTATGATTCTTAAAAAGCGATATCGCATCTCATTTCTATGTTTCATGGTAAGGTATAAAATGATTTGCGAAGTGTTATGTATTCCTCGTCTACACTTCAAATGAATGTGAATGCGACACTTCCTCGCTAGGAAATAGCGTCTGCAGATGTCTACCTATCGTAGCAATAGAGTTCTAATGCTTCTTAAAACGCGATATCGCATCTCATATCTATGTTTCATGGTAAGATATAATATGATTTGCGAAGTGTTATGTTTTCCTCGTCTACACCTCAAATGAATGTAAATGCGACACTTCCTTACAAGGAAATAGCGTTTGCAGATGTCTACGTATCGTAGCAATAGCTTTCTAATGCTTCCTAAAACGCGATATCGCATCTCATTTCTATGTTCCATGGTAAGATACAACATGATTTGCGAAGTGTCATGTATTCCTCGTCTACACTTCAAATGAATGTGAATGCGATACTTCCTCGCTAGGAAGTAGCGTTTGCAGATGTCTACGTATCGTAGCAATAGCTTTCTAATGCTTCTTAAAACGCGATATCGCATCTCATTTCTATGTTTCATGGTAAGATATAAGATGATTTGCTAAGTGTCATGTATAATATTCCTCGTCTACACATCAAATGAATGTAAATGCGACACTTCCTTGTTAGGAAATAGCGTCTGCAGATGTCAACCTATCGTAGCAATAGAGTTCTAGTGCTTCTTAAAACGCGATATCGCACCCCATTTCTATGTTTCATGGTAAGATATAATATGATTTGCGAAGTATCATGTATTCCTCGTCTACACTTCAAAATGAATGTAAATACGACACTTCCTTGCAAGGAAATAGCGTTTGCATGTATCTGCCTATCGTAGCAATAGTATTCTAATGCTTCTTAAAACGCGATATCGCATCTCACTTCTATGTTTCATGGTAAGTTATAATATGATTCGCGAAGTGTTATGTATTCCTCGTCTACACTTCAAATGAATGTAAATGCGACACTTCCTTGCCAGGAAATAGCGTTTGCAGATGTCTACGTATCGAAGCAATAGAGTTCAAATGCTTCTTAAAACGAGAAATTGCATCTCATACCTATGTTTCATGATAAGATATAATATTCATTGCGAAGTGTTATGCATTTCTCGTCTACGATTCAAATGAATGTAAATGCGACACTTCCTTGCAAGGAAATAGCGTTTGCAGATGTCTACGTATCGTAGCAATAGAGTTCTTATGATTCTTAAAACGCGATATCGCATCTCACTTCTATGTTTCATGGTAAGATATAATTTGATTTGAGAAGTGTTATGTATTCCTCGTCTACACTTCAAATGAATGTCAATGCGACACTTCCTCGCTAGGAAATAGCGTTTGCAGTTGTCTACGTATCGTAGAAATAGATTTCTAATGCTTCTTAGAACGAGATATTGCATCTCATATCTATGTTTCATGATAAGATATAATATTCATTGCGAAGTGTTATGCATTCCTCGTCTACGATTCAAATGAATGTAAATGCGACACTTCCTTGCTAGGAAATAGCGTTTGCAGTTGTCTACGTATCGTAGCAATAGATTTCTAATGCTTCTTAAAACGCGATATCGCATCTCATTTCTATGTATCATGGTAAGATATAAGATGATTTGCTAAGTGTCATGTATTCCTCGTCTACACTTCAAATGAATGTAAATGCGACACTTCCTTGTTAGGAAATAGCGTCTGCAGATATCTGGGTATCGTAGCAATAGAGTTCTAGTGCTCCTTAAAACGCGATATCGCATCTCATTTCTACGTTTCATGGTAAGATGTATTATGATTTGTGAAGTGTTATGCATTCCTCGTCTACGATTCAAATGAATGTAAATGCGACACTTCCTTGCAAGGAAATAGCGTTTGCAGATGTCTACGTATCGCAGCAATAGAGTTCTTATGATTCTTAAAAAGCGATATCGCATCTCATTTCTATGTTTCATGGTAAGGTATAAAATGATTTGCGAAGTGTTATGTATTCCTCGCCTACACTTCAAGTGAATGTGAATGCGACACTTCCTCGCTAGGAAATAGCGTTTGCAGATGACTACGTATCGAAGCAACAGAGTTCAAATGCTTCTTAAAACGAGATATTGCATCTCATATCTATGTTTCATGATAAGATATAGTATTCATTGCGAAGTGTTATGCATTCCTCGTCTACGATTCAAATGAATGTAAATGCGACACTTCCTTGCTAGGAAATAGCGTTTGCAGATGTCTACGTATCGAAGCAATAGGGTTCTAATGCTTCTTAAAACGCGATATCGCATCTCATTTCTATGTTTCATGGTAAGATATAATATGATTTGCGAAGTGTTATGTATTCCTCGTCTACACTTCAAATGAATGTAAATGCGACACTTCCTTGCAAGGAAATAGCGTTTGCAGATGTCTACGTATCGTAGCAATAGCTTTCTAATGCTTCCTAAGACGCGATATCGCATCTCATTTCTATGTATCATGGTAAGATATAAGATGATTTGCTAAGTGTCATGTATTCCTCGTCTACACTTCAAATGAATGTAAATGCGACACTTCCTTGTTAGGAAATAGCGTCTGCAGATATCTGGGTATCGTAGCAATAGAGTTCTAGTGCTCCTTAAAACGCGATATCGCATCTCATTTCTACGTTTCATGGTAAGATGTATTATGATTTGTGAAGTGTTATGCATTCCTCGTCTACGATTCAAATGAATGTAAATGCGACACTTCCTTGCTAGGAAATAGCGTTTGCAGTTGTCTACGTATCGTAGCAATAGATTTCTAATGCTTCTTAAAACGCGATATCGCATCTCATTTCTATGTTTCATGGTAAGATATAATATGATTTGCGAAGTGTTATGTATTCCTCGTCTACACTTCAAATTAATGTAAATGCGACACTTCCTTGTAAGGAAATTGCGTTTGCAGATGTCTACGTATCGAAGCAATAGAGTTCAAATGCTTCCTAAAACGAGATACTGCATCTCATATCTACGTTTCATGATAAGATATAATATTCATTGCGAAGTGCTACGCATTCCTCGCCTACGATTCAAATGAATGTAAATGCGACACTTCCTGGCAAGGAAATAGCGTTTGCAGATGTCTACGTATCGTAGCAATAGAGTTCTTATGATTCTTAAAAAGCGATATCGCATCTCATTTCTATGTTTCATGGTAAGGTATAATATGATTTGCGAAGTGTTATGTATTCCTCGTCTACACTTCAAATGAATGTGAATGCGACACTTCCTCGCTAGGAAATAGCGTTTGCAGATGTCTACGTATCGAAGCAACAGAGTTCAAATGCTTCTTAAAACGAGATATTGCATCTCATATCTATGTTTCATGATAAGATATAGTATTCATTGCGAAGTGTTATGCATTCCTCGTCTACGATTCAAATGAATGTAAATGCGACACTTCCTTGCTAGGAAATAGCGTTTGCAGATGTCTACGTATCGAAGCAATAGGGTTCTAATGCTTCTTAAAACGCGATATCGCATCTCATTTCTATGTTTCATGGTAAGATATAATATGATTTGCGAAGTGTTATGTATTCCTCGTCTACACTTCAAATGAATGTGAATGCGACACTTCCTCGCTAGGAAATAGCGTTTGCAGATGTCTACGTATCGAAGCAACAGAGTTCAAATGCTTCTTAAAACGAGATATTGCATCTCATATCTATGTTTCATGATAAGATATAGTATTCATTGCGAAGTGTTATGCATTCCTCGTCTACGATTCAAATGAATGTAAATGCGACACTTCCTTGCAAGGAAATAGCGTTTGCAGATGTCTACGTATCGTAGCAATAGCTTTCTAATGCTTCCTAAGACGCGATATCGCATCTCATTTCTATGTATCATGGTAAGATATAAGATGATTTGCTAAGTGTCATGTATTCCTCGTCTACACTTCAAATGAATGTAAATGCGACACTTCCTTGTTAGGAAATAGCGTCTGCAGATATCTGGGTATCGTAGCAATAGAGTTCTAGTGCTCCTTAAAACGCGATATCGCATCTCATTTCTACGTTTCATGGTAAGATGTATTATGATTTGTGAAGTGTTATGCATTCCTCGTCTACGATTCAAATGAATGTAAATGCGACACTTCCTTGCTAGGAAATAGCGTTTGCAGTTGTCTACGTATCGTAGCAATAGATTTCTAATGCTTCTTAAAACGCGATATCGCATCTCATTTCTATGTTTCATGGTAAGATATAATATGATTTGCGAAGTGTTATGTATTCCTCGTCTACACTTCAAATTAATGTAAATGCGACACTTCCTTGTAAGGAAATTGCGTTTGCAGATGTCTACGTATCGAAGCAATAGAGTTCAAATGCTTCCTAAAACGAGATACTGCATCTCATATCTATGTTTCATGATAAGATATAATATTCATTGCGAAGTGCTACGCATTCCTCGCCTACGATTCAAATGAATGTAAATGCGACACTTCCTGGCAAGGAAATAGCGTTTGCAGATGTCTACGTATCGTAGCAATAGAGTTCTTATGATTCTTAAAAAGCGATATCGCATCTCATTTCTATGTTTCATGGTAAGGTATAATATGATTTGCGAAGTGTTATGTATTCCTCGTCTACACTTCAAATGAATGTGAATGCGACACTTCCTCGCTAGGAAATAGCGTTTGCAGATGTCTACGTATCGAAGCAACAGAGTTCAAATGCTTCTTAAGACGAGATATTGCATCTCATATCTATGTTTCATGATAAGATATAGTATTCATTGCGAAGTGTTATGCATTCCTCGTCTACGATTCAAATGAATGTAAATGCGACACTTCCTTGCTAGGAAATAGCGTTTGCAGATGTCTACGTATCGAAGCAATAGGGTTCTAATGCTTCTTAAAACGCGATATCGCATCTCATTTCTATGTTTCATGGTAAGATATAATATGATTTGCGAAGTGTTATGTATTCCTCGTCTACACTTCAAATGAATGTAAATGCGACACTTCCTTGCAAGGAAATAGCGTTTGCAGATGTCTACGTATTGTAGCAATAGCTTTCTAATGCTTCTTAAAACGCGATATCGCATCTCATTTCTATGTATCATTGTAAGATATAAGATGATTTGCTAAGTGTCATGTATTCCTCGTCTACACTTCAAATGAATGTAAATGCGACACTTCCTTGTTAGGAAATAGCGTCTGCAGATATCTGGGTATCGTAGCAATAGAGTTCTAGTGCTCCTTAAAACGCGATATCGCATCTCATTTCTACGTTTCATGGTAAGATGTATTATGATTTGTGAAGTGTTATGCATTCCTCGTCTACGATTCAAATGAATGTAAATGCGACACTTCCTTGCAAGGAAATAGCGTTTGCAGATGTCTACGTATCGCAGCAATAGAGTTCTTATGATTCTTAAAAAGCGATATCGCATCTCATTTCTATGTTTCATGGTAAGGTATAAAATGATTTGCGAAGTGTTATGTATTCCTCGCCTACACTTCAAGTGAATGTGAATGCGACACTTCCTCGCTAGGAAATAGCGTTTGCAGATGACTACGTATCGAAGCAACAGAGTTCAAATGCTTCTTAAAACGAGATATTGCATCTCATATCTATGTTTCATGATAAGATATAGTATTCATTGCGAAGTGTTATGCATTCCTCGTCTACGATTCAAATGAATGTAAATGCGACACTTCCTTGCTAGGAAATAGCGTTTGCAGATGTCTACGTATCGAAGCAATAGGGTTCTAATGCTTCTTAAAACGCGATATCGCATCTCATTTCTATGTTTCATGGTAAGATATAATATGATTTGCGAAGTGTTATGTATTCCTCGTCTACACTTCAAATGAATGTAAATGCGACACTTCCTTGCAAGGAAATAGCGTTTGCAGATGTCTACGTATCGTAGCAATAGCTTTCTAATGCTTCCTAAGACGCGATATCGCATCTCATTTCTATGTATCATGGTAAGATATAAGATGATTTGCTAAGTGTCATGTATTCCTCGTCTACACTTCAAATGAATGTAAATGCGACACTTCCTTGTTAGGAAATAGCGTCTGCAGATATCTGGGTATCGTAGCAATAGAGTTCTAGTGCTCCTTAAAACGCGATATCGCATCTCATTTCTACGTTTCATGGTAAGATGTATTATGATTTGTGAAGTGTTATGCATTCCTCGTCTACGATTCAAATGAATGTAAATGCGACACTTCCTTGCAAGGAAATAGCGTTTGCAGATGTCTACGTATCGCAGCAATAGAGTTCTTATGATTCTTAAAAAGCGATATCGCATCTCATTTCTATGTTTCATGGTAAGGTATAAAATGATTTGCGAAGTGTTATGTATTCCTCGCCTACACTTCAAATGAATGTGAATGCGACACTTCCTCGCTAGGAAATAGCGTTTGCAGATGACTACGTATCGAAGCAACAGAGTTCAAATGCTTCTTAAAACGAGATATTGCATCTCATATCTATGTTTCATGATAAGATATAGTATTCATTGCGAAGTGTTATGCATTCCTCGTCTACGATTCAAATGAATGTAAATGCGACACTTCCTTGCTAGGAAATAGCGTTTGCAGATGTCTACGTATCGAAGCAATAGGGTTCTAATGCTTCTTAAAACGCGATATCGCATCTCATTTCTATGTTTCATGGTAAGATATAATATGATTTGCGAAGTGTTATGTATTCCTCGTCTACACTTCAAATGAATGTAAATGCGACACTTCCTTGCAAGGAAATAGCGTTTGCAGATGTCTACGTATCGTAGCAATAGCTTTCTAATGCTTCTTAAAACGCGATATCGCATCTCATTTCTATGTATCATGGTAAGATATAAGATGATTTGCTAAGTGTCATGTATTCCTCGTCTACACTTCAAATGAATGTAAATGCGACACTTCCTTGTTAGGAAATAGCGTCTGCAGATATCTGGGTATCGTAGCAATAGAGTTCTAGTGCTTCTTAAAACGCGATATCGCATCTCATTTCTACGTTTCAAGGTAAGATGTATTATGATTTGTGAAGTGTTATGCATTCCTCGTCTACGATTCAAATGAATGTAAATGCGACACTTCCTTGCAAGGAAATAGCGTTTGCAGATGTCTACGTATCGCAGCAATAGAGTTCTTATGATTCTTAAAAAGCGATATCGCATCTCATTTCTATGTTTCATGGTAAGGTATAAAATGATTTGCGAAGTGTTATGTATTCCTCGTCTACACTTCAAATGAATGTGAATGCGACACTTCCTCGCTAGGAAATAGCGTCTGCAGATGTCTACCTATCGTAGCAATAGAGTTCTAATGCTTCTTAAAACGCGATATCGCACCCCATTTCTATGTTTCATGGTAAGATATAATATGATTTGCGAAGTATCATGTATTCCTCGTCTACACTTCAAAATGAATGTAAATACGACACTTCCTTGCAAGGAAATAGCGTTTGCATGTATCTGCCTATCGTAGCAATAGTATTCTAATGCTTCTTAAAACGCGATATCGCATCTCACTTCTATGTTTCATGGTAAGATATAATATTCATTGCGAAGTGCTACGCATTCCTCGCCTACGATTCAAATGAATATAAATGCGACACTTCCTGGCAAGGAAATAGCGTCTGCAGATGTCAACCTATCGTAGCAATAGAGTTCTAGTGCTTCTTAAAACGCGATATCGCACCCCATTTCTATGTTTCATGGTAAGATATAATATGATTTGCGAAGTGTTATGTATTCCTCGTCTACACTTCAAATGAATGTAAATGCGACACTTCCTTGCCAGGAAATAGCGTTTGCAGATGTCTACGTATCGAAGCAATAGAGTTCAAATGCTTCTTAAAACGAGAAATTGCATCTCATACCTATGTTTCATGATAAGATATAATATTCATTGCGAAGTGTTATGCATTTCTCGTCTACGATTCAAATGAATGTAAATGCGACACTTCCTTGCTAGGAAATAGCGTTTGCAGATGTCTACGTATCGAAGCAATAGGGTTCTAATGCTTCTTAAAACGCGATATCGCATCTCATTTCTATGTTTCATGGTAAGATATAATATGATTTGCGAAGTGTTATGTATTCCTCGTCTACACTTCAAATGAATGTAAATGCGACACTTCCTTGCAAGGAAATAGCGTTTGCAGATGTCTACGTATCGTAGCAATAGCTTTCTAATGCTTCTTAAAACGCGATATCGCATCTCATTTCTATGTATCATGGTAAGATATAAGATGATTTGCTAAGTGTCATGTATTCCTCGTCTACACTTCAAATGAATGTAAATGCGACACTTCCTTGTTAGGAAATAGCGTCTGCAGATATCTGGGTATCGTAGCAATAGAGTTCTAGTGCTTCTTAAAACGCGATATCGCATCTCATTTCTACGTTTCAAGGTAAGATGTATTATGATTTGTGAAGTGTTATGCATTCCTCGTCTACGATTCAAATGAATGTAAATGCGACACTTCCTTGCAAGGAAATAGCGTTTGCAGATGTCTACGTATCGCAGCAATAGAGTTCTTATGATTCTTAAAAAGCGATATCGCATCTCATTTCTATGTTTCATGGTAAGGTATAAAATGATTTGCGAAGTGTTATGTATTCCTCGTCTACACTTCAAATGAATGTGAATGCGACACTTCCTCGCTAGGAAATAGCGTCTGCAGATGTCTACCTATCGTAGCAATAGAGTTCTAATGCTTCTTAAAACGCGATATCGCATCTCATATCTATGTTTCATGGTAAGATATAATATGATTTGCGAAGTGTTATGTTTTCCTCGTCTACACCTCAAATGAATGTAAATGCGACACTTCCTTACAAGGAAATAGCGTTTGCAGATGTCTACGTATCGTAGCAATAGCTTTCTAATGCTTCCTAAAACGCGATATCGCATCTCATTTCTATGTTCCATGGTAAGATACAACATGATTTGCGAAGTGTCATGTATTCCTCGTCTACACTTCAAATGAATGTGAATGCGATACTTCCTCGCTAGGAAGTAGCGTTTGCAGATGTCTACGTATCGTAGCAATAGCTTTCTAACGCTTCTTAAAACGCGATATCGCATCTCATTTCTATGTTTCATGGTAAGATATAAGATGATTTGCTGAGTGTCATGTATCATATTCCTCGTCTACACATCAAATGAATGTAAATGCGACACTTCCTTGTTAGGAAATAGCGTCTGCAGATGTCAACCTATCGTAGCAATAGAGTTCTAGTGCTTCTTAAAACGCGGTATCGCACCCCATTTCTATGTTTCATGGTAAGATATAATATGATTTGCGAAGTATCATGTATTCCTCGTCTACACTTCAAAATGAATGTAAATACGACACTTCCTTGCAAGGAAATAGCGTTTGCATGTATCTGCCTATCGTAGCAATAGTATTCTAATGCTTCTTAAAACGCGATATCGCATCTCACTTCTATGTTTCATGGTAAGTTATAATATGATTCGCAAAGTGTTATGTATTCCTCGTCTACACTTCAAATGAATGTAAATGCGACACTTCCTTGCCAGGAAATAGCGTTTGCAGATGTCTACGTATCGAAGCAATAGAGTTCAAATGCTTCTTAAAACGAGAAATTGCATCTCATACCTATGTTTCATGATAAGATATAATATTCATTGCGAAGTGTTATGCATTTCTCGTCTACGATTCAAATGAATGTAAATGCGACACTTCCTTGCAAGGAAATAGCGTTTGCAGATGTCTACGTATCGTAGCAATAGAGTTCTTATGATTCTTAAAACGCGATATCGCATCTCACTTCTATGTTTCATGGTAAGATATAATTTGATTTGAGAAGTGTTATGTATTCCTCGTCTACACTTCAAATGAATGTGAATGCGACACTTCCTCGCTAGGAAATAGCGTTTGCAGTTGTCTACGTATCGTAGAAATAGATTTCTAATGCTTCTTAGAACGAGATATTGCATCTCATATCTATGTTTCATGATAAGATATAATATTCATTGCGAAGTGTTATGCATTCCTCGTCTACGATTCAAATGAATGTAAATGCGACACTTCCTTGCTAGGAAATAGCGTTTGCAGTTGTCTACGTATCGTAGCAATAGATTTCTAATGCTTCTTAAAACGCGATATCGCATCTCATTTCTATGTTTCCTGGTAAGATATAATATGATTTGCGAAGTGTTATGTATTCCTCGTCTACACTTCAAATTAATGTAAATGCGACACTTCCTTGTAAGGAAATTGCGTTTGCAGATGTCTACGTATCGAAGCAATAGAGTTCAAATGCTTCCTAAAACGAGATACTGCATCTCATATCTATGTTTCATGATAAGATATAATATTCATTGCGAAGTGCTACGCATTCCTCGCCTACGATTCAAATGAATATAAATGCGACACTTCCTGGCAAGGAAATAGCGTTTGCAGATGTCTACGTATCGTAGCAATAGAGATCTTATGATTCTTAAAAAGCGATATCGCATCTCATTTCTATGTTTCATGGTAAGGTATAATATGATTTGCGAAGTGTTATGTATTCCTCGTCTACACTTCAAATGAATGTGAATGCGACACTTCCTCGCTAGGAAATAGCGTTTGCAGATGTCTACGTATCGAAGCAACAGAGTTCAAATGCTTCTTAAAACGAGATATTGCATCTCATATCTATGTTTCATGATAAGATATAGTATTCATTGCGAAGTGTTATGCATTCCTCGTCTACGATTCAAATGAATGTAAATGCGACACTTCCTTGCTAGGAAATAGCGTTTGCAGATGTCTACGTATCGAAGCAATAGGGTTCTAATGCTTCTTAAAACGCGATATCGCATCTCATTTCTATGTTTCATGGTAAGATATAATATGATTTGCGAAGTGTTATGTATTCCTCGTCTACACTTCAAATGAATGTAAATGCGACACTTCCTTGCAAGGAAATAGCGTTTGCAGATGTCTACGTATTGTAGCAATAGCTTTCTAATGCTTCTTAAAACGCGATATCGCATCTCATTTCTATGTATCATGGTAAGATATAAGATGATTTGCTAAGTGTCATGTATTCCTCGTCTACACTTCAAATGAATGTAAATGCGACACTTCCTTGTTAGGAAATAGCGTCTGCAGATATCTGGGTATCGTAGCAATAGAGTTCTAGTGCTCCTTAAAACGCGATATCGCATCTCATTTCTACGTTTCATGGTAAGATGTATTATGATTTGTGAAGTGTTATGCATTCCTCGTCTACGATTCAAATGAATGTAAATGCGACACTTCCTTGCAAGGAAATAGCGTTTGCAGATGTCTACGTATCGCAGCAATAGAGTTCTTATGATTCTTAAAAAGCGATATCGCATCTCATTTCTATGTTTCATGGTAAGATATAATATGATTTGCGAAGTGTTATGTATTCCTCGTCTACACTTCAAATGAATGTAAATGCGACACTTCCTTGCAAGGAAATAGCGTTTGCAGATGTCTACGTATCGTAGCAATAGCTTTCTAATGCTTCTTAAAACGCGATATCGCATCTCATTTCTATGTATCATGGTAAGATATAAGATGATTTGCTAAGTGTCATGTATTCCTCGTCTACACTTCAAATGAATGTAAATGCGACACTTCCTTGTTAGGAAATAGCGTCTGCAGATATCTGGGTATCGTAGCAATAGAGTTCTAGTGCTTCTTAAAACGCGATATCGCATCTCATTTCTACGTTTCAAGGTAAGATGTATTATGATTTGTGAAGTGTTATGCATTCCTCGTCTACGATTCAAATGAATGTAAATGCGACACTTCCTTGCAAGGAAATAGCGTTTGCAGATGTCTACGTATCGCAGCAATAGAGTTCTTATGATTCTTAAAAAGCGATATCGCATCTCATTTCTATGTTTCATGGTAAGGTATAAAATGATTTGCGAAGTGTTATGTATTCCTCGTCTACACTTCAAATGAATGTGAATGCGACACTTCCTCGCTAGGAAATAGCGTCTGCAGATGTCTACCTATCGTAGCAATAGAGTTCTAATGCTTCTTAAAACGCGATATCGCATCTCATATCTATGTTTCATGGTAAGATATAATATGATTTGCGAAGTGTTATGTTTTCCTCGTCTACACCTCAAATGAATGTAAATGCGACACTTCCTTACAAGGAAATAGCGTTTGCAGATGTCTACGTATCGTAGCAATAGCTTTCTAATGCTTCCTAAAACGCGATATCGCATCTCATTTCTATGTTCCATGGTAAGATACAACATGATTTGCGAAGTGTCATGTATTCCTCGTCTACACTTCAAATGAATGTGAATGCGATACTTCCTCGCTAGGAAGTAGCGTTTGCAGATGTCTACGTATCGTAGCAATAGCTTTCTAATGCTTCTTAAAACGCGATATCGCATCTCATTTCTATGTTTCATGGTAAGATATAAGATGATTTGCTAAGTGTCATGTATCATATTCCTCGTCTACACATCAAATGAATGTAAATGCGACACTTCCTTGTTAGGAAATAGCGTCTGCAGATGTCAACCTATCGTAGCAATAGAGTTCTAGTGCTTCTTAAAACGCGATATCGCACCCCATTTCTATGTTTCATGGTAAGATATAATATGATTTGCGAAGTATCATGTATTCCTCGTCTACACTTCAAAATGAATGTAAATACGACACTTCCTTGCAAGGAAATAGCGTTTGCATGTATCTGCCTATCGTAGCAATAGTATTCTAATGCTTCTTAAAACGCGATATCGCATCTCACTTCTATGTTTCATGGTAAGTTATAATATGATTCGCAAAGTGTTATGTATTCCTCGTCTACACTTCAAATGAATGTAAATGCGACACTTCCTTGCCAGGAAATAGCGTTTGCAGATGTCTACGTATCGAAGCAATAGAGTTCAAATGCTTCTTAAAACGAGAAATTGCATCTCATACCTATGTTTCATGATAAGATATAATATTCATTGCGAAGTGTTATGCATTTCTCGTCTACGATTCAAATGAATGTAAATGCGACACTTCCTTGCAAGGAAATAGCGTTTGCAGATGTCTACGTATCGTAGCAATAGAGTTCTTATGATTCTTAAAACGCGATATCGCATCTCACTTCTATGTTTCATGGTAAGATATAATTTGATTTGAGAAGTGTTATGTATTCCTCGTCTACACTTCAAATGAATGTGAATGCGACACTTCCTCGCTAGGAAATAGCGTTTGCAGATGTCTACGTATCGAAGCAACAGAGTTCAAATGCTTCTTAAAACGAGATATTGCATCTCATATCTATGTTTCATGATAAGATATAGTATTCATTGCGAAGTGTTATGCATTCCTCGTCTACGATTCAAATGAATGTAAATGCGACACTTCCTTGCTAGGAAATAGCGTTTGCAGATGTCTACGTATCGAAGCAATAGGGTTCTAACGCTTCTTAAAACGCGATATCGCATCTCATTTCTATGTTTCATGGTAAGATATAATATGATTTGCGAAGTGTTATGTATTCCTCGTCTACACTTCAAATGAATGTAAATGCGACACTTCCTTGCAAGGAAATAGCGTTTGCAGATGTCTACGTATTGTAGCAATAGCTTTCTAATGCTTCTTAAAACGCGATATCGCATCTCATTTCTATGTATCATGGTAAGATATAAGATGATTTGCTAAGTGTCATGTATTCCTCGTCTACACTTCAAATGAATGTAAATGCGACACTTCCTTGTTAGGAAATAGCGTCTGCAGATATCTGGGTATCGTAGCAATAGAGTTCTAGTGCTCCTTAAAACGCGATATCGCATCTCATTTCTACGTTTCATGGTAAGATGTATTATGATTTGTGAAGTGTTATGCATTCCTCGTCTACGATTCAAATGAATGTAAATGCGACACTTCCTTGCAAGGAAATAGCGTTTGCAGATGTCTACGTATCGCAGCAATAGAGTTCTTATGATTCTTAAAAAGCGATATCGCATCTCATTTCTATGTTTCATGGTAAGGTATAAAATGATTTGCGAAGTGTTATGTATTCCTCGCCTACACTTCAAGTGAATGTGAATGCGACACTTCCTCGCTAGGAAATAGCGTTTGCAGATGACTACGTATCGAAGCAACAGAGTTCAAATGCTTCTTAAAACGAGATATTGCATCTCATATCTATGTTTCATGATAAGATATAGTATTCATTGCGAACTGTTATGCATTCCTCGTCTACGATTCAAATGAATGTAAATGCGACACTTCCTTGCTAGGAAATAGCGTTTGCAGATGTCTACGTATCGAAGCAATAGGGTTCTAATGCTTCTTAAAACGCGATATCGCATCTCATTTCTATGTTTCATGGTAAGATATAATATGATTTGCGAAGTGTTATGTATTCCTCGTCTACACTTCAAATGAATGTAAATGCGACACTTCCTTGCAAGGAAATAGCGTTTGCAGATGTCTACGTATCGTAGCAATAGCTTTCTAATGCTTCCTAAGACGCGATATCGCATCTCATTTCTATGTATCATGGTAAGATATAAGATGATTTGCTAAGTGTCATGTATTCCTCGTCTACACTTCAAATGAATGTAAATGCGACACTTCCTTGTTAGGAAATAGCGTCTGCAGATATCTGGGTATCGTAGCAATAGAGTTCTAGTGCTCCTTAAAACGCGATATCGCATCTCATTTCTACGTTTCATGGTAAGATGTATTATGATTTGTGAAGTGTTATGCATTCCTCGTCTACGATTCAAATGAATGTAAATGCGACACTTCCTTGCTAGGAAATAGCGTTTGCAGTTGTCTACGTATCGTAGCAATAGATTTCTAATGCTTCTTAAAACGCGATATCGCATCTCATTTCTATGTTTCATGGTAAGATATAATATGATTTGCGAAGTGTTATGTATTCCTCGTCTACACTTCAAATTAATGTAAATGCGACACTTCCTTGTAAGGAAATTGCGTTTGCAGATGTCTACGTATCGAAGCAATAGAGTTCAAATGCTTCCTAAAACGAGATACTGCATCTCATATCTATGTTTCATGATAAGATATAATATTCATTGCGAAGTGCTACGCATTCCTCGCCTACGATTCAAATGAATGTAAATGCGACACTTCCTTGCTAGGAAATAGCGTTTGCAGATGTCTACGTATCGAAGCAATAGGGTTCTAATGCTTCTTAAAACGCGATATCGCATCTCATTTCTATGTTTCATGGTAAGATATAATATGATTTGCGAAGTGTTATGTATTCCTCGTCTACACTTCAAATGAATGTAAATGCGACACTTCCTTGCAAGGAAATAGCGTTTGCAGATGTCTACGTATCGTAGCAATAGCTTTCTAATGCTTCCTAAGACGCGATATCGCATCTCATTTCTATGTATCATGGTAAGATATAAGATGATTTGCTAAGTGTCATGTATTCCTCGTCTACACTTCAAATGAATGTAAATGCGACACTTCCTTGTTAGGAAATAGCGTCTGCAGATATCTGGGTATCGTAGCAATAGAGTTCTAGTGCTCCTTAAAACGCGATATCGCATCTCATTTCTACGTTTCATGGTAAGATGTATTATGATTTGTGAAGTGTTATGCATTCCTCGTCTACGATTCAAATGAATGTAAATGCGACACTTCCTTGCAAGGAAATAGCGTTTGCAGATGTCTACGTATCGCAGCAATAGAGTTCTTATGATTCTTAAAAAGCGATATCGCATCTCATTTCTATGTTTCATGGTAAGGTATAAAATGATTTGCGAAGTGTTATGTATTCCTCGCCTACACTTCAAATGAATGTGAATGCGACACTTCCTCGCTAGGAAATAGCGTTTGCAGATGACTACGTATCGAAGCAACAGAGTTCAAATGCTTCTTAAAACGAGATATTGCATCTCATATCTATGTTTCATGATAAGATATAGTATTCATTGCGAAGTGTTATGCATTCCTCGTCTACGATTCAAATGAATGTAAATGCGACACTTCCTTGCTAGGAAATAGCGTTTGCAGATGTCTACGTATCGAAGCAATAGGGTTCTAATGCTTCTTAAAACGCGATATCGCATCTCATTTCTATGTTTCATGGTAAGATATAATATGATTTGCGAAGTGTTATGTATTCCTCGTCTACACTTCAAATGAATGTAAATGCGACACTTCCTTGCAAGGAAATAGCGTTTGCAGATGTCTACGTATCGTAGCAATAGCTTTCTAATGCTTCTTAAAACGCGATATCGCATCTCATTTCTATGTATCATGGTAAGATATAAGATGATTTGCTAAGTGTCATGTATTCCTCGTCTACACTTCAAATGAATGTAAATGCGACACTTCCTTGTTAGGAAATAGCGTCTGCAGATATCTGGGTATCGTTGCAATAGAGTTCTAGTGCTTCTTAAAACGCGATATCGCATCTCATTTCTACGTTTCATGGTAAGATGTATTATGATTTGTGAAGTGTTATGCATTCCTCGTCTACGATTCAAATGAATGTAAATGCGACACTTCCTTGCAAGGAAATAGCGTTTGCAGATGTCTACGTATCGCAGCAATAGAGTTCTTATGATTCTTAAAAAGCGATATCGCATCTCATTTCTATGTTTCATGGTAAGGTATAAAATGATTTGCGAAGTGTTATGTATTCCTCGTATACACTTCAAATGAATGTGAATGCGACACTTCCTCGCTAGGAAATAGCGTTTGCAGATGACTACGTATCGAAGCAACAGAGTTCAAATGCTTCTTAAAACGAGATATTGCATCTCATATCTATGTTTCATGATAAGATATAGTATTCATTGCGAAGTGTTATGCATTCCTCGTCTACGATTCAAATGAATGTAAATGCGACACTTCCTTGCTAGGAAATAGCGTTTGCAGATGTCTACGTATCGAAGCAATAGGGTTCTAATGCTTCTTAAAACGCGATATCGCATCTCATTTCTATGTTTCATGGTAAGATATAATATGATTTGCGAAGTGTTATGTATTCCTCGTCTACACTTCAAATGAATGTAAATGCGACACTTCCTTGCAAGGAAATAGCGTTTGCAGATGTCTACGTATCGTAGCAATAGCTTTCTAATGCTTCTTAAAACGCGATATCGCATCTCATTTCTATGTATCATGGTAAGATATAAGATGATTTGCTAAGTGTCATGTATTCCTCGTCTACACTTCAAATGAATGTAAATGCGACACTTCCTTGTTAGGAAATAGCGTCTGCAGATATCTGGGTATCGTAGCAATAGAGTTCTAGTGCTCCTTAAAACGCGATATCGCATCTCATTTCTACGTTTCATGGTAAGATGTATTATGATTTGTGAAGTGTTATGCATTCCTCGTCTACGATTCAAATGAATGTAAATGCGACACTTCCTTGCTAGGAAATAGCGTTTGCAGTTGTCTACGTATCGTAGCAATAGATTTCTAATGCTTCTTAAAACGCGATATCGCATCTCATTTCTATGTTTCATGGTAAGATATAATATGATTTGCGAAGTGTTATGTATTCCTCGTCTACACTTCAAATTAATGTAAATGCGACACTTCCTTGTAAGGAAATTGCGTTTGCAGATGTCTACGTATCGAAGCAATAGAGTTCAAATGCTTCCTAAAACGAGATACTGCATCTCATATCTATGTTTCATGATAAGATATAATATTCATTGCGAAGTGCTACGCATTCCTCGCCTACGATTCAAATGAATGTAAATGCGACACTTCCTTGCTAGGAAATAGCGTTTGCAGATGTCTACGTATCGAAGCAATAGGGTTCTAATGCTTCTTAAAACGCGATATCGCATCTCATTTCTATGTTTCATGGTAAGATATAATATGATTTGCGAAGTGTTATGTATTCCTCGTCTACACTTCAAATGAATGTAAATGCGACACTTCCTTGCAAGGAAATAGCGTTTGCAGATGTCTACGTATCGTAGCAATAGCTTTCTAATGCTTCCTAAGACGCGATATCGCATCTCATTTCTATGTATCATGGTAAGATATAAGATGATTTGCTAAGTGTCATGTATTCCTCGTCTACACTTCAAATGAATGTAAATGCGACACTTCCTTGTTAGGAAATAGCGTCTGCAGATATCTGGGTATCGTAGCAATAGAGTTCTAGTGCTCCTTAAAACGCGATATCGCATCTCATTTCTACGTTTCATGGTAAGATGTATTATGATTTGTGAAGTGTTATGCATTCCTCGTCTACGATTCAAATGAATGTAAATGCGACACTTCCTTGCAAGGAAATAGCGTTTGCAGATGTCTACGTATCGCAGCAATAGAGTTCTTATGATTCTTAAAAAGCGATATCGCATCTCATTTCTATGTTTCATGGTAAGGTATAAAATGATTTGCGAAGTGTTATGTATTCCTCGCCTACACTTCAAATGAATGTGAATGCGACACTTCCTCGCTAGGAAATAGCGTTTGCAGATGACTACGTATCGAAGCAACAGAGTTCAAATGCTTCTTAAAACGAGATATTGCATCTCATATCTATGTTTCATGATAAGATATAGTATTCATTGCGAAGTGTTATGCATTCCTCGTCTACGATTCAAATGAATGTAAATGCGACACTTCCTTGCTAGGAAATAGCGTTTGCAGATGTCTACGTATCGAAGCAATAGGGTTCTAATGCTTCTTAAAACGCGATATCGCATCTCATTTCTATGTTTCATGGTAAGATATAATATGATTTGCGAAGTGTTATGTATTCCTCGTCTACACTTCAAATGAATGTAAATGCGACACTTCCTTGCAAGGAAATAGCGTTTGCAGATGTCTACGTATCGTAGCAATAGCTTTCTAATGCTTCTTAAAACGCGATATCGCATCTCATTTCTATGTATCATGGTAAGATATAAGATGATTTGCTAAGTGTCATGTATTCCTCGTCTACACTTCAAATGAATGTAAATGCGACACTTCCTTGTTAGGAAATAGCGTCTGCAGATATCTGGGTATCGTTGCAATAGAGTTCTAGTGCTTCTTAAAACGCGATATCGCATCTCATTTCTACGTTTCATGGTAAGATGTATTATGATTTGTGAAGTGTTATGCATTCCTCGTCTACGATTCAAATGAATGTAAATGCGACACTTCCTTGCAAGGAAATAGCGTTTGCAGATGTCTACGTATCGCAGCAATAGAGTTCTTATGATTCTTAAAAAGCGATATCGCATCTCATTTCTATGTTTCATGGTAAGGTATAAAATGATTTGCGAAGTGTTATGTATTCCTCGTATACACTTCAAATGAATGTGAATGCGACACTTCCTCGCTAGGAAATAGCGTTTGCAGATGACTACGTATCGAAGCAACAGAGTTCAAATGCTTCTTAAAACGAGATATTGCATCTCATATCTATGTTTCATGATAAGATATAGTATTCATTGCGAAGTGTTATGCATTCCTCGTCTACGATTCAAATGAATGTAAATGCGACACTTCCTTGCTAGGAAATAGCGTTTGCAGATGTCTACGTATCGAAGCAATAGGGTTCTAATGCTTCTTAAAACGCGATATCGCATCTCATTTCTATGTTTCATGGTAAGATATAATATGATTTGCGAAGTGTTATGTATTCCTCGTCTACACTTCAAATGAATGTAAATGCGACACTTCCTTGCAAGGAAATAGCGTTTGCAGATGTCTACGTATCGTAGCAATAGCTTTCTAATGCTTCTTAAAACGCGATATCGCATCTCATTTCTATGTATCATGGTAAGATATAAGATGATTTGCTAAGTGTCATGTATTCCTCGTCTACACTTCAAATGAATGTAAATGCGACACTTCCTTGTTAGGAAATAGCGTCTGCAGATATCTGGGTATCGTAGCAATAGAGTTCTAGTGCTTCTTAAAACGCGATATCGCATCTCATTTCTACGTTTCATGGTAAGATGTATTATGATTTGTGAAGTGTTATGCATTCCTCGTCTACGATTCAAATGAATGTAAATGCGACACTTCCTTGCAAGGAAATAGCGTTTGCAGATGTCTACGTATCGCAGCAATAGAGTTCTTATGATTCTTAAAAAGCGATATCGCATCTCATTTCTATGTTTCATGGTAAGGTATAAAATGATTTGCGAAGTGTGATGTATTCCTCGTCTACACTTCAAATGAATGTGAATGCGACACTTCCTCGCTAGGAAATAGCGTTTGCAGATGACTACGTATCGAAGCAACAGAGTTCAAATGCTTCTTAAAACGAGATATTGCATCTCATATCTATGTTTCATGATAAGATATAGTATTCATTGCGAAGTGTTATGCATTCCTCGTCTACGATTCAAATGAATGTAAATGCGACACTTCCTTGCTAGGAAATAGCGTTTGCAGATGTCTACGTATCGAAGCAATAGGGTTCTAATGCTTCTTAAAACGCGATATCGCATCTCATTTCTATGTTTCATGGTAAGATATAATATGATTTGCGAAGTGTTATGTATTCCTCGTCTACACTTCAAATGAATGTAAATGCGACACTTCCTTGCAAGGAAATAGCGTTTGCAGATGTCTACGTATCGTAGCAATAGCTTTCTAATGCTTCTTAAAACGCGATATCGCATCTCATTTCTATGTATCATGGTAAGATATAAGATGATTTGCTTAGTGTCATGTATTCCTCGTCTACACTTCAAATGAATGTAAATGCGACACTTCCTCGCTAGGAAATAGCGTTTGCAGTTGTCTCCGTATCGTAGAAATAGATTTCTAATGCTTCTTAGAACGAGATATTGCATCTCATACCTATGTTTCATGATAAGATATAATATTCATTGCGAAGTGTTATGCATTTCTCGTCTACGATTCAAATGAATGTAAATGCGACACTTCGTTGCAAGGAAATAGCGTTTGCAGATGTCTACGTATCGTAGCAATAGAGTTCTTATGATTCTTAAAACGCGATATCGCATCTCATTTCTATGTTTCATGGTAAGATATAATTTGATTTGAGAAGTGTTATGTATTCCTCGTCTACACTTCAAATGAATGTGAATGCGACACTTCCTCGCTAGGAAATAGCGTTTGCAGTTGTCTCCGTATCGTAGAAATAGATTTCTAATGCTTCTTAGAACGAGATATTGCATCTCATATCTATGTTTCATGATAAGATATAATATTCATTGCGAAGTGTTATGCATTCCTCGTCTACGATTCAAATGAATGTAAATGCGACACTTCCTTGCTAGGAAATAGCGTTTGCAGTTGTCTACGTATCGTAGCAATAGATTTCTAATGCTTCTTAAAACGCGATATCGCATCTCATTTCTATGTTTCATGGTAAGATATAATATGATTTGCGAAGTGTTATGTATTCCTCGTCTACACTTCAAATTAATGTAAATGCGACACTTCCTTGTAAGGAAATTGCGTTTGCAGATGTCTACGTATCGAAGCAATAGAGTTCAAATGCTTCTTAAAACGAGATACGGCATCTCATATGTATGTTTCTTGATAAGATATAATATTCATTGCGAAGTGTTATGCATTCCTCGTCTACGATTCAAATGAAAGTAAATGCGACACTTCCTTGCAAGGGAATAGCGTTTGCAGATGTCTACGTATCGAAGCAATAGGGTTCTAATGCTTCTTACAACGCGATATCGCATCTCATTTCTATGTTTCATGGTAAGATATAATATGACTTGCGAAGTGTTATGTATTCCTCGTCTACACTTCAAATGAATGTAAATACGACACTTCCTTGCAAGGAAATAGCGTTTGCAAATATCTGCCTATCGTAGCAATGGTATTCTGATGCTTCTTAAAACGCGATATCGCATCTCACTTCTATGTTTCATGGTAAGTTATAATATGATTCGCGAAGTGTTATGTATTCCTCGTCTACACTTCAAATGAATGTAAATGCGACACTTCCTTGCAAGGAAATAGCGTTTGCAGATGTCTACGTATCGAAGCAATAGAGTTCAAATGCTTCTTAAAACGACATATTGCATCTCATACCTATATTTCATGATAAGATATAATATTCATTGCGAAGTGTTATGCATTTCTCGTCTACGATTCAAATGAATGTAAATGCGGCACTTCCTTGCAAGGAAATAGCGTTTGCAGATGTCTACGTATCGTAGCAATAGAGTTCTTATGATTCTTAAAACGCGATATCGCATCTCATTTCTATGTTTCATGGTAAGATATAATATGATTTGAGAAGTGTTATGTATTCCTCGTCTACACTTCAAATGAATGTGAATGCGACACTTCCTCGCTAGGAAATAGCGTTTGCAGTTGCCCACGTATCGTAGCAATAGATTTCTAATGCTTCTTAAAACGCGATATCGCATCTCATTTCTATGTTTCATGGTAAGATATAATATGATTTGCGAAGTGTCATGTCTTCCTCGTCTACACTTCAAATGAATGTAAATGCGACACTTCCTTGCTGGGAAATAGCGTCTGCAGATGTCTAGGTATTGTAGCAATAGAGTTCTAATGCTTCTTAAAACGCGATATCGCATCTCATTTCTATGTTTCATGGTACGATGTAATATGATTTGCGAAGTGTTATGTATTCCTCGTCTACACTTCAAATGAATGTAAATGCGAAGCTTCCTTGCAAGGAAATAGCGTTTGCAAATGTCTACGTATCGAAGCAATAGAGTTCAAATGCTTCTTAAAACGAGATACTGCATCTCATATCTATGTTTCATGATAAGATATAATATTCATTGCGAAGTGCTATGCATTCCTCGCCTACGATTCAAATGAATGTAAATGCGACACTTCCTTGCAAGGAAATAGCGTTTGCAGATGTCTACGTATCGTAGCAATAGAGTTCTTATGATTCTTAAAAAGCGATATCGCATCTCATTTCTATGTTTCATGGTAATGTATAATATGATTTGCGAAGTGTTATGTATTCCTCGTCTACACTTCAAATGAATGTGAGTGCGACACTTCCTCGCTAGGAAATAGCGTCTGCAGATGTCTAGGTATCGTAGCAATAGAGTTCCAATGCTTCTTAAAACGAGATATTGCATCTAATATCTATGTTTCATGATAAGATATAATATTCATTGCGAAGTGTTATGCATTCCTCGTCTACGATTCAAATGAAAGTAAATGCGACACTTCCTTGCAAGGAAATAGCGTTTGCAGATGTCTACGTATCGTAGCAATAGAGTTCTTATAATCCTTAAAACGCGATATCGCATCTCATTTCTATGTTTCATGGTAAGATATAATATGATTTGCGAAGTGTTATGTATTCCTCGCCTACACTTCAAGTGAATGTAAATGCGACCCTTCCTTGCAAGGAAATAGCCTTTGCAGATGTCTACGTATCGTAGCAATGGATTTCTAATGCTTCTTAGAACGCAATATCGCATCTCATTTCTAGGTTTCATGGTATGATATAATATGATTTGCGAAGTGTCATGTATTCCTCGTCTACACTTCAAATGAATGTAAATGCGACACTTCCTTCCAAGGAAATAGCGTTTGCAGATGTCTACGTATCGTAGCAATAGAGTTCTAATGCTTCTTAAAACGCGATATCGCATCTCATTTCTATGTTTCATGGTAAGATATAATATGATTTGCGAAGTGTTATGTATTCCTCGTCTACACTTCAAATGAATGTAAATGCGACACATCCTTGCTAGGAAACAGCGTTTGCAGATGTCTACGTATCGAAGCAATAGTGTTCTAAAGCTTCTTAAATCGCGATATCGCATCTCATTTCTATGTTTCATGGTAAGATATAATATTAAATGTGAAGTGTTATGCATTCCTCGTCTACGATTCAAATGAAAGTAAATGCGACACTTCCTTGCTAGGAAACAGCGATTGCAGATGTCTACGTATTGTAGCAATAGAGTTCAAATGCTTCTTAAAACGCGATATCGCATCTCATTTCTATGTTTCATGGTAAGATATAATATGATTTGCGAAGTGTTATGTATTCCTCGTCTACACCTCAAATGAATGTAAATTCGACACTTCCGTGCAAGGAAATAGCGTTTGCAGATGTCTACGTATCGTAGCAATAGAGCTCTTATAATACTTAAAACGCGATTTCGCATCTCATTTCTATGTTTCATGGAAAGGTATAATATGATTTGCGAAGTGTTATGTATTCCTCGCCTACACTTCAAGTGAATGTAAATGCGACACTTCCTTGCAAGGAAATAGCGTTTGCAGATGTCTACGTATCGAAGCAATAGAGTTCTAATGGTTCTTACAACGCGATATCGCATCTCATTTCTATGTTTCATGGTAAGATATAATATGATTTGCGAACTGTTATGTATTCCTCGTCTACACATCAAATGAATGTAAATGCGACACTTCCTTGCAAGGAAATAGCATTTGCAGATGTCTACGTATCGTAGCAATGGATTTCTAATGCTTCTTAGAACGCGATATCGCACCTCATTTCTATGTTTCATGGTAAAATATAATATGATTTGCGAAGTGTTATGCATTCCTCGTCTACGATTCAAATGAAAGTAAATGCGACACTTCCTTGCAAGGAAATAGCGTTTGCACATGTCTACGTATCGTAGCAATAGAGTTCAAATGCTTCTTAAAACGCGATATCGCATCTCATTTCTATGTTTCATGGTAAGATATAATATGATTTGCGAAGTGTTATGCATTCCTCGTCTACGATTCAAATGAACGTAAATGCGACACTTCCTTCCAAGGAAATAGCGTTTGCAGATGTCTACGTATCGTAACAATAGATTTCTTATGATACTTAAAACGCGATATCGCATCTCATTTCTATGATTCATGGTAAGATATAATATGATTTGCGAAGTGTTACGTATTCCTCGTCTACACTTCAAATCAATGTAAATACGACACTTCCTTGCAAGGAAATAGCGTTTGCAGATGTCTACCTATCGTAGCAATAGAGTTCTAATGCTTCTTAAAACGCGATATCGCATCTCATTTCTATGTTTCATGGTAAGATATAATATTCATTGCGAAGTGTTATGCATTCCTCGTCTACGATTCAAATGAAAGTAAATGCGATACTTCCTTGCAAGGAAATAGCATTTGCAGATGTCTACCTATCGTAGCAATAGTGTTCTAATGCTTCATAAAACGCGATATCGCATCTCATTTCTATGTATCATGGTAAGATATAATATTCATTGCGAAGTGATATGCATTCCTCGTCTACGATTCAAATGAAAGTATATGCGATACTTCCTTGCAAGGAAATAGCATTTGCAGATGTCTACCTATCGTAGCAATAGTGTTCTAATGCTTCATAAAACGCGATATCGCATCTCATTTCTATGTATCATGGTAAGATATAATATTCATTGCGAAGTGTTATGCATTCCTCGTCTACGATTCAAATGAAAGTAAATGCGACACTTCCTTGCAAGGAAATAGCGTTTGCAGATGTCTACGTATCGTAACAATAGAGTTCTTATGATTCTTGAAACGCGATATCGCATCTCATTTCTATGTTTCATGGTAAGGTATAATATGATTTGCGAAGTGTTATGTATTCCTCGCCTACACTTCAAGTGAATGTAAATGCGACACTTCCTTGCAAGGAAATAGCCTTTGCAGATGTCTACGTATCGTAGCAATGGATTTCTAATGCTTCTTAGAACGCAATATCGCATCTCATTTCTAGGTTTCATGGTATGATATAATATGATTTGCGAAGTGTCATGTATTCCTCGTCTACACTTCAAATGAATGTAAATGCGACACTTCATTCCAAGGAAATAGCGTTTGCAGATATCTACGTATCGTAGCAATAGAGTTCTAATGCTTCTTAAAACGCGATATCGCATCTCATTTCTATGTTTCATGGTAAGCTATAATATGATTTGCGAAGTGTCATGTATTCCTCGTCTACACTTCAAATGAATGTAAATGCGACACTTCCTTGCAAGGAAATAGCGTTTGCAGATGTCTACGTATAGAAGCAATAGAGTTTTAATGCTTCTTAAAACGCGATATCGCATCTCATTTCTATGTTTCATGGTAAGATGTAATATGATTTGCGAAGTGTTATGTATTCCTCGTCTACACTTCAAACTAATGTAAATGCGACACTTCCTTGTAAGGAAATTGCGTTTGCAGATGTCTACGTATCGAAGCAATAGAGTTCAAATGCTTCTTAAAACGAGATACTGCATCTCATATCTATGTTTCATGATAAGATATAATATTCATTGCGAAGTGTTATGCATTCCTCGTCTACGGTTCAAATGAAAGTAAATGCGACACTTACTTGCATGGAAATAGCGTTTGCAGATGTCTACGTATTGAAGCAATAGAGTTCAAATGCTTCTTAAAACGAGATACTGCATCTCATATCTATGTTTCATGATAAGATATAATATTCATTGCGAAGTGTTATGCATTCCTCGTCTACGATTCAAATGAAAGTAAATGCGACACTTCCTTGCAAGGAAATAGCGTTTGCAAATATCTGCCTATCGTAGCATTAGTAATCTAATGCTTCTTAAAACGCGATATCGCATCTCATTTCTATGTTTCATGGTAAGATATAATATGATTTGCGAAGTGTCATGTATTCCTCGTCTACACTTCAAATGAATGTAAATGCGGCACTTCCTTGCAGGGAAATAGCGTTTGCAAATATCTGCCTATCGTAGCATTAGTAATCTAATGCTTCTTAAAACGCGATATCGCATCTCATTTCTATGTTTCATGGTAAGATATAATATGATTTGCGAAGTGTCATGTATTCCTCGTCTACACTTCAAATGAATGTAAATACGACACTTCCTTGCAAGGAAATAGCGTTTGCAAATATCTGCCTATCGTAGCATTAGTAATCTAATGCTTCTTAAAACGCGATATCGCATCTCATTTCTATGTTTCATGGTAAGATATAATATGATTTGCGAAGTGTCATGTATTCCTCGTCTACACTTCAAATGAATGTAAATGCGGCACTTCCTTGCAGGGAAATAGCGTTTGCAAATGTCTACGTATCGAAGCAATATAGTTCAAATGCTTCTTAAAACGCGATATCGCATCTCATTTCTATGTTTCATGGTAAGATATAATATGATTTGCGAAGTGTTATGCATTCCTCGTCTACGATTCAAATGAACGTAAATGCGACACTTCCTTCCAAGGAAATAGCGTTTGCAGATGTCTACGTATCGTAACAATAGACTTCTTATGATACTTAAAACGCGATATCGCATCTCATTTCTATGATTCATGGTAAGATATAATATGATTTGCGAAGTGTTATGTACTCCTCGTCTACACTTCAAATCAATGTAAATACGACACTTCCTTGCAAGGAAATAGCGTTTGCAGATGTCTACCTATCGTAGCAATAGAGTTCTAATGCTTCTTAAAACGCGATATCGCATCTCATTTCTATGTTTCATGGTAAGATATAATATTCATTGCGAAGTGTTATGCATTCCTCGTCTACGATTCAAATGAAAGTAAATGCGATACTTCCTTGCAAGGAAATAGCATTTGCAGATGTCTACCTATCGTAGCAATAGTGTTCTAATGCTTCATAAAACGCGATATCGCATCTCATTTCTATGTATCATGGTAAGATATAATATTCATTGCGAAGTGTTATGCATTCCTCGTCTACGATTCAAATGAAAGTAAATGCGACACTTCCTTGCAAGGAAACAGCGATTGCAGATGTCTACGTATCGTAGCAATAGAGCTCTTATAATTCTTAAAACGCGATTTCGCATCTCATTTCTATGTTTCATGGTAAGGTATAATATGATTTGCGAAGTGTTATGTATTCCTCGCCTACACTTCAAGTGAATGTAAATGCGACACTTCCTTGCAAGGAAATAGCCTTTGCAGATGTCTACGTATCGTAGCAATGGATTTCTAATGCTTCTTAGAACGCAATATCGCATCTCATTTCTAGGTTTCATGGTATGATATAATATGATTTGCGAAGTGTCATGTATTCCTCGTCTACAGTTCAAATGAATGTAAATGCGACACTTCCTTCCAAGGAAATAGCGTTTGCAGATGTCTACGTATCGTAGCAATAGAGTTCTAATGCTTCTTAAAACGCGATATCGCATCTCATTTCTATGTTTCATGGTAAGATATAATATGATTTGCGAAGTGTCATGTATTCCTCGTCTACACTTCAAATGAATGTAAATGCGACACTTCCTTGCAAAGAAATAGCGTTTGCAGATGTCTACGTATAGAAGCAATAGAGTTTTAATGCTTCTTAAAACGCGATATCGCATCTCATTTCTATGTTTCATGGTAAGATGTAATATGATTTGCGAAGTGTTATGTATTCCTCGTCTACACTTCAAATTAATGTAAATGCGACACTTCCTTGTAAGGAAATTGCGTTTGCAAATGTCTACGTATCGAAGCAATAGAGTTCAAATGCTTCTTAAAACGAGATACTGCATCTCATATCTATGTTTCATGATAAGATATAATATTCATTGCGAAGTGTTATGCATTCCTCGTCTACGATTCAAATGAAAGTAAATGCGACACTTCCTTGCAAGGAAATAGCGTTTGCAGATGTCTACGTATCATAACAATAGAGTTCTTATGATTCTTGAAACGCGATATCGCATCTCATTTCTATGTTTCATGGTAAGATATAATATGATTTGCGAAGTGTTATGTATTCCTCGTCTACACTTCAAATGAATGTAAATACGACACTTCCTTGCAAGGAAATAGCGTTTGCAAATATCTGCCTATCGTAGCAATGGATTTCTAATGCTTCTTAGAACGCGATATCGCATCTCATTTCTATGTTTCATGGTAAAATATAATATCATTTGCGAAGTGTTATGCATTCCTCGTCTACGATTCAAATGAAAGTAAATGCGACACTTCCTTGCAAGGAAATAGCGTTTGCAGATGTCTACCTATCGTAGCAATAGTGTTCTAATGCTTCATAAAACGCGATATCGCATCTCATTTCTATGTATCATGGTAAGATATAATATTCATTGCGAAGTGTTATGCATTCCTCGTCTACGATTCAAATGAAAGTAAATGCGACACTTCCTTGCAAGGAAACAGCGATTGCAGATGTCTACGTATCGTAGCAATGGATTTCTAATGCTTCTTAGAACGCAATATCGCATCTCATTTCTAGGTTTCATGGTATTATATAATATGATTTGCGAAGTGTCATGTATTCCTCGTCTACACTTCAAATGAATGTAAATGCGACACTTCATTCCAAGGAAATAGCGTTTGCAGATATCTACGTATCGTAGCAATAGAGTTCTAATGCTTCTTAAAACGCGATATCGCATCTCATTTCTATGTTTCATGGTAAGATATAATATGATTTGCGAAGTGTCATGTATTCCTCGTCTACACTTCAAATGAATGTAAATGCGACACTTCCTTGCAAGGAAATAGCGTTTGCAGATGTCTACGTATAGGAGCAATAGAGCTTTAATGCTTCTTAAAACGCGATATCGCATCTCATTTCTATGTTTCATGGTAAGATGTAATATGATTTGCGAAGTGTTATGTATTCCTCGTCTACACTTCAAACTAATGTAAATGCGACACTTCCTTGTAAGGAAATTGCGTTTGCAGATGTCTACGTATCGAAGCAATAGAGTTCAAATGCTTCTTAAAACGAGATACTGCATCTCATATCTATGTTTCATGATAAGATATAATATTCATTGCGAAGTGTTATGCATTCCTCGTCTACGGTTCAAATGAAAGTAAATGCGACACTTACTTGCATGGAAATAGCGTTTGCAGATGTCTACGTATTGAAGCAATAGAGTTCAAATGCTTCTTAAAACGAGATACTGCATCTCATATCTATGTTTCATGATAAGATATAATATTCATTGCGAAGTGTTATGCATTCCTCGTCTACGATTCAAATGAAAGTAAATGCGACACTTCCTTGCAAGGAAATAGCGTTTGCAAATATCTGCCTATCGTAGCATTAGTAATCTAATGCTTCTTAAAACGCGATATCGCATCTCATTTCTATGTTTCATGGTAAGATATAATATGATTTGCGAAGTGTCATGTATTCCTCGTCTACACTTCAAATGAATGTAAATGCGGCACTTCCTTGCAGGGAAATAGCGTTTGCAAATATCTGCCTATCGTAGCATTAGTAATCTAATGCTTCTTAAAACGCGATATCGCATCTCATTTCTATGTTTCATGGTAAGATATAATATGATTTGCGAAGTGTCATGTATTCCTCGTCTACACTTCAAATGAATGTAAATACGACACTTCCTTGCAAGGAAATAGCGTTTGCAAATATCTGCCTATCGTAGCATTAGTAATCTAATGCTTCTTAAAACGCGATATCGCATCTCATTTCTATGTTTCATGGTAAGATATAATATGATTTGCGAAGTGTCATGTATTCCTCGTCTACACTTCAAATGAATGTAAATGCGGCACTTCCTTGCAGGGAAATAGCGTTTGCAAATGTCTACGTATCGAAGCAATATAGTTCAAATGCTTCTTAAAACGCGATATCGCATCTCATTTCTATGTTTCATGGTAAGATATAATATGATTTGCGAAGTGTTATGCATTCCTCGTCTACGATTCAAATGAACGTAAATGCGACACTTCCTTCCAAGGAAATAGCGTTTGCAGATGTCTACGTATCGTAACAATAGACTTCTTATGATACTTAAAACGCGATATCGCATCTCATTTCTATGATTCATGGTAAGATATAATATGATTTGCGAAGTGTTATGTACTCCTCGTCTACACTTCAAATCAATGTAAATACGACACTTCCTTGCAAGGAAATAGCGTTTGCAGATGTCTACCTATCGTAGCAATAGAGTTCTAATGCTTCTTAAAACGCGATATCGCATCTCATTTCTATGTTTCATGGTAAGATATAATATTCATTGCGAAGTGTTATGCATTCCTCGTCTACGATTCAAATGAAAGTAAATGCGATACTTCCTTGCAAGGAAATAGCATTTGCAGATGTCTACCTATCGTAGCAATAGTGTTCTAATGCTTCATAAAACGCGATATCGCATCTCATTTCTATGTATCATGGTAAGATATAATATTCATTGCGAAGTGTTATGCATTCCTCGTCTACGATTCAAATGAAAGTAAATGCGACACTTCCTTGCAAGGAAACAGCGATTGCAGATGTCTACGTATCGTAGCAATAGAGCTCTTATAATTCTTAAAACGCGATTTCGCATCTCATTTCTATGTTTCATGGTAAGGTATAATATGATTTGCGAAGTGTTATGTATTCCTCGCCTACACTTCAAGTGAATGTAAATGCGACACTTCCTTGCAAGGAAATAGCCTTTGCAGATGTCTACGTATCGTAGCAATGGATTTCTAATGCTTCTTAGAACGCAATATCGCATCTCATTTCTAGGTTTCATGGTATGATATAATATGATTTGCGAAGTGTCATGTATTCCTCGTCTACAGTTCAAATGAATGTAAATGCGACACTTCCTTCCAAGGAAATAGCGTTTGCAGATGTCTACGTATCGTAGCAATAGAGTTCTAATGCTTCTTAAAACGCGATATCGCATCTCATTTCTATGTTTCATGGTAAGATATAATATGATTTGCGAAGTGTCATGTATTCCTCGTCTACACTTCAAATGAATGTAAATGCGACACTTCCTTGCAAGGAAATAGCGTTTGCAGATGTCTACGTATAGAAGCAATAGAGTTTTAATGCTTCTTAAAACGCGATATCGCATCTCATTTCTATGTTTCATGGTAAGATGTAATATGATTTGCGAAGTGTTATGTATTCCTCGTCTACACTTCAAATTAATGTAAATGCGACACTTCCTTGTAAGGAAATTGCGTTTGCAAATGTCTACGTATCGAAGCAATAGAGTTCAAATGCTTCTTAAAACGAGATACTGCATCTCATATCTATGTTTCATGATAAGATATAATATTCATTGCGAAGTGTTATGCATTCCTCGTCTACGATTCAAATGAAAGTAAATGCGACACTTCCTTGCAAGGAAATAGCGTTTGCAGATGTCTACGTATCGTAACAATAGAGTTCTTATGATTCTTGAAACGCGATATCGCATCTCATTTCTATGTTTCATGGTAAGATATAATATGATTTGCGAAGTGTCATGTATTCCTCGCCTACACTTCAAATGAATGTAAATGCGACACTTCCTTGCAGGGAAATAGCGTTTGCAAATGTCTACGTATCGAAGCAATAGAGTTCAAATGCTTCTTAAAACGAGATATTGCATCTCATATCTATGTTTCATGATAAGATATAATATACATTGCGAAGTGTTATGCATTCCTCGTCTACGATTCAAATGAAAGTAAATGCAACACTTCCTTGCAAGGAAATAGCGTTTGCAGATGTGTACGTATCGTAGCAATAGATTTCTAATGCTTCTCAAAACGCGATATCGCATCTCATTTCTATGTTTCATGGCAAGATATAATATGATTTGCGAAGTGTTATGTATTCCTCGTCTACACCTCAAATGAATGTAAATGAGACACTTCCTTGCAAGGAAATAGCGTTTGCAGATGTCTACGTATCGTAGCAATAGAGCTCTTATAATTCTTAAAACGCGATTTCGCATCTCATTTCCATGTTTCATGGTAAGGTATAATATGATTTGCGAAGTGCTATGTATTCCTCGCCTACACTTCAAGTGAATGTAAATGCGACACTTCCTTGCAAGGAAATAGCGTTTGCAGATGTCTACGTATCGAAGCAATAGAGTTCTAATGCTTCTTACAAAGCGATATCGCATCTCATTTCTATGTTTCATGGTAAGATATAATATGATTTGCGAAGTGTTATGTGTTCCTCGTCTACACATCAAATGAATGTAAATGCGACACTTCCTTGCAAGGAAATAGCATTTGCAGATGTCTACGAATCGTAGCAATGGATTTCTAATGCTTCTTAGAACGCGATATCGCATCTCATTTCTATGTTTCATGGTAAGATATAATATGATTTGCGAAGTGTCATGTATTCCTCGTCTACACTTCAAATGAATGTGAATGCGACACTTCCTTGCAAGGAAATAGCGTTTGCAGATGACTACGTATCGAAGCAATAGAGTTCAAATGCTTCTTAAAACGAGATATTGCATCTCATATATATGTTTCATGATAAGATATAATATACATTGCGAAGAGTTATGCATTCCTCGTCTACACTTCAAATGAATATGAATGGTGATACTTCCTCGCTAGGAAATAGTGTTTGCAGATGTCTACGTATCGTAGCAATAGATTTCTAATGCTTCTTAAAACGGCGATATCGCATCTCATTTCTATGTTTCATGGTAAGATATAATATGATTTGCGAAGTGTTATGTATTCCTCGTCTACACTTCAAATGAATGTAAATGCGACACTTCCCTGCAAGGAAATAGCGATTGCAGATGTCTACCTATCGTAGCAATAGAGTTCTAATGCTTCTTAAAACGCGATATCGCATCTCACTTCTATGTTTCATGGTAAGATATAATATGATTTGAGAAGTGTTATGTATTCCTCGTCTACACTTCAAATGAATGTAAATGCGACACTTCCTTGCAAGGAAATAGCGTTTGCAGATGTCTACGTATCGTAGCAATAGAGTTCTAATGCTTCTTAAAACGCGATATCGCATCTCATTTCTATGTTTCATGGTAAGATATAATATTCATTGCGAAGTGTTCTGCATTCCTCGTCTACGATTCAAATGAAAGTAAATGCGATACCTCCTTGCAAGGAAATAGCATTTGCAGATGTCTACCTATCGTAGCAATATGTTCCAATGCTTCATAAAACGCGATATCGCATGTCATTTCTATGTACCATGGTAAGATATAATGTACATTGCGAAGTGTTATGCATTCCTCGTCTACGATTCAAATGAAAGTAAATGCGACACTTCCTTGCAAGGAAACAGCGATTGCAGATGTCTACGTATCGTAGCAATAGACCTCTTATAACTCTTAAAACGCGATTTCGCATCTCATTTCTATGTTTCATGGTAAGGTATAATATGATTTGCGAAGTGTTATGTACTCCTCGTCTACACTTCAAATCAATGTAAATACGACACTTCCTTGCAAGGAAATAGCGTTTGCAGATGTCTACCTATCGTAGCAATAGAGTTCTAATGCTTCTTAAAACGCGATATCGCATCTCATTTCTATGTTTCATGGTAAGATATAATATTCATTGCGAAGTGTTATGCATTCCTCGTCTACGATTCAAATGAAAGTAAATGCGATACTTCCTTGCAAGGAAATAGCATTTGCAGATGTCTACCTATCGTAGCAATAGTGTTCTAATGCTTCATAAAACGCGATATCGCATCTCATTTCTATGTATCATGGTAAGATATAATATTCATTGCGAAGTGTTATGCATTCCTCGTCTACGATTCAAATGAAAGTAAATGCGACACTTCCTTGCAAGGAAACAGCGATTGCAGATGTCTACGTATCGTAGCAATAGAGCTCTTATAATTCCTAAAACGCGATTTCGCATCTCATTTCTATGTTTCATGGTAAGGTATAATATGATTTGCGAAGTGTTATGTATTCCTCGCCTACACTTCAAGTGAATGTAAATGCGACACTTCCTTGCAAGGAAATAGCCTTTGCAGATGTCGACGTATCGTAGCAATGGATTTCTAATGCTTCTTAGAACGCAATATCGCATCTCATTTCTAGGTTTCATGGTATGATATAATATGATTTGCGAAGTGTCATGTATTCCTCGTCTACAGTTCAAATGAATGTAAATGCGACACTTCCTTCCAAGGAAATAGCGTTTGCAGATGTCTACGTATCGTAGCAATAGAGTTCTAATGCTTCTTAAAACGCGATATCGCATCTCATTTCTATGTTTCATGGTAAGATATAATATGATTTGCGAAGTGTCATGTATTCCTCGTCTACACTTCAAATGAATGTAAATGCGACACTTCCTTGCAAGGAAATAGCGTTTGCAGATGTCTACGTATAGAAGCAATAGAGTTTTAATGCTTCTTAAAACGCGATATCGCATCTCATTTCTATGTTTCATGGTAAGATGTAATATGATTTGCGAAGTGTTATGTATTCCTCGTCTACACTTCAAATTAATGTAAATGCGACACTTCCTTGTAAGGAAATTGCGTTTGCAAATGTCTACGTATCGAAGCAATAGAGTTCAAATGCTTCTTAAAACGAGATACTGCATCTCATACCTATGTTTCATGATAAGATATAATATTCATTGCGAAGTGTTATGCATTCCTCGTCTACGATTCAAATGAAAGTAAATGCGACACTTCCTTGCAAGGAAATAGCGTTTGCAGATGTCTACGTATCGTAACAATAGAGTTCTTATGATTCTTGAAACGCGATATCGCATCTCATTTCTATGTTTCATGGTAAGATATAATATGATTTGCGAAGTGTTATGTATTCCTCGTCTACACTTCAAATGAATGTAAATACGACACTTCCTTGCAAGGAAATAGCGTTTGCAAATATCTGCCTGTCGTAGCAATAGTATTCTAATGCTTCTTAAAACGCGATATCGCATCTCATTTCTATGTTTCATGGTAAGATATAATATGATTTGCGAAGTGTCATGTATTCCTCGCCTACACTTCAAATGAATGTAAATGCGACACTTCCTTGCAGGGAAATAGCGTTTGCAAATGTCTACGTATCGAAGCAATAGAGTTCAAATGCTTCTTAAAACGAGATATTGCATCTCATATCTATGTTTCATGATAAGATATAATATACATTGCGAAGTGTTATGCATTCCTCGTCTACGATTCAAATGAAAGTAAATGCAACACTTCCTTGCAAGGAAATAGCGTTTGCAGATGTGTACGTATCGTAGCAATAGATTTCTAATGCTTCTCAAAACGCGATATCGCATCTCATTTCTATGTTTCATGGTAAGATATAATATGATTTGCGAAGTGTTATGTATTCCTCGTCTACACTTCAAATGAATGTAAATGCGGCACATCCTTGCAAGGAAATAGCGTTTGCAGATGTCTACGTATCGAAGCAATAGTGTTCTAATGCTTCTCAAAACGCGATATCGCATCTCATTTCTATGTTTCATGGTAAGATATAATATGATTTGCGAAGTGTTATGTATTCCTCGTCTACACTTCAAATGAATGTAAATGCGGCACATCCTTGCAAGGAAATAGCGTTTGCAGATGTCTACGTATCGAAGCAATAGTGTTCTAATGCTTCTTAAAACGCGATTTCGCATCTCATTTCTATGTTTCATGGTAAGGTGTAATATGATTTGCGAAGTGTTATGTATTCCTCGCCTACACTTCAAATGAATGTAAATGCGACACTTCCTTGCAAGGAAATAGCATTTGCAGATGTCTACGTATCGTAGCAATAGTGTTCTAATGCTTCTCAAAACGCGATATCGCATCTCATTTCTATGTTTCATGGTAAGATATAATATGATTTGCGAAGTGTTATGTATTCCTCGTCTACACTTCAAATGAATGTAAATGCGGCACATCCTTGCAAGGAAATAGCGTTTGCAGATGTCTACGTATCGAAGCAATAGTGTTCTAATGCTTCTTAAAACGCGATTTCGCATCTCATTTCTATGTTTCATGGTAAGGTGTAATATGATTTGCGAAGTGTTATGTATTCCTCGTCTACACTTCAAATGAATGTAAATGCGACACTTCCTTGCAAGGAAATAGCGTTTGCAGATGTCTACGTATAGAAGCAATAGAGTTTTAATGCTTCTTAAAACGCGATATCGCATCTCATTTCTATGTTTCATGGTAAGATGTAATATGATTTGCGAAGTGTTATGTATTCCTCGTCTACACTTCAAATTAATGTAAATGCGACACTTCCTTGTAAGGAAATTGCGTTTGCAAATGTCTACGTATCGAAGCAATAGAGTTCAAATGCTTCTTAAAACGAGATACTGCATCTCATATCTATGTTTCATGATAAGATATAATATTCATTGCGAAGTGTTATGCATTCCTCGTCTACGATTCAAATGAAAGTAAATGCGACACTTCCTTGCAAGGAAATAGCGTTTGCAGATGTCTACGTATCGTAACAATAGAGTTCTTATGATTCTTGAAACGCGATATCGCATCTCATTTCTATGTTTCATGGTAAGATATAATATGATTTGCGAAGTGTTATGTATTCCTCGTCTACACTTCAAATGAATGTAAATACGACACTTCCTTGCAAGGAAATAGCGTTTGCAAATATCTGCCTGTCGTAGCAATAGTATTCTAATGCTTCTTAAAACGCGATATCGCATCTCATTTCTATGTTTCATGGTAAGATATAATATGATTTGCGAAGTGTCATGTATTCCTCGCCTACACTTCAAATGAATGTAAATGCGACACTTCCTTGCAGGGAAATAGCGTTTGCAAATGTCTACGTATCGAAGCAATAGAGTTCAAATGCTTCTTAAAACGAGATATTGCATCTCATATCTATGTTTCATGATAAGATATAATATACATTGCGAAGTGTTATGCATTCCTCGTCTACGATTCAAATGAAAGTAAATGCAACACTTCCTTGCAAGGAAATAGCGTTTGCAGATGTGTACGTATCGTAGCAATAGATTTCTAATGCTTCTCAAAACGCGATATCGCATCTCATTTCTATGTTTCATGGTAAGATATAATATGATTTGCGAAGTGTTATGTATTCCTCGTCTACACTTCAAATGAATGTAAATGCGGCACATCCTTGCAAGGAAATAGCGTTTGCAGATGTCTACGTATCGAAGCAATAGTGTTCTAATGCTTCTCAAAACGCGATATCGCATCTCATTTCTATGTTTCATGGTAAGATATAATATGATTTGCGAAGTGTTATGTATTCCTCGTCCACACTTCAAATGAATGTAAATGCGGCACATCCTTGCAAGGAAATAGCGTTTGCAGATGTCTACGTATCGAAGCAATAGTGTTCTAATGCTTCTTAAAACGCGATTTCGCATCTCATTTCTATGTTTCATGGTAAGGTGTAATATGATTTGCGAAGTGTTATGTATTCCTCGCCTACACTTCAAATGAATGTAAATGCGACACTTCCTTGCAAGGAAATAGCATTTGCAGATGTCTACGTATCGTAGCAATAGTGTTCTAATGCTTCTCAAAACGCGATATCGCATCTCATTTCTATGTTTCATGGTAAGATATAATATGATTTGCGAAGTGTTATGTATTCCTCGTCTACACTTCAAATGAATGTAAATGCGGCACATCCTTGCAAGGAAATAGCGTTTGCAGATGTCTACGTATCGAAGCAATAGTGTTCTAATGCTTCTTAAAACGCGATTTCGCATCTCATTTCTATGTTTCATGGTAAGGTGTAATATGATTTGCGAAGTGTTATGTATTCCTCGTCTACACTTCAAATGAATGTAAATGCGACACTTCCTTGCAAGGAAATAGCATTTGCAGATGTCTACGTATCGTAGTAATGGATTTCTAGTGCTTCTTAGAACGCTATATCGCATCTCATTTCTATGTTTCATGGTAAGATATAATATGATTTGCGAAGTGTCATGTATTCCTCGTCTACACTTCAAATGAATGTGAATGCGACACTTCCTTGCAAGGAAATAGCGTTTGCAGATGACTACGTATCGAAGCAATAGAGTTCAAATGCTTCTTAAAACGAGATATTGCTTCTCATATATATGTTTCATGATAAGATATAATATACATTGCGAAGTGTTATGCATTCCTCGTCTACACTTCAAATGAATGTGAATGGTGATACTTCCTCGCTAGGAAATAGCGTTTGCAGATGTCTACGTATCGAAGCAATAGTGTTCTAATGCTTCTTAAAACGCGATTTCGCATCTCATTTCTATGTTTCATGGTAAGGTGTAATATGATTTGCGAAGTGTTATGTATTCCTCGTCTACACTTCAAATGAATGTAAATGCGACACTTCCTTGCAAGGAAATAGCATTTGCAGATGTCTACGTATCGTAGTAATGGATTTCTAGTGCTTCTTAGAACGCTATATCGCATCTCATTTCTATGTTTCATGGTAAGATATAATATGATTTGCGAAGTGTCATGTATTCCTCGTCTACACTTCAAATGAATGTGAATGCGACACTTCCTTGCAAGGAAATAGCGTTTGCAGATGACTACGTATCGAAGCAATAGAGTTCAAATGCTTCTTAAAACGAGATATTGCTTCTCATATATATGTTTCATGATAAGATATAATATACATTGCGAAGTGTTATGCATTCCTCGTCTACACTTCAAATGAATGTGAATGGTGATACTTCCTCGCTAGGAAATAGCGTTTGCAGATGTCTACGTATCGTAGCAATAGATTTCTAATGCTTCTTAAAACGGCGATATCGCATCTCATTTCTATGTTTCATGGTAAGATATAATATGATTTGCGAAGTGTTATGTATTCCTCGTCTACACTTCAAATGAATGTAACTGCGACACTTCCTTGCAAGGAAATAGCGATTGCAGATGTCTACCTATCGTAGCAATAGAGTTCTAATGCTTCTTAAAACGCCATATCGCATCTCATTTCTATGTTTCATGGTAAGATATAATATGATTTGAGAAGTGTTATGTATTCCTCGTCTACACTTCAAATGAATGTAAATGCGACACTTCCTTGCTAGGAAATAGCGTTTGCAGATGTCTACGTATCGAAGCAATAGTGTTCTAAAGCTTCTTAAATCGCGATATCGCATCTCATTTCTATGTTTCATGGTAAGATATAATATGATTTGCGAAGTGTTATGTATTCCTCGTCTACACCTCAAATGAATGTAAATGCGTCACTTCCTTGCAGGGAAATAGCGTTTGCAGATGTCTACGTATCGAAGCAATAGAGTTCAAATGCTTCTTAAAACGAGATATTGCATCTCATATCTATGTTTCATGATAAGATTTAATATACATTGCGAAGTGTTATGCATTCCTCGTCTACGATTCAAATGAAAGTAAATGCGACACTTCCTTGCAAGGAAATAGCGTTTGCAGATGTCTACGTATCGTAGCAATAGAGTTCAAATGCTTCTTAAAACGCGATATCGCATCTCATTTCTATGTTTCATGGTAAGATATAATATGATTTGCGAAGTGTTATGTATTCCTCGTCTACACCTCAAATGAATGTAAATGAGACACTTCCTTGCAAGGAAATAGCGTTTGCAGATGTCTACGTATCGTAGCAATAGAGCTCTTATAATTCTTAAAACGCGATTTCGCATCTCATTTCCATGTTTCATGGTAAGGTATAATATGATTTGCGAAGTGCTATGTATTCCTCGCCTACACTTCAAGTGAATGTAAATGCGACACTTCCTTGCAAGGAAATAGCGTTTGCAGATGTCTACGTATCGAAGCAATAGAGTTCTAATGCTTCTTACAAAGCGATATCGCATCTCATTTCTATGTTTCATGGTAAGATATAATATGATTTGCGAAGTGTTATGTGTTCCTCGTCTACACATCAAATGAATGTAAATGCGACACTTCCTTGCAAGGAAATAGCATTTGCAGATGTCTACGAATCGTAGCAATGGATTTCTAATGCTTCTTAGAACGCGATATCGCATCTCATTTCTATGTTTCATGGTAAGATATAATATGATTTGCGAAGTGTCATGTATTCCTCGTCTACACTTCAAATGAATGTGAATGCGACACTTCCTTGCAAGGAAATAGCGTTTGCAGATGACTACGTATCGAAGCAATAGAGTTCAAATGCTTCTTAAAACGAGATATTGCATCTCATATATATGTTTCATGATAAGATATAATATACATTGCGAAGAGTTATGCATTCCTCGTCTACACTTCAAATGAATATGAATGGTGATACTTCCTCGCTAGGAAATAGCGTTTGCAGATGTCTACGTATCGTAGCAATAGATTTCTAATGCTTCTTAAAACGGCGATATCGCATCTCATTTCTATGTTTCATGGTAAGATATAATATGATTTGCGAAGTGTTATGTATTCCTCGTCTACACTTCAAATGAATGTAAATGCGACACTTCCCTGCAAGGAAATAGCGATTGCAGATGTCTACCTATCGTAGCAATAGAGTTCTAATGCTTCTTAAAACGCGATATCGCATCTCACTTCTATGTTTCATGGTAAGATATAATATGATTTGAGAAGTGTTATGTATTCCTCGTCTACACTTCAAATGAATGTAAATGCGACACTTCCTTGCAAGGAAACAGCGTTTGCAGATGTCTACGTATCGAAGCAATTGAGTTCAAATGCTTCTTAAAACGCGATATCGCATCTCATTTCTATGTTTCATGGTAAGATATAATATGATTTGCGAAGTGTCATGTACTCCTCGTCTACACTTCAAATGAATGTGAATGCGACACTTCCTCGCTAGGAAATAGCGTCTGCAGATGTCTAGGTATCGTAGTAATAGAGTTCTAATGCTTCTTAAGACGAGATATTGCATCTCATATCTATGTTTCACGACAAGATATAATATTCATTGCGACGTGTTATGCATTCCTCGTCTACGATTCAAATGAAAGTAAATGCGACACTTCCTTGCAAGGAAATAGCGTTTGCAGATGTCTACGTATCGTAGCAATAGAGTTCATATGATTCTTAAAACGCGATATCGCATCTCATTTCTATGTTTCATGGTAAGATATAACATGATTTGCGAAGTGTTATGTATTCCTCGTCTACACTTCAAATGAATGTGAATGCGATTCTTCCTCACTAGGAAATAGCGTTTGCAGATGTCTACGTATCGTAGCAATAGCTTTCTAATGTTTCCTAAAACGCGATATCGCATCTCATTTCTATGTTTCATGGTAAGATATAACATGACTTGCGAAGTGTCACGTATTCCTCGTCTACACTTCAAATGAATGTAAATGCGACACTTCCTTGTTAGGAAATAGCGTCTGCAGTTGTCTGGATATCGTAGCAATAGAGTTCTAGTGCTTCTTAAAACGCGATATCGCATCTCATTTCTACGTTTCATGGTAAGATGCATTATGATTTGTGAAGTGTTATGCATTCCTTGTCTACGATTCAAATGAATGTAAAAGCTACACTTCCTTGCAAGGAAATAGCGTTTGCAGATGTCTA
Source organism: Xylocopa sonorina (assembly GCF_050948175.1). Lineage (NCBI taxonomy): Eukaryota > Metazoa > Arthropoda > Insecta > Hymenoptera > Apidae > Xylocopa > Xylocopa sonorina. The sequence continues at coordinate 380,678 of NW_027490275.1, read as the reverse complement.
CGTATCGAAGCAATAGAGTTCAAATGCTTCTTAAAACGCGATATCGTATCTCATTTCTATGTTCATGGTAAGAAATAATATGATTTGCGAAGTGTTATGTTTTCCTCGTCTACACTTCAAATGAATGTAAATGCGACACTTCCTTGCAAGGAAATAGCGATTGCGGATGTCTACCTATCGTAGCAATAGAGTTCTAATGCTTCTTAAAACGCGATATCGCATCTCATTTCTATGTTTCATGGTAAGATATAATATGATTTGCGAAGTGTTATGTATTCCTCGTCTACACATCAAATGAATCTAAAATGCGACACTTCCTTGCAAGGAAATAGCGTTTGCAGATGTCTACGTATCGAAGCAATAGAGTTTTAATGCTTCTTAAAACGCGATATCGCATCTCATTTCTATGTTTCATGGTAAGATATAATATGATTTGCGAAGTGTTATGTATTCCTCGTCTACACATCAAATGAATCTAAATGCGACACTTCCTTGCAAGGAAATAGCGTTTGCAGATGTCTACGTATCGAAGCAATAGGAGTTTTAATGCTTCTTAAAACGCGATATCGCATCTCATTTCTATGTTTCATGGTAAGATATAATATGATTTGCGAAGTATCATGTATTCCTCGTCTACACTTCAAAATGAATGTGAATGCGATACTTCCTTGCAAGGAAATAGCGTTTGCAGATGTCTACGTATCGAAGCAATAAAGTTGAAATGCTTCTTAAAACAAGATATTGCATCTCATATCTATGTTCATGATAAGATATAATATTCATTGCGAAGTGTTATGCATTCCTCGTCTACGATTCAAATGAATGTAAATGCGACACTTCCTTGCTAGGAAATAGCGTCTGCAGATGTTTACGTATCGAAGCAATAGAGTTCAAATGCTTCTTAAAACGAGATATTGCATCTCATATCTATGTTTCATGATAAGATATAATATTCATTGCGAAGTGTTATGCATTCCTCGTCTACGATTCAAATGAATGTAAAATGCGACACTTCCTTGCAAGGAAATCGCGTTTGCATATGTCTACGTATCGAAGCAATAGTGTTCTAAAGCTTCTTAAATCGCGATATCGCATCTCATTTCTATGTTTAATGGTAAGATATAATATGATTTGCGAAGTATCACGTATTCCCCGTCTACACATCAAATGAATGTAAATGCGACACTTCCTTGCAAGGAAATAGCGTTTGCAGATTTCTACGTATCGTAGCAATAGAGTTCTAATGCTTCTTAAAACGCGATATCGCATCCCATTTCTATGTTTCATGGTAAGATATAATATGATTTGCGAAGTGTTATGTATTCCTCGTCTACACTTCAAATGAATGTAAATGCGACACTCGCTCGCTAGGAAATAGCGTTTGCAGATGTCTACGTATCGTAGCAATAGAGTTCTAATGCTTCTTAAAACGCGATATCGCATCTCATTTCTATGATTCATGGTAAGATATAATATGATTTGCGAAAGTGTTATGTATTCCTCGTCTACAATTCAAATCAATGTAAGTACGACACTTCCTTGCAAGGAAATAGCGTTTGCAGATGTCTACCTATCGTAGCAATGGAGTTCTAATGCTTCTTAAAAACGCGATATCGCATCTCATTTCTATGTTTCATGGTAAGATATAATATTCATTGCGAAGTGTTATGCATTCCTCGTCTACGATTCAAATGAAAGTAAATGCGACACTTCCTTGCAAGGAAACAGCGATTGCAGATGTCCACGTATCGAAGCAATAGAGTTCAAATGCTTCCTAAAACGAGATACTGCATCTCATATCTATGTTTCATGATAAGATATAATATTCATTGCGAAGTGTTATGTATTCCTCGTCTACACCTCAAATGAATGTAAATGCGACACTTCCTTGCAGGGAAATAGCGTTTGCAGATGTCTACGTATCGAAGCAATAGAGTTCAAATGCTTCTTAAAACGAGATATTGCATCCCATATCTATGCTTCATGATAAGATATAATATACATTGCGAAGTGTTATGCATTCCTCGTCTACGATTCAAATGAAAGTAAATGCGACACTTCCTTGCAAGGAAATAGCGTTTGCAGATGTGTACGTATCGCAGCAATAGATTTCTAATGCTTCTTAAAACGCGATATCGCATCTCATTTCTATGTTTCATGGTAAGAGATAATATGATTTGCGAAGTGTTATGTATTCCTCGTCTACACTTCAAATTAATGTAAATGCGACACTTCCTTGCAAGGAAATAGCGTTTTGCAGATGTCTACGTATCGTAGCAATAGAGTTCTTATGATTCTTAAAACGCGATATCGCATCTCATTTCTATGTTTCATGGTAAGATATAATTTGATTTGAGAAGTGTTATGTATTCCTCGTCTACACTTCAAATGAATGTGAATGCGACACTTCCTCGCTAGGAATAGCGTTTGCAGATGTCCTACGTATCGAAGCAATAAAGTTGAAATGCTTCTTAAAACAAGATATTGCATCTCATATCTATGTTTCATGATAAGATATAATATTCATTGCGAAGTGTTATGCATTCCTCGTCTACGATTCAAATGAATGTAAATGCGACACTTCCTTGCTGGGAAATAGCGTCTGCAGATGTCTAGGTATCGTAGCAATAGAGTTCTAATGCTTCTTAGAACGAGATATATCATCTCATATCTATGTTTCATGGTAAGATATAATATGATTTGCGAAGTGTTATGTATTCCTCGTCTACACCTCAAATGAATGTAAATGCGACACTTCCTTGCAGGGAAATAGCGTTTGCAGATGTCTACGTATCGAAGCAATAGAGTTCAAATGCTTCTTAAAACGAGATATTGCATCCCATATCTATGCTTCATGATAAGATATAATATACATTGCGAAGTGTTATGCATTCCTCGTCTACGATTCAAATGAAAGTAAAATGCGACACTTCCTTGCAAGGAAATAGCGTTTGCAGATGTCTACGTATCGAAGCAATAGAGTTCAAATGCTTCTTAAAACGAGATATTGCATCTCATATCTATGTTTCATGATAAGATATAATATACATTGCGAAGTGTTATGCATTCCTCGTCTACGATTCAAATGAAAGTAAATGCGACACTTCCTTGCAAGGAAATAGCGTTTGCAGATGTGTACGTATCGTAGCAATAGATTTCTAATGCTTCTTAAAACGCGATATCGCATCTCATTTCTATGTTTCATGGTAAGATATAATATGATTTGCGAAGTGTTATGTAGTCCTCGTCTACACATCAAATGAATGTAAATGCGACACTTCCTTGCAAGGAAATAGCGTTTGCAGATGTCTACGTATCGAAGCAATAGAGTTTTAATTGCTTCTTAAAACGCGATATCGCATCTCATTTCTATGTTTCATGGTAAGATGTAATATGATTTGCGAAGTATCATGTATTCCTCGTCTACACTTCAAATGAATGTGAATGCGACACTTTCCTTGCAAGGAAATCGCGTTTGCAGATGTCTACGTATCGAAGCAATAAAGTTGAAAGTGCTTCTTAAAACGAGATATTGCATCTCATGTCTATGTTTCATGATAAGATATAATATTCATTGCGAAGTGTTATGCATTCCTCGTCTACGATTCAAATGAATGTAAATGCGACACTTCCTTGCTAGGAAATAGCGTCTGCAGATGTTTACGTATCGAAGCAATAGAGTTCAAATGCTTCTTAAAACGAGATAATGCATCTCATATCTATGTTTCATGATAAGATATAATATTCATTGCGAAGTGTTATGCATTCCTCGTCTACGATTCAAATGAATGTAAATGCGACACTCGCTCGCTAGGAAATAGCGTTTGCAGATGTCTACGTATCGTAGCAATAGAGTTCTAATGCTTCTTAAAAACGCGATATCGCATCTCATTTCTATGAATCATGGTAAGATATAATATGATTTGCGAAGTGTTATGTATTCCTCGTCTACACTTCAAATCAATGTAAATACGACACTTCCTTGCAAGGAAATAGCCTTTGCAGATGTCTACGTATCGTAGCAATAGAGTTCTAATGCTTCATAAAACGCGATATCGCATCTCATTTCTATGTTTCATGGTAAGATATAATATGATTTGCGAAGTGTTATGTATTCCTCGTCTACACCTCAAATGAATGTAAATGCGACACTTCCTTGCAGGGAAATAGCGTTTGCAGATGTCTACGTATCGAAGCAATAGAGTTCTAATGCTTCATAAAACGCTATATCGCATCTCATTTCTATGTTTCATGGTAAGATATAATATGATTTGCGAAGTGTTATGTATTCCTCGTCTACACCTCAAATGAATGTAAATGCGACACTTCCTTGCAGGGAAATAGCGTTTGCAGATGTCTACGTATCGAAGCAATAGAGTTCAAATGCTTCTTAAAACGAGATATTGCATCTCATATCTATGTTTCATGATAAGATATAATATACATTGCGAAGTGTTATGCATTCCTCGTCTACGATTCAAATGAAAGGTAAATGCGACACTTCCTTGCAAGGAAATAGCGTTTGCAGATGTCTACGTTTCGAAGCAATAGAGTTCAAATGTTTCTTAAAACGAGATATTGCATCTCATATCTATGTTTCATGATAAGATATAATATACATTGCTAAGTGTTATGCATTCCTCGTCTACGATTCAAATGAAAGTAAATGCGACACTTCCTTGCAAGGAAATAGCGTTTGCAGATGTGTACGTATCGTAGCAATAGATTTCTAATGCTTCTTAAAACGCGATATCGCATCTCATTTCTATGTTTCATGGTAAGGTATAAACGATTTGCGAAGTGTTATGTATTCCTCGTCCACACTTCAAATCAATGTGAATGCGATACTTCCTCGCTAGGAAATAGCGTTTGCAGATGTCTACGTATCGTAGCAATAGATTTCTAATGCTTCTTAAAACGGCGATATCGCATCTCATTTCTATGTTTCATGGTAAGATATAATATGATTTGCGAAGTGTTATGTATTCCTCGTCTACACTTCAAATGAATGTAAATGCGACACTTCCTTGCAAGGAAATAGCAATTGCAGATATCAACCTATCGTAGCATTATAGTTCAAATGCTTCTTAAAACGAGATACTGCATCTCATATCTATGTTTCATGATAAGATATAATATTCATTGCGAAGTGTTATGCATTCCTCGCCTACGATTCAAATGAATGTAAATGCGACACTTCCTTGCAAGGAAATAGCGTTTGCAGATGTCTACGTATCGTAGCAATAGAGTTCTTATGATTCTTAAAACGCGATATCGCATCTCATTTCTATGTTTCATGGTAAGATATAATATGATTTGTGAAGTGTTATGTATTCCTCGTCTACACTTCAAATGAATGTAAATGCGACACTCGCTCGCTAGGAAATAGCGTTTGCAGATGTCTACGTATCGTAGCAATAGAGTTCTAATGCTTCTTAGAACGCGATATCGCATCTCCTTTCTATGTTTCATGGTAAGATATAATATGATTTGCGAAGTGTTATGTATTCCTCGTCTACACTTCAAATGAATGTAAATGCGACACTTCCTTGCAAGGAAATAGCGTTTGCAGATGTCTACGTATCGAAGCAATAGAGTTCAAATGCTTCTTGAAACGCGATATCGCATCTCATTTCTATGTTTCATGGTAAGATATAAGATGATTTGCTAAGTGTCATGTATTCCTCGTCTACACTTCAAATGAATGTAAATGCGACACTTCGTTGTTAGGAAATAGCGTCTGCAGATGTCTGGATATCGTAGCAATAGAGTTGTAATGCTTCTTAAAACGCGATATCGCATCTCATTTCTACGTTTCATGGTAAGATATAAGATGATTTGCTAAGTGTCATGTATTCCTCGTCTACACTTCAAATGAATGTAAATGCGACACTTCCTTGTTAGGAAATAGCGTCTGCAGATGTCTGGGTATCGTAGCAATAGAGTTCTAATGCTTCTTAAAACTCGATATCGCATCTCATTTCTATGTTTCATGGTAAGATATAATATGATTTGCGAAGTGTTATGTATTCCTCGTCTACACCTCAAATGAATGTAAATGCGACACTTCCTTGCAGGGAAATAGCGTTTGCAGATGTCTACGTATCGAAGCAATAGAGTTCAAATGCTTCTTAAAACGAGATATTGCATCTCTTATCTATGTTTCATGATAAGATATAATATACATTGCGAAGTGTTATGCATTCCTCGTCTACGATTCAAATGAAAGTAAATGCGACACTTCCTTGCAAGGAAATAGCGTTTGCAGATGTCTACGTTTCGAAGCAATAGAGTTCAAATGCTTCTTAAAACGAGATATTGCATCTCATATCTATGTTTCATGATAAGATATAATATACATTGCTAAGTGTTATGCATTCCTCGTCTACGATTCAAATGAAAGTAAATGCGACACTTCCTTGCACGGAAATAGCGTTTGCAGATGTGTACGTATCGTAGCAATAGATTTCTAATGCTTCTTAAAACGCGATATCGCATCTCATTTCTATGTTTCATGGTAAGGTATAATATGATTTGCGAAGTGTTATGTATTCCTCGCCTACACTTCAAGTGAATGTAAATGCGACACTTCCTTGCAAGGAAATAGCCTTTGCAGATGTCTACGTATCGTAGCAATAGAGTTCTAATGCTTCATAAAACGCGATATCGCATCTCATTTCTATGTTTCATGGTAAGATATAATATGATTTGCGAAGTGTTATGTATTCCTCGTCTACACCTCAAATGAATGTAAATGCGACACTTCCATGCAGGGAAATAGCGTTTGCAGATGTCTACGTATCGAAGCAATAGAGTTCAAATGCTTCTTAAAACGAGATATTGCATCTCATATCTATGTTTCATGATAAGATATAATATACATTGCGACGTGTTATGCATTCCTCGTCCACGATTCAAATGAAAGTAAATGCGACACTTCCTTGCAAGGAAATATCGTTTACAGATGTCTACGTATCGTAGCAATAGGGTTCTAATGCTTCTTAAAAAGCGATATCGCATCTCATTTCTATGTTTCATGGTAAGATATAATATGATTTGTGAAGTGTTATGTATTCCTCGTCTACACTTCAAATGAATGTAAATGCGACACTCGCTCGCTAGGAAATAGCGTTTGCAGATGTCTACGTATCGTAGCAATAGAGTTCTAATGCTTCTTAGAACGCGATATCGCATCTCCTTTCTATGTTTCATGGTAAGATATAATATGATTTGCGAAGTGTTATGTATTCCTCGTCTACACTTCAAATGAATGTAAATGCGACACTTCCTTGCAAGGAAATAGCGTTTGCAGATGTCTACGTATCGAAGCAATAGAGTTCAAATGCTTCTTGAAACGCGATATCGCATCTCATTTCTATGTTTCATGGTAAGATATAAGATGATTTGCTAAGTGTCATGTATTCCTCGTCTACACTTCAAATGAATGTAAATGCGACACTTCGTTGTTAGGAAATAGCGTCTGCAGATGTCTGGATATCGTAGCAATAGAGTTGTAATGCTTCTTAAAACGCGATATCGCATCTCATTTCTACGTTTCATGGTAAGATATAAGATGATTTGCTAAGTGTCATGTATTCCTCGTCTACACTTCAAATGAATGTAAATGCGACACTTCCTTGTTAGGAAATAGCGTCTGCAGATGTCTGGGTATCGTAGCAATAGAGTTCTAATGCTTCTTAAAACTCGATATCGCATCTCATTTCTATGTTTCATGGTAAGATATAATATGATTTGCGAAGTGTTATGTATTCCTCGTCTACACCTCAAATGAATGTAAATGCGACACTTCCTTGCAGGGAAATAGCGTTTGCAGATGTCTACGTATCGAAGCAATAGAGTTCAAATGCTTCTTAAAACGAGATATTGCATCTCATATCTATGTTTCATGATAAGATACAATATACATTGCGAAGTGTTATGCATTCCTCGTCTACGATTCAAATGAAAGTAAATGCGACACTTCCTTGCAAGGAAATAGCGTTTGCAGATGTCTACGTTTCGAAGCAATAGAGTTCAAATGCTTCTTAAAACGAGATATTGCATCTCATATCTATGTTTCATGATAAGATATAATATACATTGCTAAGTGTTATGCATTCCTCGTCTACGATTCAAATGAAAGTAAATGCGACACTTCCTTGCACGGAAATAGCGTTTGCAGATGTGTACGTATCGTAGCAATAGATTTCTAATGCTTCTTAAAACGCGATATCGCATCTCATTTCTATGTTTCATGGTAAGGTATAATATGATTTGCGAAGTGTTATGTATTCCTCGCCTACACTTCAAGTGAATGTAAATGCGACACTTCCTTGCAAGGAAATAGCCTTTGCAGATGTCTACGTATCGTAGCAATAGAGTTCTAATGCTTCATAAAACGCGATATCGCATCTCATTTCTATGTTTCATGGTAAGATATAATATGATTTGCGAAGTGTTATGTATTCCTCGTCTACACCTCAAATGAATGTAAATGCGACACTTCCATGCAGGGAAATAGCGTTTGCAGATGTCTACGTATCGAAGCAATAGAGTTCAAATGCTTCTTAAAACGAGATATTGCATCTCATATCTATGTTTCATGATAAGATATAATATACATTGCGAAGTGTTATGCATTCCTCGTCTACGATTCAAATGAAAGTAAATGCGACACTTCCTTGCATGGAAATAGCGTTTGCAGATGTCTACGTTTCGAAGCAATAGAGTTCAAATGCTTCTTAAAACGAGATATTGCATCTCATATCTATGTTTCATGATAAGATATAATATACATTGCTAAGTGTTATGCATTCCTCGTCTACGATTCAAATGAAAGTAAATGCGACACTTCCTTGCAAGGAAATAGCGTTTGCAGATGTGTACGTATCGTAGCAATAGATTTCTAATGCTTCTTAAAACGCGATATCGCATCTCATTTCTATGTTTCATGGTAAGGTATAAACGATTTGCGAAGTGTTATGTATTCCTCGTCCACACTTCAAATCAATGTGAATGCGCTACTTCCTCGCTAGGAAATAGCGTTTGCAGATGTCTACGTATCGTAGCAATAGATTTCTAATGCTTCTTAAAACGGCGATATCGCATCTCATTTCTATGTTTCATGGTAAGATATAATATGATTTGCGAAGTGTTATGTATTCTTCGTCTACACTTCAAATGAATGTAAATGCGACACTTCCTTGCAAGGAAATAGCAATTGCAGATGTCAACCTATCGTAGCATTAGAGTTCAAATGCTTCTTGAAACGAGATACTGCATCTCATATCTATGTTTCTTGATAAGATATAATATTCATTGCGAAGTGTTATGCATTCCTCGCCTACGATTCAAATGAATGTAAATGCGACACTTCCTTGCAAGGAAATAGCGTTTGCAGATGTCTACGTATCGTAGCAATAGAGTTCTTATGATTCTTAAAACGCGATATCGCATCTCATTTCTATGTTTCATGGTAAGGTATAATATGATTTGCGAAGTGTTATGTATTCCTCGCCTACACTTCAAGTGAATGTAAATGCGACACTTCCTTGCAAGGAAATAGCGTTTACAGATGTCTACGTATCGTAGCAATAGGGTTCTAATGCTTCTTAAAAAGCGATATCGCATCTCATTTCTATGTTTCATGGTAAGATATAATATGATTAGCGAAGTGTTAAGTATTCCTCGTCTACACTTCAAATGAATGTAAATGCGACACTCGCTCGCTAGGAAATAGCGTTTGCAGATGTCTACGTATCGTAGCAATAGAGTTCTAATGCTTCTTAGAACGCGATATCGCATCTCCTTTCTATGTTTCATGGTAAGATATAATATGATTTGCGAAGTGTTATGTATTCCTCGTCTACACTTCAAATGAATGTAAATGCGACACTTCCTTGCAAGGAAATAGCGTTTGCAGATGTCTACGTATCGAAGCAATAGAGTTCAAATGCTTCTTGAAACGCGATATCGCATCTCATTTCTATGTTTCATGGTAAGATATAAGATGATTTGCTAAGTGTCATGTATTCCTCGTCTACACTTCAAATGAATGTAAATGCGACACTTCGTTGTTAGGAAATAGCGTCTGCAGATGTCTGGGTATCGTAGCAATAGAGTTCTAATGCTTCTTAAAACGCGATATCGCATCTCATTTCTACGTTTCATGGTAAGATATAAGATGATTTGCTAAGTGTCATGTATTCCTCGTCTACACTTCAAATGAATGTAAATGCGACACTTCCTTGTTAGGAAATAGCGTCTGCAGATGTCTGGGTATCGTAGCAATAGAGTTCTAATGCTTCTTAAAACTCGATATCGCATCTCATTTCTATGTTTCATGGTAAGATATAATATGATTTGCGAAGTGTTATGTATTCCTCGTCTACACCTCAAATGAATGTAAATGCGACACTTCCTTGCAGGGAAATAGCGTTTGCAGATGTCTACGTATCGAAGCAATAGAGTTCAAATGCTTCTTAAAACGAGATATTGCATCTCATATCTATGTTTCATGATAAGATATAATATTCATTGCGAAGTGTTAAGCATTCCTCGTCTACGATTCAAATGAATGTAAATGCGACACTTCCTTGCAAGGAAATAGCGTTTGCAGATGTCTACGTATCGTAGCAATAGAGTTCTAATGCTTCTTAAAACGCGATATCGCATTTCATTTCTATGTTTCATGGTAAGATATAACATGATTTGCGAAGTGTTATGTATACCTCGTCTACACTTCAAATGAATGTGAATGCGATACTTCCTCGCTAGGAAATAGCGTTTGCAGATGTCTACGTATCGTAGCAATAGATTTCTAATGCTTCTTAGAACGGCGATATCGCATCTCATTTCTATGTTTCATGGTAAGATATAATATGATTTGCGACGTGTTATGTATTCCTCGTCTACACTTCAAATGAATGTAAATGCGACACTTCCTTGCAAGGAAATATCAATTGCAGATGTCTACCTATCGTTCCATTAGAGTTCCAATGCTTCTTAAAACGTGATATCGCATCTCATTTCTATGTTTCATGGTAAGATGTAATATGAATTGCGAAGTGTTATGTATTCCTCGTCTACACTTCAAATGAATGTAAATGCGACACTTCCTTGCTAGGAAATAGCGTCTGCAGATGTCTAGGTATCGTAGCAATAGAGTTCTAATGCTTCTTAAAACGCGATATCGCATTTCATTTCTATGTTTCATGGTAAGATATAATATGATTTGCGATGTGTTATGTATTCCTTGTCTCAACTTCAAATGAATGTAAATGCGACACTTCCTTGCAAGGAAATAGCGTTTGCAGATGTCTACGTATCGAAGCAATAGAGTTCAAATGCTTCTTAAAACGAGATATTGCATCTCATATCTATGTTTCATGATAGGATATAATATTCATTGCGAATTGCTATGCATTCCTCGTCTACGATTCAAACGAATGTAAATGCGACACTTCCTTGCAAGGAATGGATTTCTGATGCTTCTTAAAACGCGATATCACATCTCATTTCTATGTTTTATGGTAAGGTATAATATGATTTGCGAAGTGTTATGTATTCCTTGTCTACACTTCAAATGAATGTAAATGCGACACTTCCTTGCAAGGAAATAGCGTTTGCAGATGTCTACGTATCGTAGCAATGGATTTCTGATGCTTCTTAAAACGCGATATCGCATCTCATTTCTATGTTTTATGGTAGGATATAATATGATTTGCGAAGTGTTATGTATTCCTCGTCTACACTTCAAGTGAATGTAAATGCGACACTTCCTTGCAAGGAAATAGCGTTTGCAGATGTCTACGTATCGAAGCAATAGTGTTCAAATGCTTCTTGAAACGAGATATTGCATCTCATATCTATGCTTCATGATAAGATATAATATTCATTGCGAAGTGTTATGCTTTTCCTCGTCTACGGTTCAAATGAATGTAAATGCGACACTTCCTTGCAAGGAAATAGCGTTTGCAAATGTCTACCTATCGTAGCAATAGTGTTCTAATTCTTCTTAAAACGCGATATCGCATCTCATTTCTATGTTTCATGGTAAGGTATAAATGATTTGCGAAGTGTTATGTATTCCTCGTCTACACTTCAAATGAATGTAAATGCGACACTTCCTTGCAAGGAAATAGCGTTTGCAGATGTCTACGTATCGAAGCAATAGAGTTCAAATGCTTCTTAAAACGAGATATTGCATCTCATTTCTATGTTTCATGGTAAGATATAACATGATTTGCGAAGTGTCATGTATTCCTCGTCTACACTTCAAATGAATGTGAATGCGATACTTCCTCGCTAGGAAATAGCGCTTGCAGATGTCTATGTATCGCAGCAATAGCTGTCTAATGCTTCTTAAAACGCGATATGGCATCTCATTTCTATGTTTCATGGTAAGATATAAGATGATTTGCGAAGTGTTATGTCGTCCCCGTCTACACCTCAAATGAATGTAAATGCGACACTTCCTTGCAGGGAAATAGCGTTTGCAGATGTCTACGTATCGAAGCAATAGGGTTCAAATGCTTCTTAAAACGAGATATTGCATCTCATTTCTATGTTTCATGGTAAGATATAACATGATTTGCGAAGTGTCATGTATTCCTCGTCTACACTTCAAATGAATGTGAATGCGATACTTCCCCGCTAGGAAATAGCGCTTGCAGATGTCTACGTATCGTAGCAATAGCTTTCTAATGCTTCTTAAAACGCGATATCGCATCTCATTTCTATGTTTCATGGTAAGATATAAGATGATTTGCTAAGTGTCATGTATTCATCGTCTACACTTCAAATGAATGTAAATGCGACACTTCCTTGTTAGGAAATAGCGTCTGCAGATGTCTGGGTATCGTAGCAATAGAGTTCTAATGCTTCTTAAAACGCGATATCGCATCTCTTTTCTACGTTTCATGGTAAGATGTATTATGATTTGCGTAGTGTTATGCATTCCTCGTCTACGATTCAAATGAATGTAAATGCGACACTTCCTTCCAAGGAAATAGCGTTTGCAGATGTCTACGTATCGTAGCAATAGAGTTCTTATGATTCTTAAAAAGCGATATCGCATCTCATTTCTATGTTACATGGTAAGGTATAATACGATTTGCGAAGTGTTATGTATTCCTCGTCTACACTTCAAATGAATGTGAATCCGACACTTCCTCGCTAGGAAATAGCGTTAGCAAGTGTCTACGTATCGTAGCAATAGCTTTCTAATGCTTCTTAAAACTCGATATCGCATCTCATTTCTATGTTTCATGGTAAGATATAATATGATTTGCGAAGTGTTATGTATTCCTCGTCTACACCTCAAATGAATGTAAATGCGACACTTCCTTGCAGGGAAATAGCGTTTGCAGATGTCTACGTATCGAAGCAATAGAGTTCAAATGCTTCTTAAAACGAGATATTGCATCTCATATCTATGTTTCATGATAAGATATAATATTCATTGCGAAGTGTTAAGCATTCCTCGTCTACGATTCAAATGAATGTAAATGCGACACTTCCTTGCAAGGAAATAGCGTTTGCAGATGTCTACGTATCGTAGCAATAGAGTTCTTATAATTCTTAAAACGCGATTTCGCATCTCATTTCTATGTTTCATGGTAAGGAATAATATGATTTGCGAAGTGTTATGTATTCCTCGCCTACACTTCAAGTGAATGTAAATGCGACACTTCCTTGCAAGGAAATAGCGTTTGCAAATATCTGCCTATCGTAGCAATAGTGTTCTAATGCTTCTTAAAACGCGATATCGCATCTCATTTCTATGTTTCATGGTAAGATATAATATGATTTGCGAAGTGTTATGTATTCCTCGTCTACACTTCAAATCAATGTAAATACGACACTTCCTTGCAAGGAAATAGCGTTTGCAGATGTCTACCTATCGTAGCAATAGAGTTCTAATGCTTCTTAAAACGCGATATCGTATCTCATTTCTATGTTTCATGGTAAGATATAATATTCATTGCGAAGTGTTATGCATTCCTCGTCTACGATTCAAACGAAAGTAAATGCGATACTTCCTTGCAAGGAAATAGCATTTGCAGATGTCTACCTATCGTAGCAATAGTGTTCTAATGCTTCTTAAAACGCGATATCGCATCTCATTTCTATGTATCATGGTAAGATATAATATTCATTGCGAAGTGTTATGCATTCCTCGTCTACGATTCAAATGAAAGTAAATGCGACACTTCCTTGCAAGGAAACAGCGATTGCAAATGTACACGGATCGTAGCAATAGAGTTCAAATGCTTCTTAAAACGCGTTATCGCATCTCATTTCTATGTTTCATGGTAAGATATAATATGATTTGCGAAGTGTTATGCATTCCTCGTCTACGATTCAACTGAAAGTAAATGCGATACTTCCTTGCAAGGAAACAGCGATTGCAGATGTCTACGTATCGTAGCAATAGAGTTCAAATGCTTCTTAAAACGCGATATCGCATCTCATTTCTATGTTTCATGGTAAGGAATAATATGATTTGCGAAGTGTTATGTATTCCTCGCCTACACTTCAAGTGAATGTAAATGCGACACTTCCTTGCAAGGAAATAGCGTTTGCAAATATCTGCCTATCGTAGCAATAGTGTTCTAATGCTTCTTAAAACGCGATATCGCATCTCATTTCTATGTTTCATGGTAAGATATAATATGATTTGCGAAGTGTTATGTATTCCTCGTCTACACTTCAAATCAATGTAAATACGACACTTCCTTGCAAGGAAATAGCGTTTGCAGATGTCTACCTATCGTAGCAATAGAGTTCTAATGCTTCTTAAAACGCGATATCGTATCTCATTTCTATGTTTTATGGTAAGATATAATATTCATTGCGAAGTGTTATGCATTCCTCGTCTACGATTCAAACGAAAGTAAATGCGATACTTCCTTGCAAGGAAATAGCATTTGCAGATGTCTACCTATCGTAGCAATAGTGTTCTAATGCTTCTTAAAACGCGATATCGCATCTCATTTCTATGTATCATGGTAAGATATAATATTCATTGCGAAGTGTTATGCATTCCTCGTCTACGATTCAAATGAAAGTAAATGCGACACTTCCTTGCAAGGAAACAGCGATTGCAAATGTCCACGGATCGTAGCAATAGAGTTCAAATCCTTCTTAAAACGCGTTATCGCATCTCATTTCTATGTTTCATGGTAAGATATAATATGATTTGCGAAGTGTTATGCATTCCTCGTCTACGATTCAAATGAATGTAAATGCGACACTTCCTTGCAAGGAAATAGCGTTTGCAGATGTCTACGTATCGAAGCAATAGAGTTCAAATGCTTCTAAAAACGCGATAACGCATCTCATTTCTATGTTTCATGGTAAGATATAATATGATTTGCGAAGTATCATGTATTCCTCGTCTACACTTCAAATGAATTTAAATGCGACACTTCCTTGCATGGAAATAGCGTTTGCAGATGTCTACGTACCGAAGCAATAGAGTTGAAATGCTTCTTAAAACGAGATATTGCATCTCATACCTATGTTTCATGATAAGATATAATATTCATTGCGAAGTGTTATGCATTCCTCGTCTACGATTCAAGTGAATGTAAATGCGACACTTGCTTGCAAGGAAATAGCGTTTGCAGATGTCTACGTATCATAGCAATGGATTTCTGATGCTTCTTAAAACGCGATATCGCATCTCATTTCTATGTTTCATGGTAAGATATAATATGATTTGCGAAGTGTCATGTATTCCTCGTCTACACTTCAAATGAATGTAAATGCGACACTTCCTTGCAAGGAAATTGCGTTTGCAGATGTCTACGTATCGTAGCAATAGATTTCTTATGATTCTTAAAACGCGATATCGGATCTCATTTCTATGTTTCATGGTAAGATATAATATGATTTGCGAAGTGTTATGTATTCCTCGTCTACACTTCAAATGAATGTAAATGCGACACTTCGTTGCAAGGAAATAGCGTTTGCAAATGTCTACGTATCGAAGCAATAGAGTTCAAATGCTTCTTAAAACGCGATATCGCATCTCATTTCTATGTTTCATGGTAAGATATAATATGATTTGCGAAGTGTTATGTTTTCCTCGTCTACACCTCAAATGAATGTAAATGCGACACTTCCTTGCAAGGAAATAGCGAATCCAGATGTCTACCTATCGTAGCAATAGAGTTCTAATGCTTCTTAAAACGCGATATCGCATCTCATTTCTATGTTTCATGGTATGATATAATATGATTTGCGAAGTGTTATGTATTCCTCGTCTACACTTCAAATGAATGTAAATGCGACACTTCCTTGCAAGGAGATAGCGTTTGCAGATGTCTACGTATCGAAGCAATAGAGTTCTAATGCTTCTTAAAACGCGATATCGCATCTCATTTCTATGTTTCATGGTAAGATGTAATATGATTTGCGAAGTGCTATGTATTCCTCGTCTACACATCAAATGAATGTAAATGCGACACTTCCTTGCAAGGAAATAGCGTCAGCAGATGTCTACGTATCGTAGCAATGGATTTCTGATGCTTCTTAGAACGCGATATCGCATCTCATTTCTACGTTTCATGGTAAGATATAATATGATTTGCGAAGTGTCATGTATTCCTCGTCTACACTTCAAATGAATGTAAATGCGACACTTCCTTGCAAGGAAATAGCGTTTGCAGGTGTCTACGTGTCGTAGCAACAGAGTTCTAATGCTTCTTAAAACGCGATATCGCATCTCATTACTATGTTTCATGGTAAGATATAATAAGATTTGCGAAGTGTCATGTATTCCTCGTCTACACTTCAAATGAATGTGAATGCGACACTTGCTCGCTAGGAAATAGCGTTTGCAGATGTCTAGGTATCGTAGCAATAGAGTTCTAATGCTGCTTAAAACGCGATATCGCATCTCATTTCTATGTTTCATGGTAGGATATAATATGATTTGCGAAGTGTTATGTATTCCTCGTCTACACTTCAAATGAATGTAAATGCGACACTTCCTTGCAAGGAAATATCAATTGCAGATGTCTACCTATCGTTCCATTGGAGTTCCAATGCTTCTTAAAACGTGATATCGCATCTCATTTCTATGTTTCATGGTAAGATGTAATATGAATTGCGAAGTGTTATGTATTCCTCGTCTACACTTCAAATGAATGTAAATGCGACACTTCCTTGCTAGGAAATAGCGTCTGCAGATGTCTAGGTATCGTAGCAATAGAGTTCTAATGCTTCTTAAAACGCGATATCGCATTTCATTTCTATGTTTCATGGTAAGATATAATATGATTTGCGAAGTGTTATGTATTCCTTGTCTCAACTTCAAATGAATGTAAATGCGACACTTCCTTGCAAGGAAATAGCGTTTGCAGATGTCTACGTATCGAAGCAATAGAGTTCAAATGCTTCTTAAAACGAGATATTGCATCTCATATCTATGTTTCATGATAGGATATAATATTCATTGCGAATTGTTATGCATTCCTCGTCTACGATTCAAACGAATGTAAATGCGACACTTCCTTGCAAGGAATGGATTTCTGATGCTTCTTAAAACGCGATATCACATCTCATTTCTATGTTTTATGGTAAGGTATAATATGATTTGCGAAGTGTTATGTATTCCTTGTCTACACTTCAAATGAATGTAAATGCGACACTTCCTTGCAAGGAAATAGCGTTTGCAGATGTCTACGTATCGTAGCAATGGATTTCTGATGCTTCTTAAAACGCGATATCGCATCTCATTTCTATGTTTTATGGTAGGATATAATATGATTTGCGAAGTGTTATGTATTCCTCGTCTACACTTCAAGTGAATGTAAATGCGACACTTCCTTGCAAGGAAATAGCGTCAGCAGATGTTTACGTATCGTAGCAATGGATTTCTGATGCTTCTTAGAACGCGATATCGCATCTCATTTCTACGTTTCATGGTAAGATATAATATGATTTGCGAAGTGTCATGTATTCCTCGTCTACACTTCAAATGAATGTAAATGCGACACTTCCTTGCAAGGAAATAGCGTTTGCAGGTGTCTACGTGTCGTAGCAACAGAGTTCTAATGCTTCTTAAAACGCGATATCGCATCTCATTACTATGTTTCATGGTAAGATATAATAAGATTAGCGAAGTGTCATGTATTCCTCGTCTACACTTCAAATGAATGTGAATGCGACACTTGCTCGCTAGGAAATAGCGTTTGCAGATGTCTAGGTATCGTAGCAATAGAGTTCTAATGCTACTTAAAACGCGATATCGCATCTCATTTCTATGTTTCATGGTAGGATATAATATGATTTGCGAAGTGTTATGTATTCCTCGTCTACACTTCAAGTGAATGTAAATGCGACACTTCCTTGCAAGGAAATAGCGTTTGCAGATGTCTACGTATCGAAGCAATAGTGTTCAAATGCTTCTTGAAACGAGATATTGCATCTCATATCTATGCTTCATGATAAGATATAATATTCATTGCGAAGTGTTATGCTTTTCCTCGTCTACGGTTCAAATGAATGTAAATGCGACACTTCCTTGCAAGGAAATAGCGTTTGCAAATGTCTACCTATCGTAGCAATAGTGTTCTAATTCTTCTTAAAACGCGATATCGCATCTCATTTCTATGTTTCATGGTAAGGTATAAATGATTTGCGAAGTGTTATGTATTCCTCGTCTACACTTCAAATGAATGTAAATGCGACACTTCCTTGCAAGGAAATAGCGTTTGCAGATGTCTACGTATCGAAGCAATAGAGTTCAAATGCTTCTTAAAACGAGATATTGCATCTCATTTCTATGTTTCATGGTAAGATATAACATGATTTGCGAAGTGTCATGTATTCCTCGTCTACACTTCAAATGAATGTGAATGCGATACTTCCTCGCTAGGAAATAGCGCTTGCAGATGTCTACGTATCGCAGCAATAGCTGTCTAATGCTTCTTAAAACGCGATATGGCATCTCGTTTCTATGTTTCATGGTAAGATATAAGATGATTTGCGAAGTGTTATGTCGTCCCCGTCTACACCTCAAATGAATGTAAATGCGACACTTCCTTGCAGGGAAATAGCGTTTGCAGATGTCTACGTATCGAAGCAATAGAGTTCAAATGCTTCTTAAAACGAGATATTGCATCTCATATCTATGTTTCATGATAAGATATAATATACATTGCGAAGTGTTATGCATTCCTCGTCTACGATTCAAATGAAAGTAAATGCGACACTTCCTTGCAAGGAAATAGCGTTTGCAGATGTCTACCTATCGTAGCAATAGTGTTCTAATGCTTCATAAAACGCGATATCGCATGTCATTTCTATGTATCATGGTAAGATATAATATTCATTGCGAAGTGTTATGCATTCCTCGTCTACGATTCAAATGAAAGTAAATGCGACACTTCCTTGCAAGGAAACAGCGATTGCAGATGTCCACGTATCGAAGCAATAGAGTTCAAATGCTTCCTAAATCGAGATACTGCATCTCATATCTATGTTTCATGATAAGATATAATATTCATTGCGAAGTGTTATGCATTCCTCGTCTACGATTCAAATGCAAGTAAATGCGACACTTCCTTGCAAGGAAATAGCGTTCGCAGATGTCTACGTATCGTAGCAATAGCTTTCTAATGCTTCTTAAAACGCGATATCGCATCTCATTTCTATGTTTCATGGTAAGATATAAGATGATTTGCTAAGTGTCATGTATTCCTCGTCTACACTTCAAATGAATGTAAATGCGACACTTCCTCGTTAGGAAATAGCGTCTGCAGATATCTGGGTATCGTAGCAATAGAGTTCTAATGCTTCTTAAAACGCGATATCGCATCTCTTTTCTACGTTTCATGGTAAGATGTATTATGATTTGCGAAGTGTTATGCATTCCTCGTCTACGATTCAAATGAATGTAAATGCGACACTTCCTTGCAAGGAAATAGCGTTTGCAGATGTCTACGTATCGTAGCAATAGAGTTCTTATGATTCTTAAAAAGCGATATCGCATCTCATTTCTATGTTTCATGGTAAGGTATAATACGATTTGCGAAGTGTTATGTATTCCTCGTCTACACTTCAAATGAATGTGAATCCGACACTTCCTCGCTAGGAAATAGCGTTAGCAAGTGTCTACGTATCGTAGCAATAGCTTTCTAATGCTTCTTAAAACTCGATATCGCATCTCATTTCTATGTTTCATGGTAAGATATAATATGATTTGCGAAGTGTTATGTATTCCTCGTCTACACCTCAAATGAATGTAAATGCGACACTTCCTTGCAGGGAAATAGCGTTTGCAGATGTCTACGTATCGAAGCAATAGAGTTCAAATGCTTCTTAAAACGAGATATTGCATCTCATATCTATGTTTCATGATAAGATATAATATTCATTGCGAAGTGTTATGCATTCCTCGTCTACGATTCAAACGAAAGTAAATGCGATACTTCCTTGCAAGGAAATAGCATTTGCAGATGTCTACCTATCGTAGCAATAGTGTTCTAATGCTTCTTAAAACGCGATATCGCATCTCATTTCTATGTATCATGGTAAGATATAATATTCATTGCGAAGTGTTATGCATTCCTCGTCTACGATTCAAATGAAAGTAAATGCGACACTTCCTTGCAAGGAAACAGCGATTGCAAATGTCCACGGATCGTAGCAATAGAGTTCAAATGCTTCTTAAAACGCGTTATCGCATCTCATTTCTATGTTTCATGGTAAGATATAATATGATTTGCGAAGTGTTATGCATTCCTCGTCTACGATTCAACTGAAAGTAAATGCGATACTTCCTTGCAAGGAAACAGCGATTGCAGATGTCTACGTATCGTAGCAATAGAGTTCAAATGCTTCTTAAAACGCGATATCGCATCTCATTTCTATGTTTCATGGTAAGATATAATATGATTTGCGAAGTGTTATGTATTCCTCGTCTACACTTCAAATGAATGTAAATGCGACACTTCCTTGCTAGGAAATAGCGTCTGCAGATGTCTAGGTATCGTAGTAATAGAGTTCTAATGCTTCTTAAAACGAGATATTGCATCTCATATCTATGTTTCATGATAAGATATAATATTCATTGTGAAGTGTTATGCATTCCTCGTCTACACTTCAAATGAATGTAAATGCGACACTTCCTTGCAAGGAAATAGCGTTTGCAGATGTCTACGTCTCGTAGCAATAGAGTTCTTATGATTCTTAAAACGCGATATCGCATCTCATTTCTATGTTTCATGGTAAGATATAATATGATTTGCGAAGTGTTATGTATTCCTCGTCTACACATCAACTGAATGTAAATGCGACACTTCCTTGCAAGGAAATAGCGTTTGCAAATGTCTACCTATCGTAGCAATAGTGTTCTAATGCTTCTTAAAACGCGATATCGCATCTCATTTCTATGTTTCTTGATAAGATATAATATGATTTGCGAAGTGTCATGTATTCCTCGTCTACACTTCAAATGAATGTAAATGCGACACTTCCTTGCAAGGAAATAGCGTTTGCAGATGTCTCCGTATCATAGCAATAGAGTTCTAATGCTTCTTAAAACGCGATATCGCATCTCATTTCTATGTTTCATCGTAAGATATAATATGATTTGCGAAGTGTTATGTATTCCTCGTCTACACATCAAATGAATGTAAATGCGACACTTCCTTGCTAGGAAATAGCGTCTGCAGATGTCTACCTATCGTAGCAATAGAGTTCTAGTACTTCTTAGAACGCGATATCGCATCTCATTTCTATGTTTCGTGGTAAGATATAATATGATTTGCCAAGTGTTATGTATTCCTCGTCTACACTTCAATTGAATGTAAATGCGACACTTCCTTGCAAGGAAATAGCGTTTGCAGATGTCTAGGTATCGTAGCAATAGAGTTCTAATGCTTCTTAAAACGAGATATTGCATCTCATATCTATGTTTCATGATAAGATATAATATTCATTGTGAAGTGTTATGCATTCCTCGTCTACACTTCAAATGAATGTAAATGCGACACTTCCTTGCAAGGAAATAGCGTTTGCAGATGTCTACGTATCGTAGCAATAGAGTTCTAATGCTTCTTAAAACGCGATATCGCATCTCATTTCTATGTTTCATCGTAAGATATAATATGATTTGCGAAGTGTTATGTATTCCTCGTCTACACATCAAATGAATGTAAATTCGACACTTCCTTGCTAGGAAATAGCGTCTGCAGATGTCTACCTATCGTAGCAATAGAGTTCTAGTACTTCTTAGAACGCGATATCGCATCTCATTTCTATGTTTCATGGTAAGATATAATATGATTTGCCAAGTGTTATGTATTCCTCGTCTACACTTCAATTGAATGTAAATGCGACACTTCCTTGCAAGGAAATAGCGTTTGCAGATGTCTAGGTATCGTAGCAATAGAGTTCTAATGCTTCTTAAAACGAGATATTGCATCTCATATCTATGTTTCATGATAAGATATAATATTCATTGCGAAGTGTTATGCATTCCTCGTCTACGATACAAATGAATGAAAATGCGACACTTCCTTGCAAGGAAATAGCGTTTGCAGATGTCTACGTATCGAAGCAATAGAGTTCAAATGCTTCTTAAAACGGGATATTGCATCTCATATCTACGTTTCATGATAAGATATAATATTCATTGCGAAGTGTTATGTATTCCTCGTCTACACATCAAATGAATGTAAATGCGACACTTCCTTGCAAGGAAATAGCGTTTGCAGATGTCTACGTATCGTAGCAATAGGGTTCTAATGCTTCTTAAAACGCGATATCGCATCTCATTTCATGTTTCATGGTAAGATATAAAATGATTTGCGAAGTGTTATGTATTCCTCGTCTACACTTCAAATGAATGTAAATGCGACACTTCCTTGCTAGGAAATAGCGTCTGCAGATGTCTAGGTATCGTAGTAATAGAGTTCTAATGCTTCTTAAAACGAGATATTGCATCTCATATCTATGTTTCATGATAAGATATAATATTCATTGTGAAGTGTTATGCATTCCTCGTCTACACTTCAAATGAATGTAAATGCGACACTTCCTTGCAAGGAAATAGCGTTTGCAGATGTCTACGTATCGTAGCAATAGAGTTCTAATGCTTCTTAAAACGCGATATCGCATCTCATTTCTATGTTTCATCGTAAGATATAATATGATTTGCGAAGTGTTATGTATTCCTCGTCTACACATCAAATGAATGTAAATGCGACACTTCCTTGCAAGGAAATAGCGTTTGCAGATGTCTACGTATCGTAGCAATAGGGTTCTAATGCTTCTTAAAACGCGATATCGCATCTCATTTCTATGTTTCATGGTAAGATATAATATGACTTGCGAAGTGTTATGTATTCCTCGTCTACACTTCAAATGAATGTAAATGCGACACTTCCTTGCTAGGAAATAGCGTCTGCAGATGTCTAGGTATCGTAGCAATAGAGTTCTAATGCTTCTTAAAACGAGATATTGCATCTCATATCTATGTTTCATGATAAGATATAATATTCATTGTGAAGTGTTATGCATTCCTCGTCTACACTTCAAATGAATGTAAATGCGACACTTCCTTGCAAGGAAATAGCGTTTGCAGATGTCTACGTATCGTAGCAATAGAGTTCTTATGATTCATAAAACGCGATATCGCATCTCATTTCTATGTTTCATGGTAAGATATAATAAGATTTGCGAAGTGTTATGTATTCCTCGTCTACACATCAACTGAATGTAAATGCGACACTTCCTTGAAAGGAAATAGCGTTTGCAAATGTCTACCTATCGTAGCAATAGTGTTCTAATGCTTCTTAAAACGCGATATCGCATCTCATTTCTATGTTTCATGATAAGATATAATATGATTTGCGAAGTGTCATGTATTCCTCGTCTACACTTCAAATGAATGTAAA
Source organism: Xylocopa sonorina (assembly GCF_050948175.1). Lineage (NCBI taxonomy): Eukaryota > Metazoa > Arthropoda > Insecta > Hymenoptera > Apidae > Xylocopa > Xylocopa sonorina. The sequence goes on along the minus strand of NW_027490275.1, from coordinate 356,763 downwards.
TGCGACACTTCCTTGCAAGGAAATAGCGTTTGCAGATGTCTACGTATCATAGCAATAGAGTTCTAATGCTTCTTAAAACGCGACATCGCATCTCATTTCCATGTTTCATCGTAAGATATAATATAATTTGCGAAGTGTTATGTATTCCTCGTCTACACATCAAATGAATGTAAATGCGACACTTCCTTGCTAGGAAATAGCGTCTGCAGATGTCTACCTATCGTAGCAATAGAGTTCTAGTACTTCTTAGAATGCGATATCGCATCTCATTTCTATGTTTCATGGTAAGATATAATATGATTTGCCAAGTGTTATGTATTCCTCGTCTACACTTCAATTGAATGTAAATGCGACACTTCCTTGCAAGGAAATAGCGTTTGCAGATGTCTAGGTATCGTAGCAATAGAGTTCTAATGCTTCTTAAAACGAGATATTGCATCTCATATCTATGTTTCATGATAAGATATAATATTCATTGCGAAGTGTTATGCATTCCTCGTCTACGATACAAATGAATGAAAATGCGACACTTCCTTGCAAGGAAATAGCTTTTGCAGATGTCTACGTATCGAAGCAATAGAGTTCAAATGCTTCTTAAAACGGGATATTGCATCTCATATCTACGTTTCATGATAAGATATAATATTCATTGCGAAGTGTTATGTACTCCTCGTCTACACATCAAATGAATGTAAATGCGACACTTCCTTGCAAGGAAATAGCGTTTGCAGATGTCTACGTATCGTAGCAATAGGGTTCTAATGCTTCTTAAAACGCGATATCGCATCTCATTTCTATGTTTCATGGTAAGATATAATATGACTTGCGAAGTGTTATGTATTCCTCGTCTACACATCAAATGAATGTAAATGCGACACTTCCTTGCTAGGAAATAGCGTCTGCAGATGTCTACCTATCGTAGCAATAGAGTTCTAGTACTTCTTAGAACGCGATATCGCATCTCATTTCTATGTTTCATGGTAAGATATAATATGATTTGCCAAGTGTTATGTATTCCTCTTCTACACTTCAATTGAATGTAAATGCGACTCTTCCTTGCAAGGAAATAGCGTTTGCAGATGTCTAGGTATCGTAGCAATAGAGTTCTAATGCTTCTTAAAACGAGATATTGCATCTCATATCTATGTTTCATGGTAAGATATAATATTCATTGCGAAGTGTTATGCATTCCTCGTCTACGATACAAATGAATGAAAATGCGACACTTCCTTGCAAGGAAATAGCGTTTGCAGATGTCTACGTATCGAAGCAATAGAGTTCAAATGCTTCTTAAAACGGGATATTGCATCTCATATCTACGTTTCATGATAAGATATAATATTCATTGCGAAGTGTTATGTATTCCTCGTCTACACATCAAATGAATGTAAATGCGACACTTCCTTGCAAGGAAATAGCGTTTGCAGATGTCTACGTATCGTAGCAATAGGGTTCTAATGCTTCTTAAAACGCGATATCGCATCTCATTTCTATGTTTCATGGTAAGATATAATATGACTTGCGAAGTGTTATGTATTCCTCGTCTACACTTCAAATGAATGTAAATGCGACACTTCCTTGCTAGGAAATAGCGTCTGCAGATGTCTAGGTATCGTAGCAATAGAGTTCTAATGCTTCTTAAAACGCGATATCGCATCTCATTTCTATGTTTCATGGTAAGATATAATATGATTTGCGAAGTGTTATGTATTCCTCGTCTACACTTCAAATGAATGTAAATGCGACATTTCCTTGCAAGGAAATAGCGTTTGCAAATGTCTACGTATCGTAGCAATAGAGTTCTAATGCTTCTTAAAACGCGATATCGCATCTCATTTCTATGTTTCATGGTAAGATATAATATGATTTGCGAAGTGTTATGTTTTCCTCGTCTACACTTCAAATGAATGTGAATGCGACACTTTCTCGCTAGGAAATAGCGTTTGCAGATGCCTACGTATCGTAGCAATAGAGTTCTTATGATTCTTAAAACGCGATATCGCATCTCATTTCTATGTTTCATCGTAAGATATAATATGATTTGCGAAGTGTTATGTATTCCTCGTCTACACATCAAATGAATGTAAATGCGACACTTCCTTGCAAGGAAATAGCGTTTGCAGATGTCTACGTATCGTAGCAATAGAGTTCTAATGCTTCTTAAAACGCGATATCGCATCTCATTTCTATGTTTCATCGTAAGATATAATATGATTTGCGAAGTGTTATGTATTCCTCGTCTACACATCAAATGAATGTAAATGCGACACTTCCTTGCTAGGAAATAGCGTCTGCAGATGTCTACCTATCGTAGCAATAGAGTTCTAGTACTTCTTAGAACGCGATATCGCATCTCATTTCTATGTTTCATGGTAAGATATAATATGATTTGCCAAGTGTTGTGTATTCCTCGTCTACACTTCAATTGAATGTAAATGCGACACTTCCTTGCAAGGAAATAGCGTTTGCAGATGTCTAGGTATCGTAGTAATAGAGTTCTAATGCTTCTTAAAACGAGATATTGCATCTCATATCTATGTTTCATGATAAGATATAATATTCATTGTGAAGTGTTATGCATTCCTCGTCTACACTTCAAATGAATGTAAATGCGACACTTCCTTGCAAGGAAATAGCGTTTGCAGATGTCTACGTATCGTAGCAATAGAGTTCTTATGATTCTTAAAACGCGATATCGCATCTCATTTCTATGTTTCATGGTAAGATATAATATGATTTGCGAAGTGTTATGTATTCCTCGTCTACACATCAACTGAATGTAAATGCGACACTTCCTTGCAAGGAAATAGCGTTTGCAAATGTCTACCTATGGTAGCAATAGTGTTCTAATGCTTCTTGAAACGCGATATAGCATCTCATTTCTATGTTTCATGGTAAGATATAAAATGATTTGCGAAGTGTTATGTATTCCTCGTCTACACTTCAAATGAATGTGAATGCGACACTTCCTCGCTAGGAAATAGCGTTTGCAGATGTCTACGTATCGAAGCAATAAAGTTGAAATGCTTCTTAAAACAAGATATTGCATCTCATATCTATGTTTCATGATAAGATATAATATTCATTGCGAAGTGTTATGCATTCCTCGTCTACGATTCAAATGAATGTAAATGCGACACTTCCTTGCTGGGAAATAGCGTCTGCAGATGTCTAGGTATCGTAGCAATAGAGTTCTAATGCTTCTTAGAACGAGATATATCATCTCATATCTATGTTTCATGGTAAGATATAATATGATTTGCGAAGTGTTATGTATTCCTCGTCTACACCTCAAATGAATGTAAATGCGACACTTCCTTGCAGGGAAATAGCGTTTGCAGATGTCTACGTATCGAAGCAATAGAGTTCAAATGCTTCTTAAAACGAGATATTGCATCCCATATCTATGCTTCATGATAAGATATAATATACATTGCGAAGTGTTATGCATTCCTCGTCTACGATTCAAATGAAAGTAAATGCGACACTTCCTTGCAAGGAAATAGCGTTTGCAGATGTATACGTATCGAAGCAATAGAGTTCAAATGCTTCTTAAAACGAGATATTGCATCTCATATCTATGTTTCATGATAAGATATAATATACATTGCGAAGTGTTATGCATTCCTCGTCTACGATTCAAATGAAAGTAAATGCGACACTTCCTTGCAAGGAAATAGCGTTTGCAGATGTGTACGTATCGTAGCAATAGATTTCTAATGCTTCTTAAAACGCGATATCGCATCTCATTTCTATGTTTCATGGTAAGATATAATATGATTTGCGAAGTGTTATGTATTCCTCGTCTACACATCAAATGAATGTAAATGCGACACTTCCTTGCAAGGAAATAGCGTTTGCAGATGTCTACGTATCGAAGCAATAGAGTTTTAATGCTTCTTAAAACGCGATATCGCATCTCATTTTTATGTTTCATGGTAAGATATAATATGATTTGCGAAGTGTTATGTATTCCTCGTCTACACTTCAATTGAATGTAAATGCGACACTTCCTTGCAAGGAAATAGCGTTTGCAGATGTCTAGGTATCGGAGTAATAGAGTTCTAATGCTTCTTAAAACGAGATATTGCATCTCATATCTATGTTTCATGATAAGATATAATATTCATTGTGAAGTGTTATGCATTCCTCGTCTACACTTCAAATGAATGTAAATGCGACACTTCCTTGCAAGGAAATAGCGTTTGCAGATGTCTACGTATCGTAGCAATAGAGTTCTTATGATTCTTAAAACGCGATATCGCATCTCATTTCTATGTTTCATGGTAAGATATAATATGATTTGCGAAGTGTTATGTATTCCTCGTCTACACATCAACTGAATGTAAATGCGACACTTCCTTGCAAGGAAATAGCGTTTGCAAATGTCTACCTATCGTAGCAATAGTGTTCTAATGCTTCTTGAAACGCGATATCGCATCTCATTTCTATGTTTCATGATAAGATATAATATGATTTGCGAAGTGTCATGTATTCCTCGTCTACACTTCAAATGAATGTAAATGCGACACTTCCTTGCAAGGAAATAGCGTTTGCAGATGTCTACGTATCGTAGCAATAGAGTTCTAATGCTTCTTAAAACGCGATATCGCATCTCATTTCTATGTTTGATCGTAAGATATAATATGATTTGCGAAGTGTTATGTATTCCTCGTCTACACATCAAATGAATGTAAATGCGACACTTCCTTGCTAGGAAATAGCGTCTGCAGATGTCTACCTATCGTAGCAATAGAGTTCTAGTACTTCTTAGAACGCGATATCGCATCTCATTTCTATGTTTTATGGTAAGATATAATATGATTTGCCAAGTGTTATGTATTCCTCGTCTACACTTCAATTGAATGTAAATGCGACACTTCCTTGCAAGGAAATAGCGTTTGCAGATGTCTAGGTATCGTAGCAATAGAGTTCTAATGCTTCTTAAAACGAGATATTGCATCTCATATCTATGTTTCATGGTAAGATATAATATTCATTGCGAAGTGTTATGCATTCCTCGTCTACGATACAAATGAATGAAAATGCGACACTTCCTTGCAAGGAAATAGCGTTTGCAGATGTCTACGTATCGAAGCAATAGAGTTCAAATGCTTCTTAAAACGGGATATTGCATCTCATATCTACGTTTCATGATAAGATATAATATTCATTGCGAAGTGTTATGTATTCCTCGTCTACACTTCAAATGAATGTAAATGCGACACTTCCTTGCAAGGAAATAGCGTTTGCAGATGTCTACGTATCGTAGCAATAGAGTTCTTATGATTCTTAAAACGCGATATCGCATCTCATTTCTATGTTTCATGGTAAGATATAATATGATTTGCGAAGTGTTATGTATTCCTCGTCTACACTTCAAATGAATGTAAATGCGACACTTCCTTGCAAGGAAATAGCGTTTGCAGATGTCTACGTATCGTAGCAATAGAGTTCTTATGATTCTTAAAACGCGATATCGCATCTCATTTCTATGTTTCATGGTAAGATATAATATGATTTGCGAAGTGTTATGTTTTCCTCGTCTACACATCAACTGAATGTAAATGCGACACTTTCTCGCTAGGAAATAGCGTTTGCAAATGTCTAGCTATGGTAGCAATAGTGTTCTAATGCTTCTTGAAACGCGATATCGCATCTCATTTCTATGTTTCATGATAAGATATAATATGATTTGCGAAGTGTCATGTATTCCTCGTCTACACATCAAATGAATGTAAATGCGACACTTCCTTGCAAGGAAATAGCGTTTGCAGATGTCTACGTATCGCAGCAATAGGGTTCTAATGCTTCTTAAAACGCGATATCGCATCTCATTTCTATGTTTCATGGTAAGATATAATATGACTTGCGAAGTGTTATGTATTCCTCGTCTACACTTCAAATGAATGTAAATGCGACACTTCCTTGCTAGGAAATAGCGTCTGCAGATGTCTAGGTATCGTAGCAATAGAGTTCTAATGCTTCTTAAAACGCGATATCGCATCTCATTTCTATGTTTCATGGTAAGATATAATATGATTTGCGAAGTGTTATGTATTCCTCGTCTACACTTCAAATGAATGTAAATGCGACACTTCCTTGCAAGGAAATAGCGTTTGCAGATGTCTACGTATCGTAGCAATAGAGTTCTTATGATTCTTAAAACGCGATATCGCATCTCATTTCTATGTTTCATGGTAAGATATAATATGATTTGCGAAGTGTTATGTTTTCCTCGTCTACACATCAACTGAATGTAAATGCGACACTTTCTCGCTAGGAAATAGCGTTTGCAAATGTCTACCTATGGTAGCAATAGTGTTCTAATGCTTCTTGAAACGCGATATCGCATCTCATTTCTATGTTTCATGATAAGATATAATATGATTTGCGAAGTGTCATGTATTCCTCGTCTACACTTCAAATGAATGTAAATGCGACACTTCCTTGCAAGGAAATAGCGTTTGCAGATGTCTACGTATCGTAGCAATAGAGTTCTAATGCTTCTTAAAACGCGATATCGCATCTCATTTCTATGTTTCACCGTAAGATATAATATGATTTGCGAAGTGTTATGTATTCCTCGTCTACACATCAAATGAATGTAAATGCGACACTTCCTTGCTAGGAAATAGCGTCTGCAGATGTCTACCTATCGTAGCAATAGAGTTCTAGTACTTCTTAGAACGCGATATCGCATCTCATTTCTATGTTTCATGGTAAGATATAATATGATTTGCCAAGTGTTATGTATTCCTCGTCAACACTTCAATTGAATGTAAATGCGACACTTCCTTGCAAGGAAATAGCGTTTGCAGATGTCTAGGTATCGTAGCAATAGAGTTCTAATGCTTCTTAAAACGAGATATTGCATCTCATATCTATGTTTCATGGTAAGATATAATATTCATTGCGAAGTGTTATGCATTCCTCGTCTACGATACAAATGAATGAAAATGCGACACTTCCTTGCAAGGAAATAGCGTTTGCAGATGTCTACGTATCGAAGCAATAGAGTTCAAATGCTTCTTAAAACGGGATATTGCATCTCATATCTACGTTTCATGATAAGATATAATATTCATTGCGAAGTGTTATGTATTCCTCGTCTACACATCAAATGAATGTAAATGCGACACTTCCTTGCAAGGAAATAGCGTTTGCAGATGTCTACGTATCGTAGCAATAGGGTTCTAATGCTTCTTAAAACGCGATATCGCATCTCATTTCTATGTTTCATGGTAAGATATAATATGACTTGCGAAGTGTTATGTATTCCTCGTCTACACTTCAAATGAATGTAAATGCGACACTTCCTTGCTAGGAAATAGCGTCTGCAGATGTCTAGGTATCGTAGCAATAGAGTTCTAATGCTTCTTAAAACGCGATATCGCATCTCATTTCTATGTTTCATGGTAAGATATAATATGATTTGCGAAGTGTTATGTATTCCTCGTCTACACTTCAAATGAATGTAAATGCGACACTTCCTTGCAAGGAAATAGCGTTTGCAAATGTCTACGTATCGTAGCAATAGAGTTCTAATGCTTCTTAAAACGCGATATCGCATCTCATTTCTATGTTTCATGGTAAGATATAATATGATTTGCGAAGTGTTATGTTTTCCTCGTCTACACTTCAAATGAATGTGAATGCGACACTTTCTCGCTAGGAAATAGCGTTTGCAGATGCCTACGTATCGTAGCAATAGATTTCTAATGCATCTTAAATCGCGAGATCGCATCCCATTTCTATGTTTCATGGTAAGATATAAAATGATTTGCGAAGTGTTACGTATTCCTCGTCTACACTTCAAATGAATGTAAATGCGACATTTCCTTGCTAGGAAATAGCGTCTGCAGATGTCTAGGTATCGTAGCAATAGAGTTCTAATGCTTCTTAAAACGAGATATTGCATCTCATATCTATGTTTCATGATAAGATATAATATTCATTGTGAAGTGTTATGCATTCCTCGTCTACACTTCAAACGAATGTAAATGCGACACTTCCTTGCAAGGAAATAGCGTTTGCAGATGTCTACGTATCGTAGCAATAGAGTTCTCATGATTCTTAAAACGCGATATCGCATCTCATTTCTATGTGTCATGGTAAGATATAATATGATTTGCGAAGTGTTATGTATTCCTCGTCTACACATCAACTGAATGTAAATGCGACACTTCCTTGCAAGGAAATAGCGTTTGCAGATGTCTAGGTATCGTAGCAATAGAGTTCTAATGCTTCTTAAAACGAGATATTGCATCTCATATCTATGTTTCATGATAAGATATAATATTCATTGTGAAGTGTTATGCATTCCTCGTCTACACATCAACTGAATGTAAATGCGACACTTCCTTGCAAGGAAATAGCGTTTGCAAATGTCTACCTATCGTAGCAATAGTGTTCTAATGCTTCTTAAAACGCGATATCGCATCTCATTTCTATGTTTCATGATAAGATATAATATGATTTGCGAAGTGTCATGTATTCCTCGTCTACACTTCAAATGAATGTAAATGCGACACTTCCTTGCAAGGAAATAGCGTTTGCAGATGTCTACGTATCGTAGCAATAGAGTTCTAATGCTTCTTAAAACGCGATATCGCATCTCATTTCTATGTTTCATCGTAAGATATAATATGATTTGCGAAGTGTTATGTATTCCTCGTCTACACATCAAATGAATGTAAATGCGACACTTCCTTGCTAGGAAATAGCGTCTGCAGATGTCTACCTATCGTAGCAATAGAGTTCTAGTACTTCTTAGAACGCGATATCGCATCTCATTTCTATGTTTCATGGTAAGATATAATATGATTTGCCAAGTGTTATGTATTCCTCGTCTACACTTCAATTGAATGTAAATGCGACACTTCCTTGCAAGGAAATAGCGTTTGCAGATGTCTAGGTATCGTAGCAATAGAGTTCTAATGCTTCTTAAAACGAGATATTGCATCTCATATCTATGTTTCATGATAAGATATAATATTCATTGTGAAGTGTTATGCATTCCTCGTCTACACGTCAAATGAATGTAAATGCGACACTTCCTTGCAAGGAAATAGCGTTTGCAGATGTCTACGTATCGTAGCAATAGAGTTCTTATGATTCTTAAAACGCGATATCGCATCTCATTTCTATGTTTCATGGTAAGATATAATATGATTTGCGAAGTGTTACGTATTCCTCGTCTACACATCAACTGAATGTAAATGCGACACTTCCTTGCAAGGAAATAGCGTTTGCAAATGTCTACCTATCGTAGCAATAGTGTTCTAATGCTTCTTAAAACGCGATATCGCATCTCATTTCTATGTTTCATGATAAGATATAATATGATTTGCGAAGTGTCATGTATTCCTCGTCTACACTTCAAATGAATGTAAATGCGACACTTCCTTGCAAGGAAATAGCGTTTGCAGATGTCTACGTATCGTAGCAATAGAGTTCTAATGCTTCTTAAAACGCGATATCGCATCTCATTTCTATGTTTCATCGTAAGATATAATATGATTTGCGAAATGTTATGTATTCCTCGTCTACACATCAAATGAATGTAAATGCGACACTTCCTTGCTAGGAAATAGCGTCTGCAGATGTCTACCTATCGTAGCAATAGAGTTCTAGTACTTCTTAGAATGCGATATCGCATCTCATTTCTATGTTTCATGGTAAGATATAATATGATTTGCCAAGTGTTATGTATTCCTCGTCTACACTTCAATTGAATGTAAATGCGACACTTCCTTGCAAGGAAATAGCGTTTGCAGATGTCTAGGTATCGTAGCAATAGAGTTCTAATGCTTCTTAAAACGAGATATTGCATCTCATATCTATGTTTCATGATAAGATATAATATTCATTGTGAAGTGTTATGCATTCCTCGTCTACACTTCAAATGAATGTAAATGCGACACTTCCTTGCAAGGAAATAGCGTTTGCAGATGTCTACGTATCGTAGCAATAGAGTTCTTATGATTCTTAAAACGCGATATCGCATCTCATTTCTATGTTTCATGGTAAGATATAATATGATTTGCGAAGTGTTATGTATTCCTCGTCTACACATCAAATGAATGTAAATGCGACACTTCCTTGCTAGGAAATAGCGTCTGCAGATGTCTACCTATCGTAGCAATAGAGTTCTAGTACTTCTTAGAATGCGATATCGCATCTCATTTCTATGTTTCATGGTAAGATATAACATGATTTGCGAAGTGTCATGTATTCCTCGTCTACACTTCAAATGAATGTGAATGCGATACTTCCTCGCTAGGAAATAGCGTCTGCAGATGTCTAGGTATCGTAGCAATAGAGTTCTAATGCTTCTTAAAACGCGATATCGCATCTCATTTCTATGTTTCATGGTAAGATATAATATGATTTGCCAAGTGTTATGTATTCCTCGTCTACACTTCAATTGAATGTAAATGCGACACTTCCTTGCAAGGAAATAGCGTTTGCAGATGTCTACGTATCGTAGCAATAGGGTTCTTATGATTCTTAAAACGCGATATCGCATCTCATTTCTATGTTTCATGGTAAGGAATAACATGATTTGCGAAGTGTCATGTATTCCTCGTCTACACTTCAAATGAATGTGAATGCGATACTTCCTCGCTAGGAAATAGCGTCTGCAGATGTCTAGGTATCGTAGCAATAGAGCTCTAATGCTTCTTAAAACGCGATATCGCATCTCATTTCTATGTTTCATGGTAAGATATAATATGACTTGCGAAGTGTTATGTATTCCTCGTCTACACTTCAAATGAATGTAAATACGACACTTCCTTGCAAGGAAATAGCGTTTGCAGATGTCTACGTATCGTAGCAATAGTGTTCTTATGATTCTTAAAACGCGATATCGCATCTCATTTCTATGTTTCATGGTAAGGTATAACATGATTTGCGAAGTGTCATGTATTCCTCGTCTACACTTCAAATGAATGTAAATGCGACACTTTCTCGCTAGGAAATAGCGTCTGCAGATGTCTACCTATCGTAGCAATAGAGTTCTAGTACTTCTTAGAACGCGATATCGCATCTCATTTCTATGTTTCATGGTAAGATATAATATGATTTGCCAAGTGTTATGTATTCCTCGTCTACACTTCAATTGAATGTAAATGCGACACTTCCTTGCAAGGAAATAGCGTTTGCAGATGTCTAGGTATCGCAGCAATAGAGTTCTAATGCTTCTTAAAACGAGATATTGCATCTCATATCTATGTTTCATGATAAGATATAATATTCATTGTGAAGTGTTATGCATTCATCGTCTACACTTCAAATGAATGTAAATGCGACACTTCCTTGCAAGGAAATAGCGTTTGCAGATGTCTACGTATCGTAGCAATAGAGTTCTTATGATTCTTAAACGCGATATCGCATCTCATTTCTATGTTTCATGGTAAGATATAATATGACTTGCGAAGTGTTATGTATTCCTCGTCTACACTTCAAATGAATGTAAATGCGATACTTCCTTGCTAGGAAATAGCGTTTGCAGATGTCTACGTATCGTAGCAATAGAGTTCTAATGCTTCTTAAAACGCGATATCGCATCTCATTTCTATGTTTCATCGTAAGATATAATATTCATTGTGAAGTGTTATGCATTCCTCGTCTACACTTCAAATGAATGTAAATGCGACACTTCCTTGCAAGGAAATAGCGTCTGCAGATGTCTACCTATCGTAGCAAAAGAGTTCTAGTACTTCTTAGAACGCGATATCGCATCTCATTTCTATGTTTCATGGTAAGGTATAACATGATTTGCGAAGTGTCATGTATTCCTCGTCTACACTTCAAATGAATGTGAATGCGATACTTCCTCGCTAGGAAATAGCGTCTGCAGATGTCTAGATATCGTAGCAATAGAGTTCTAATGCTTCTTAAAACGCGATATCGCATCTCATTTCTATGTTTCATGGTAAGATATAATATGATTTGCCAAGTGTTATGTATTCCTCGTCTACACTTCAATTGAATGTAAATGCGACACTTCCTTGCAAGGAAATAGCGTTTGCAGATGTCTACGTATCGTAGCAATAGGGTTCTTATGATTCTTAAAACGCGATATCGCATCTCATTTCTATGTTTCATGGTAAGGTATAACATGATTTGCGAAGTGTCATGTATTCCTCGTCTACACTTCAAATGAATGTGAATGCGATACTTCCTCGCTAGGAAATAGCGTCTGCAGATGTCTAGGTATCGTAGCAATAGAGTTCTAATGCTTCTTAAAACGCGATATGGCATCTCATTTCTATGTTTCATGGTAAGATATAATATGACTTGCGAAGTGTTATGTATTACCCGTCCACACTTCAAATGAATGTGAATGCGACACTTTCTCGCTAGGAAATAGCGTTTGCAGATGCCTACGTATCGTAGCAATAGATTTCTAATGCTTCTTAAAACGCGAGATCGCATCCCATTTCTATGTTTCATGGTAAGATATAAAATGATTTGCGAAGTGTTATGTATTCCTCGTCTACACTTCAAATGAATGTAAATACGACACTTCCTTGCTAGGAAATAGCGTCTGCAGATGTCTAGGTATCGTAGCAATAGAGTTCTAATGCTTCTAAAAACGAGATATTGCATCTCATATCTATGTTTCATGATAAGATATAATATTCATTGTGAAGTGTTATGCATTCCTCGTCTACGATTCAAATGAATGTAAATGCGACACTTCTTTGCAAGGAAATAGCGTTTGCAGATGTCTACGTATCGTAGCAATAGAGTTCTTATGATTCTTAAAACGCGATATCGCATCTCATTTCTATGTTTCATGGTAAGATATAATATGATTTGCGAAGTGTTATGTATTCCTCGTCTACACATCAAATGAATGTAAATGCGACACTTCCTTGCAAGGAAATAGCGTTTGCAGATGTCTACGTATCGTAGCAATAGAGTTCTAATGCTTCTTAAAACGCGATATCGCATCTCATTTCTATGTTTCATGGTAAGATATAATATGACTTGCGAAGTGTTATGTATTCCTCGTCTACACTTCAAATGAATGTAAATGCGACACTTTCTCGCTAGGAAATAGCGTTTGCAGATGCCTACGTATCGTAGCAATAGATTTCTAATGCTTCTTAAAACGCGAGATCGCATCCCATTTCTATGATTCATGGTAAGATATAAAATGATTTGCGAAGTGTTATGTATTCCTCGTCTACACTTCAAATGAATGTAAATACGACACTTCCTTGCTAGGAAATAGCGTCTGCAGATGTCTAGGTATCGTAGCAATAGAGTTCTAATGCTTCTTAAAACGCGAGATCGCATCCCATTTCTATGTTTCATGGTAAGAAATAAAATGGTTTGCGAAGTGTTATGTATTCCTCGTCTACACTTCAAATGAATGTAAATGCGACACTTCCTTGCTAGGAAATAGCGACTGCAGATGTCTAGGTATCGTAGCAATAGAGTTCTAATGCTTCTTAAAACGAGATATTGCATCTCATATCTATGTTTCATGATAAGATATAATATTCATTGTGAAGTATTATGCATTCCTCGTCTACACTTCAAATGAATGTAAATGCGACACTTCCTTGCAAGGAAATAGCGCTTGCAGATGTCTACGTATCGTAGCAATAGAGTTCTTATGATTCTTAAAACGCAATATCGCATCTCATTTCTATGTTTCATGGTAAGATATAAAATGATTTGCGAAGTGTTATGTATTCCTCGTCTACACTTCAAATGAATGTAAATGCGACACTTCCTTGCTAGGAAATAGCGTCTGCAGATGTCTAGGTATCGTAGCAATAGAGTTCTAATGCTTCTTAAAACGAGATATTGCATCTCATATCTATGTTTCATGATAAGATATAATATTCATTGTGAAGTGTTATGCATTCCTCGTCTACGATTCAAATGAATGTAAATGCGACACTTCCTTGCAAGGAAATAGCGTTTGCAGATGTCTACGTATCGTAGCAATAGACTTCTAATGCTTCTTAAAACGCGATATCGCATCTCATTTCTATGTTTCATGGTAAGATATAATATGATTTGCGAAGTGTTATGTTTTCCTCGTCTACACTTCAAATGAATGTGAATGCGACACTTTCTCGCTAGGAAATAGCGTTTGCAGATGCCTACGTATCGTAGCAATAGATTTCTAATGCTTCTTAAAACGCGAGATCGCATCCCATTTCTATGTTTCATGGTAAGATATAAAATGATTTGCGAAGTGTTATGTATTCCTCGTCTACACTTCAAATGAATGTAAATGCGACACTTCCTTGCTAGGAAATAGCGTCTGCAGATGTCTAGGTATCGTAGCAATAGAGTTCTAATGCTTCTTAAAACGAGATATTGCATCTCATATCTATGTTTCATGATAAGATATAATATTCATTGTGAAGTATTATGCATTCCTCGTCTACACTTCAAATGAATGTAAATGCGACACTTCCTTCAAAGGAAATAGCGCTTGCAGATGTCTACGTATCGTAGCAATAGAGTTCTTATGATTCTTAAAACGCAATATCGCATCTCATTTCTACGTTTCATGGTAAGATATAATATGATTTGCGAAGTGTTATGTATTCCTCGTCTACACTTCAAATGAATGTAAATGCGACACTTCTTTGCAAGGAAATAGCGTTTGCAGATGTCTACGTATCGTAGCAATAGAGATCTTATGATTCTTAAAACGCGATATCGCATCTCATTTCTATGTTTCATGGTAAGATATAATATTATTTGCGAAGTGTTATGCATTCCTCGTCTACGATTCAAATGAATGTAAATGCGACACTTCCTTGCAAGGAAATAGCGTTTGCAGATGGCTACGTATCGTAGCAATAGAGTTCTTATGATTCTTAAAACGCGATATCGCATCTCATTTCTATGTTTCATGGTAAGATATAATATGATTTGCGAAGTGTCATGTATTCCTCGTCTACACTTCAAATGAATGTAAATGCGACACTTCCTTGCAAGGAAATAGCGTTTGCAGATGTCTACGTATCGTAGCAATGGATTTCTAATTTTTCTTAAAACGCGATATCGCATCTCATTTCTATGTTTCATGGTAAGATATAATATGATTTGCGAAGTGTTATGTATTCCTCGTCTACACTTCAAATGAATGTAAATGCGACACTTCCTTGCTAGGAAATAGCGTCTGCAGATATCTAGGTATCGTAGCAATAGAGTTCTAATGCTTCTTAAAACGAGATATTGCATCTCATATCTATGTTTCATGATAAGATATAATATTCATTGTGAAGTGTTATGCATTCCTCG
Organism: Xylocopa sonorina; assembly: GCF_050948175.1. Classification (NCBI taxonomy): domain Eukaryota; kingdom Metazoa; phylum Arthropoda; class Insecta; order Hymenoptera; family Apidae; genus Xylocopa; species Xylocopa sonorina. The sequence continues at coordinate 341,475 of NW_027490275.1, read as the reverse complement.
TCTACACTTCAACTGAATGTAAATGCGACACTTCCTTGCAAGGAAATAGCGCTTGCAGATGTCTACGTATCGTAGCAATAGAGTTCTTATGATTCTTAAAACGCGATATCGCATCTCATTTCTATGTTTCATGGTAAGATATAATATGATTTGCGAAGTGTTATGTATTCCTCGTCTACACTTCAAATGAATTTAAATGCGACACTTCTTTGCAAGGAAATAGCGTTTGCAGATGTCTACGTATCGTAGCAATAGAGTTCTTATGATTCTTAAAACGCGATATCGCATCACATTTCTATGTTTCATGGTAAGATATAATATGATTTGCGAAGTGTTATGTATTCCTCGTCTACACATCAAACGAATGTAAATGCGACACTTCTTTGCAAGGAAATAGCGTTTGCAGATGACTGCGTATCGTAGCAATAGAGTTCTTATGATTCTTAAAACGCGATATCGCATCTCATTTCTATGTTTCATGGTAAGATATAATATGATTTGCGAAGTGTTATGCATTCCTCGTCTACACTTCAAATGAATGTAAATGCGACACTTCCTTGCAAGGAAATAGCGTTTACAGATGTCTACGTATCGTAGCAATAGAGTTCTTATGATTCTTAAAACGCGATATCGCATCTCATTTCTATGTTTCATGGTAAGATATAATATGATTTGCGAAGTGTTATGTATTCCTCGTGTACACATCAACTGAATGTAAATGCGACACTTCCTTGCAAGGAGATAGCGTTTGCAAATGTCTACCTATCGTAGCAATAGTGTTCTAATGCTTCTTAAAACGCGATATCGCATCTCATTTCTATGTTTCATGATAAGATAAAATATGATTTGCGAAGTGTCATGTATTCCTCGTCTGCACTTCAAATGAATGTAAATGCGACACTTCCTTGCAAGGAAATAGCGTTTGCAGATGTCTACGTATCGTAGCAATAGAGTTCTAATGCTTCTTAAAACGCGATATCGCATCTAATTTCTATGTTTCATGGTAAGATATAATATGATTTGCAGAGTGTTATGTATTCCTCGTCTACACTTCAAATGAATGTAAATGCGACACTTCCTTGCAAGGAAATAGCGTTTGCAGATGTCTACGTATCGTAGCAATAGTGTTCTAATGCTTCTTAAAACGCGATATCGCATCTCATTTCTATGTTTCATGGTAAGATATAATATGATTTGCGAAGTGTTATGTATTCCTCGTCTACACATCAAATGAATGTAAATGCGACACTTCCTTGCAAGGAAATAGCGTTTGCAGATGTCTACGTATCGTAGCAATAGAGTTCTAATGCTTCTTAAAACGCGATATCGCATCTCATTTCTATGTTTCATGGTTAGATATAATATGACTTGCGAAGAGTTATGTATTCCTCGTCTACACTTCAAATGAATGTAAATGCGACACTTCATTGCTAGGAAATAGCGTCTGCAGATGTCTAGGTATCGTAGCAATAGAGTTCTAATGCTTCTTAAAACGCGATATCGCATCTCATTTCTATGTTTCATGGTAAGATATAATATGATTTGCGAAGTGTTATGTATTCCTCGTCTACACTTCAAATGAATGTAAATGCGACACTTCCTTGCAAGGAAATAGCGTTTGCAAATGTCTACCTATCGTAGCAATAGTGTTCTAATGCTTCTTAAAACGCGATTTCGCATCTCATTTCTATGTTTCATGATAAGATATAATATGATTTGCAAAGTGTCATGTATTCCTCGTCTACACTTCAAATGAATGTAAATGCGACACTTCCTTGCAAGGAAATAGCGTTTGCAGATGTCTACGTATCGTAGCAATAGAGTTCTAATGCTTCTTAAAACGCGATATCGCATCTCATTTCTATGTTTCATGGAAAGATATAATATGATTTGCGAAGTGTTATGTATTCCTCGTCTACACTTCAAATGAATGTAAATGCGACACTTCCTTGCAAGGAAATAGCGTTTGCAAATGTCTACCTATCGTAGCAATAGTGTTCTAATGCTTCTTAAAACGCGATATCGCATCTCATTTCTATGTTTCATGATAAGATATAATATGATTTGCGAAGTGTCATGTATTCCTCGTCTACACTTCAAATGAATGTAAATGCGACACTTCCTTGCAAGGAAATAGCGTTTGCAGATGTCTACGTATCGTAGCAATAGAGTTCTAACGCTTCTTAAAACGCGATATCGCATCTCATTTCTATGTTTCATGGTAAGATATAATATGATTTGCTAAGTGTTATGTATTCCTCGTCTACACATCAAATGAATGTAAATGCGACACTTCCTTGCAAGGAAATAGCGTTTGCAGATGTCTACGTATCGTAGCAATAGAGTTCTAATGCTTCTTAAAACGCGATATCGCATCTCATTTCTATGTTTCATGATAAGATATAATATGATTTGCGAAGTGTCATGTATTCCTCGTCTACACTTCAAATGAATGTAAATGCGACACTTCCTTGCAAGGAAATAGCGTTTGCAGATGTCTACGTATCGTAGCAATAGAGTTCTAATGCTTCTTAAAACGCGATATTGCATCTCATTTCTATGCTTCATGGTAAGATATAATATGATTTGCGAAGTGTTATGTATTCCTCGTCTACACATCAACTGAATGTAAATGCGACACTTCCTTTCAAGGAAATAGCGCTTGCAAATGTCTACCTATCGTAGCAATAGTGTTCTAATGCTCCTTAAAACGCGATATCGCATCTCATTTCTATGTTTCATGGTAAGATATAATATGATTTGCGAAGTGTTATGTATTCCTCGTCTACACATCAACTGAATGTAAATGCGACACTTCCTTGCAAGGAAATAGCGTTTGCAAATGTCTACCTATCGTAGCAATAGTGTTCTAATGCTTCTTAAAACGCGATATCGCATCTCATTTCTATGTTTCATGATAAGATATAATAAGATTTGCGAAGTGTCATGTATTCCTCGTCTACACTTCAAATGAATGTAAATGCGACACTTCCTTGCAAGGAAATAGCGTTTGCAGATGTCTACGTATCGTAGCAATAGAGTTCTAATGCTTCTTAAAACGCGATATCGCATCTCATTTCTATGTTTCATGGTAAGATATAATATGATTTGCGAAGTGTTATGTATTCCTCGTCTACACTTCAAATGAATGTAAATGCGACACTTCCTTGCAAGGAAATAGCGTTTGCAAATGTCTACCTATCGTAGCAATACTGTTCTAATGCTTCCTAAAACGCGATATCGCATCTCATTTCTATGTTTCATGATAAGATATAATATGATTTGCGAAGTGTCATGTATTCCTCGTCTACACTTCAAATGAATGTAAATGCGACACTTCCTTGCAAGGAAATAGCGTTTGCAGATGTCTACGTATCGTAGCAATAGAGTTCTAATGCTTCTTAAAACGCGATATCGCATCTCATTTCTATGTTTCATGGTAAGATATAATATGATTTGCGAAGTGTTATGTATTCCTCGTCTACACATCAACTGAATGTAAATGCGACACTTCCTTGCAAGGAAATAGCGCTTGCAAATGTCTACCTATCGTAGCAATAGTGTTCTAATGCTCCTTAAAACGCGATATCGCATCTCATTTCTATGTTTCATGGTAAGATATAATATGATTTGCGAAGTGTTATGTATTCCTCGTCTACACATCAACTGAATGTAAATGCGACACTTCCTTGCAAGGAAATAGCGTTTGCAAATGTCTACCTATCGTAGCAATAGTGTTCTAATGCTACTTAAAACGCGATATCGCATCTCATTTCTATGTTTCATGATAAGATATAATATGATTTGCGAAGTGTCATGTATTCCTCGTCTGCACTTCAAATGAATGTAAATGCGACACTTCCTTGCAAGGAAATAGCGTTTGCAGATGTCTACGTATCGTAGCAATAGAGTTCTAATGCTTCTTAAAACGCGATATCGCATCTAATTTCTATGTTTCATGGTAAGATATAATATGATTTGCAGAGTGTTATGTATTCCTCGTCTACACTTCAAATGAATGTAAATGCGACACTTCCTTGCAAGGAAATAGCGTTTGCAGATGTCTACGTATCGTAGCAATAGTGTTCTAATGCTTCTTAAAACGCGATATCGCATCTCATTTCTATGTTTCATGGTAAGATATAATATGATTTGCGAAGTGTTATGTATTCCTCGTCTACACATCAAATGAATGTAAATGCGACACTTCCTTGCAAGGAAATAGCGTTTGCAGATGTCTACGTATCGTAGCAATAGAGTTCTAATGCTTCTTAAAACGCGATATCGCATCTCATTTCTATGTTTCATGGTTAGATATAATATGACTTGCGAAGAGTTATGTATTCCTCGTCTACACTTCAAATGAATGTAAATGCGACACTTCATTGCTAGGAAATAGCGTCTGCAGATGTCTAGGTATCGTAGCAATAGAGTTCTAATGCTTCTTAAAACGCGATATCGCATCTCATTTCTATGTTTCATGGTAAGATATAATATGATTTGCGAAGTGTTATGTATTCCTCGTCTACACTTCAAATGAATGTAAATGCGACACTTCCTTGCAAGGAAATAGCGTTTGCAAATGTCTACCTATCGTAGCAATAGTGTTCTAATGCTTCTTAAAACGCGATTTCGCATCTCATTTCTATGTTTCATGATAAGATATAATATGATTTGCGAAGTGTCATGTATTCCTCGTCTACACTTCAAATGAATGTAAATGCGACACTTCCTTGCAAGGAAATAGCGTTTGCAGATGTCTACGTATCGTAGCAATAGAGTTCTAATGCTTCTTAAAACGCGATATCGCATCTCATTTCTATGTTTCATGGAAAGATATAATATGATTTGCGAAGTGTTATGTATTCCTCGTCTACACTTCAAATGAATGTAAATGCGACACTTCCTTGCAAGGAAATAGCGTTTGCAAATGTCTACCTATCGTAGCAATAGTGTTCTAATGCTTCTTAAAACGCGATATCGCATCTCATTTCTATGTTTCATGATAAGATATAATATGATTTGCGAAGTGTCATGTATTCCTCGTCTACACTTCAAATGAATGTAAATGCGACACTTCCTTGCAAGGAAATAGCGTTTGCAGATGTCTACGTATCGTAGCAATAGAGTTCTAATGCTTCTTAAAACGCGATATCGCATCTCATTTCTATGTTTCATGGTAAGATATAATATGATTTGCGAAGTGTTATGTATTCCTCGTCTACACATCAACTGAATGTAAATGCGACACTTCCTTGCAAGGAAATAGCGCTTGCAAATGTCTACCTATCGTAGCAATAGTGTTCTAATGCTCCTTAAAACGCGATATCGCATCTCATTTCTATGTTTCATGGTAAGATATAATATGATTTGCGAAGTGTTATGTATTCCTCGTCTACACATCAACTGAATGTAAATGCGACACTTCCTTGCAAGGAAATAGCGTTTGCAAATGTCTACCTATCGTAGCAATAGTGTTCTAATGCTTCTTAAAACGCGATATCGCATCTCATTTCTATGTTTCATGATAAGATATAATATGATTTGCGAAGTGTCATGTATTCCTCGTCTGCACTTCAAATGAATGTAAATGCGACACTTCCTTGCAAGGAAATAGCGTTTGCAGATGTCTACGTATCGTAGCAATAGAGTTCTAATGCTTCTTAAAACGCGATATCGCATCTAATTTCTATGTTTCATGGTAAGATATAATATGATTTGCAGAGTGTTATGTATTCCTCGTCTACACTTCAAATGAATGTAAATGCGACACTTCCTTGCAAGGAAATAGCGTTTGCAGATGTCTACGTATCGTAGCAATAGTGTTCTAATGCTTCTTAAAACGCGATATCGCATCTCATTTCTATGTTTCATGGTAAGATATAATATGATTTGCGAAGTGTTATGTATTCCTCGTCTACACATCAAATGAATGTAAATGCGACACTTCCTTGCAAGGAAATAGCGTTTGCAGATGTCTACGTATCGTAGCAATAGAGTTCTAATGCTTCTTAAAACGCGATATCGCATCTCATTTCTATGTTTCATGGTTAGATATAATATGACTTGCGAAGAGTTATGTATTCCTCGTCTACACTTCAAATGAATGTAAATGCGACACTTCATTGCTAGGAAATAGCGTCTGCAGATGTCTAGGTATCGTAGCAATAGAGTTCTAATGCTTCTTAAAACGCGATATCGCATCTCATTTCTATGTTTCATGGTAAGATATAATATGATTTGCGAAGTGTTATGTATTCCTCGTCTACACTTCAAATGAATGTAAATGCGACACTTCCTTGCAAGGAAATAGCGTTTGCAAATGTCTACCTATCGTAGCAATAGTGTTCTAATGCTTCTTAAAACGCGATTTCGCATCTCATTTCTATGTTTCATGATAAGATATAATATGATTTGCGAAGTGTCATGTATTCCTCGTCTACACTTCAAATGAATGTAAATGCGACACTTCCTTGCAAGGAAATAGCGTTTGCAGATGTCTACGTATCGTAGCAATAGAGTTCTAATGCTTCTTAAAACGCGATATCGCATCTCATTTCTATGTTTCATGGAAAGATATAATATGATTTGCGAAGTGTTATGTATTCCTCGTCTACACTTCAAATGAATGTAAATGCGACACTTCCTTGCAAGGAAATAGCGTTTGCAGATGTCTACGTATCGTAGCAATAGTGTTCTAATGCTTCTTAAAACGCGATATCGCATCTCATTTCTATGTTTCATGATAAGATATAATATGATTTGCGAAGTGTCATGTATTCCTCGTCTACACTTCAAATGAATGTAAATGCGACACTTCCTTGCAAGGAAATAGCGTTTGCAGATGTCTACGTATCGTAGCAATAGAGTTCTAACGCTTCTTAAAACGCGATATCGCATCTCATTTCTATGTTTCATGGTAAGATATAATATGATTTGCTAAGTGTTATGTATTCCTCGTCTACACATCAAATGAATGTAAATGCGACACTTCCTTGCAAGGAAATAGCGTTTGCAGATGTCTACGTATCGTAGCAATAGAGTTCTAATGCTTCTTAAAACGCGATATCGCATCTCATTTCTATGTTTCATGATAAGATATAATATGATTTGCGAAGTGTCATGTATTCCTCGTCTACACTTCAAATGAATGTAAATGCGACACTTCCTTGCAAGGAAATAGCGTTTGCAGATGTCTACGTATCGTAGCAATAGAGTTCTAATGCTTCTTAAAACGCGATATTGCATCTCATTTCTATGTTTCATGGTAAGATATAATATGATTTGCGAAGTGTTATGTATTCCTCGTCTACACATCAACTGAATGTAAATGCGACACTTCCTTGCAAGGAAATAGCGCTTGCAAATGTCTACCTATCGTAGCAATAGTGTTCTAATGCTCCTTAAAACGCGATATCGCATCTCATTTCTATGTTTCATGGTAAGATATAATATGATTTGCGAAGTGTTATGTATTCCTCGTCTACACATCAACTGAATGTAAATGCGACACTTCCTTGCAAGGAAATAGCGTTTGCAAATGTCTACCTATCGTAGCAATAGTGTTCTAATGCTTCTTAAAACGCGATATCGCATCTCATTTCTATGTTTCATGATAAGATATAATAAGATTTGCGAAGTGTCATGTATTCCTCGTCTACACTTCAAATGAATGTAAATGCGACACTTCCTTGCAAGGAAATAGCGTTTGCAGATGTCTACGTATCGTAGCAATAGAGTTCTAATGCTTCTTAAAACGCGATATCGCATCTCATTTCTATGTTTCATGGTAAGATATAATATGATTTGCGAAGTGTTATGTATTCCTCGTCTACACTTCAAATGAATGTAAATGCGACACTTCCTTGCAAGGAAATAGCGTTTGCAAATGTCTACCTATCGTAGCAATACTGTTCTAATGCTTCCTAAAACGCGATATCGCATCTCATTTCTATGTTTCATGATAAGATATAATATGATTTGCGAAGTGTCATGTATTCCTCGTCTACACTTCAAATGAATGTAAATGCGACACTTCCTTGCAAGGAAATAGCGTTTGCAGATGTCTACGTATCGTAGCAATAGAGTTCTAATGCTTCTTAAAACGCGATATCGCATCTCATTTCTATGTTTCATGATAAGATATAATATGATTTGCGAAGTGTCATGTATTCCTCGTCTACACTTCAAATGAATGTAAATGCGACACTTCCTTGCAAGGAAATAGCGTTTGCAGATGTCTACGTATCGTAGCAATAGAGTTCTAACGCTTCTTAAAACGCGATATCGCATCTCATTTCTATGTTTCATGGTAAGATATAATATGATTTGCTAAGTGTTATGTATTCCTCGTCTACACATCAAATGAATGTAAATGCGACACTTCCTTGCAAGGAAATAGCGTTTGCAGATGTCTACGTATCGTAGCAATAGAGTTCTAATGCTTCTTAAAACGCGATATCGCATCTCATTTCTATGTTTCATGATAAGATATAATATGATTTGCGAAGTGTCATGTATTCCTCGTCTACACTTCAAATGAATGTAAATGCGACACTTCCTTGCAAGGAAATAGCGTTTGCAGATGTCTACGTATCGTAGCAATAGAGTTCTAATGCTTCTTAAAACGCGATATTGCATCTCATTTCTATGTTTCATGGTAAGATATAATATGATTTGCGAAGTGTTATGTATTCCTCGTCTACACATCAACTGAATGTAAATGCGACACTTCCTTGCAAGGAAATAGCGCTTGCAAATGTCTACCTATCGTAGCAATAGTGTTCTAATGCTCCTTAAAACGCGATATCGCATCTCATTTCTATGTTTCATGGTAAGATATAATATGATTTGCGAAGTGTTATGTATTCCTCGTCTACACATCAACTGAATGTAAATGCGACACTTCCTTGCAAGGAAATAGCGTTTGCAAATGTCTACCTATCGTAGCAATAGTGTTCTAATGCTTCTTAAAACGCGATATCGCATCTCATTTCTATGTTTCATGATAAGATATAATAAGATTTGCGAAGTGTCATGTATTCCTCGTCTACACTTCAAATGAATGTAAATGCGACACTTCCTTGCAAGGAAATAGCGTTTGCAGATGTCTACGTATCGTAGCAATAGAGTTCTAATGCTTCTTAAAACGCGATATCGCATCTCATTTCTATGTTTCATGGTAAGATATAATATGATTTGCGAAGTGTTATGTATTCCTCGTCTACACTTCAAATGAATGTAAATGCGACACTTCCTTGCAAGGAAATAGCGTTTGCAAATGTCTACCTATCGTAGCAATACTGTTCTAATGCTTCCTAAAACGCGATATCGCATCTCATTTCTATGTTTCATGATAAGATATAATATGATTTGCGAAGTGTCATGTATTCCTCGTCTACACTTCAAATGAATGTAAATGCGACACTTCCTTGCAAGGAAATAGCGTTTGCAGATGTCTACGTATCGTAGCAATAGAGTTCTAATGCTTCTTAAAACGCGATATCGCATCTCATTTCTATGTTTCATGATAAGATATAATATGATTTGCGAAGTGTCATGTATTCCTCGTCTACACTTCAAATGAATGTAAATGCGACACTTCCTTGCAAGGAAATAGCGTTTGCAGATGTCTACGTATCGTAGCAATAGAGTTCTAATGCTTCTTAAAACGCGATATTGCATCTCATTTCTATGTTTCATGGTAAGATATAATATGATTTGCGAAGTGTTATGTATTCCTCGTCTACACATCAACTGAATGTAAATGCGACACTTCCTTGCAAGGAAATAGCGCTTGCAAATGTCTACCTATCGTAGCAATAGTGTTCTAATGCTCCTTAAAACGCGATATCGCATCTCATTTCTATGTTTCATGGTAAGATATAATATGATTTGCGAAGTGTTATGTATTCCTCGTCTACACATCAACTGAATGTAAATGCGACACTTCCTTGCAAGGAAATAGCGTTTGCAAATGTCTACCTATCGTAGCAATAGTGTTCTAATGCTTCTTAAAACGCGATATCGCATCTCATTTCTATGTTTCATGATAAGATATAATAAGATTTGCGAAGTGTCATGTATTCCTCGTCTACACTTCAAATGAATGTAAATGCGACACTTCCTTGCAAGGAAATAGCGTTTGCAGATGTCTACGTATCGTAGCAATAGAGTTCTAATGCTTCTTAAAACGCGATATCGCATCTCATTTCTATGTTTCATGGTAAGATATAATATGATTTGCGAAGTGCTATGTATTCCTCGTCTACACTTCAAATGAATGTAAATGCGACACTTCCTTGCAAGGAAATAGCGTTTGCAAATGTCTACCTATCGTAGCAATACTGTTCTAATGCTTCCTAAAACGCGATATCGCATCTCATTTCTATGTTTCATGATAAGATATAATATGATTTGCGAAGTGTCATGTATTCCTCGTCTACACTTCAAATGAATGTAAATGCGACACTTCCTTGCAAGGAAATAGCGTTTGCAGATGTCTACGTATCGTAGCAATAGAGTTCTAATCCTTCTTAAAACGCGATATCGCATCTCATTTCTATGTTTCATGGTAAGATATAATATGATTTGCGAAGTGTTATGTATTCCTCGTCTACACATCAACTGAATGTAAATGCGACACTTCCTTGCAAGGAAATAGCGCTTGCAAATGTCTACCTATCGTAGCAATAGTGTTCTAATGCTCCTTAAAACGCGATATCGCATCTCATTTCTATGTTTCATGGTAAGATATAATATGATTTGCGAAGTGTTATGTATTCCTCGTCTACACATCAACTGAATGTAAATGCGACACTTCCTTGCAAGGAAATAGCGTTTGCAAATGTCTACCTATCGTAGCAATAGTGTTCTAATGCTTCTTAAAACGCGATATCGCATCTCATTTCTATGTTTCATGATAAGATATAATATGATTTGCGAAGTGTCATGTATTCCTCGTCTACACTTCAAATGAATGTAAATGCGACACTTCCTTGCAAGGAAATAGCGTTTGCAGATATCTACGTATCGTAGCAATAGAGTTCTAATGCTTCTTAAAACGCGATATCGCATCTCATTTCTATGTTTCATGATAAGATATAATATGATTTGCGAAGTGTCATGCATTCCTCGTCTACACATCAAATGAATGTAAATGCGACACTTCCTTGCAAGGAAATAGCGTTTGCAGATGTCTACGTATCGTAGCAATAGAGTTCTAATGCTTCTTAAAACGCGATATCGCATCTCATTTCTATGTTTCATGGTAAGATATAATATGATTTGCGAAGTGTTATGTATTCCTCGTCTACACATCAACTGAATGTAAATGCGACACTTCCTTGCAAGGAAATAGCGTTTGCAAATGTCTACCTATCGTAGCAATAGTGTTCTAATGCTTCTTAAAACGCGATATCGCATCTCATTTCTATGTTTCATGATAAGATATAATATGATTTGCGAAGTGTCATGTATTCCTCGTCTACACTTCAAATGAATGTAAATGCGACACTTCCTTGCAAGGAAATAGCGTTTGCAGATATCTACGTATCGTAGCAATAGAGTTCTAATGCTTCTTAAAACGCGATATCGCATCTCATTTCTATGTTTCATGGTAAGATATAATATGATTTGCGAAGTGTTATGTATTCCTCGTCTACACATCAACTGAATGTAAATGCGACACTTCCTTGCAAGGAAATAGCGCTTGCAAATGTCTACCTATCGTAGCAATAGTGTTCTAATGCTTCTTAAAACGCGATATCGCATCTCATTTCTATGTTTCATGGTAAGATATAATATGATTTGCGAAGTGTTATGTATTCCTCGTCTACACATCAACTGAATGTAAATGCGACACTTCCTTGCAAGGAAATAGCGTTTGCAAATGTCTACCTATCGTAGCAATAGTGTTCTAATGCTTCTTAAAACGCGATATCGCATCTCATTTCTATGTTTCATGATAAGATATAATATGATTTGCGAAGTGTTATGTATTCCTCGTCTACACATCAACTGAATGTAAATGCGACACTTCCTTGCAAGGAAATAGCGCTTGCAGATGTCTACGTATCGTAGCAATAGAGTTCTTATGATTCTTAAAACGCGATATCGCATCTCATTTCTATGTTTCATGGTAAGATATAATATGATTTGCGAAGTGTTATGTATTCCTCGTCTACACTTCAAATGAATGTAAATGCGACACTTCTTTGCAAGGAAATAGCGTTTGCATATGTCTACGTATCGTAGCAATAGAGTTCTTATGATTCTTAAAACGCGATATCGCATCTCATTTCTATGTTTCATGGTAAGATATAATATTATTTGCGAAGTGTTATGTATTCCTCGTCTACACATCAAATGAATGTAAATGCGACACTTCCTTGCAAGGAAATAGCGTTTGCAGATGTTTACGTATCGAAGCAATAGGGTTCAAATGCTTCTTAAAACGAGATATTGCATCTCATATCTATGTTTCATAATAAGATATAATATTCATTGTGAAGTGTTATGCATTCCTCGTCTACGATTCAAATGAATGTAAATGCGACACTTCTTTGCAAGGAAATAGCGTTTGCAGATGTCTACGTATCGTAGCAATAGAGTTCTTATGATTCTTAAAACGCGATATCGCATCTCATTTCTATGTTTCATGGTAAGATATAATATGATTTGCGAAGTGTTATGTATTCCTCGTCTACACATCAAATGAATGTAAATGCGACACTTCTTTGCAAGGAAATAGCGTTTGCAGATGTCTACGTATCGTAGCAATATTGTTCTTATGATTCTTAAAACGCGATATCGCATCTCATTTCTATGTTTCATGGTAAGATATAATATGATTTGCGAAGTGTTATGTATTCCTCGTCTACACATCAAATGAATGTAAATGCGACACTTCTTTGCAAGGAAATAGCGTTTGCAGATGTCTACGTATCGTAGCAATAGAGTTCTTATGATTCTTAAAACGCGATATCGCATCTCATTTCTATGTTTCATGGTAAGATATAATATGATTTGCGAAGTGTTATGTATTCCTCGTTTACACATCAAATGAATGTAAATGCGACACTTCCTTGCAAGGAAATAGCGTTTGCAGATGTCTACGTATCGTAGCAATAGTGTTCTAATGCTTCTTAAAACGCGATATCGCATCTCATTCCTATGTTTCATGGTAAGATATAATATGATTTGCGAAGTGTCATGTATTCCTCGTCTACACTTCAAATGAATGTAAATGCGACACTTCCTTGCAAGGAAATAGCGTTTGCAGATGTCTACGTATCGTAGCAATAGGGTTCTAATGCTTCTTAAAACGCGATATCGCATCTCATTTCTATCTTTCATGGTAAGATATAATATGATTTGCGAAGTGTTATGTATTCCTCGTCTACACATCAACTGAATGTAAATGCGACACTTCCTTGCAAGGAAATAGCGCTTGCAGATGTCTACGTATCGTAGCAATAGAGTTCTAATGCTTCTTAAATCGCGATATCGCATCTCATTTCTATGTTTCATGGTAAGATATAATATGATTTGCGAAGTGTTATGTTTTCCTCTTCTACACTTCAAATGAATGTGAATGCGACACTTTCTCGCTAGGAAATAGCGTTTGCAGATGCCTACGTATCGTAGCAATAGATTTCTAATGCTTCTAAAAACGCGAGATCGCATCCCATTTCTATGTTTCATGGTAAGGTATAAAATGATTTGCGAAGTGTTATGTATTTCTCGTCTACACTTCAAATGAATGTAAATGCGACACTTCCTTGCTAGGAAATAGCGTCTGCAGATGTCTAGGTATCGTAGCAATAGAGTTCTAATGCTTCTTAAAACGCGATATCGCATCTCATTTCTATGTTTCATGGTAAGATATAATATGATTTGCGAAGTGTTATGTATTCCTGGTCTACACTTCAAATGAATGTAAATGCGACACTTCCTTGCAAGGAAATAGCGTTTGCAAATGTCTACGTATCGTAGCAATAGAGTTCTAATGCTTCTTAAAACGCGATATCGCATCTCATTTCTATGTTTCATGGTAAGATATAATATGATTTGCGAAGTGTTATGTTTTCCTCGTCTACACTTCAAATGAATGTGAATGCGACACTTTCTCGCTAGGAAATAGCGTTTGCAGATGCCTACGTATCGTAGCAATAGATTTCTAATGCTTCTTAAAACGCGAGATCGCATCCCATTTCTATGTTTCATGGTAAGATATAAAATGATTTGCGAAGTGTTATGTATTCCTCGTCTACACTTCAAATGAATGTAAATGCGACACTTCCTTGCTAGGAAATAGCGTCTGCAGATGTCTAGGTATCGTAGCAATAGAGTTCTAATGCTTCTTAAAACGCGATATCGCATCTCATTTCTATGTTTCATGGTTAGATATAATATGACTTGCGAAGTGTTATGTATTCCTCGTCTACACTTCAAATGAATGTAAATGCGACACTTCATTGCTAGGAAATAGCGTCTGCAGATGTCTAGGTATCGTAGCAATAGAGTTCTAATGCTTCTTAAAACGCGATATCGCATCTCATTTCTATGTTTCATGGTAAGATATAATATGATTTGCGAAGTGTTATGTATTCCTCGTCTACACTTCAAATGAATGTAAATGCGACACTTCCTTGCAAGGAAATAGCGTTTGCAAATGTCTACCTATCGTAGCAATAGTGTTCTAATGCTTCCTAAAACGCGATATCGCATCTCATTTCTATGTTTCATGATAAGATATAATATGATTTGCGAAGTGTCATGTATTCCTCGTCTACACTTCAAATGAATGTAAATGCGACACTTCCTTGCAAGGAAATAGCGTTTGCAGATGTCTACGTATCGTAGCAATAGAGTTCTAATGCTTCTTAAAACGCGATATCGCATCTCATTTCTATCTTTCATGGTAAGATATAATATGATTTGCGAAGTGTTATGTATTCCTCGTCTACACATCAACTGAATGTAAATGCGACACTTCCTTGCAAGGAAATAGCGCTTGCAGATGTCTACGTATCGTAGCAATAGAGTTCTAATGCTTCTTAAATCGCGATATAGCATCTCATTTCTATGTTTCATGGTAAGATATAATATGATTTGCGAAGTGTTATGTTTTCCTCTTCTACACTTCAAATGAATGTGAATGCGACACTTTCTCGCTAGGAAATAGCGTTTGCAGATGCCTACGTATCGTAGCAATAGATTTCTAATACTTCTAAAAACGCGAGATCGCATCCCATTTCTATGTTTCATGGTAAGGTATAGAATGATTTGCGAAGTGTTATGTATTCCTCGTCTACACTTCAAATGAATGTAAATGCGACACTTCCTTGCTAGGAAATAGCGTCTGCAGATGTCTAGGTATCGTAGCAATAG
Organism: Xylocopa sonorina; assembly: GCF_050948175.1. Lineage (NCBI taxonomy): Eukaryota > Metazoa > Arthropoda > Insecta > Hymenoptera > Apidae > Xylocopa > Xylocopa sonorina. The sequence goes on along the minus strand of NW_027490275.1, from coordinate 326,082 downwards.
AGTTCTAATGCTTCTTAAAACGCGATATCGCATCTCATTTCTATGTTTCATGGTAAGATATAATATGATTTGCGAAGTGTTATGTATTCCTGGTCTACACTTCAAATGAATGTAAATGCGACACTTCCTTGCAAGGAAATAGCGTTTGCAAATGTCTACGTATCGTAGCAATAGAGTTCTAATGCTTCTTAAAACGCGATATCGCATCTCATTTCTATGTTTCATGGTAAGATATAATATGATTTGCGAAGTGTTATGTTTTCCTCGTCTACACTTCAAATGAATGTGAATGCGACACTTTCTCGCTAGGAAATAGCGTTTGCAGATGCCTACGTATCGTAGCAATAGATTTCTAATGCTTCTTAAAACGCGAGATCGCATCCCATTTCTATGTTTCATGGTAAGATATAAAATGATTTGCGAAGTGTTATGTATTCCTCGTCTACACTTCAAATGAATGTAAATGCGACACTTCCTTGCTAGGAAATAGCGTCTGCAGATGTCTAGGTATCGTAGCAATAGAGTTCTAATGCTTCTTAAAACGAGATATTGCATTTCATATCTATGTTTCATGATAAGATATAATATTCATTGTGAAGTGTTATGCATTCCTCGTCTACACTTCAAATGAATGTAAACGCGACACTTCCTTGCAAGGAAATAGCGTTTGCAAATGTCTACCTATCGTAGCAATAGTGTTCTAATGCTTCTTAAAACGCGATATCGCATGTCATTTCTATGTTTCATGATAAGATATAATATGATTTGCGAAGTGTCATGTATTCCTCGTCTACACTTCAAATGAATGTAAAGGCGACACTTCCTTGCAAGGAAATAGCGTTTGCGGATGTCTACGTATCGTAGCAATAGAGTTCTAATGCTTCTTAAAACGCGATATCGCATCTCATTTCTATGTGTCATGGTAAGATATAATATGATTTGCGAAGTGTTATGTATTCCTCGTCTACACATCAAATGAATGTAAATGCGACACTTCCTTGCAAGGAAATAGCGTTTGCAGATGTCTACGTATCGTAGCAATAGAGTTCTAATGCTTCTTAAAACGCGATATCGCATCTCATTTCTATGTTTCATGGTTAGATATAATATGACTTGCGAAGTGTTATGTATTCCTCGTCTACACTTCAAATGAATGTAAATGCGACACTTCATTGCTAGGAAATAGCGTCTGCAGATGTTTAGGTATCGTAGCAATAGAGTTCTAATGCTTCTTAAAACGCGATATCGCATCTCATTTCTATGTTTCATGGTAAGATATAAAATGATTTGCGAAGTGTTATGTATTCCTCGTCTACACTTCAAATGAATGTAAATGCGACACTTCCTTGCTAGGAAATAGCGTCTGCAGATGTCTAGGTATCGTAGCAATAGAGTTCTAATGCTTCTTAAAACGAGATATTGCATCTCATATCTATGTTTCATGGTAAGATATAATATTCATTGTGAAGTGTTATGCATTCCTCGTCTACGATTCAAATGAATGTAAATGCGACACTTCTTTGCAAGGAAATAGCGTTTGCAGATGTCTACGTATCGTAGCAATAGAGTTCTTATGATTCTTAAAACGCGATATCGCATCTCATTTCTATGTTTCATGGTAAGATATAAATGATTTGCGAAGTGTTATGTATTCCTCGTCTACACATCAAATGAATGTAAATGCGACACTTCCTTGCAAGGAAATAGCGTTTGCAGATGTCTACGTATCGTAGCAATAGAGTTCTCATGCTTCTTAAAACGCGATATCGCATCTCATTCCTATGTTTCATGGTAAGATATAATATGATTAGCGAAGTGTTATGTATTCCTCGTCTACACATCAAATGAATGTAAATGCGACACTTCCTTGCAAGGAAATAGCGTTTGCAGATGTCTACGTATCGTAGCAATAGAGTTCTAATGCTTCTTAAAACGCGATATCGCATCTCATTTCTATGTTTCATGGTTAGATATAATATGACTTGCGAAGTGTTATGCATTCCTCGTCTACACTTCAAATGATTGTAAATGCGACACTTCATTGCTAGGAAATAGCGTCTGCAGATGTCTAGGTATCGTAGCAATAGAGTTCTAATGCTTCTTAAAACGCGATATCGCATCTCATTTCTATGTTTCATGGTAAGATATAATATGATTTGCGAAGTGTTATGTTTTCCTCGTCTACACTTCAAATGAATGTGAATGCGACACTTTCTCGCTAGGAAATAGCGTTTGCAGATGCCTACGTATCGTAGCAATAGATTTCTAATGCATCTTAAATCGCGAGATCGCATCCCATTTCTATGTTTCATGGTTAGATATAAAATGATTTGCGAAGTGTTATGTATTCCTCGTCTACACTTCAAATGAATGTAAATGCGACACTTCCTTGCTAGGAAATAGCGTCTGCAGATGTCTAGGTATCGTAGCAATAGAGTTCTAATGCTTCTTAAAACGAGATATTGCATCTCATATCTATGTTTCATGATAAGATATAATATTCATTGTGAAGTGTTATGCATTCCTCGTCTACGATTCAAATGAATGTAAATGCGACACTTCCTTGCTAGGAAATAGCGTCTGCAGATGTCTAGGTATCGTAGCAATAGAGTTCTAATGCTTCTTAAAACGAGATATTGCATCTCATATCTATGTTTCATGATAAGATATAATATTCATTGTGAAGTGTTATGCATTCCTCGTCTGCGATTCAAATGAATGTAAATGCGACACTTCTTTGCAAGGAAATAGCGTTTGCAGATGTCTACGTATCGTAGCAATAGAGTTCTTATGATTCTTAAAACGCGATATCGCATCTCATTTCTATGTTTCATGGTAAGATATAATATGATTTGCGAAGTGTTATGTATTCCTCGTCTACACATCAAATGAATGTAAATGCGACACTTCTTTGCAAGGAAATAGCGTTTGCAGATGTCTACGTATCGTAGCAATAGAGTTCTTATGATTCTTAAAACGCGATATCGCATCTCATTTCTATGTTTCATGGTAAGATATAATATGATTTGCGAAGTGCTATGTATTCCTCGTTTACACATCAAATGAATGTAAATGCGACACTTCCTTGCAAGGAAATAGCGTTTGCAGATGTCTACGTATCGTAGCAATAGAGTTCTAATGCTTCTTAAAACGCAATATCGCATCTCATTCCTATGTTTCATGATAAGATATAATATGATTTGCGAAGTGTCATGTATTCCTCGTCTACACTTCAAATGAATGTAAATGCGACACTTCCTTGCAAGGAAATAGCGTTTGCAGATGTCTACGTATCGTAGCAATAGAGTTCTCATGCTTCTTAAAACGCGATATCGCATCTCATTCCTATGTTTCATGGTAAGATATAATATGATTAGCAAAGTGTTATGTATTCCTCGTCTACACATCAAATGAATGTAAATGCGACACTTCCTTGCAAGGAAATAGCGTTTGCAGATGTCTACGTATCGTAGCAATAGAGTTCTAATGCTTCTTAAAACGCGATATCGCATCTCATTTCTATGTTTCATGGTTAGATATAATATGACTTGCGAAGTGTTATGTATTCCTCGTCTACACTTCAAATGAATGTAAATGCGACACTTCATTGCTAGGAAATAGCGTCTGCAGATGTCTAGGTATCGTAGCAATAGAGTTCTAATGCTTCTTAAAACGCGATATCGCATCTCATTTCTATGTTTCATGGTAAGATATAATATGATTTGCGAAGTGTTATGTTTTCCTCGTCTACACTTCAAATGAATGTGAATGCGACACTTTCTCGCTAGGAAATAGCGTTTGCAGATGCCTACGTATCGTAGCAATAGATTTCTAATGCATCTTAAATCGCGAGATCGCATCCCATTTCTATGTTTCATGGTTAGATATAAAATGATTTGCGAAGTGTTATGTATTCCTCGTCTACACTTCAAATGAATGTAAATGCGACACTTCCTTGCTAGGAAATAGCGTCTGCAGATGTCTAGGTATCGTAGCAATAGAGTTCTAATGCTTCTTAAAACGAGATATTGCATCTCATATCTATGTTTCATGATAAGATATAATATTCATTGTGAAGTGTTATGCATTCCTCGTCTACGATTCAAATGAATGTAAATGCGACACTTCTTTGCAAGGAAATAGCGTTTGCAGATGTCTACGTATCGTAGCAATAGAGTTCTTATGATTCTTAAAACGCGATATCGCATCTCATTTCTATGTTTCATGGTAAGATATAATATGATTTGCGAAGTGTTATGTATTCCTCGTCTACACATCAAATGAATGTAAATGCGACACTTCTTTGCAAGGAAATAGCGTTTGCAGATGTCTACGTATCGTAGCAATAGAGTTCTTATGATTCTTAAAACGCGATATCGCATCTCATTTCTATGTTTCATGGTAAGATATAATATGATTTGCGAAGTGCTATGTATTCCTCGTTTACACATCAAATGAATGTAAATGCGACACTTCCTTGCAAGGAAATAGCGTTTGCAGATGTCTACGTATCGTAGCAATAGAGTTCTAATGCTTCTTAAAACGCGATATCGCATCTCATTCCTATGTTTCATGGTAAGATATAATATGATTTGCGAAGTGTTATGTTTTCCTCTTCTACACTTCAAATGAATGTGAATGCGACACTTTCTCGCTAGGAAATAGCGTTTGCAGATGCCTACGTATCGTAGCAATAGATTTCTAATGCTTCTAAAAACGCGAGATCGCATCCCATTTCTATGTTTCATGGTAAGGTATAAAATGATTTGCGAAGTGTTATGTATTCCTCGTCTACACTTCAAATGAATGTAAATGCGACACTTCCTTGCTAGGAAATAGCGTCTGCTGATGTCTAGGTATCGTAGCAATAGAGTTCTAATGCTTCTTAAAACGCGATATCGCATCTCATTTCTATGTTTCATGGTAAGATATAATATGATTTGCGAAGTGTTATGTATTCCTGGTCTACACTTCAAATGAATGTAAATGCGACACTTCCTTGCAAGGAAATAGCGTTTGCAAATGTCTACGTATCGTAGCAATAGAGTTCTAATGCTTCTTAAAACGCGATATCGCATCTCATTTCTATGTTTCATGGTAAGATATAATATGATTTGCGAAGTGTTATGTTTTCCTCGTCTACACTTCAAATGAATGTGAATGCGACACTTTCTCGCTAGGAAATAGCGTTTGCAGATGCCTACGTATCGTAGCAATAGATTTCTAATGCTTCTTAAAACGCGAGATCGCATCCCATTTCTATGTTTCATGGTAAGATATAAAATGATTTGCGAAGTGTTATGTATTCCTCGTCTACACTTCAAATGAATGTAAATGCGACACTTCCTTGCTAGGAAATAGCGTCTGCAGATGTCTAGGTATCGTAGCAATAGAGTTCTAATGCTTCTTAAAACGAGATATTGCATTTCATATCTATGTTTCGTGATAAGATATAATATTCATTGTGAAGTGTTATGCATTCCTCGTCTACACTTCAAATGAATGTAAATGCGACACTTCCTTGCAAGGAAATAGCGTTTGCAAATGTCTACCTATCGTAGCAATAGAGTTCTAATGCTTCTTAAAACGCGATATCGCATCTCATTCCTATGTTTCATGGTAAGATATAATATGATTTGCGAAGTGTTATGTATTCCTCGTCTACACATCAAATGAATGTAAATGCGACACTTCTTTGCAAGGAAATAGCGTTTGCAGATGTCTACGTATCGTAGCAATAGAGTTCTTATGATTCTTAAAACGCGATATCGCATCTCATTTCTATGTTTCATGGTAAGATATAATATGATTTGCGAAGTGTTATGTATTCCTCGTCTACACATCAAATGAATGTAAATGCGACACTTCTTTGCAAGGAAATAGCGTTTGCAGATGTCTACGTATCGTAGCAATAGAGTTCTTATGATTCTTAAAACGCGATATCGCATCTCATTTCTATGTTTCATGGTAAGATATAATATGATTTGCGAAGTGCTATGTATTCCTCGTTTACACATCAAATGAATGTAAATGCGACACTTCCTTGCAAGGAAATAGCGTTTGCAGATGTCTACGTATCGTAGCAATAGAGTTCTAATGCTTCTTAAAACGCGATATCGCATCTCATTCCTATGTTTCATGGTAAGATATAATATGATTTGCGAAGTGTTATGTTTTCCTCTTCTACACTTCAAATGAATGTGAATGCGACACTTTCTCGCTAGGAAATAGCGTTTGCAGATGCCTACGTATCGTAGCAATAGATTTCTAATGCTTCTAAAAACGCGAGATCGCATCCCATTTCTATGTTTCATGGTAAGGTATAAAATGATTTGCGAAGTGTTATGTATTCCTCGTCTACACTTCAAATGAATGTAAATGCGACACTTCCTTGCTAGGAAATAGCGTCTGCAGATGTCTAGGTATCGTAGCAATAGAGTTCTAATGCTTCTTAAAACGCGATATCGCATCTCATTTCTATGTTTCATGGTAAGATATAATATGATTTGCGAAGTGTTATGTATTCCTGGTCTACACTTCAAATGAATGTAAATGCGACACTTCCTTGCAAGGAAATAGCGTTTGCAAATGTCTACGTATCGTAGCAATAGAGTTCTAATGCTTCTTAAAACGCGATATCGCATCTCATTTCTATGTTTCATGGTAAGATATAATATGATTTGCGAAGTGTTATGTTTTCCTCGTCTACACTTCAAATGAATGTGAATGCGACACTTTCTCGCTAGGAAATAGCGTTTGCAGATGCCTACGTATCGTAGCAATAGATTTCTAATGCTTCTTAAAACGCGAGATCGCATCCCATTTCTATGTTTCATGGTAAGATATAAAATGATTTGCGAAGTGTTATGTATTCCTCGTCTACACTTCAAATGAATGTAAATGCGACACTTCCTTGCTAGGAAATAGCGTCTGCAGATGTCTAGGTATCGTAGCAATAGAGTTCTAATGCTTCTTAAAACGAGATATTGCATTTCATATCTATGTTTCGTGATAAGATATAATATTCATTGTGAAGTGTTATGCATTCCTCGTCTACACTTCAAATGAATGTAAATGCGACACTTCCTTGCAAGGAAATAGCGTTTGCAAATGTCTACCTATCGTAGCAATAGAGTTCTAATGCTTCTTAAAACGCGATATCGCATCTCATTCCTATGTTTCATGGTAAGATATAATATGATTTGCGAAGTGTTATGTATTCCTCGTCTACACATCAAATGAATGTAAATGCGACACTTCTTTGCAAGGAAATAGCGTTTGCAGATGTCTACGTATCGTAGCAATAGAGTTCTTATGATTCTTAAAACGCGATATCGCATCTCATTTCTATGTTTCATGGTAAGATATAATATGATTTGCGAAGTGTTATGTATTCCTCGTCTACACATCAAATGAATGTAAATGCGACACTTCTTTGCAAGGAAATAGCGTTTGCAGATGTCTACGTATCGTAGCAATAGAGTTCTTATGATTCTTAAAACGCGATATCGCATCTCATTTCTATGTTTCATGGTAAGATATAATATGATTTGCGAAGTGCTATGTATTCCTCGTTTACACATCAAATGAATGTAAATGCGACACTTCCTTGCAAGGAAATAGCGTTTGCAGATGTCTACGTATCGTAGCAATAGAGTTCTAATGCTTCTTAAAACGCGATATCGCATCTCATTCCTATGTTTCATGGTAAGATATAATATGATTTGCGAAGTGTTATGTTTTCCTCTTCTACACTTCAAATGAATGTGAATGCGACACTTTCTCGCTAGGAAATAGCGTTTGCAGATGCCTACGTATCGTAGCAATAGATTTCTAATGGTTCTAAAAACGCGAGATCGCATCCCATTTCTATGTTTCATGGTAAGGTATAAAATGATTTGCGAAGTGTTATGTATTCCTCGTCTACACTTCAAATGAATGTAAATGCGACACTTCCTTGCTAGGAAATAGCGTCTGCAGATGTCTAGGTATCGTAGCAATAGAGTTCTAATGCTTCTTAAAACGCGATATCGCATCTCATTTCTATGTTTCATGGTAAGATATAATATGATTTGCGAAGTGTTATGTATTCCTGGTCTACACTTCAAATGAATGTAAATGCGACACTTCCTTGCAAGGAAATAGCGTTTGCAAATGTCTACGTATCGTAGCAATAGAGTTCTAATGCTTCTTAAAACGCGATATCGCATCTCATTTCTATGTTTCATGGTAAGATATAATATGATTTGCGAAGTGTTATGTTTTCCTCGTCTACACTTCAAATGAATGTGAATGCGACACTTTCTCGCTAGGAAATAGCGTTTGCAGATGCCTACGTATCGTAGCAATAGATTTCTAATGCTTCTTAAAACGCGAGATCGCATCCCATTTCTATGTTTCATGGTAAGATATAAAATGATTTGCGAAGTGTTATGTATTCCTCGTCTACACTTCAAATGAATGTAAATGCGACACTTCCTTGCTAGGAAATAGCGTCTGCAGATGTCTAGGTATCGTAGCAATAGAGTTCTAATGCTTCTTAAAACGAGATATTGCATTTCATATCTATGTTTCGTGATAAGATATAATATTCATTGTGAAGTGTTATGCATTCCTCGTCTACACTTCAAATGAATGTAAATGCGACACTTCCTTGCAAGGAAATAGCGTTTGCAAATGTCTACCTATCGTAGCAATAGTGTTCTAATGCTTCTTAAAACGCGATATCGCATGTCATTTCTATGTTTCATGATAAGATATAATATGATTTGCGAAGTGTCATGTATTCCTCGTCTACACTTCAAATGAATGTAAATGCGACACTTCCTTGCAAGGAAATAGCGTTTGCAGATGTCTACGTATCGTAGCAATAGAGTTCTAATGCTTCTTAAAACGCGATATCGCATCTCATTTCTATGTTTCATGGTAAGATATAATATGATTTGCGAAGTGTTATGTATTCCTCGTCTACACATCAAATGAATGTAAATGCGACACTTCCTTGCAAGGAAATAGCGTTTGCAGATGTCTACGTATCGTAGCAATAGAGTTCTAATGCTTCTTAAAACGCGATATCGCATCTCATTTCTATGTTTCATGGTTAGATATAATATGACTTGCGAAGTGTTATGTATTCCTCGTCTACACTTCAAATGAATGTAAATGCGACACTTCATTGCTAGGAAATAGCGTCTGCAGATGTCTAGGTATCGTAGCAATAGAGTTCTAATGCTTCTTAAAACGCGATATCGCATCTCATTTCTATGTTTCATGGTAAGATATAATATGATTTGCGAAGTGTTATGTATTCCTCGTCTACACTTCAAATGAATGTAAATGCGACACTTCCTTGCAAGGAAATAGCGTTTGCAAATGTCTACCTATCGTAGCAATAGTGTTCTAATGCTTCCTAAAACGCGATATCGCATCTCATTTCTATGTTTCATGATAAGATATAATATGATTTGCGAAGTGTCATGTATTCCTCGTCTACACTTCAAATGAATGTAAATGCGACACTTCCTTGCAAGGAAATAGCGTTTGCAGATGTCTACGTATCGTAGCAATAGAGTTCTAATGCTTCTTAAAACGCGATATCGCATCTCATTTCTATGTTTCATGGAAAGATATAATATGATTTGCGAAGTGTTATGTATTCCTCGTCTACACTTCAAATGAATGTAAATGCGACACTACCTTGCAAGGAAATAGCGTTTGCAAATGTCTACCTATCGTAGCAATAGTGTTCTAATGCTTCTTAAAACGCGATATCGCATCTCATTTCTATGTTTCATGATAAGATATAATATGATTTGCGAAGTGTCATGTATTCCTCGTCTACACATCAAATGAATGTAAATGCGACACTTCCTTGCAAGGAAATAGCGTTTGCAGATGTCTACGTATTGTAGCAATAGAGTTCTAATGCTTCTTAAAACGCGATATCGCATCTCATTTCTATGTTTCATGGTAAGATATAATATGATTTGCGAAGTGTTATGTATTCCTCGTCTACACTTCAAATGAATGTAAATGCGACTCTTCCTTGCAAGGAAATAGCGTTTGCAAATGTCTACCTATCGTAGCAATAGTGTTCTAATGCTTCCTAAAACGCGATATCGCATCTCATTTCTATGTTTCATGATAAGATATAATATGATTTGCGAAGTGTCATGTATTCCTCGTCTACACTTCAAATGAATGTAAATGCGACACTTCCTTGCAAGGAAATAGCGTTTGCAGATGTCTACGTATCGTAGCAATAGAGTTCTAATGCTTCTTAAAACGCGATATCGCATCTCATTTCTATGTTTCATGGAAAGATATAATATGATTTGCGAAGTGTTATGTATTCCTCGTCTACACTTCAAATGAATGTAAATGCGACACTTCCTTGCAAGGAAATAGCGTTTGCAAATATCTACCTATCGTAGCAATAGTGTTCTAATGCTTCTTAAAACGCGATATCGCATCTCACTTCTATGTTTCATGATAAGATATAATATGATTTGCGAAGTGTCATGTATTCCTCGTCTACACATCAAATGAATGTAAATGCGACACTTCCTTGCAAGGAAATAGCGTTTGCAGATGTCTACGTATCGTAGCAATAGAGTTCTAATGCTTCTTAAAACGCGATATCGCATCTCATTTCTATGTTTCATGGTAAGATATAATATGATTTGCGAAGTGTTATGTATTCCTCGTCTACACATCAACTGAATGTAAATGCGACACTTCCTTGCAAGGAAATAGCGTTTGCAAATGTCTACCTATCGTAGCAATAGTGTTCTAATGCTTCTTAAAACGCGATATCGCATCTCATTTCTATGTTTCATGGTAAGATATAAAATGATTTGCGAAGTGTTATGTACTCCTCGTCTACACTTCAAATGAATGTAAATGCGACACGTCCTTGCTAGGAAATAGCGTCTGCAGATGTCTAGGTATCGTAGCAATAGAGTTCTAATGCTTCTTAAAACGAGATATTGCATTTCATACCTATGTTTCATGATAAGATATAATATACATTGTGAAGTGTTATGTATTCCTCGTCTACACTTCAAATGAATGTAAATGCGACACTTCCTTGCTAGGAAATAGCGTCTGCAGATGTCTAGGTATCGTAGCAATAGAGTTCTAATGCTTCTTAAAACGCGATATCGCATCTCATTTCTATATTTCATGGTAAGATATAATATGATTTGCGAAGTGTTATGTATTCCTCGTCTACACATCAACTGAATGTAAATGCGACACTTCCTTGCAAGGAAATAGCGCTTGCAGATGTCTACGTATCGTAGCAATAGAGTTCTTATGATTCTTAAAACGCGATATCGCATCTCATTTCTATGTTTCATGGTAAGATATGATATGATTTGCGAAGTGTTATGTATTCCTCGTCTACACTTCAAATGAATGTAAATGCGACACTTCTTTGCAAGGAAATAGCGTTTGCAGATGTCTACGTATCTTAGCAATAGAGTTCTTATGATTCTTAAAACGCGAAATCGCATCTCATTTCTATGTTTCATGGTAAGATATAATATTATTTGCGAAGTGTTATGTATTCCTCGTCTACACATCAAATGAATGTAAATGCGACACTTCCTTGTAAGGAAATAGCGTTTGCAGATGTCTACGTATCGAAGCAATAGAGTTCAAATGCTTCTTAAAACGAGATATTGCATCTCATATCTATGTTTCATGATAAGATATAATATTCATTGTGAAGTGTTATGCATTCCTCGTCTACGATTCAAAAGAATGTAAATGCGACACTTCTTTGCAAGGAAATAGCGTTTGCAGATGTCTACGTATCGTAGCAATAGAGTTCTTATGATTCTTAAAACGCGATATCGCATCTCATTTCTATGTTTCATGGAAAGATATAATATGATTTGCGAAGTGTTATGTATTCCTCGTCTACACATCAAATGAATGTAAATGCGACACTTCTTTGCAAGGAAATATCGTTTGCAGATGTCTACGTATCGTAGCAATAGAGTTCTTATGATTCTTAAAACGCGATATCGCATCTCATTTCTATGTTTCATGTAAGATATAATATGATTTGCGAAGTGTTATGTATTCCTCGTCTACACATCAAATGAATGTAAATGCGACACTTCCTTGCAAGGAAATAGCGTTTGCAGATGTCTACGTATCGTAGCAATAGAGTTCTAATGCTTCTTAAAACGCAATATCGCATCTCATTTCTATGTTTCATGGTAAGATATAATATGACTTGCGAAGTGTTATGTATTCCCCGTCTACACTTCAAATGAATGTAAATGCGACACTTCCTTGCAAGGAAATAGCGTTTGCAAATGTCTACGTATCGTAGCAATAGAGTTCTAATGCTTCTTAAAACGCGATATCGCATCTCATTTCTATGTTTCATGGTAAGATATAATATGATTTGCGAAGTGTTATGTTTTCCTCGTCTACACTTCAAACGTACGTGAATGCGACACTTTCTCGCTAGGAAATAGCGTTTGCAGATGCCTACGTAGCGTAGCAATAGATTTCTAATGCTTCTGAGAACGCGAGATCGCATCCCATTTCTATGTTTCATGGTAAGATATAAAATGATTTGCGAAGTGTTATGTATTCCTCGTCTACACTTCAAATGAATGTAAATGCGACACTTCCTTGCTAGGAAATAGCGTCTGCAGATGTCTAGGTATCGTAGCAATAGAGTTCTAATGCTTCTTAAAACGAGATATTGCATTTCATATCTATGTTTCATGATAAGATATAATATTCATTGTGAAGTGTTATGCATTCCTCGTCTACACTTCAAATGAATGTAAATGCGACACTTCCTTGCAAGGAAATAGCGTTTGCAGATATCTACGTATCGTAGCAATAGAGTTCTAATGCTTCTTAAAACGCGATATCGCATCTCATTTCTATGTTTCATGGTAAGATATAATATGATTTGCGAAGTGTTATGTATTCCTCGTCTACACATCAACTGAATGTAAATGCGACACTTCCTTGCAAGGAAATAGCGTTTGCAAATGTCTACCTATCGTAGCAATAGTGTTCTAATGCTTCTTAAAACGCGATATCGCATCTCATTTCTATGTTTCATGATAAGATATAATATGATTTGCGAAGTGTCATGTATTCCTCGTCTACACTTCAAATTAATGTAAATGCGACACTTGCTTGCAAGGAAATAGCGTTTGCAGATGTCTACGTGTCGTAGCAATAGAGTTCTAATCCTTCTTAAAACGCGATATCGCATCTCATTTCTATGTTTCATGGTAAGATATAATATGATTTGCGAAGTGTTATGTATTCCTCGTCTACACATCAACTGAATGTAAATGCGACACTTCCTTGCAAGGAAATAGCGCTTGCAGATGTCTACGTATCGTAGCAATAGAGTTCTTATGATTCTTAAAACGCGATATAGCATCTCATTTCTATGTTTCATGGTAAGATATAATATGATTTGCGAAGTGTTATGTATTCCTAGTCTACACTTCAAATGAATGTAAATGCGACACTTCTTTGCAAGGAAATAGCGTTTGCAGATGTCTACGTATCGTAGCAATAGAGTTCTTATGATTCTTAATACGCGATATCGCATCTCATTTCTATGTTTCATGGTAAGATATAATATGATTTGCGAAGTGTTATGTTTTCCTCTTCTACACTTCAAAGGAATGTGAATGCGACACTTTCTAGCTAGGAAATAGCGTTTGCAGATGCCTACGTATCGTAGCAATAGATTTCTAATGCTTCTTAAAACGCGAGATCGCATCCCATTTCTATGTTTCATGGTAAGATATAATATGACTTGCGAAGTGTTATGTATTCCTCGTCTACACTTCAAATGAATGTAAATGCGACACTTCCTTGCTAGGAAATAGCGTCTGCAGATGTCTAGGTATCGTAGCAATAGAGCTCTAATGCTTCTTAAAACGCGATATCGCATCTCATTTCTATATTTCATGGTAAGATATAATATGATTTGCGAAGTGTTATGTATTCCTCGTCCACACTTCAAATGAATGTAAATGCGACACTTCCTTGCAAGGAAATAGCGTTTGCAAATGTCTACCTATCGTAGCAATAGTGTTCTAATGCTTCTTAAAACGCGATATCGCATCTCATTTCTATGTTTCATGATAAGATATAATATGATTTGCGAAGTGTCATGTATTCCTTTTCTACACTTCAAATGAATGTAAATGCGACACTTCCTTGCAAGGAAATAGCGTTTGCAGATGTCTACGTATCGTAGCAATAGGGTTCTAATGCTTCTTAAAACGCGATATCGCATCTCATTTCTATGTTTCATGGTAAGATATAATATGATTTGCGAAGTGTTATGTATTCCTCGTCTACACATCAACTGAATGTAAATGCGACACTTCCTTGCAAGGAAATAGCGTTTGCAAATGTCTACCTATCGTAGCAATAGTGTTCTAATGCTTCTTAAAACGCGATATCGCATCTCATTTCTATGTTTCATGATAAGATATAATATGATTTGCGAAGAGTCATGTATTCCTCGTCTACACTTCAAATTAATGTAAATGCGACACTTCCTTGCAAGGAAATAGCGTTTGCAGATGTCTACGTATCGTAGCAATAGAGTTCTAATGCTTCTTAAAACGCGATATCGCATCTCATTTCTATGTTTCATGGTAAGATATAATATGATTTGCGAAGTGTTATGTATTCCTCGTCTACACATCAACTGAATGTAAATGCGACACTTCCTTGCAAGGAAATAGCGCTTGCAGATGTCTACGTATCGTAGCAATAGAGTTCTTATGATTCTTAAAACGCGATATAGCATCTCATTTCTATGTTTCATGGTAAGATATAATATGATTTGCGAAGTGTTATGTATTCCTAGTCTACACTTCAAATGAATGTAAATGCGACACTTCTTTGCAAGGAAATAGCGTTTGCAGATGTCTACGTATCGTAGCAATAGATTTCTAGTGCTTCTTAAAACGCGAGATCGCATCCCATTTCTATGTTTCATGGTAAGGTATAAAATGATTTGCGAAGTGTTATGTATTCCTCGTCTACACTTCAAATGAATGTAAATGCAACACTTCCTTGCTAGGAAATAGCGTTTGCAGATGTCTACGTATCGTAGCAATAGGGTTCTAATGCTTCTTAAAACGCGATATCGCATCTCATTTCTATGTTTCATTGTAAGATATAATATGATTTGCGAAGTGTTATGTATTCCTCGTCTACACTTCAAATGAATGTAAATGCGACACTTCCTTGCAAGGAAATAGCGTTTGCAAATGTCTACGTATCGTAGCAATAGAGTTCTAATGCTTCTTAAACGCGATATCGCATCTCATTTCTATGTTTCATGGTAAGATATAATATGATTTGCGAAGTGTTATGTTTTCCTCGTCTACACTTCAAATGAACGTGAATGCGACACTTTCTCGCTAGGAAATAGCGTTTGCAGATGCCTACGTAGCGTAGCAATAGACTTCTAATGCTTCTGAATACGCGAGATCGCATCCCATTTCTATGTTTCATTGTAAGATATAATATGATTTGCGAAGTGTTATGTATTCCTCGTCTACACTTCAAATGAATGTAAATGCGACACTTCCTTGCAAGGAAATAGCGTTTGCAAATGTCTACGTATCGTAGCAATAGAGTTCTAATGCTTCTTAAACGCGATATCGCATCTCATTTCTATGTTTCATGGTAAGATATAATATGATTTGCGAAGTGTTATGTTTTCCTCGTCTACACTTCAAATGAACGTGAATACGACACTTTCTCGCTAGGAAATAGCGTTTGCAGATGCCTACGTAGCGTAGCAATAGACTTCTAATGCTTCTGAATACGCGAGATCGCATCCCATTTCTATGTTTCATGGTAAGATATAAAATGATTTGCGAAGTGTTATGCATTCCTCGTCTACACTTCAAATGAATGTAAATGCGACACTTCCTTGCAAGGAAATTGCGTTTGCAGATGTCTACGTATCGTAGCAATAGAGTTCTTATGATACTTAAAACGCGATATCGCATCTCATTTCTATGTTTCATGGTAAGATATAATATGATTTGCGAAGTGTTATGTATTCCTCGTCTACACATGAACTGAATGTAAATGCGACACTTCCTTGCAAGGAAATAGCGTTTGCAAATGTCTACCTATCGTAGCAATAGTGTTCTAATGCTTCTTAAAACGCGATATCGCATCTCATTTCTATGTTTCATGATAAGATATAATATGATTTGCGAAGTGTCATGTATTCCTCGTCTACACTTCAAATGAATGTAAATGCGACACTTCCTTGCAAGGAAATAGCGTTTGCAGATGTCTACGTATCGTAGCAATAGAGTTCTAATGCTTCTTAAAACGCGATATCGCATCTCATTTCTATGTTTCATGGTAAGATATAATATGATTTGCGGAGTGTTATGTATTCCTCGCCTACACATCAAATGAATGTAAATGCGACACTTCCTTGCAAGGAAATAGCGTTTGCAGATATCTACGTATCGTAGCAATAGAGTTCTAATGCTTCTTAAAACGCGATATCGCATCTCATTTCTATGTTTCATGGTAAGATATAATATGACTTGCGAAGTGTTATGTATTCCTCGTCTACACTTCAAATGAATGTAAATGCGACACTTCCTTGCTAGGAAATAGCGTCTGCAGATGTCTAGGTATCGTAGCAATAGAGTTCTAATGCTTCTTAAAACGCGATATCGCATCTCATTTCTATATTTCATGGTAAGATATAATATGATTTGCGAAGTGTTATGTATTCCTCGTCCACACTTAAAATGAATCTAAATGCGACACTTCCTTGCAAGGAAATAGCGTTTGCAAATGTCTACCTATCGTAGCAATAGTGTTCCAATGCTTCTTAAAACGCGATATCGCATCTCATTTCTATGTTTCATGATAAGATATAATATGATTTGCGAAGTGTCATGTATTCCTCGTCTACACTTCAAATGAATGTAAATGCGACACTTCCTTGCAAGGAAATAGCGTTTGCAGATGTCTACGTATCGTAGCAATAGAGTTCTAATGCTTCTTAAAACGCGATATAGCATCTCATTTCTATGTTTCATGGTAAGATATAATATGATTTGCGAAGTGTTATGTATTCCTCTTCTACACTTCAAATGAATGTAAATGCGACACTTCCTTGCAAGGAAATAGCGTTTGCAAATGTCTACCTATCGTAGCAATAGTGTTCTAATGCTTCTTAAAACGCGATATCGCATCTCATTTCTATGTTTCATGATAAGATATAATATGATTTGCGAAGTGTCATGTATTCCTCGTCTACACTTCAAATGAATGTAAATGCGACACTTCCTTGCAAGGAAATAGCGTTTGCAGATGTCTACGTATCGTAGCAATAGAGTTCTAATGCTTCTTAAAACGCGATATCGCATCTCATTTCTATGTTTCATGGTAAGATATAATATGATTTGCGAAGTGTTATGTATTCCTCGTCTACACATCAACTGAATGTAAATGCGACACTTCCTTGCAAGGAAATAGCGCTTGCAGATGTCTACGTATCGTAGCAATAGAGTTCTTATGATTCTTAAAACGCGATATCGCATCTCATTTCTATGTTTCATGGTAAGATATAATATGATTTGCGAAGTGTTATGTATTCCTCGTCTACACTTCAAATGAATGTAAATGCGACACTTCTTTGCAAGGAAATAGCGTTTGCAGATGTCTACGTATCTTAGCAATAGAGTTCTTATGATTCTTAAAACGCGAAATCGCATCTCATTTCTATGTTTCATGGTAAGATATAATATTATTTGCGAAGTGTTATGTATTCCTCGTCTACACATCAAATGAATGTAAATGCGACACTTCCTTGCAAGGAAATAGCGTTTGCAGATGTCTACGTATCGAAGCAATAGAGTTCAAATGCTTCTTAAAACGAGATATTGCATCTCATATCTATGTTTCATGATAAGATATAATATTCATTGTGAAGTGTTATGCATTCCTCGTCTACGATTCAAAAGAATGTAAATGCGACACTTCTTTGCAAGGAAATAGCGTTTGCAGATGTCTACGTATCGTAGCAATAGAGTTCTTATGATTCTTAAAACGCGATATCGCATCTCATTTCTATGTTTCATGGAAAGATATAATATGATTTGCGAAGTGTTATGTATTCCTCGTCTACACATCAAATGAATGTAAATGCGACACTTCTTTGCAAGGAAATAGCGTTTGCAGATGTCTACGTATCGTAGCAATAGAGTTCTTATGATTCTTAAAACGCGATATCGCATCTCATTTCTATGTTTCATGGTAAGATATAATATGATTTGCGAAGTGTTATGTATTCCTCGTCTACACATCAAATGAATGTAAATGCGACACTTCCTTGCAAGGAAATAGCGTTTGCAGATGTCTACGTATCGTAGCAATAGAGTTCTAATGCTTCTTAAAACGCAATATCGCATCTCATTTCTATGTTTCATGGTAAGATATAATATGACTTGCGAAGTGTTATGTATTCCTCGTCTACACTTCAAATGAATGTAAATGCGACACTTCCTTGCTAGGAAATAGCGTCTGCAGATGTCTAGGTATCGTAGCAATAGAGTTCTAATGCTTCTTAAAACGCGATATCGCATCTCATTTCTATGTTTCATGGTAAGATATAATATGATTTGCGAAGTGTTATGTATTCCTCGTCTACACTTCAAATGAATGTAAATGCGACACTTCCTTGCAAGGAAATAGCGTTTGCAAATGTCTACGTATCGTAGCAATAGAGTTCTAATGCTTCTTAAAACGCGATATCGCATCTCATTTCTATGTTTCATGGTAAGATATAATATGATTTGCGAAGTGTTATGTTTTCCTCGTCTACACTTCAAACGAACGTGAATGCGACCCTTTCTCGCTAGGAAATAGCGTTTGCAGATGCCTACGTAGCGTAGCAATAGATTTCTAATGCTTCTGAGAACGCGAGATCGCATCCCATTTCTATGTTTCATGGTAAGATATAAAATGATTTGCGAAGTGTTATGTATTCCTCGTCTACACTTCAAATGAATGTAAATGCGACACTTCCTTGCTAGGAAATAGCGTCTGCAGATGTCTAGGTATCGTAGCAATAGAGCTCTAATGCTTCTTAAAACGCGATATCGCATCTCATTTCTATATTTCATGGTAAGATATAATATGATTTGCGAAGTGTTATGTATTCCTCGTCCACACTTCAAATGAATGTAAATGCGACACTTCCTTGCAAGGAAATAGCGTTTGCAAATGTCTACCTATCGTAGCAATAGTGTTCTAATGCTTCTTAAAACGCGATATCGCATCTCATTTCTATGTTTCATGATAAGATATAATATGATTTGCGAAGTGTCATGTATTCCTTTTCTACACTTCAAATGAATGTAAATGCGACACTTCCTTGCAAGGAAATAGCGTTTGCAGATGTCTACGTATCGTAGCAATAGGGTTCTAATGCTTCTTAAAACGCGATATCGCATCTCATTTCTATGTTTCATGGTAAGATATAATATGATTTGCGAAGTGTTATGTATTCCTCGTCTACACATCAACTGAATGTAAATGCGACACTTCCTTGCAAGGAAATAGCGTTTGCAAATGTCTACCTATCGTAGCAATAGTGTTCTAATGCTTCTTAAAACGCGATATCGCATCTCATTTCTATGTTTCATGATAAGATATAATATGATTTGCGAAGAGTCATGTATTCCTCGTCTACACTTCAAATTAATGTAAATGCGACACTTCCTTGCAAGGAAATAGCGTTTGCAGATGTCTACGTATCGTAGCAATAGAGTTCTAATGCTTCTTAAAACGCGATATCGCATCTCATTTCTATGTTTCATGGTAAGATATAATATGATTTGCGAAGTGTTATGTATTCCTCGTCTACACATCAACTGAATGTAAATGCGACACTTCCTTGCAAGGAAATAGCGCTTGCAGATGTCTACGTATCGTAGCAATAGAGTTCTTATGATTCTTAAAACGCGATATAGCATCTCATTTCTATGTTTCATGGTAAGATATAATATGATTTGCGAAGTGTTATGTATTCCTAGTCTACACTTCAAATGAATGTAAATGCGACACTTCTTTGCAAGGAAATAGCGTTTGCAGATGTCTACGTATCGTAGCAATAGATTTCTAATGCTTCTTAAAACGCGAGATCGCATCCCATTTCTATGTTTCATGGTAAGGTATAAAATGATTTGCGAAGTGTTATGTATTCCTCGTCTACACTTCAAATGAATGTAAATGCAACACTTCCTTGCTAGGAAATAGCGTTTGCAGATGTCTACGTATCGTAGCAATAGGGTTCTAATGCTTCTTAAAACGCGATATCGCATCTCATTTCTATGTTTCATTGTAAGATATAATATGATTTGCGAAGTGTTATGTATTCCTCGTCTACACTTCAAATGAATGTAAATGCGACACTTCCTTGCAAGGAAATAGCGTTTGCAAATGTCTACGTATCGTAGCAATAGAGTTCTAATGCTTCTTAAACGCGATATCGCATCTCATTTCTATGTTTCATGGTAAGATATAATATGATTTGCGAAGTGTTATGTTTTCCTCGTCTACACTTCAAATGAACGTGAATGCGACACTTTCTCGCTAGGAAATAGCGTTTGCAGATGCCTACGTAGCGTAGCAATAGACTTCTAATGCTTCTGAATACGCGAGATCGCATCCCATTTCTATGTTTCATTGTAAGATATAATATGATTTGCGAAGTGTTATGTATTCCTCGTCTACACTTCAAATGAATGTAAATGCGACACTTCCTTGCAAGGAAATAGCGTTTGCAAATGTCTACGTATCGTAGCAATAGAGTTCTAATGCTTCTTAAACGCGATATCGCATCTCATTTCTATGTTTCATGGTAAGATATAATATGATTTGCGAAGTGTTATGTTTTCCTCGTCTACACTTCAAATGAACGTGAATACGACACTTTCTCGCTAGGAAATAGCGTTTGCAGATGCCTACGTAGCGTAGCAATAGACTTCTAATGCTTCTGAATACGCGAGATCGCATCCCATTTCTATGTTTCATGGTAAGATATAAAATGATTTGCGAAGTGTTATGCATTCCTCGTCTACACTTCAAATGAATGTAAATGCGACACTTCCTTGCAAGGAAATTGCGTTTGCAGATGTCTACGTATCGTAGCAATAGAGTTCTTATGATACTTAAAACGCGATATCGCATCTCATTTCTATGTTTCATGGTAAGATATAATATGATTTGCGAAGTGTTATGTATTCCTCGTCTACACATGAACTGAATGTAAATGCGACACTTCCTTGCAAGGAAATAGCGTTTGCAAATGTCTACCTATCGTAGCAATAGTGTTCTAATGCTTCTTAAAACGCGATATCGCATCTCATTTCTATGTTTCATGATAAGATATAATATGATTTGCGAAGTGTCATGTATTCCTAGTCTACACTTCAAATGAATGTAAATGCGACACTTCCTTGCAAGGAAATAGCGTTTGCAGATGTCTACGTATCGTAGCAATAGAGTTCTAATGCTTCTTAAAACGCGATATCGCATCTCATTTCTATGTTTCATGGTAAGATATAATATGATTTGCGGAGTGTTATGTATTCCTCGCCTACACATCAAATGAATGTAAATGCGACACTTCCTTGCAAGGAAATAGCGTTTGCAGATATCTACGTATCGTAGCAATAGAGTTCTAATGCTTCTTAAAACGCGATATCGCATCTCATTTCTATGTTTCATGGTAAGATATAATATGACTTGCGAAGTGTTATGTATTCCTCGTCTACACTTCAAATGAATGTAAATGCGACACTTCCTTGCTAGGAAATAGCGTCTGCAGATGTCTAGGTATCGTAGCAATAGAGTTCTAATGCTTCTTAAAACGCGATATCGCATCTCATTTCTATATTTCATGGTAAGATATAATATGATTTGCGAAGTGTTATGTATTCCTCGTCCACACTTAAAATGAATCTAAATGCGACACTTCCTTGCAAGGAAATAGCGTTTGCAAATGTCTACCTATCGTAGCAATAGTGTTCCAATGCTTCTTAAAACGCGATATCGCATCTCATTTCTATGTTTCATGATAAGATATAATATGATTTGCGAAGTGTCATGTATTCCTCGTCTACACTTCAAATGAATGTAAATGCGACACTTCCTTGCAAGGAAATAGCGTTTGCAGATGTCTACGTATCGTAGCAATAGAGTTCTAATGCTTCTTAAAACGCGATATAGCATCTCATTTCTATGTTTCATGGTAAGATATAATATGATTTGCGAAGTGTTATGTATTCCTCTTCTACACTTCAAATGAATGTAAATGCGACACTTCCTTGCAAGGAAATAGCGTTTGCAAATGTCTACCTATCGTAGCAATAGTGTTCTAATGCTTCTTAAAACGCGATATCGCATCTCATTTCTATGTTTCATGATAAGATATAATATGATTTGCGAAGTGTCATGTATTCCTCGTCTACACTTCAAATGAATGTAAATGCGACACTTCCTTGCAAGGAAATAGCGTTTGCAGATGTCTACGTATCGTAGCAATAGAGTTCTAATGCTTCTTAAAACGCGATATCGCATCTCATTTCTATGTTTCATGGTAAGATATAATATGATTTGCGAAGTGTTATGTATTCCTCGTCTACACATCAACTGAATGTAAATGCGGCACTTCCTTGCAAGGAAATAGCGTTTGCAAATGTCTACCTATCGTAGCAATAGTGTTCTAATGCTTCTTAAAACGCGATATCGCATCTCATTTCTGTGTTTCATGATAAGATATAATATGATTTACGACGTGTCATGTATTCCTCGTCTACACTTCAAATGAATGTAAATGCGACACTTCCTTGCAAGGAAATAGCGTTTGCAGATGTCTACGTATCGTAGCAATAGAGTTCTAATGCTTCTTAAAACGCGATATCGCATCTCATTTCTATGTTTCATGGTAAGATATAATATGATTTGCGAAGTGTTATGTATTCCTAGTCTACACTTCAAATGAATGTAAATGCGACACTTCTTTGCAAGGAAATAGCGTTTGCAGATGTCTACGTATCGTAGCAATAGAGTTCTTATGATTCTTAAAACGCGATATCGCATCTCATTTCTATGTTTCATGGTAAGATATAATATGATTTGCGAAGTGTTATGTATTCCTCGTCTACACTTCAAATGAATGTAAATGCGACACTTCCTTGCAAGGAAATAGCGTTTGCAAATGTCTACGTATCGTAGCAATAGAGTTCTAATGCTTCTTAAACGCGATATCGCATCTCATTTCTATGTTTCATGGTAAGATATAATATGATTTGCGAAGTGTTATGTTTTCCTCGTCTACACTTCAAATGAGCGTGAATGCGACACTTTCTCGCTAGGAAATAGCGTTTGCAGATGCCTACGTAGCGTAGCAATAGACTTCTAATGCTTCTGAATACGCGAGATCGCATCCCATTTCTATGTTTCATGGTAAGATATAAAATGATTTGCGAAGTGTTATGCATTCCTCGTCTACACTTCAAATGAATGTAAATGCGACACTTCCTTGCAAGGAAATTGCGTTTGCAGATGTCTACGTATCGTAGCAATAGAGTTCTTATGATTCTTAAAACGCGATATCGCATCTCATTTCTATGTTTCATGGTAAGATATAATATGATTTGCGAAGTGTTATGTATTCCTCGTCTACACATGAACTGAATGTAAATGCGACACTTCCTTGCAAGGAAATAGCGTTTGCAAATGTCTACCTATCGTAGCAATAGTGTTCTAATGCTTCTTAAAACGCGATATCGCATCTCATTTCTATGTTTCATGATAAGATATAATATGATTTGCGAAGTGTCATGTATTCCTCGTCTACACTTCAAATGAATGTAAATGCGACACTTCCTTGCAAGGAAATAGCGTTTGCAGATGTCTACGTATCGTAGCAATAGAGTTCTAATGCTTCTTAAAACGCGATATCGCATCTCATTTCTATGTTTCATGGTAAGATATAATATGATTTGCGAAGTGTTATGTATTCCTCGTCTACACATCAACTGAATGTAAATGCGACACTTCCTTGCAAGGAAATAGCGTTTGCAAATGTCTACCTATCGTAGCAATAGTGTTCTAATGCTTCTTAAAACGCGATATCGCATCTCATTTCTATGTTTCATGATAAGATATAATATGATTTGCGAAGTGTCATGTATTCCTCGTCTACACTTCAAATGAATGTAAATGCGACACTTCCTTGCAAGGAAATAGCGTTTGCAGATGTCTACGTATCGTAGCAATAGAGTTCTAATGCTTCTTAAAACGCGATATCGCATCTCATTTCTATGTTTCATGGTAAGATATAATATGATTTGCGAAGTGTTATGTATTCCTCGTCTACACATCAACTGAATGTAAATGCGACACTTCCTTGCAAGGAAATAGCGCTTGCAGATGTCTACGTATCGTAGCAATAGAGTTCTTATGATTCTTAAATCGCGATATAGCATCTCATTTCTATGTTTCATGGTAAGATATAATATGATTTGCGAAGTGTTATGTATTCCTAGTCTACACTTCAAATGAATGTAAATGCGACACTTCTTTGCAAGGAAATAGCGTTTGCAGATGTCTACGTATCGTAGCCATAGAGTTCTTATGATTCTTAAAACGCGATATCGCATCTCATTTCTATGTTTCATGGTAAGATATAATATGATTTGCGAAGTGTTATGTTTTCCTCTTCTACACTTCAAATGAATGTGAATGCGACACTTTCTCGCTAGGAAATAGCGTTTGCAGATGCCTACGTATCGTAGCAATAGATTTCTAATGCTTCTTAAAACGCGAGATCGCATCCCATTTCTATGTTTCATGGTAAGGTATAAAATGATTTGCGAAGTGTTATGTATTCCTCGTCTACACTTCAAATGAATGTAAATGCAACACTTCCTTGCTTGGAAATAGCGTCTGCAGATGTCTAGGTATCGTAGCAATAGAGTTCTAATGCTTCTTAAAACGCGATATCGCATCTCATTTCTATGTTTCATGGTAAGATATAATATGATTTGCGAAGTGTTATGTATTCCTAGTCTACACTTCAAATGAATGTAAATGCGACACTTCCTTGCAAGGAAATAGCGTTTGCAAATGTCTACGTATCGTAGCAATAGAGTTCTAATGCTTCTTAAAACGCGATATCGCATCTCATTTCTATGTTTCATGGTAAGATATAATATGATTTGCGAAGTGTTATGTATTCCTCGTCTACACATCAACTGAATGTAAATGCGACACTTCCTTGCAAGGAAATAGCGTTTGCAAATGTCTACCTATCGTAGCAATAGTGTTCTAATGCTTCTTAAAACGCGATATCGCATCTCATTTCTATGTTTCATGATAAGATATAATATGATTTGCGAAGTGTCATGTATTCCTCGTCTACACTTCAAATGAATGTAAATGCGACACTTCCTTGCAAGGAAATAGCGTTTGCAGATGTCTACGTATCGTAGCAATAGAGTTCTAATGCTTCTTAAAACGCGATATCGCATATCATTTCTATGTTTCATGGTAAGATATAATATGATTTGCGGAGTGTTATGTATTCCTCGCCTACACATCAAATGAATGTAAATGCGACACTTCCTTGCAAGGAAATAGCGTTTGCAGATGTCTACGTATCGTAGCAATAGAGTTCTAATGCTTCTTAAAACGCGATGTCGCATCTCATTTCTATGTTTCATGGTAAGATATAATATGACTTGCGAAGTGTTATGTATTCCTCGTCTACACTTCAAATGAATGTAAATGCGACACTTCCTTGCTAGGAAATAGCGTCTGCAGATGTCTAGGTATCGTAGCAATAGAGTTCTAATGCTTCTTAAAACGCGATATCGCATCTCATTTCTATATTTCATGGTAAGATATAATATGATTTGCGAAGTGTTATGTATTCCTCGTCCACACTTCAAATGAATGTAAATGCGACACTTCCTTGCAAGGAAATAGCGTTTGCAAATGTCTACCTATCGTAGCAATAGTGTTCTAATGCTTCTTAAAACGCGATATCGCATCTCATTTCTATGTTTCATGATAAGATGTAATATGATTTGCGAAGTGTCATGTATTCCTCGTCTACACTTCAAATGAATGTAAATGCGACACTTCCTTGCAAGGAAATAGCGTTTGCAGATGTCTACGTATCGTAGCAATAGAGTTCTAATGCTTCTTAAAACGCGATATCGCATCTCATTTCTATGTTTCATGGTAAGATATAATATGATTTGCGAAGTGTTATGTATTCCTCGTCTACACATGAACTGAATGTAAACGCGACACTTCCTTGCAAGGAAATAGCGTTTGCAAATGTCTACCTATCCTAGCAATAGTGTTCTAATGCTTCTTAAAACGCGATGTCGCATCTCATTTCTATGTTTCATGATAAGATATAATATGATTTGCGAAGTGTCATGTATTCCTCGTCTACACTTCAAATGAATGTAAATGCGACACTTCTTTGCAAGGAAATAGCGTTTGCAGATGTCTACGTATCGTAGCAATAGAGTTCTTATGATTCTTAAAACGCGATATCGCATCTAATTTCTATGTTTCATGGAAAGATATAATATGATTTGCGAAGTGTTATGTATTCCTCGTCTACACATCAAATGAATGTAAATGCGACACTTCCTTGCAAGGAAATAGCGTTTGCAGATGTCTACGTATCGTAGCAATAGAGTTCTAATGCTTCTTAAAACGCGATATCGCATCTCATTTCTATGTTTCATGGTAAGATATAATATGATTTGCGGAGTGTTATGTATTCCTCGCCTACACATCAAATGAATGTAAATGCGACACTTCCTTGCAAGGAAATAGCGTTTGCAGATGTCTACGTATCGTAGCAATAGAGTTCTAATGCTTCTTAAAACGCGATATCGCATCTCATTTCTATGTTTCATGGTAAGATATAATATGATTTGCGAAGTGTTATGTATTCCTCGTCTACACATCAACTGAATGTAAATGCGACACTTCCTTGCAAGGAAATAGCGTTTGCAAATGTCTACCTATCGTAGCAATAGTGTTCTAATGCTTCTTAAAACGCGATATCGCATCTCATTTCTATGTTTCATGATAAGATATAATATGATTTGCGAAGTGTCATGTATTCCTCGTCTACACTTCAAATGAATGTAAATGCGACACTTCCTTGCAAGGAAATAGCGTTTGCAGATGTCTACGTATCGTAGCAATAGAGTTCTAATGCTTCTTAAAACGCGATATCGCATCTCATTTCTATGTTTCATGGTAAGATATAATATGATTTGCGGAGTGTTATGTATTCCTCGCCTACACATCAAATGAATGTAAATGCGACACTTCCTTGCAAGGAAATAGCGTTTGCAGATGTCTACGTATCGTAGCAATAGAGTTCTAATGCTTCTTAAAACGCGATATCGCATCTCATTTCTATGTTTCATGGTAAGATATAATATGGCTTGCGAAGTGTTATGTATTCCTCGTCTACACTTCAAATGAATGTAAATGCGACACTTCCTTGCTAGGAAATAGCGTCTGCAGATGTCTAGGTATCGTAGCAATAGAGTTCTAATGCTTCTTAAAACGCGATATCGCATCTCATTTCTATATTTCATGGTAAGATATAATATGATTTGCGAAGTGTTATGTATTCCTCGTCCACACTTCAAATGAATGTAAATGCGACACTTCCTTGCAAGGAAATAGCGTTTGCAAATGTCTACCTATCGTAGCAATAGTGTTCTAATGCTTCTTAAAACGCGATATCGCATCTCATTTCAATGTTTCATGATAAGATGTAATATGATTTGCGAAGTGTCATGTATTCCTCGTCTACACTTCAAATGAATGTAAATGCGACACTTCCTTGCAAGGAAATAGCGTTTGCAGATGTCTACGTATCGTAGCAATAGAGTTGTAATGCTTCTTAAAACGCGATATCGCATCTCATTTCTATGTTTCATGGTAAGATATAATATGATTTACGAAGTGTTATGTATTCCTCTTCTACACTTCAAATGAATGTAAATGCGACACTTTCTCGCTAGGAAATAGCGTTTGCAGATGCCTACGTATCGTAGCAATAGATTTCTAATGCTTCTTAAAACGCGAGATCGCATCCCATTTCTATGTTTCATGGTAAGATATAATATGATTTGCGAAGTGTTATGTATTCCTCGTCTACACTTCAAATGAATCTAAATGCGACACTTCTTTGCAAGGAAATAGCGTTTGCAAATGTCTACGTATCGTTGCAATAGAGTTCTTATGATTCTTAAAACGCTATATCGCATCTCATTTCTATGTTTCATGGTAAGATATAATATGATTTGCGGAGTGTTATGTATTCCTCGTCTACACTTCAAATGAATGTAAATGCGACACTTCCTTGCAAGGAAATAGAGTTTGCAGATGTTTACGTATCGTAGCAATAGAGTTCTTATGATTCTCAAAACGCGATATCGCATCTCATTTCTATGTTTCATGGTAAGATATAATATGATTTGCGTAGTGTTATGTATTCCTCGTCTACACTTCAAATGAATGTAAATGCGACACTTCTTTGCAAGGAAATAGCGTCTGCAGATGTCTAGGTATCGTAGCAATAGAGTTCTAATTCTTCTTAAAACGCGATATCGCATCTCATTTCTATGTTTCATGGTAAGATATAATATGATTTGCGAAGTGTTATGTATTCCTCGTCTACACTTCAAATGAATGTAAATGCGACACTTCCTTGCAAGGAAATAGCGTTTGCAAATGTCTACGTATCGTAGCAATAGAGTTCTAATGCTTCTTAAAACGCGATATCGCATCTCATTTCTATGTTTCATGGTAAGATATAATATGATTTGCGAAGTGTTATGTTTTCCTCGTCTACACTTCAAATGAACGTGAATGCGACACTTTCTCGCTAGGAAATAGCGTTTGCAGATGCCTACGTAGCGTAGCAATAGATTTCTAATGCTTCTGAAAACGCGAGATCGCATCCCATTTCTATGTTTCATGGTAAGATATAAAATGATTTGCGAAGTGTTATGTATTCCTCGTCTACACTTCAAATGAATGTAAATGCGACACTTCCTTGCTAGGAAATAGCGTCTGCAGATGTCTAGGTATCGTAGCAATAGAGTTCTAATGCTTCTTAAAACGAGATATTGCATTTCATATCTATGTTTCATGATAAGATATAATATTAATTGTGAAGTGTTATGCATTCCACGTCTACACTTCAAATGAATGTAAATGCGACACTTCCTTGCAAGGAAATAGCGTTTGCAGATGTCTACGTATCGTAGCAATAGAGTTCTTATGATTCTTAAAACGCGATATCGCTTCTCATTTCTATGTTTCATGATAAGATATAATATGATTTGCGAAGTGTCATGTATTCCTCGTCTACACTTCAAATGAATGTAAATGCGACACTTCCTTGCAAGGAAATAGCGTTTGCAGATGTCTACGTATCGTAGCAATAGAGTTCTAATGCTTCTTAAAACGCGATATCGCATCTCATTTCTATGTTTCATGGTAAGATATAATATGATTTGCGGAGTGTTATGTATTCCTCGCCTACACATCAAATGAATGTAAATGCGACACTTCCTTGCAAGGAAATAGCGTTTGCAGATGTCTACGTATCGTAGCAATAGAGTTCTAATGCTTCTTAAAACGCGATATCGCATCTCATTTCTATGTTTCATGGTAAGATATAATATGGCTTGCGAAGTGTTATGTATTCCTCGTCTACACTTCAAATGAATGTAAATGCGACACTTCCTTGCTAGGAAATAGCGTCTGCAGATGTCTAGGTATCGTAGCAATAGAGTTCTAATGCTTCTTAAAACGCGATATCGCATCTCATTTCTATATTTCATGGTAAGATATAATATGATTTGCGAAGTGTTATGTATTCCTCGTCCACACTTCAAATGAATGTAAATGCGACACTTCCTTGCAAGGAAATAGCGTTTGCAAATGTCTACCTATCGTAGCAATAGTGTTCTAATGCTTCTTAAAACGCGATATCGCATCTCATTTCAATGTTTCATGATAAGATGTAATATGATTTGCGAAGTGTCATGTATTCCTCGTCTACACTTCAAATGAATGTAAATGCGACACTTCCTTGCAAGGAAATAGCGTTTGCAGATGTCTACGTATCGTAGCAATAGAGTTGTAATGCTTCTTAAAACGCGATATCGCATCTCATTTCTATGTTTCATGGTAAGATATAATATGATTTACGAAGTGTTATGTATTCCTCTTCTACACTTCAAATGAATGTAAATGCGACACTTTCTCGCTAGGAAATAGCGTTTGCAGATGCCTACGTATCGTAGCAATAGATTTCTAATGCTTCTTAAAACGCGAGATCGCATCCCATTTCTATGTTTCATGGTAAGATATAATATGATTTGCGAAGTGTTATGTATTCCTCGTCTACACTTCAAATGAATCTAAATGCGACACTTCTTTGCAAGGAAATAGCGTTTGCAAATGTCTACGTATCGTTGCAATAGAGTTCTTATGATTCTTAAAACGCTATATCGCATCTCATTTCTATGTTTCATGGTAAGATATAATATGATTTGCGGAGTGTTATGTATTCCTCGTCTACACTTCAAATGAATGTAAATGCGAAACTTCCTTGCAAGGAAATAGAGTTTGCAGATGTTTACGTATCGTAGCAATAGAGTTCTTATGATTCTCAAAACGCGATATCGCATCTCATTTCTATGTTTCATGGTAAGATATAATATGATTTGCGTAGTGTTATGTATTCCTCGCCTACACTTCAAATGAATGTAAATGCGACACTTCTTTGCAAGGAAATAGCGTCTGCAGATGTCTAGGTATCGTAGCAATAGAGTTCTTATGATTCTTAAAACGCGATATCGCATCTCATTTCTATGTTTCATGGTAAGGTACAATATGATTTGCGAAGTGTTATGTATTCCTCGTCTACACTTCAAATGAATGTAAATGCGACACTTCCTTGCAAGGAAATAGCGTTTGCAGATGTCTACGTATCGTAGCAATAGAGTTCTTATGATTCTTAAAACGCGATATCGCTTCTCATTTCTATGTTTCATGATAAGATATAATATGATTTGCGAAGTGTCATGTATTCCTCGTCTACACTTCAAATGAATGTAAATGCGACACTTCCTTGCAAGGAAATAGCGTTTGCAGATGTCTACGTATCGTAGCAATAGAGTTCTAATGCTTCTTAAAACGCGATATCGCATCTCATTTCTATGTTTCATGGTAAGATATAATATGATTTGCGAAGTGTTATGTATTCCTCGTCTACACATGAACTGAATGTAAATGCGACACTTCCTTGCAAGGAAATAGCGTTTGCAAATGTCTACCTATCCTAGCAATAGTGTTCTAATGCTTCTTAAAACGCGATGTCGCATCTCATTTCTATGTTTCATGACAAGATATAATATGATTTGCGAAGTGTCATGTATTCTTCGTCTACAGTTCAAATGAATGTAAATGCGACACTTCTTTGCAAGGAAATAGCGTTTGCAGATGTCTACGTATCGTAGCAATAGAGTTCTTATGATTCTTAAAACGCGATATTGCATCTCATTTCTATGTTTCATGGAAAGATATAATATGATTTGCGAAGTGTTATGTATTCCTCGTCTACACATCAAATGAATGTAAATGCGACACTTCTTTACAAGGAAATAGCGTTTGCAGATGTCTACGTATCGTAGCAATAGAGTTCTTATGATTCTTAAAACGCGATATCGCATCTCATTTCTATGTTTCATGGTAAGATATAATATGATTTGCGAAGTGTTATGTATTCCTCGTCTACACATCAATTGAATGTAAATGCGACACTTCCTTGCAAGGAAATAGCGTTTGCAGATGTCTACGTATCGTAGCAGTAGAGTTCTAATGCTTCTTAAAACGCGATATCGCATCTCATTTCTATGTTTCATGGTAAGATATAATATGACTTGCGAAGTGTTATGTATTCCTCGTCTACACTTCAAATGAATGTAAATGCGACACTTCCTTGCTAGGAAATAGCGTCTGCAGATGTCTAGGTATCGTAGCAATAGAGTTCTAATGCTTCTTAAAACGCGATATCGCATCTCATTTCTATGTTTCATGGTAAGATATAATATGATTTGCGAAGTGTTATGTATTCCTCGTCTACACTTCAAATGAATGTAAATGCGACACTTCCTTGCAAGGAAATAGCGTTTGCAAATTTCTACGTATCGTAGCAATAGAGTTCTAATGCTTCTTAAAACGCGATATCGCATCTCATTTCTATGTTTCATGGTAAGATATAATATGACTTGCGAAGTGTTATGTATTCCTCGTCTACACTTCAAATGAATGTAAATCCGACACTTCCTTGCTAGGAAATAGCGTCTGCAGATGTCTAGGTATCGTAGCAATAGAGTTCTAATGCTTCTTAAAACGCCATATCGCATCTCATTTCTATGTTTCATGGTAAGATATAATATGATTTGCGAAGTGTTATGTATTCCTCGCCTACACTTCAAATGAATGTAAATGCGACACTTCCTTGCAAGGAAATAGCGTTTGCAAATGTCTACCTATCGTAGCAATAGTGTTCTAATGCTTCTTAAAACGCGATATCGCATCTCATTTCTATGTTTCATGGTAAGATATAATATGATTTGCGAAGTGTTATGTATTCCTCGTCTACACATCAACTGAATGTAAATGCGACACTTCCTTGCAAGGAAATAGCGCTTGCAGATGTCTACGTATCGTAGCAATAGAGTTCTTATGATTCTTAAAACGCGATATCGCATCTCATTTCTATGTTTCATGGTAAGATATAATATGATTTGCGAAGTGTTATGTATTCCTCGTCTACACATCAACTGAATGTAAATGCGACACTTCCTTGCAAGGAAATAGCGCTTGCAGATGTCTACGCATCGTAGCAATAGAGTTCTTATGATTCTTAAAACGCGATATCGCATCTCATTTCTATGTTTCATGGTAAGATATAATATGATTTGCGAAGTGTTATGTATTCCTCGTCTACACTTCAAATGAATGTAAATGCGACACTTCTTTGCAAGGAAATAGCGTTTGCAGATGTCTACGTATCGTAGCAATAGAGTTCTTATGATTCTTAAAACGCGATATCGCATCTCATTTCTATGTTTCATGGTAAGATATAATATTATTTTCGAAGTGTTATGTATTCCTCGTCTACACATCAAATGAATGTAAATGCGACACTTCCTTGCTAGGAAATAGCGTTTGCAGATGTCTACGTATCGAAGCAATAGAGTTCAAATGCTTCTTAAAACGAGATATTGCATCTCATAGCTATGTTTCATGATAAGATATAATATTCATTGCGAAGTGCTATGCATTCCTCGTCTACGATTCAAATGAATGTAAATGCGACACTTCCTTGCAAGGAAATAGCGTTTGCAGATGTCTACGTATCGTAGCAATAGAGTTCTTATGATTCTTAAAACGCGATATCGCATCTCATTTCTATGTTTCATGGTAAGATATAATATGATTTGCGAAGTGTCATGTATTCCTCGTCTACACTTCAAATGAATGTAAATGCGACACTTCCTTGCTAGGAAATTGCGTCTGCAGATGTCTACGTATCGTAGCAATAGAGTTCTTATGATTCTTAAAACGCGATATCGCATCTCATTTCTATGTTTCATGGTAAGATATAATATGATTTGCGAAGTGTTATGTATTCCTCGTCTACACATCAACTGAATGTAAATGCGACACTTCCTTGCAAGGAAATAGCGTTTGCAAATGTCTACCTATCGTAGCAATAGTGTTCTAATGCTTCTTAAAACGCGATATCGCATCTCATTTCTATGTTTCATGATAAGATATAATATGATTTGCGAAGTGTCATGTATTCCTCGTCTACACTTCAAATGAATGTAAATGCGACACTTCCTTGCAAGGAAATAGCGTTTGCAGATGTCTACGTATCGTAGCAATAGAGTTCTAATGCTTCTTAAAACGCGATATCGCATCTCATTTCTATGTTTCATGGTAAGACATAATATGATTTGAGAAGTGTTATGTATTCCTCGTCTACACATCAACTGAATGTAAATGCGACACTTCCTTGCAAGGAAATAGCGCTTGCAGATGTCTACGTATCGTAGCAATAGAGTTCTTATGATTCTTAAAACGCGATATCGCATCTCATTTCTATGTTTCATGGTAAGATATAATATGATTTGCGAAGTGTTATGTATTCCTCGTCTACACTTCAAATGAAGGTAAATGCGACACTTCTTTGCAAGGAAATAGCGTTTGCAGATGTCTACGTATCGTAGCAATAGAGTTCTTACGATTCTTAAAACGCGATATCGCATCTCATTTCTATGTTTCATGGTAAGATATAATATTATTTGCGAAGTGTTATGTATTCCTCGTCTACAAATCAAATGAATGTAAATGCGACACTTCCTTGCAAGGAAATAGCGTTTGCAGATGTCTACGTATCGAAGCAATAGAGTTCAAATGCTTCTTAAAACGAGATACTGCATCTCATATCTATGTTTCATGATAAGATATAATATTCATTGCGAAGTGTTATGCATTCCTCGTCTACGATTCAAATGAATGTAAATGCGACACTTCCTTGCAAGGAAATAGCATTTGCAGATGTCTACGTATCGTAGCAATAGAGTTCTAATGCTTCATAAAACGCGATATCGCATCTCATTTCTATGTTTCATGGTAAGATATAATATGATTTGCGAAGTGTTATGTATTCCTCGTCTACACACCAAATGAATGTAAATGCGACACTTTTTTGCAAGGAAATAGCGTTTGCAGATGTCTACGTATCGTTGCAATAGAGTTCTTATGATTCTTAAAACGCGATATAGCATCTCATTTCTATGTTTCATGGTAAGATATAATATCATTTGCGGAGTGTTATGTACTCCTCGTCTACACTTCAAATGAATGTAAATGCGACACTTCCTTGCAAGGAAATAGCGTTTGCAAATGTCTACCTATCGTAGCAGTAGTGTTCTAATACTTCTTAAAACGCGATATCGCATCTGATTTCTATGTTTCATGGTAAGATATAATATGATTTGCGAAGTGTTATGTATTCCTCGTCTACACTTCAAATGAATGTAAATGCGACACTTTCTTGCAAGGAAATAGCGTTTGCAGATGTCTACGTATCGTGGCATTGGATTTCTGATGCTTCTTAAAACGAGATATTGCATCTCATATCTATGTTTCATGATAAGATATAATATTCATTGCGAAGTGTTATGCATTCCTCGTCTACGATTCAAATGAATGAAAATGCGACACTTCCTTGCAAGGTAATAGCGTTTGCAGATGTCTACGTATCGTAGCAATAGAGTTCTAATGCTTCTTAAAACGCGATATCGCACATCATTTCTATGTTTCATGGTAAGATATAATATGATTTGCGAAGTGTTATGTATTCCTCGTCTACACATCAAATGAATGTAAATACGACACTTTCTTGCAAGGAAATAGCGTTTGCAGATGTCTACGTATCGAAGCAATAGAGTTCAAATGCTTCTTAAAACGAGATATTGCATCTCATACCTATGTTTCATGGTAAGATATAATATGATTTGCGAAGTGTCATGTATTCCTCGTCTACACTTCAAATGAATGTAAATGCGACACTTCCTTGCAAGGAAATAGCGTTTGCAGATGTCTACGTATCGTAGCAATGGATTTCTGGAGCTTCTTAAAAGGCGATATCGCATTACATTTCTATGTTTCATGGTAAGGTATAATATGATTTGCGAAGTGTTATGTATTCCTCGTCTACACTTCACATGAATGTAAATGCGACACTTCTTTGCAAGGAAATAGCGTTTGCAGATGTCTACGTATAGTAGCAATAGAGTTCTTATGATTCTTAAAAGGCGATATCGCATTACATTTCTATGTTTCATGGTAAGGTATAATATGATTTGCGAAGTGTTATGTATTCCTCGTCTACACTTCAAATGAATGTAAATGCGACACTACTTTGCAAGGAAATAGCGTTTGCAGATGTCTACGTATCGTTGCAATAGAGTTCTTATGATTCTTAAAACGCGATATCGCATCTCATTTCTATGTTTCATGGTAAGATATAGTATGATTTGCGGAGTGTTATCTATTCCTCGTCTACACTTCAAATGAATGTAAATGCGACACTTCCTTGCAAGGAAATAGCGTTTGCAGATGTCTACGTATAGTAGCAATAGAGTTCTTATGATTCTTAAAATGCGATATCGCATCTCATTTCTATGTTTCATGGTAAGATATAATATGATTTGCGAAGTGTTATGTATTCAACGTCTACACTTCAAATGAATGTAAATGCGACTCTTCTTTGCAAGGAAATAGCGTTAGCAGATGTCTACGTATCGTAGCAATAGAGTTCTTATGATTCTTAAAACGCGATATCGCATCTCATTTCTATGTTTCGTGGTAAGATATAATACGATTTGCGGAGTGTTATGTACTCCTCGTCTACACTTCAAATGAATGTAAATGCGACACTTCCTTGCAAGGAGATAGCGTTTGCAAATGTCTACCTATCGTAGCAGTAGTGTTCTAATACTTCTTAGAACGCGATGTCGCATCTCATTTCTATGTTTCATGGTAAGATATAATATGATTTGCGAACTGTTATGTATTCCTCGTCTACACTTCAAATGAATGTAAATGCGACATTTTGTTGCAAGGAAATAGCGTTTGCAGATGTCTACGTATCGAAGCAATAGAGTTCAAATGCTTCTTAAAACGAGATATTGCATCTCATATCTATGTTTCATGATAAGATATAATATTCATTGCGAAGTGTTATGCATTCCTCGTCTACGATTCAAATGAATGAAAATGCGACACTTCCTTGCAAGGAAATAGCGTTTGCAGATGTCTACGTATCGTAGCAATAGAGTTCTAATGCTTCTTAAAACGCGATATCGCATCTCATTTCTATGTTTCATGGTAAGATATAATATGATTTGCGAAGTGTCATGTATTCCTCGTCCACACATCAACTGAATGTAAATGCGACACTTCCTTGCAAGGAAATAGCGCTTGCAGATGTCTACGTATCGTAGCAATAGAGTTCTTATGATTCTTAAAACGCGATATCGCATCTCATTTCTATGTTTCATGGTAAGATATAATATGATTTGCGAAGTGTCATGTATTCCTCGTCTACACTTCAAATGAATGTAAATGCGACACTTCCTTGCAAGGAAATAGCGTTTGCAGATGTCTACGTATCGTAGCAATGGATTTCTAATGCTTCTTAAAACGAGATATTGCATCTCATATCTATGTTTCATGATAAGATATAATATTCATTGTGAAGTGTTATGCATTCCTCGTCTACGATTCAAATGAATGTAAATGCGACACTTCTTTGCAAGGAAATAGCGTTTGCAGATGTCTACGTATCGTAGCAATAGAGTTCTTATGATTCTTAAAACGCGATATCGCATCTCATTTCTATGTTTCATGGTAAGATATAATATGATTTGCGAAGTGTTATGTTTTCCTCGTCTACACATCAAATGAATGTAAATGCGACACTTCCTTGCAAGGAAATAGCGTTTGGAGATGTCTACGTATCGTAGCAATAGAGTTCTAATGCTTCTTAAAACGCGATATCGCATCTCATTTCTATGTTTCATGGTAAGATATAATATGACTTGCGAAGTGTTATGTATTCCTCGTCTACACTTCAAATGAATGTAAATGCGACACTTCCTTGCTAGGAAATAGCGTCTGCAGATGTCTAGGTATCGTAGCAATAGAGTTCTAATGCTCCTTAAAACGCGACATCGCATCTCATTTCTATGTTTCATGGTAAGATATAATATGATTTGCGAAGTGTTATATATTCCTCGTCTACACTTCAAATGAATGTAAATGCGACACTTCCTTGCAAGGAAATAGCGTTTGCAGATGTCTACGTATCGTAGCAATAGAGTTCTAATGCTTCTTAAAACGCGATATCGCATCTCATTTCTATGTTTCATGGTAAGATATAATATGATTTGCGAAGTGTTATGTATTCCTCGTCTACACTTCAAATGAATGTAGATGCGACACTTCTTTGCAAGGGAATAGCGTTTCCAAATGTCTACGTATCGTAGCAATAGAGTTCTAATGCTTCTTAAAACGCGATATCGCATCTCATTTCTATGTTTCATGGTAAGATATAATATGATTTGCGAAGTGTTGTGTATTCCTCGTCTACACATCAACTGAATGTAAATGCGACACTTCCTTGCAAGGAAATAGCGCTAGCAGATGTCTACGTATCGTAGCAATAGAGTTCTTATGATTCTTAAAACGCGATATCGCATCTCATTTCTATGTTTCATGGTAAGATATAATATGATTTGCGAAGTGTTATGTATTCCTCGTCTACACTTCAAATGAATGTAAATGCGACACTTCTTTGCAAGGAAATAGCGTTTGCAGATGTCTACGTATCGTAGCAATAGAGTTCTTATGATTCTTAAAACGCGATATCGCATCTCATTTCAATGTTTCATGGTAAGATATAATATTATTTGCGAAGTGTTATGTATTCCTCGTCTACACATCAAATGAATGTAAATGCGACACTTCCTTGCAAGGAAATAGCGTTTGCAGATGTCTACGTATCGAAGCAATAGAGTTCAAATGCTTCTTAAAACGAGATATTGCATCTCATATCTATGCTTCATGATAAGATATAATATTCATTGCGAAGTGTTATGCATTCCTCGTCTACGATTCAAGTGAATGTAAATGCGACACTTCCTTGCAAGGAAATAGCGTTTGCAGATGTCTACGTATCGAAGCAATAGAGTTCAAATGCTTCTTAAAACGAGATATTGCATCTCATATCTATGTTTCATGATAAGATATAATATTCATTGTGAAGTGTTATGCATTCCTCGTCTACGATTCAAATGAATGTAAATGCGACACTTCTTTGCAAGGAAATAGCGTTTGCAGATGTCTACGTATCGTAGCAATAGAGTTCTTATGATTCTTAAAACGCGATATCGCATCTCATTTCTATGTTTCATGGAAAGATATAATATGATTTGCGAAGTGTTATGTATTCCTCGTCTACACATCAAATGAATGTAAATGCGACACTTCTTTGCAAGGAAATAGCGTTTGCAGATGTCTACGTATCGTAGCAATAGAGTTCTAATGCTCCTTAAAACGCGATATCGCATCTCATTTCTATGTTTCATGGTAAGATATAATATGATTTGCGAAGTGTTATATATTCCTCGTCTACACTTCAAATGAATGTAAATGCGACACTTCCTTGCAAGGAAATAGCGTTTGCAAATTTCTACGTATCGTAGCAATAGAGTTCTAATGCTTCTTAAAACGCGATATCGCATCTCATTTCTATGTTTCATGGTAAGATATAATATGATTTGCGAAGTGTTATGTTTTCCTCTTCTACACTTCAAATGAATGTGAATGCGACACTTTCTCGCTAGGAAATAGCGTTTGCAGATGTCTACGTATCGTAGCAATAGAGTTCTTATGATGCTTAAAACGCGATGTCGCATCTCATTTCTATGTTTCATGGTAAGATATAATATGATTTGCGAAGTGTTATGTATTCCTCGTCTACACATCAAATGAATGTAAATGCGACACTTCCTTGCAGGGAAATAGCGTTTGCAGATGTCTACGTACCGTAGCAATAGAGTTCTAATGCTTCTTAAAACGCGATATCGCATCTCATTTCTATGTTTCATGGTAAGATATAATATGACTTGCGAAGTGTTATGTATTCCTCGTCTACACTTCAAATGAATGTAAATCCGACACTTCCTTGCTAGGAAATAGCGTCTGCAGATGTCTAGGTATCGTAGCAATAGAGTTCTAATGCTTCTTAAAACGCGATATCGCATCTCATTTCTATGTTTCATGGTAAGATATAATATGATTTGCGAAGTGTTATGTATTCCTCGCCTACACTTCAAATGAATGTAAATGCGACACTTCCTTGCAAGGAAATAGCGTTTGCAAATGTCTACCTATCGTAGCAATAGTGTTCTAATGCTTCTTAAAACGCGATATCGCATCTCATTTCTATGTTTCATGGTAAGATATAATATGATTTGCGAAGTGTTATGTATTCCTCGTCTACACTTCAAATGAATGTAAATGCGACACTTCTTTGCAAGGAAATAGCGTTTGCAGATGTCTACGTATCGTAGCAATAGAGTTCTTATGATTCTTAAAACGCGATATCGCATCTCATTTCTATGTTTCATGGTAAGATATAATATTATTTTCGAAGTGTTATGTATTCCTCGTCTACACATCAAATGAATGTAAATGCGACACTTCCTTGCTAGGAAATAGCGTTTGCAGATGTCTACGTATCGAAGCAATAGAGTTCAAATGCTTCTTAAAACGAGATATTGCATCTCATAGCTATGTTTCATGATAAGATATAATATTCATTGCGAAGTGCTATGCATTCCTCGTCTACGATTCAAATGAATGTAAATGCGACACTTCCTTGCAAGGAAATAGCGTTTGCAGATGTCTACGTATCGTAGCAATAGAGTTCTTATGATTCTTAAAACGCGATATCGCATCTCATTTCTATGTTTCATGGTAAGATATAATATGATTTGCGAAGTGTCATGTATTCCTCGTCTACACTTCAAATGAATGTAAATGCGACACTTCCTTGCTAGGAAATTGCGTCTGCAGATGTCTACGTATCGTAGCAATAGAGTTCTTATGATTCTTAAAACGCGATATCGCATCTCATTTCTATGTTTCATGGTAAGATATAATATGATTTGCGAAGTGTTATGTATTCCTCGTCTACACATCAACTGAATGTAAATGCGACACTTCCTTGCAAGGAAATAGCGTTTGCAAATGTCTACCTATCGTAGCAATAGTGTTCTAATGCTTCTTAAAACGCGATATCGCATCTCATTTCTATGTTTCATGATAAGATATAATATGATTTGCGAAGTGTCATGTATTCCTCGTCTACACTTCAAATGAATGTAAATGCGACACTTCCTTGCAAGGAAATAGCGTTTGCAGATGTCTACGTATCGTAGCAATAGAGTTCTAATGCTTCTTAAAACGCGATATCGCATCTCATTTCTATGTTTCATGGTAAGACATAATATGATTTGAGAAGTGTTATGTATTCCTCGTCTACACATCAACTGAATGTAAATGCGACACTTCCTTGCAAGGAAATAGCGCTTGCAGATGTCTACGTATCGTAGCAATAGAGTTCTTATGATTCTTAAAACGCGATATCGCATCTCATTTCTATGTTTCATGGTAAGATATAATATGATTTGCGAAGTGTTATGTATTCCTCGTCTACACTTCAAATGAAGGTAAATGCGACACTTCTTTGCAAGGAAATAGCGTTTGCAGATGTCTACGTATCGTAGCAATAGAGTTCTTACGATTCTTAAAACGCGATATCGCATCTCATTTCTATGTTTCATGGTAAGATATAATATTATTTGCGAAGTGTTATGTATTCCTCGTCTACAAATCAAATGAATGTAAATGCGACACTTCCTTGCAAGGAAATAGCGTTTGCAGATGTCTACGTATCGAAGCAATAGAGTTCAAATGCTTCTTAAAACGAGATACTGCATCTCATATCTATGTTTCATGATAAGATATAATATTCATTGCGAAGTGTTATGCATTCCTCGTCTACGATTCAAATGAATGTAAATGCGACACTTCCTTGCAAGGAAATAGCATTTGCAGATGTCTACGTATCGTAGCAATAGAGTTCTAATGCTTCATAAAACGCGATATCGCATCTCATTTCTATGTTTCATGGTAAGATATAATATGATTTGCGAAGTGTTATGTATTCCTCGTCTACACACCAAATGAATGTAAATGCGACACTTTTTTGCAAGGAAATAGCGTTTGCAGATGTCTACGTATCGTTGCAATAGAGTTCTTATGATTCTTAAAACGCGATATAGCATCTCATTTCTATGTTTCATGGTAAGATATAATATCATTTGCGGAGTGTTATGTACTCCTCGTCTACACTTCAAATGAATGTAAATGCGACACTTCCTTGCAAGGAAATAGCGTTTGCAAATGTCTACCTATCGTAGCAGTAGTGTTCTAATACTTCTTAAAACGCGATATCGCATCTGATTTCTATGTTTCATGGTAAGATATAATATGATTTGCGAAGTGTTATGTATTCCTCGTCTACACTTCAAATGAATGTAAATGCGACACTTTCTTGCAAGGAAATAGCGTTTGCAGATGTCTACGTATCGTGGCATTGGATTTCTGATGCTTCTTAAAACGAGATATTGCATCTCATATCTATGTTTCATGATAAGATATAATATTCATTGCGAAGTGTTATGCATTCCTCGTCTACGATTCAAATGAATGAAAATGCGACACTTCCTTGCAAGGTAATAGCGTTTGCAGATGTCTACGTATCGTAGCAATAGAGTTCTAATGCTTCTTAAAACGCGATATCGCACATCATTTCTATGTTTCATGGTAAGATATAATATGATTTGCGAAGTGTTATGTATTCCTCGTCTACACATCAAATGAATGTAAATACGACACTTTCTTGCAAGGAAATAGCGTTTGCAGATGTCTACGTATCGAAGCAATAGAGTTCAAATGCTTCTTAAAACGAGATATTGCATCTCATACCTATGTTTCATGGTAAGATATAATATGATTTGCGAAGTGTCATGTATTCCTCGTCTACACTTCAAATGAATGTAAATGCGACACTTCCTTGCAAGGAAATAGCGTTTGCAGATGTCTACGTATCGTAGCAATGGATTTCTGGAGCTTCTTAAAAGGCGATATCGCATTACATTTCTATGTTTCATGGTAAGGTATAATATGATTTGCGAAGTGTTATGTATTCCTCGTCTACACTTCACATGAATGTAAATGCGACACTTCTTTGCAAGGAAATAGCGTTTGCAGATGTCTACGTATAGTAGCAATAGAGTTCTTATGATTCTTAAAAGGCGATATCGCATTACATTTCTATGTTTCATGGTAAGGTATAATATGATTTGCGAAGTGTTATGTATTCCTCGTCTACACTTCAAATGAATGTAAATGCGACACTACTTTGCAAGGAAATAGCGTTTGCAGATGTCTACGTATCGTTGCAATAGAGTTCTTATGATTCTTAAAACGCGATATCGCATCTCATTTCTATGTTTCATGGTAAGATATAGTATGATTTGCGGAGTGTTATCTATTCCTCGTCTACACTTCAAATGAATGTAAATGCGACACTTCCTTGCAAGGAAATAGCGTTTGCAGATGTCTACGTATAGTAGCAATAGAGTTCTTATGATTCTTAAAATGCGATATCGCATCTCATTTCTATGTTTCATGGTAAGATATAATATGATTTGCGAAGTGTTATGTATTCAACGTCTACACTTCAAATGAATGTAAATGCGACTCTTCTTTGCAAGGAAATAGCGTTAGCAGATGTCTACGTATCGTAGCAATAGAGTTCTTATGATTCTTAAA
Source organism: Xylocopa sonorina (assembly GCF_050948175.1). Taxonomy (NCBI): domain Eukaryota; kingdom Metazoa; phylum Arthropoda; class Insecta; order Hymenoptera; family Apidae; genus Xylocopa; species Xylocopa sonorina. Next base: position 282,396 of record NW_027490275.1, on the reverse strand, counting down.
ACGCGATATCGCATCTCATTTCTATGTTTCGTGGTAAGATATAATACGATTTGCGGAGTGTTATGTACTCCTCGTCTACACTTCAAATGAATGTAAATGCGACACTTCCTTGCAAGGAAATAGCGTTTGCAAATGTCTACCTATCGTAGCAGTAGTGTTCTAATACTTCTTAGAACGCGATGTCGCATCTCATTTCTATGTTTCATGGTAAGATATAATATGATTTGCGAACTGTTATGTATTCCTCGTCTACACTTCAAATGAATGTAAATGCGACATTTTGTTGCAAGGAAATAGCGTTTGCAGATGTCTACGTATCGAAGCAATAGAGTTCAAATGCTTCTTAAAACGAGATATTGCATCTCATATCTATGTTTCATGATAAGATATAATATTCATTGCGAAGTGTTATGCATTCCTCGTCTACGATTCAAATGAATGAAAATGCGACACTTCCTTGCAAGGAAATAGCGTTTGCAGATGTCTACGTATCGTAGCAATAGAGTTCTAATGCTTCTTAAAACGCGATATCGCATCTCATTTCTATGTTTCATGGTAAGATATAATATGATTTGCGAAGTGTCATGTATTCCTCGTCCACACATCAACTGAATGTAAATGCGACACTTCCTTGCAAGGAAATAGCGCTTGCAGATGTCTACGTATCGTAGCAATAGAGTTCTTATGATTCTTAAAACGCGATATCGCATCTCATTTCTATGTTTCATGGTAAGATATAATATGATTTGCGAAGTGTCATGTATTCCTCGTCTACACTTCAAATGAATGTAAATGCGACACTTCCTTGCAAGGAAATAGCGTTTGCAGATGTCTACGTATCGTAGCAATGGATTTCTAATGCTTCTTAAAAGGCGATATCGCATCTCATTTCTATGTTTCATGGTAAGGTATAATATGATTTGCGAAGTGCTATGTATTCCTCGTCTACACTTCAAATGAATGTAAATGCGACACTTCTTTGCAAGGAAATAGCGTTTGCAGATGTCTACGTATCGTTGCAATAGAGTTTGTATGATTCTTAAAACGCGATATCGCATCTCATTTCTATGTTTCATGCTAAGATATAATATCATTTGCGGAGTGTTATGTACTCCTCGTCTACACTTCAAATGAATGTAAATGCGACACTTCCTTGCAAGGAAATAGCGTTTGCAAATGTCTACCTATCGTAGCAGTAGTGATCTAATACTTCTTAGAACGCGATGTCGCATCTCATTTCTATGTTTCATGGTAAGATATAATATGATTTGCGAATTATTATGTATTCCTCGTCTACACTTCAAATGAATGTAAATGCGACACTTCCTTGCAAGGAAATAGCGTTTGCACATGTCTAGGTATCGTAGCAATAGAGTTCTAATGCTTCTTAAAACGCGATATCGCATCTCATTTCTATGTTTCATGGTAAGATATAATATGATTTGCGAAGTGTTATGTATTCCTCGTCTACACTTCAAATGAATGTAAATGCGACACTTTCTTGCAAGGAAATAGCGTTTGCAGATGTCTACGTATCGTAGCATTGGATTTCTGATGCTTCTTAAAACGAGATATTGCATCTCATATCTATGTTTCATGATAAGATATAATATTCATTGCGAAGTGTTATGCATTCCTCGTCTACGATTCAAATGAATGAAAATGCGACACTTCCTTGCAAGGAAATAGCGTTTGCAGATGTCTACGTATCGTAGCAATAGAGTTCTAATGCTTCTTAAAACGCGATATCGCATCTCATTTCTATGTTTCATGGTAAGATATAATATGATTTGCGAAGTGTTATGTATTCCTCGTCTACACATCAAATGAATGTAAATGCGACACTTTCTTGCAAGGAAATAGCGTTTGCAGATGTCTACGTATCGAAGCAATAGAGATCAAATGCTTCTTAAAACGAGATATTGCATCTCATACCTATGTTTCATGGTAAGATATAATATGATTTGCGAAGTGTCATGTATTCCTCGTCTACACTTCAAATGAATGTAAATGCGACACTTCCTTGCAAGGAAATAGCTTTTGCAGATGTCTACGTATCGTAGCAATGGATTTCTGATGCTTCTTAAAAGGCGATATCGCATTTCATTTCTATGTTTCATGGTAAGGTATAATATGATTTGCGAAGTGTTATGTATTCCTCGTCTACACTTCAAATGAATGTAAATGCGACACTTCCTTGCAAGGAAATAGCGTTTGCAGATGTCTACGTATCGTAGCAATAGAGTTCTTATGATTCTTAAAATGCGATATCGCATCCCATTTCTATGTTTCATGGTAAGATATAATATGATTTGCGAAGTGTTATGTATTCCTCGTCTACACTTCAAATGAATGTAAATGCGATACTTTCTTGCAAGGAAATAGCGTTTGCAGATGTCTACGTATCGTAGCAATGGATTTCTGATGCTTCTTAAAGCGCGATATCGCATCTCATTTCTATGTTTCATGGTAAGATATAATATGATTTGCGAAGTGTCATGTATTCCTCGTCCACACTTCAAATGAATGTAAATGCGACACTTCCTTGCAAGGAAATAGCGTTTGCAGATGTCTACGTATCGTAGCGATAGATTTCTAATGATTCTTAAAAGGCGATATCGCATCTCATTTCTATGTTTCATGGTAAGATACAATATGATTTGCGAAGTGTTATGTATTCCTCGTCTACACTTCAAATGAATGTGAATGCGACACTTCCTCGCTAGGAAATAGCGTTTGCAGATGTCTACGTATCGAAGCAATAGAGTTCAAATACTTCTTAAAACGAGATATTGCATCTCATATCTATGTTTCATGATAAGATATAATATTCATTGCGAACTGTTATGCGTTCCTCGTCTACGATTCAAATGAATGTAAATGCGACACTTCCTTGCAAGAAAATAGCGTTTGCAGATGTCTACGTATCGTAGCAATAGAGTTATAATGCTTCTTAAAACGCGATATCGCATCTCATTTCTACGTTTCATGGTAAGATATAATATGATTTGCGAAGTGTTATGTATTCCTCGTCCACACATCAAATGAATGTAAATGCGACACTTTCTTGCAAGGAAATAGCGTTTGCAGATGTCTACGTGTCGAAGCAATAGAGTTCAAGTGCTTCTTAAAACGAGATATTGCATCTCATATCTATGTTTCATGATAAGATATAATATTCATTGCGAAGTGTTATGCATTCCTCGTCTACGATTCAAATGAATGTAAGTGCGACACTTCCTTGCAAGGAAATAGCGTTTGCAGATGTCTACGTATCGTAGCAATAGAGTTCCAATGCTTCTTAATACGCGATATCGCATCTCATTTCTATGTTTCATGGTAAGATATAATATGATTTGCGAAGTGTTATGTATTCCTCGTCTACACTTCAAATGAATGTAAATGCGACACTTCCTTGCAAGGAAATAGCGTTTGCAGATGTCTGCGTATCGTAGCAATAGAGTTCTAATGCTTCTTGAAATGCGATATCGCACCTCATTTCTATGTTTCATGGTAAGATATAATACGATTTGCGAAGTGTTATGCATTCCTCGTCTGCACTTCAAATGAATGTGAATGCGACACTTCCTCGCTAGGAAATAGCGTTTGCAGATGTCTACGTATCGAAGCAATAGAGTTCAAATGCTTCTTAAAACGAGATATTGCATCTCATATCTATGTTTCATGATAAGATGTAATATTCATTGCGAAGTGTTATGCATTCCTAGTCTACACTTCAAATGAATGTGGATGCGACACTTCCTCGCCAGGAAGTAGCGTTTGCAGATGTCTACGTATCGTAGCAGTTGAGTTCTAATGCTTCTTAAAACGCGATATCGCATCTCATTTCTATGTTTCATGGTAAGATATAATATGATTTGCGAAGTGTTATGTATTCCTCGTCTACACATCAAATGAATGTAAATGCGACACTTCCTTGCAAGGAAATAGCGTTTGCAGATGTCTACGTATCGTAGCAATAGAGTTCTATGTTTCTTAAAACACGATATCGCATCTCATTGCTATGTTTCATGGTAAGATATAATATGATTTGCGAAGTCTTATGTATTCATCGTCTACACTTCAAATGAATGTAAATGCGACTCTTCTTTGCAAGGAAATAGAGTTTGCAGATGTCTACGTATCGTAGCAATAGTGTTCTTATGATTCTTAAAACGCGATATCGCATCTCATTTCTATGTTTCATGGTAAGATATAATACGATTTGCGGAGTGTTATGTACTCCTCGTCTACACTTCAAATGAATGTAAATGCGACACTTCCTTGCAAGGAAATAGCGTTTGCAAATGTCTACCTATCGTAGCAGTAGTGTTCTAATACTTCTTAGAACGCGATGTCGCATCTCATTTCTATGTTTCATGGTAAGATATAATATGATTTGCGAAGTGTTATGTATCCGTCGTCTACACTTCAAATGAATGTAAATGCGACACTTTCTTGCAAGGAAATAGCGTTTGCAGATGTCTACGTATCGTAGCAATGGATTTCTGATGCTTCTTAAAACGCGATACCGCTTGTCATTTCTATGTTTCATGGTAAGATATAATATGATTTGCGGAGTGTTATGTATTCCTCGCTTACACTTCAAATGAATGTAAATGCGACACTTCCTAGCAAGGAAATAGCGTTTGCAGATGTCTTCGTATCGAAGCAATAGAGTTCAAATGCTTCTTAAAACGAGATATTGCATCTCATATCTATGTTTCATGATAAGATATAATATTCATTGCGAAGTGTTATGCATTCCTCGTCTACGATTCAAATGAATGTAAATGCGACACTTCCTCGCAAGGAAATAGCGCTTGCAGATGTCTACGGATCGTAGCAATAGAGTTCTAATGCTTCTTAAAATGCGATATCGCACCTCATTTCTATGTTTCATGGTAAGATATAATACGATTTGCGAAGTGTTATGTATTCCTCGTCTGCACTTCAAATGAATGTGAATGCGACACTTCCTCGCTAGGGAATAGCGTTTGCAGATGTCTACGTATCGAAGCAATAGAGTTCAAATGCTTCTTAAAACGAGATATTGCATCTCATATCTATGTTTCATGATAAGATGTAATATTCATTGCGAAGTGTTATGTATTCCTCGTCTACACTTCAAATGAATGTGGATGCGACACTTCCTCGCCAGGAAGTAGCGTTTGCAGATGTCTACGTATCGTAGCAGTTGAGTTCTAATGCTTCTTAAAACGCGATATCGCATCTCATTTCTATGTTTCATGGTAAGATATAATATGATTTGCGAAGTGTTATGTATTCCTCGTCTACACATCAAATGAATGTAAATGCGAGTCTTCCTTGCAAAGGAATAGCGTTTGCAGATGTCTACGTATCGTAGCAATAGAGTTCTTATGATTCTTAAAACGCGATATCGCATCTTATTTCTATGTTTCATGGTAAGGTATAATATGATTTGCGAAGTGTTATGTATCCGTCGTCTACACTTCAAATGAATGTAAATGCCACACTTTCTTGCAAGGAAATAGCGTTTGCAGATGTCTACGTATCGTAGCAATGGATATCTGATGCTTCTTAAAACGCGATATCGCATCTCATTTCTATGTTTCATGGTAAGATGTAATACGATTTGGGAAGTGTTATGTATTCCTCGTCTAGACTTTACTCGTCTACGTGTCGTAGCAATAGAGTTCTTATGATTCTTAGAACGCTATATTGCATCTCATTCTTACGTTTCATGGTAAGATATAATATGATTTGCGAAGTGTTATGCACTCCTCGTCTACGATTCAAATGAATGTAAATGCGACACTTCCTTGCAAGGAAATAGCGTTTGCAGATGTCTACGTAACGTAGCAATAGAGTTCTTATGATTCTTAGAACGCTATATTGCATCTCATTCTTACGTTTCATGGTAAGATATAATATGATTTGCGAAGTGTTATGCACTCCTCGTCTACGATTCAAATGAATGTAAATGCGACACTTCCTTGCAAGGAAATAGCGTTTGCAGATGTCTACGTATCGTAGCAATAGAGTTCTTATGATTCCTAGAACGCTATATTGCATCTCATTATTACGTTTCATGGTAAGATATAATATGATTTGCGAAGTGTCATGTATTCCTCGTCTGCGATTCAAATGAATGTAAATGCGACTCTTCTTTGCAAGGAAATAGAGTTTGCAGATGTCTACGTATCGTAGCAATAGAGTTCTTATGATTCTTAAAACGCGATATCGCATCTCATTTCTATGTTTCATGGTAAGATATAATACGATTTGCGGAGTGTTATGTACTCCTCGTCTACACTTCAAATGAATGTAAATGCGACACTTGCTTGCAAGGAAATAGCGTTTGCAAATATCTACCTATCGTAGCAGTAGTGTTCTAATACTTCTTAGAACGCGATGTCGCATCTCATTTCTATGTTTCATGGTAAGATATAATATGATTTGCGAAGTGTTATGTATCCGTCGTCTACACTTCAAATGAATGTAAATGCGACACTTCCTAGCAAGGAAATAGCGTTTGCAGATGTCTACGTATCGAAGCAATAGAGTTCAAATGCTTCTTAAAACGAGATATTGCATCTCAAATCTATGTTTCATGATAAGATATAATATTCATTGCGAAGTGTTATGCATTCCTCGTCTACGATTCAAATGAATGTAAATGCGACACTTCCTTGCAAGGAAATAGCGTTTGCAGATGTCTACGGATCGTAGCAATAGAGTTCTAATGCTTCTTAAAACGCGATATCGCACCTCATTTCAATGTTTCATGGTAAGATATAATACGATTTGCGAAGTGTTATGTATTCCTCGTCTACACATCAAATGAATGTAAATGCGAGACTTCCTTGCAAAGAAATAGCGTTTGCAGATGTCTACGTATCGTAGCAATAGAGTTCTTATGATTCTTAAAACGCGATATCGCATCTCATTTCTATGTTTCATGGTAAGGTATAATACGATTTGGGAAGTGTTATGTATTCCTCGTCTAGACTTTACTCGTCTACGTGTCGTAGCAATAGAGTTCTTATGATTCTTAGAACGCTATATTGCATCTCATTCTTACGTTTCATGGTAAGATATAATATGATTTGCGAAGTGTTATGCACTCCTCGTCTACGATTCAAATGAATGTAAATGCGACACTTCCTTGCAAGGAAATAGCGTTTGCAGATGTCTACGTATCGTAGCAATAGAGTTCTTATGATTCCTAGAACGCTATATTGCATCTCATTATTACGTTTCATGGTAAGATATAATATGATTTGCGAAGTGTCATGTATTCCTCGTCTGCGATTCAAATGAATGTAAATGCTGCACTTCCTTGCAAGGAAATAGCGTTTGCAGATGTCTACGTATCGTAGCAATAGAGTTCTAATGCTTCTTGAAATGCGATATCGCACCACATTTCTATGTTTCATGGTAAGATATAATACGATTTGCGAAGTGTTATGCATTCCTCGTCTGCACTTCAAATGAATGTGAATGCGACACTTCCTCGCTAGGAAATAGCGTTTGCAGATGTCTACGTATCGAAGCAATAGAGTTCAAATGCTTCTTAAAACGAGATATTGCATCTCATATCTATGTTTCATGATAAGATGTAATATTCATTGCGAAGTGTTATGCATTCCTAGTCTACACTTCAAATGAATGTGGATGCGACACTTCCTCGCCAGGAAGTAGCGTTTGCAGATGTCTACGTATCGTAGCAGTTGAGTTCTAATGCTTCTTAAAACGCGATATCGCATCTCATTTCTATGTTTCATGGTAAGATATAATATGATTTGCGAAGTGTTATGTATTCCTCGTCTACACATCAAATGAATGTAAATGCGACACTTCCTTGCAAGGAAATAGCGTTTGCAGATGTCTACGTATCGTAGCAATAGAGTTCTATGTTTCTTAAAACACGATATCGCATCTCATTGCTATGTTTCATGGTAAGATATAATATGATTTGCGAAGTCTTATGTATTCACCGTCTACACTTCAAATGAATGTAAATGTGACTCTTCTTTGCAAGGAAATAGAGTTTGCAGATGTCTACGTATCGTAGCAATAGTGTTCTTATGATTCTTAAAACGCGATATCGCATCTCATTTCTATGTTTCATGGTAAGATATAATACGATTTGCGGAGTGTTATGTACTCCTCGTCTACACTTCAAATGAATGTAAATGCGACACTTCCTTGCAAGGAAATAGCGTTTGCAAATGTCTACCTATCGTAGCAGTAGTGTTCTAATACTTCTTAGAACGCGATGTCGCATCTCATTTCTATGTTTCATGGTAAGATATAATATGATTTGCGAAGTGTTATGTATCCGTCGTCTACACTTCAAATGAATGTAAATGCGACACTTTCTTGCAAGGAAATAGCGTTTGCAGATGTCTACGTATCGTAGCAATGGATTTCTGATGCTTCTTAAAACGCGATACCGCTTGTCATTTCTATGTTTCATGGTAAGATATAATATGATTTGCGGAGTGTTATGTATTCCTCGCTTACACTTCAAATGAATGTAAATGCGACACTTCCTAGCAAGGAAATAGCGTTTGCAGATGTCTTCGTATCGAAGCAATAGAGTTCAAATGCTTCTTAAAACGAGATATTGCATCTCATATCTATGTTTCATGATAAGATATAATATTCATTGCGAAGTGTTATGCATTCCTCGTCTACGATTCAAATGAATGTAAATGCGACACTTCCTCGCAAGGAAATAGCGCTTGCAGATGTCTACGGATCGTAGCAATAGAGTTCTAATGCTTCTTAAAATGCGATATCGCACCTCATTTCTATGTTTCATGGTAAGATATAATACGATTTGCGAAGTGTTATGTATTCCTCGTCTGCACTTCAAATGAATGTGAATGCGACACTTCCTCGCTAGGGAATAGCGTTTGCAGATGTCTACGTATCGAAGCAATAGAGTTCAAATGCTTCTTAAAACGAGATATTGCATCTCATATATATGTTTCATGATAAGATGTAATATTCATTGCGAAGTGTTATGTATTCCTCGTCTACACTTCAAATGAATGTATGCGACACTTCCTCGCCAGGAAGTAGCGTTTGCAGATGTCTACGTATCGTAGCAGTTGAGTTCTAATGCTTCTTAAAACGCGATATCGCATCTCATTTCTATGTTTCATGGTAAGATATAATATGATTTGCGAAGTGTTATGTATTCCTCGTCTACACATCAAATGAATGTAAATGCGAGTCTTCCTTGCAAAGGAATAGCGTTTGCAGATGTCTACGTATCGTAGCAATAGAGTTCTTATGATTCTTAAAACGCGATATCGCATCTTATTTCTATGTTTCATGGTAAGGTATAATATGATTTGCGAAGTGTTATGTATCCGTCGTCTACACTTCAAATGAATGTAAATGCCACACTTTCTTGCAAGGAAATAGCGTTTGCAGATGTCTACGTATCGTAGCAATGGATATCTGATGCTTCTTAAAACGCGATATCGCATCTCATTTCTATGTTTCATGGTAAGATGTAATACGATTTGGGAAGTGTTATGTATTCCTCGTCTAGACTTTACTCGTCTACGTGTCGTAGCAATAGAGTTCTTATGATTCTTAGAACGCTATATTGCATCTCATTCTTACGTTTCATGGTAAGATATAATATGATTTGCGAAGTGTTATGCACTCCTCGTCTACGATTCAAATGAATGTAAATGCGACACTTCCTTGCAAGGAAATAGCGTTTGCAGATGTCTACGTAACGTAGCAATAGAGTTCTTATGATTCTTAGAACGCTATATTGCATCTCATTCTTACGTTTCATGGTAAGATATAATATGATTTGCGAAGTGTTATGCACTCCTCGTCTACGATTCAAATGAATGTAAATGCGACACTTCCTTGCAAGGAAATAGCGTTTGCAGATGTCTACGTATCGTAGCAATAGAGTTCTTATGATTCCTAGAACGCTATATTGCATCTCATTATTACGTTTCATGGTAAGATATAATATGATTTGCGAAGTGTCATGTATTCCTCGTCTGCGATTCAAATGAATGTAAATGCGACTCTTCTTTGCAAGGAAATAGAGTTTGCAGATGTCTACGTATCGTAGCAATAGAGTTCTTATGATTCTTAAAACGCGATATCGCATCTCATTTCTATGTTTCATGGTAAGATATAATACGATTTGCGGAGTGTTATGTACTCCTCGTCTACACTTCAAATGAATGTAAATGCGACACTTGCTTGCAAGGAAATAGCGTTTGCAAATATCTACCTATCGTAGCAGTAGTGTTCTAATACTTCTTAGAACGCGATGTCGCATCTCATTTCTATGTTTCATGGTAAGATATAATATGATTTGCGAAGTGTTATGTATCCGTCGTCTACACTTCAAATGAATGTAAATGCGACACTTCCTAGCAAGGAAATAGCGTTTGCAGATGTCTACGTATCGAAGCAATAGAGTTCAAATGCTTCTTAAAACGAGATATTGCATCTCAAATCTATGTTTCATGATAAGATATAATATTCATTGCGAAGTGTTATGCATTCCTCGTCTACGATTCAAATGAATGTAAATGCGACACTTCCTTGCAAGGAAATAGCGTTTGCAGATGTCTACGGATCGTAGCAATAGAGTTCTAATGCTTCTTAAAACGCGATATCGCACCTCATTTCAATGTTTCATGGTAAGATATAATACGATTTGCGAAGTGTTATGTATTCCTCGTCTACACATCAAATGAATGTAAATGCGAGACTTCCTTGCAAAGAAATAGCGTTTGCAGATGTCTACGTATCGTAGCAATAGAGTTCTTATGATTCTTAAAACGCGATATCGCATCTCATTTCTATGTTTCATGGTAAGGTATAATACGATTTGGGAAGTGTTATGTATTCCTCGTCTAGACTTTACTCGTCTACGTGTCGTAGCAATAGAGTTCTTATGATTCTTAGAACGCTATATTGCATCTCATTCTTACGTTTCATGGTAAGATATAATATGATTTGCGAAGTGTTATGCACTCCTCGTCTACGATTCAAATGAATGTAAATGCGACACTTCCTTGCAAGGAAATAGCGTTTGCAGATGTCTACGTATCGTAGCAATAGAGTTCTTATGATTCCTAGAACGCTATATTGCATCTCATTATTACGTTTCATGGTAAGATATAATATGATTTGCGAAGTGTCATGTATTCCTCGTCTGCGATTCAAATGAATGTAAATGCTGCACTTCCTTGCAAGGAAATAGCGTTTGCAGATGTCTACGTATCGTAGCAATAGAGTTCTAATGCTTCTTAAAACGCGATATCGCATCTCATTTCTATGTTTCATGGTAAGATATAATATGATTTGCGAAGTGTTATGTATTCCTCGTCTACACATCAAATAAATTTAATTGCGACACTTCCTTGCAAGGAAATAGCGTTTGCAGATGTCTACGTGTCGTAGCAATAGAGTTCTAATGCTTCTTAAAACGAGATATTGCATCTCATATCTATGTTTCATGATAAGATATAATATTCATTGCTAAGTGTTATGCATTCCTCGTCTACGATTCAAATGAATGTAAATGCGACACTTCCTTGCAAGGAAATAGCGTTTGCAGATGTCTACGTATCGTAGCAATAGAGTTCTTATGATTCTTAGAACGCTATATTGCATCTCATTTTTACGTTTCATGGTAAGATATAATATGATTTGCGAAGTGTCATGTATTCCTCGTCTACGATTCAAATGAATGTAATTGCGACACTTCCTTGCAAGGAAATAGCGATTGCAGATGTCTACGTATCATAGCAATAGGGTTCAAATGCTTCTTAAAACGCGATATCGCATCTCATTTTTATGTTTCATGGTAAGATATAATATGATTTGCGAAGTATCATGTATTCCTAGTCTACACTTCAAATGAATGTGAATGCGACACTTCCTCGCTAGGAAATAGCGTTTGCAGATGTCTACGTATCGTTGCAATAGAGTTCTTATGATTCTTAAAACGCGATATCGCATCTCATTTCTATGTTTCATGGTAAGATATAATATGATTTGCGGAGTGTTATGTATTCCTCGTCTCCACTTCAAATGAATGTAAATGCGACACTTCCTTGCAAGGAAATAGCGTTTGCAGATGTCTACTTATCGAAGCAATAGAGATCAAATGCTTCTTAAAACGAGATATTGCTTCTCATATCTATGTTTCATGATAAGATATAATATTCATTGCGAAGTGTTATGCATTCCTCGTCTACGATTCAAATGAATGTAAATGCGACGCTTCCTTGCAAGGAAATAGCGTTTGCAGATGTCTACGGATCGTAGCAATAGAGTTCTAATGCTTCTTAAAACGCGATATCGCATCTCATTTCTATGTTTCATGGTAAGATGTAATACGATTTGCGAAGTGTTATGTATTCCTCGTCTACACTTTACTCGTCTACGTGTCGTAGCAATATAGTTCTTATGATTCTTAAAACGCGATATCGCATCTCATTTCTATGTTTCATGGTAAGGTATAATATGATTTGCGAAGTGTTATGTATCCGTCGTCTACACTTCTAATGAATGTAAATGCGACACTTTCTTGCAAGGAAATAGCGTTTGCAGATGTCTACGTATCGTAGCAATGGATTTCTGATGCTTCCTAAAACGCGATATCGCTTGTCATTTCTATGTTTCATGGTAAGATATAATATGATTTGCGGAGTGTTATGTATTCCTCGTTTACACTTCAAATGAATGTAAATGCGACACTTCCTAGCAAGGAAATAGCGTTTGCAGATGTCTACGTATCGAAGCAATAGAATTCAAATTCTTCTTAAAACGAGATATTGCATCTCATATCTATGTTTCATGATAAGATATAATATTCATTGCGAAGTGTTATGCATTCCTCGTCTACGATTCAAATGAATGTAAATGCGACACTTCTTTGCAAGGAAATAGCGTTTGCAGATGTCTACGTATCGTTGCAATAGAGTTCTTATGATTCTTAAAACGCGATATCGCATCTCATTTCTATGTTTCATGGTAAGATATAATATGATTTGCGAAGTGTTATGTATTCCTCGTCTACACTTCAAATGAATGTAAATGCGACAATTTCTTGCAAGGAAATAGCGTTTGCTGATGTCTACGTATCGTACTAATGGATTTCTGATGCTTCTTAAAACGCGATATCGCTTGTCATTTCTATGTTTCATGGTAAGATATAATATGATTTGCGGAGTGTTATGTATTCCTCGTTTACACTTCAAATGAATGTAAATGCGACACTTCCTAGCAAGGAAATAGCGTTTGCAGATGTCTACGTATCGAAGCAATAGTGTTCAAATGCTTCTTAAAACGAGATATTGCATCTCATATCTATGTTTCATGATAAGATGTAATATTCATTGCGAAGTGTTATGTATTCCTCGTCTACACTTCAAATGAATGTGGATGCGACACTTCCTCGCCAGGAAATAGCGTTTGCAGATGTCTACGTATCGTAGCAGTTGAGTTCTTAAGATCCTTAAAACGCGATATCGCATCTCATGTCTATGGTTCATGGTAAGATATAATATGATTTGCGAAGTGTCATGTATTCCTCGTCTACACTTCAAATGAATGTAAATGCGACACTTCCTTGCAAGGAAATAGCGTTTGCAGACATCTACGTATCGTAGCAATAGAGTTCTTATGATTCTTAAAACGCGATATCGCATCTCATTTCTATGTTTCATGGTAAGATATAATATGATTTGAGAAGTGTCATGTATTCCTCGTCTACACTTCAAATGAATGTAAATGCGACACTTCCTTGCAAGGAAATAGCGTTTGCAGATGTCTACGTATCGTAGCAATGGATTTCTGATGCTTCTTAAAAGGCGATATCGCATTTCATTTCTATGTTTCATGGTAAGGTATAATATGTTTTGCGAAGTGTTATGTATTCCTCGTCTACACTTCGAACGAATGTAAATGCGACACTTCTTTGCAAGGAAATAGCGTTTGCAGATGTCTACGTATCGTTGCAATAGAGTTCTTATGATTCTTAAAACGCGGTATGGCATCTCATTTCTATGTTTCATGGTAAGATATAGTATGATTTGCGGAGTGTTATGTATTCCTCGTCTACACTTCAAATGAATGTAAATGCGACACTTCCTTGCAAGGAAATAGCGTTTGCAGATGTCTACGTAACGTAGCAATAGAGTTCTTATGATTCTTAAAATGCGATATCGCATCTCATTTCTATGTTTCATGGTAAGATATAATACGATTTGCGGAGTGTTATGTACTCCTCGTCTACACTTCAAATGAATGTAAATGCGACACTTGCTTGCAAGGAAATAGCGTTTGCAAATATCTACCTATCGTAGCAGTAGTGTTCTAATACTTCTTAGAACGCGATGTCGCATCTCATTTCTATGTTTCATGGTAAGATATAATATGATTTGCGAAGTGTTATGTATCCGTCGTCTACACTTCAAATGAATGTAAATGCGACACTTTCTTGCAAGGAAATAGCGTTTGCAGATGTCTACGTATCGTAGCAATGGATTTCTGATGCTTCTTAAAACGCGATATCGCTTGTCATTTCTATGTTTCATGGTAAGATATAATATGATTTGCGGAGTGTTATGTATTCCTCGTTTACACTTCAAATGAATGTAAATGCGACACTTCCTAGCAAGGAAATAGCGTTTGCAGATGTCTACGTATCGAAGCAATAGAGTTCAAATGCTCCTTAAAACGAGATATTGCATCTCATATCTATGTTTCATGATAAGATATAATATTCATTGCGAAGTGTTATGCATTCCTCGTCTACGATTCAAATGAATGTAAATGCGACACTTCCTTGCAAGGAAATAGCGTTTGCAGATGTCTACGGATCGTAGCAATAGAGTTCTAATGCTTCTTAAAACGCGATATCGCACCTCATTTCTATGTTTCATGGTAAGATATAATACGATTTGCGAAGTGTTATGTATTCCTCGTCTGCACTTCAAATGAATGTGAATGCGACACTTCCTCGCTAGGAAATAGCGTTTGCAGATGTCTACGTATCGAAGCAATAGAGTTCAAATGCTTCTTAAAACGAGATATTGCATCTCATATCTATGTTTCATGATAAGATGTAATATTCATTGCGAAGTGTTATGTATTCCTCGTCTACACTTCAAATGAATGTGGATGCGACACTTCCTCGCCAGGAAGTAGCGTTTGCAGATGTCTACGTATCGTAGCAGTTGAGTTCTAATGCTACTTAAAACGCGATATCGCATCTCATTTCTATGTTTCATGGTAAGATATAATATGATTTGCGAAGTGTTATGTATTCCTCGTCTACACATCAAATGAATGTAAATGCGAGACTTCCTTGCAAAGAAATAGCGTTTGCAGATGTCTACGTATCGTAGCAATAGAGTTCTTATGATTCTTAAAACGCGATATCGCATCTCATTTCTATGTTTCATGGTAAGGTATAATATGATTTGCGAAGTGTTATGTATCCGTCGTCTACACTTCAAATGAATGTAAATGCGACACTTTCTTGCAAGGAAATAGCGTTTGCAGATGTCTACGTATCGTAGCAATGGATTTCTGATGCTTCTTAAAACGCGATATCGCATCTCATTTCTATGTTTCATGGTAAGATGTAATACGATTTGCGAAGTGTTATGTATTCCTCGTCTACACTTTACTCGTCTACGTGTCGTAGCAATAGAGTTCTTATGATTCTTAGAACGCTATATTGCATCTAATTTTTACGTTTCATGGTAAGATATAATATGATTTGCGAAGTGTTATGCACTCCTCGTCCACGATTCAAATGAATGTAAATGCGACACTTCCTTGCTAGGAAATAGCGTTTGCAGATGTCTACGTATCGTACTAATGGATTTCTGATGCTTCTTAAAACGCGATATCGCTTGTCATTTCTATGTTTCATGGTAAGATATAATATGGTTTGAGGAGTGTTATGTATTCCTCGTTTACACTTCAAATGAATGTAAATGCGACACTTCCTAGCAAGGAAATAGCGTTTGCAGATGGCTACGTATCGAAGCAATAGAGTTCAAATGCTTCTTAAAACGAGATATTGCATCTCATATCTATGTTTCATGATAAGATATAATATTCATTGCGAAGCGTTATGCATTCCTCGTCTACGATTCAAATGAATGTAAATGCGACACTTCTTTGCAAGGAAATAGCGTTTGCAGATGTCTACGTATCGTTGCAATAGAGTTCTTATGATTCTTAAAACGCGATATCGCATCTCATTTCTATGTTTCATGGTAAGATATAATATGATTTGCGAAGTGTTATGTATTCCTCGTCTACACTTCAAATGAATGTAAATGCGACACTTCCTTGCAAGGAAATAGCGTTTGCAGATGTCTACTTATCGAAGCAATAGAGTTCAAATGCTTCTTAAAACGAGATATTGCATCTCATATATATGTTTCATGATAAGATATAATATTCATTGCGAAGTGTTATGCATTCCTCGTCTACGATTCAAATGAATGTAAATGCGACGCTTCCTTGCAAGGAAATAGCGTTTGCAGATGTCTACGGATCGTAGCAATAGAGTTCTAATGCTTCTTAAAACGCGATATCGCATCTCATTTCTATGTTTCATTGTAAGATGTAATAAGATTTGCGAAGTGTTATGTATTCCTCGTCTACACTTTACTCGTCTACGTGTCGTAGCAATAGAGTTCTTATGATTCTTAAAACGCGATATCGCATCTCATTTCTATGTTT
This sequence comes from Xylocopa sonorina, assembly GCF_050948175.1. Classification (NCBI taxonomy): domain Eukaryota; kingdom Metazoa; phylum Arthropoda; class Insecta; order Hymenoptera; family Apidae; genus Xylocopa; species Xylocopa sonorina. Next base: position 265,641 of record NW_027490275.1, on the reverse strand, counting down.
CATGGTAAGGTATAATATGATTTGCGAAGTGTTATGTATCCGTCGTCTACACTTCAAATGATTGTAAATGCGACACTTTCTTGCAAGGAAATAGCGTTTGCAGATGTCTACGTATCGAAGCAATAGAGTTCAAATGCTTCTTAAAACGAGATATTGCATCTCGTATCTATGTTCCATGATAAAATATAATATTCATTGCGAAGTGTTATGCATTCCTCGTCTACGATTCAAATGAATGTAAATGCGACTCTTCTTTGCAAGGAAATAGCGCTTGCAGATGTCTACGTATCGTTGCAATAGAGTTCTTATGATTCTTAAAACGCGATATCGCATCTCATTTCTATGTTTCATGGTAAGATATAATATGATTTGCGAAGTGTTATGTATTCCTCGTCTGCACTTCAAATGAATGTGAATGCGACACTTCCTCGCTAGGAAATAGCGTTTGCAGATGTCTACGTATCGAAGCAATAGAGTTCAAATGCTTCTTAAAACGAGATATTGCATCTCATATCTATGTTTCATGATGGGATGTAATATTCATTGCGAAGTGTTATGTATTCCTCGTCTACACTTCAAATGAATGTGGATGCGACACTTCCTCGCCAGGAAATAGCGTTTGCAGATGTCTACGTATCGTAGCAGTTGAGTTCTAATGCTTCTTAAAACGCGATATCGCATCTCATTTCTATGTTTCATGGTAAGATATAATATGATTTGCGAAGTGTTATGTATTCCTCGTCTACACATCAAATGAATGTAAATGCGACACTTCCTTGCAAGGAAATAGCGTTTGCAGATGTCTACGTATCGTAGCAATAGAGTTCTTAAGATCCTTAAAACGCGATATCGCATCTCATGCCTATGTTTCATGGTAAGATATAATATGATTTGCGAAGTGTCATGTATTCCTCGTCTACACTTCAAATGAATGTAAATGCGACACTTCCTTGCAAGGAAATAGCGTTTGCAGATGTCTACGTATCGAAGCAATAGAGTTCAAATGCTTCTTAAAACGCGATATCGCATCTCATCTCTATGTTTCATGGTAAGATATAATATTATTTGCGAAGTATCATGTATTCCTCGTCTACACTTCAAATGAATGTAAATGCGACACTTCCTTGCAAGGAAATAGCGTTTGCAGACGTCTACGTATCGTAGCAATAGAGTTCTTATGATTCTTAAAACGCTATATTGCATCTCATTTCTATGTTTCATGGTAAGATATAATATGATTTGCGAAGTGTTATGTATTCATCGTCTACACATCAAATGAATGTGAATGCGACCCTTCCTTGCAAGGAAATAGCATTTGCAAATGTCTACCTATCGTAGCAGTAGTGTCCTAATGCTTCTTAGAACGCGATATCGCATCTCATTTCTATGTTTCATGGTAAGATATAATATGATTTGCGAAGTGTTATGTATTCCTAGTCTACACTTCAAATGAATGTGAATGCGACACTTTCTCGCTAGGAAATAGCGTTTGCAGATGTCTACGTATCGTGGCAATAGATTTCTAATGCTTCTTAAAACGAGATATTGCATTTCATATCTATGTTTCATGATAAGATATAATATTCATTGCGAAGTGTTATGCATTCCTCGTCTACGATTAAAATGAATGAAAATGCGACACTTCCTTGCAAGGAAATAGCGTTTGCAGATGTCTACGTATCGTAGCAATAGAGTTCTTATGATTCTTAAAACGCGATATCGCATCTCATTCCTATGTTTCATGGTAAGATATAATATGATTTGCGAATTGTCATGTATTCCTCGTCCACACTTCAAATGAATGTGATTGCGACACTTCCTCGCTAGGAAATAGCGTTTGCAGATGTCTACGTATCGTAGCAGTTGAGTTCTAATGACTCCTAAAACGCGATATCGCATCTCATTTCTATGTTTCATGGTAAGATATAATATGATTTGCGAAGTGTTATCTATTCCTCGTCTACACACCAAATGAATGTAAATGCGACACTTCCTTGCAAGGAAATAGCTTTTGCAGATGTCTACGTATCGTAGCAATGGCTTTCTGATGCTTCTTAAAACGCGATATCGCATGTCATTTCTATGTTTCATGGTAAGATATAATATGATTTGCGAAGTGTTATGTATTCCTCGTCTACACTTCAAATGAATGTAAATGCGACACTTCTTTGCAAGGAAATAGCGTTTGCAGATGTCTACGTATCGTAGCAATGGATTTCTGATGCTTCTTAAATCACGATATCGCATGTCATTTCTATGTTTCATGGTAAGATATAATATGATTTGCGAAGTGTTATGTATTCCTCGTCTGCACTTCAAATGAATGTAAATGCGACACTTCCTTGCAAGGAAATAGCGTTTGCAGATGTCTACGTATCGAAGCAATAGAGTTCAAATGCTTCTTAAAACGCGATATCGCATCTCATCTCTATGTTTCATGGTAAGATATTATATTATTTGCGAAGTATCATGTATTCCTCGTCAACACTTCAAATAATTGTAAATGCGACACTTCCTTGCAAGGAAATAGCGTTTGCAGACATCTACGTATCGTAGCAATAGAGTTCTTATGATTCTTAAAACGCGATATCGCATCTCATTTCTGTGTTTCATGGTAAGATATAATATGATTTGAGAAGTGTCATGTATTCCTCGTCTACACTTCAAATAATTGTAAATGCGACACTTCCTTGCAAGGAAATAGCGTTTGCAGACATCTACGTATCGTAGCAATAGAGTTCTTATGATTCTTAAAACGCGATATCGCATCTCATTTCTATGTTTCATGGTAAGATATAATATGATTTGAGAAGTGTCATGTATTCCTCGTCTACACTTCAAATGAATGTAAATGCGACACTTCCTTGCAAGGAAATAGCGTTTGCAGATGTCTACGGATCGTAGCAATAGAGTTCTAATGCTTCTTAAAACGCGATATCGCATCTCATTTCTATGTTTCATGGTAAGATGTAATAAGATTTGCGAAGTGTTATGTATTCCTCGTCTACACTTTACTCGTCTACGTGTCGTAGCAATAGAGTTCTTATGATTCCTAAAACGCGATATCGCATCTCATTTCTATGTTTCATGGTAAGGTATAATATGATTTGCGAAGTGTTATGTATCCGTCGTCTACACTTCAAATGAATGTAAATGCGACACTTCCTTGCAAGGAAATAGCGTTTGCAGATGTCTACGTATCGTAGCAATAGTGTTCTTATGATTCTTAAAACGCGATATCGCATCTCATTTCTATGTTTCATGGTAAGATATAATATGATTTGCGAAGTGTTATGTATTCCTCGTCTACACTTCAAATGAATATATAATGCGACACTTCCTTGCAAGGAAATAGCGTTTGCAGACGTCTACGTATCGTAGCAATAGAGTTCTTATGATTCTTAAAACGCTATATTGCATCTCATTTCTATGTTTCATGGTAAGATATAATATGATTTGCGAAGTGTTATGTATTCCTAGTCTACACTTCAAATGAATGTGAATGCGACACTTTCTCGCTATGAAATAGCGTTTGCAGATGTCTACGTATCGCGGCAATAGATTTCTAATGCTTCTTAAAACGCGAGATCGCATCTATATTTCTATGTATCATGGTAAGATATAATATGATTTGCGAAGTGACATGTATTCCTCGTCTACACTTCAAATGAATGTAAATGCGACACTTCCTTGCTAGCAAATAGCGTCTGCGGATGTCTAGGTATCGTAGCAATAGATTTCTAATGCTTCTTAAAACGCGATATCGCATTTCATTTCTATGTTTCATGGTAAGATATAATATGATTTGCGAAGTGTTATGTATTCCTCGTTTACACTTCAAATGAATGTAAATGCGGCACTTCCTTGCTAGGAGATAGCGTTTGCAGATGTCTACGTATCGTAGCAATAGAGTTCAAGTGCTTCTTAAAACGAGATATTGCATCTTATATCTATGTTTCATGATAAGATATAATATGCATTGCGAAGTGTTATGCATTCCTCGTCCACGATTCAAGTGATTGAAAATGCGACACTTCCTTGCAGGGAAATAGCGTTTGCAGATGTCTACGTATCGTAGCAATAGAGTTCTAATGCTTCTTAAAATGCGATATCGCATCTCATTTCTATGTTTCATGGTAAGATAGAATATGATTTGCGAAGTGTTACGTATTCCTCGTCTACACATCAAATGAATGTAAATGCGACACTTCCTTGCAAGGAAATAGCGTTTGCAGATGTCTACGTATCGTAGCAATAGAGTTCAAATGCTTCTTAAAACGAGATATTGCATCTTATATCTATGTTTCATGATAAGATATAATATTCATTGCGAAGTGTTATGCATTCCTCGTCTACGATTCAAATGAATGAAAATGCGACACTTCCTTGCAAGGAAATAGCGTTTGCAGATGTCTACGTATCGTAGCAATAGAGTTCTCATGCTTCTTAAAACGCGATATCGCATCTCATTTCTATGTTTCATGGTAAGATAGAATATGATTTGCGAAGTGTTATGTATTCCTCGTCTACACATCAATTGAATGTAAATGCGACACTTCCTTGCAAGGAAATAGCGTTTGCAGATGTCTACGTATCGTAGCAATAGAGTTCTTATGATTCTTAAAACGCGATATCGCATCTCATTTCTATGTTTCATGGTAAGGTATAATATGAAATGCGAAGTGTTATGTATCCGTCGTCTACACTTCAAATGAATGTAAATGCGACACTTTCTTGCAAGGAAATAGCGTTTGCAGATGTCTACGTATCGTAGCATTGGATTTCTGATGCTTCTTAAAACGCGATATCGCATCTCATTTCTATGTTTCATGGTAAGATATAATATGATTTGCGAAGTGTTATGTATTCCTCGTCTACACTTCAAATGAATGTAAATGCGACACTTCTTTGCAAGGATATAGCGTTTGCAAATGTCTACGTATCGTTGCAATAGAGTTCTTATGATTCTTAAAACGCGATATCGCATCTCATTTCTATGTTTCATGGTAAGGTATAATATGATTTGCGGAGTGTTATGTATTCCTCGTCTCCACTTCAAATGAATGTAAATGCGGCACTTCCTTGCTAGGAGATAGCATCTGTAGATGTCTAGGTACCGTAGCAATAGTGTTCTAATGCTTCGTAAAACGCGATATCGCATCTCATTTCTATGTTTCATGATAAGATATAATATTCATTGCGAAGTGTTATGCATTCCTCGTCTACGATTCAAATGAATGTAAATGCGACACTTCCTTGCAAGGAAATAGCGTTTGCAGATGTCTGCGTATCGAAGCAATAGAGTTCAGATGCTTCTTAAAACGAGATATTGCATCTCATTTCTATGTTTCATGGTAAGATATAATATGATTTGCGGAGTGTTATGTATTCCTCGTCTACACTTCAAATGAATGTAAATGCGACACTTCCTTGCAAGGAAATAGCGTTTGCAGATGTCTACGTATCGAAGCAATAGAGTTCAAATGCTTCTTAAAACGAGATATTGCATCTTATATCTATGTTTCATGATAAGATATACTATTCATTGCGAAGTGTTATGCATTCCTCGTCTACGATTCAAATGAATGAAAACGCGACACTTCCTTGCAAGGAAATAGCGTTTGCAGATGTCTACGTATCGTAGCAATAGAGTTCTCATGCTTCTTAAAACGCGATATCGCATCTCATTTCTATGTTTCATGGTAAGATAGAATATGATTTGCGAAGTGTTATGTATTCCTCGTCTACACATCAAATGAATGTAAATGCGACACTTCCTTGCAAGGAAATAGCGTTTGCAGATGTCTACGTATCGTAGCAATAGAGTTCTTATGATTCTTAAAACGCGATATCGCATCTCATTTCTATGTTTCATGGTAAGGTATAATATGATATGCGAAGTGTTATGTATCCGTCGTCTACACTTCAAATGAATGTAAATGCGACACTTTCTTGCAAGGAAATAGCGTTTGCAGATGTCTACGTATCGTAACATTGGATTTCTGATGCTTCTTAAAACGCGATATCGCATCTCATTTCTATGTTTCATGGTAAGATATAATATGATTTGCGAAGTGTTATGTATTCCTCGTCTACACTTCAAATCAATGTAAATGCGACACTTCTTTGCAAGGATATAGCGTTTGCAAATGTCTACGTATCGTTGCAATAGAGTTCTTATGATTCTTAAAACGCGATATCGCATCTCATTTCTATGTTTCATGGTAAGGTATAATATGATTTGCGGAGTGTTTTGTATTCCTCGTCTCCACTTCAAATGAATGTAAATGCGACACTTCCTTGCAAGGAAATAGCGTTTGCAGATGTCTACGTATCGTAGCAATGCATTTCTGATGCTTCTTAAAACGCGATATCGCATCTCATTTCTATGTTTCATGGTAAGATATAATATGATTTGCGAATTGTCATGTATTCCTCGTCCACACTTCAAATGAATGTGAATGCGTCACTTCCTCGCTAGGAAATAGCGTTTGCAGATGTCTACGTATCGAAGCAATAGAGTTCAAATGCTTCTTAAAACGAGATATTGCATTTCATATCTATGTTTCATGATAAGATATAATATTCATTGCGAAGTGTTATGCATTCCTCGTCTACGATTAAAATGAATGAAAATGCGACACTTCCTTGCAAGGAAATAGCGTTTGCAGATGTCTACGTATCGTAGCAATAGAGTTCTTATGATTCTTAAAACGCGATATCGCATCTCATTCCTATGTTTTATGGTAAGATATAATATGATTTGCGAATTGTCATGTATTCCTCGTCCACACTTCAAATGAATGTGATTGCGACACTTCCTCGCTAGGAAATAGCGTTTGCAGATGTCTACGTATCGTAGCAGTTGAGTTCTAATGACTCCTAAAACGCGATATCGCATCTCATTTCTATGTTTCATGGTAAGATATAATATGATTTGCGAAGTGTTATGTATTCCTCGTCTACACACCAAATGAATGTAAATGCGACACTTCCTTGCAAGGAAATAGCTTTTGCAGATGTCTACGTATCGTAGCAATGTCTTTCTGATGCTTCTTAAAACGCGATATCGCATGTCATTTCTATGTTTCATGGTAAGATATAATATGATTTGCGAAGTGCTATGTATTCCTCGTCTACACTTCAAATGAATGTAAATGCGACACTTCTTTGCAAGGAAATAGCGTTTGCAGATGTCTACGTATCGTAGCAATGGATTTCTGATGCTTCTTAAAACGCGATATCGCATCTCATTTCTATGTTTCATGGTAAGATATAATATGATTTGCGAATTGTCATGTATTCCTCGTCCACACTTCAAATGAAAGTGAATGCGACACTTCCTCGCTAGGAAATAGCGTTTGCAGATGTCTACGTATCGTAGCAGTTGAGTTCTAATGACTCTTAAAACGCGATATCGCATCTCATTTCTATGTTTCATGGTAAGATATAATATGATTTGCGAAGTGTTATGTATTCCTCGTCTACACACCAAATGAATGTAAATGCGACACTTCCTTGCAAGGAAATAGCTTTTGCAGATGTCTACGTATCGTAGCAATGGCTTTCTGATGATTCTTAAATCACGATATCGCATGTCATTTCTATGTTTCATGGTAAGATATAATATGATTTGCGAAGTGTTATGTATTCCTCGTCTACACTTCAAATGAATGTAAATGCGACACTTCTTTGCAAGGAAATAGCGTTTGCAGATGTCTACGTATCGTTGCAATAGGGTTCTTATGATTCTTAAAACGCGATATCGCATCTCATTTCTATGTTTCATGGTAAGACATAATATGACTTGCGGAGTGTTATGTATTCCTCGTCTACACTTCAAATGAATGTAAATGCGACACTTCCTTGCAAGGAAATAGCGTTTGCAGATGTCTACGTATCGTAGCAATAGTGTTCTTATGATTCTTAAAACGCGATATCGCATCTCATTTCTATGTTTCATGGTAAGATATAATATGATTTGCGAAGTGTTATGTATTCCTCGTCTACACTTCAAATGAATGTAAATGCGACACTTCCTTGCAAGGAAATAGCGTTTGCAGATGTCTACGTATCGTAGCAATAGAGTTCTAATGCTTCTTAAAACGCGGTATCGCATCTCATTCCTATGTTTCATGGTAAGATATAATATGATTTGCGAAGTGTTATGTATTCCTCGTCTACAATTCAAATGAATGTGAATGCGACACTTCCTCGCTAGGAAATAGCGTTTGCAGATGTCTGCGTATCGTAGCAGTAGAGTTCTAATGATTCTTAAAACGCGATATCGCATCTCATTTCTATGTTTCATGGTAAGATATAATATGATTTGCGAAGTGTCATGCATTCCTCGTCTACGATTCAGATGAATGTAAATGCGACACTTCCTTGCAAGGAAATAGCGTTTGAAGATGTCTACGTATCGTACCAATGGATTTCCGATGCTTCTTAAAACGCGATATCGCATCTCAATTCTATGTTTCATGGTAAGGTATAATATGATTTGCGAAGTGTCATGTATTCCTCGTCCACGCTTCAAATGAATGTAAATGCGACACTTCCTTGCAAGGAAATATCGTTTGCAAATGTCTACCTATCGTAGCAGTAGTGTTCTAATGCTTCTTAGAACGCGATATCGCACCTCATTTCTATGTTTCATGGTAAGATACAATATGATTTGCGAAGTGTTATGTATTCCTCGTCTACACTTCAAATGAATGTGAATGCGACACTTCCTCGCTAGGTAATAGCGTTTGCAGATGTCTGCGTATCGTAGCAGTAGAGTTCTAATGATTCTTAAAACGCGATATCGCATCTCATTTCTATGTTTCATGGTAAGATATAATATGATTTGCGAAGTGTTATGCATTCCTCGTCTACGACTCAAATGAATGTAAATGCGACACTTCCTTGCAAGGAAATAGCGTTTGCAGATGTCTACGTATCGTAGGAATAGAGTTCTAATGCTTCTTAAAACGCGATATCGCATCTCATTCCTATGTTTCATGGTAAGATATAATATGATTTGCGAAGTGTTATGTATTCCTCGTCTACACTTCAAATGAATGTGAATGCGACACTTCCTCGCTAGGTAATAGCGTTTGCAGATGTCTGCGTATCGTAGCAGTAGAGTTCTAATGATTCTTAAAACGCGATATCGCATCTCATTTCTATGTTTCATGGTAAGATATAATATGATTTGCGAAGTGTCATGCATTCCTCGTCTACGATTCAAATGAATGTAAATGAGACACTTCCTTGCAAGGAAATAGCGTTTGAAGATGTCTACGTATCGTACCAATGGATTTCTGATGCTTCTTAAAACGCGATATCGCATCTCATTTCTATGTTTCATGGTAAGGTATAATATGATTTGCGAAGTGTCATGTATTCCTCGTCCACGCTTCAAATGAATGTAAATGCGACACTTCCTTGCAAGGAAATATCGTTTGCAAATGTCTACCTATCGTAGCAGTAGTGTTCTAATGCTTCTTAGAACGCGATATCGCATCTCATTTCTATGTTTCATGGTAAGATACAATATGATTTGCGAAGTGTTATGTATTCCTCGTCTACACTTCAAATGAATGTGAATGCGACACTTCCTCGCTAGGAAATAGCGTTTGCAGATGTCTACGTATCGAAGCAATAGAGTTCAAATGCTACTTAGAACGAGATATTGCATCTCATATTTATGTTTCATGATAAGATATAATATTCATTGCGAAGTGTTATGCATTCCTCGCCTACGATTCAAATGAATGTAAATGCGACACTTCCTTGCAAGGAAATAGCGTTTGCAGATGTCTACGTATCGAAGCAATATAGTTCAATTGCTTCTTAAAACGAGATATTGCATCTCATATCTATGTTTCATGATAAGATATAATATTCATTGCGAAGTGTTATGCATTCCTCGTCTACGACTCAAATGAATGTAAATGCGACACTTCCTTGCAAGGAAATAGCGTTTGCAGATGTCTACGTATCGTAGCAATAGAGTTCTAATGCTTCTTAAAACGCGATATCGCATCTCATTCCTATGTTTCATGGTAAGATATAATATGATTTGCGAACTGTTATGTATTCCTCGTCTACACTTCAAATGAATGTGAATGCGACACTTCCTCGCTAGGTAATAGCGTTTGCAGATGTCTGCGTATCGTAGCAGTAGAGTTCTAATGATTCTTAAAACGCGATATCGCATCTCATTTCTATGTTTCATGGTAAGATATAATATGATTTGCGAAGTGTCATGCATTCCTCGTCTACGATTCAGATGAATGTAAATGCGACACTTCCTTGCAAGGAAATAGCGTTTGAAGATGTCTACGTATCGTACCAATGGATTTCTGATGCTTCTTAAAACGCGATATCGCATCTCATTTCTATGTTTCATGGTAAGGTATAATATGATTTGCGAAGTGTCATGTATTCCTCGTCCACGCTTCAAATGAATGTAAATGCGACACTTTCTTGCAAGGAAATATCGTTTGCAAATGTCTACCTATCGTAGCAGTAGTGTTCTAATGCTTCTTAGAACGCGATATCGCATCTCATTTCTATGTTTCATGGTAAGATACAATATGATTTGCGAAGTGTTATGTATTCCTCGTCTACACTTCAAATGAATGTGAATGCGACACTTCCTCGCTAGGAAATAGCGTTTGCAGATGTCTACGTATCGAAGCAATAGAGTTCAAATGCTACTTAGAACGAGATATTGCATCTCATATTTATGTTTCATGATAAGATATAATATTCATTGCGAAGTGTTATGCATTCCTCGCCTACGATTCAAATGAATGTAAATGCGACACTTCCTTGCAAGGAAATAGCGTTTGCAGATGTCTACGTATCGAAGCAATATAGTTCAATTGCTTCTTAAAACGAGATATTGCATCTCATATCTATGTTTCATGATAAGATATAATATTCATTGCGAAGTGTTATGCATTCCTCGTCTACGACTCAAATGAATGTAAATGCGACACTTCCTTGCAAGGAAATAGCGTTTGCAGATGTCTACGTATCGTAGCAATAGAGTTCTAATGCTTCTTAAAACGCGATATCGCATCTCATTCCTATGTTTCATGGTAAGATATAATATGATTTGCGAAGTGTTATGTATTCCTCGTCTACACTTCAAATGAATGTGAATGCGACACTTCCTCGCTAGGTAATAGCGTTTGCAGATGTCTGCGTATCGTAGCAGTAGAGTTCTAATGATTCTTAAAACGCGATATCGCATCTCATTTCTATGTTTCATGGTAAGATATAATATGATTTGCGAAGTGTCATGCATTCCTCGTCTACGATTCAGATGAATGTAAATGCGACACTTCCTTGCAAGGAAATAGCGTTTGAAGATGTCTACGTATCGTACCAATGGATTTCTGATGCTTCTTAAAACGCGATATCGCATCTCATTTCTATGTTTCATGGTAAGGTATAATATGATTTGCGAAGTGTCATGTATTCCTCGTCCACGCTTCAAATGAATGTAAATGCGACACTTTCTTGCAAGGAAATATCGTTTGCAAATGTCTACCTATCGTAGCAGTAGTGTTCTAATGCTTCTTAGAACGCGATATCGCATCTCATTTCTATGTTTCATGGTAAGATACAATATGATTTGCGAAGTGTTATGTATTCCTCGTCTACACTTCAAATGAATGTGAATGCGACACTTCCTCGCTAGGAAATAGCGTTTGCAGATGTCTACGTATCGAAGCAATAGAGTTCAAATGCTTCTCAAAACGCGATATCGCATCTCATTTCTATGTTTCATGGTAAGATATAATCCGATTTGCGAAGTGTTACGCATTCCTCGGCTACACTTCAAATGAATGTGAATGCGACACTTCCTCGCTAGGAAATAGCGTTTGCAGATGTCTACGTATCGAAGCAATAGAGTTCAAATGCTTCTTAGAACGAGATATTGCATCTCATACTTATGTTTCATGATAAGATATAATATTCATTGCGAAGTGTTATGCATTCCTCGCCTACGATTCAAATGAATGTAAATGCGACACTTCCTTGCAATGAAATAGCGTTTGCAGATGTCTACGTATCGAAGCAATAGAGTTCAATTGCTTCTTAAAACGAGATATTGCATCTCATATCTATGTTTCATGATAAGATATAATATGATTTGCGAAGTGTCATGCATTCCTCGTCTACGATTCAGATGAATGTAAATGCGACACTTCCTTGCAAGGAAATAGCGTTTGAAGATGTCTACGTATCGTACCAATGGATTTCTGATGCTTCTTAAAACGCGATATCGCATCTCATTTCTATGTTTCATGGTAAGGTATAATATGATTTGCGAAGTGTCATGTATTCCTCGTCCACGCTTCAAATGAATGTAAATGCGACACTTCCTTGCAAGGAAATATCGTTTGCATATGTCTACCTATCGTAGCAGTAGTGTTCTAATGCTTCTTAGGACGCGATATCGCATCTCATTTCTATGTTTCATGGTAAGATACAATATGATTTGCGAAGTGTTATGTATTCCTCGTCTACACTTCAAATGAATGTGAATGCGACACTTCCTCGCTAAGAAATAGCGTTTGCAGATGTCTACGTATCGAAGCAATAGAGTTCAAATGCTTCTCAAAACGCGATATCGCATCTCATTTCTATGTTTCATGGTAAGATATAATCCGATTTGCGAAGTGTTATGTATTCCTCGGCTACACTTCAAATGAATGTAAATGCGACACTTCTTTGCAAGGAAATAGCGATTGCAGATGTCTACGTATCGTAGCAATAGAGTTCTTATGATTCTTAAAACGCGATATCGCATCTCATTTCTATGATTCATGGTAAGGTATAATATGATTTGCGAAGTGTTATGTATTCCTCGTCTACACTTCAAATGAATGTAAATGCGACACTTCTGTGCAAGGAAATAGCGTTTGCAGATGACTACGTATCGTTGCAATAGAGTTCTTATGATTCTTAAAACGCGATATCGCATCTCATTTCTATGTTTCATGGTAAGGTATAATATGAGTTGCGAAGTGTTATGTACTCCTCGTCTACACTTCAAATGAATGTAAATGCGACACTTCCTTGCAAGGAAATAGCGTTTGCAAATGTCTACCTATCGTAGCAGTAGTGTTCTAATGCTTCTTAGAACGCCATGTGGCATCTCATTTCTATGTTTCATGGTAAGATATAATATGATTTGCGAACTGTTATGTATTCCTCATCTACACTTCAAATGAATGTAAATGCGACACTTCCTTGCAAGGAAATAGCGTTTGCAGATGTCTACGTATCGAAGCAATAGAGTTCTAATGCTTCTTAAAATGCGATATCGCATCTCATTTCTATGTTTCATGGTAAGATACAATATGATTTGCGAAGTGTTATGTATTCCTCGTCTACACTTCAAATGAATGTGAATGCGACACTTCCTCGCTGGGAAATAGCGTTCGCAGATGTCTACGTATCGTAGCAATAGAGTTCTTATGATTCTTAAAACGCGATATCGCATCTCATTTCTATGTTTCATGGTAAGGTATAATATGATTTGCGAAGTGTTATGTATCCGTCGTCTACACTTCAAATGAATGTGAATGCCACACTTCCTCGCTAGGAAATAACGTTTGCAGATGTCTACGTATAGAAGCAATAGAGTTCTAACGCTTCCTAAAACGCGATATCGCATCTCATTTCTATGTTTCATGGTAAGGTATAATATGAGTTGCGAAGTGTTATGTATTCCTCGTCTACACTTCAAATGAATGTAAATGCGACACTTTCTTGCAAGGAAATAGCGTTTGCAGATGTCTACGTATCGTAGCAATGGCTTTCTGATGCTTCTTAAAACGGGATATCGCATGTCATTTCTATGTTTCATGGTAAGATATAATATGATTTGCGAAGTGTTATGTATTCCTCGTCTACACTTCAAATGAATGTAAATGCGACACTTCTGTGCAAGGAAATAGCGTTTGCAGATGACTACGTATCGTTGCAATAGAGTTCTTATGATTCTTAAAACGCGATATCGGATCTCATTTCTATGTTTCATGGTAAGATATAATCTGTTTTGCGAAGTGTTATGCATTCCTCGTCTACGATTCAAATGAATGTAAATGCGACATTTCCTTGCAAGGAAATATCGTTTGCAGATGTCTACGTATAGTAGCAATAGAGTTCTAATGCTTCTTAAAACGCGATATCGCATCTCATTTCTATGTTTCATGGTAAGATATAATATGATTTGCGAAGTGTTATGTATTCCTCGTCTACACTTCAAATGAATGTGAATGTGACACTTCCTCGCTAGGAAATAGCGTTTGCAGATGTCTGCGTATCGTAGCAGTAGAGTTCTAATGCTTCTTAAAACGCGATATCGCATCTCATTTCTATGTTACATGGTGAGATACAATATGATTTGCGGAGTGTTATGTATTCCTCGTCTACACTTCAAATGAATGTAAATGCGACACTTCCTTGCAAGGAAATAGCGTTTGCAAATGTCTACCTATCGTAGCAGTAGTGTTCTAATGCTTCTTAGAACGCGATATCGCATCTCATTTCTATGTTTCATGGTAAGATACAATATGATTTGCGAAGTGTTATGTATTCCTCGTCTACACTTCAAATGAATGTGAATGCGACACTTCCTCGCTAGGAAATAGCGTTTGCAGATGTCTACGTATCGAAGCAATAGATTTCAAATGCTTCTCAAAACGCGATATCGCATCTCATTTCTATGTTTCATGGTAAGATATAATCCGATTTGCGAAGCGTTATGTATTCCTCGGCTACACTTCAAATGAATGTAAATGCGACACTTTCTTGCAAGGAAATAGCGTTTGCAGATGTCTACGTATCGTAGCAATGGCTTTCTGATGCTTCTTAAAACGCGATATCGCATGTCATTTCTATGTTTCATGGTAAGATATAATATGATTTGCGAAGTGTTATGTATTCCTCGTCTACACTTCAAGTGAATGTAAATGCGACACTTCTGTGCAAGGAAATAGCGTTTGCAGATGACTACGTATCGCTGCAATAGAGTTCTTATGATTCTTAAAATGCGATATCGGATCTCATTTCTATGTTTCATGGTAAGATATAATATGATTTGCGAAGTGTTATGCATTCCTCGTCTACGATTCAAATGAATGTAAATGCGACATTTCCTTGCTAGGAAATATCGTTTGCAGATGTCTACGTATCGTAGCAATAGAGTTCTAATGCTTCTTAAAACGCTATATCGCATCTCATTTCTATGTTTCATGGTAAGATACAATATGATTTGCGAAGTGTTATGTATTCCTCGTCTACACTTCAAATGAATGTGAATGCGACACTTCCTCGCTAGGAAGTAGCGTTTGCAGATGTCTACGTATCGAAGTAATAGAGTTCAAATGCTTCTTAGAACGAGATATTGCATCTCATATTTATGTTTCATGATAAGATATAATATTCATTGCGAAGTGTTATGCATTCCTCGCCTACGATTCAAATGAATGTAAATGCGACACTTCCTTGCAATGAAATAGCGTTTGCAGATGTCTGCGTATCGAAGCAATAGAGTTCAATTGCTTCTTAAAACGAGGTATTGCATCTCATATCTATGTTTCATGATAAGATATAATATGAATTGCGAAGTGTCATGCATTCCTCGTCTACGATTCAGATGAATGTAAATGCGACATTTCCTTGCAAGGAAATATCGTTTGCAAATGTCTACCTATCGTAGCAGTAGTGTTCTAATGCTTCTTAGAACGCGATATCGCATCTCATTTCTATGTTTCATGGTAAGATACAATATGATTTGCGAAGTGCTATGTATTCCTCGTCTACACTTCAAATGTATGTGAATGCGACACTTCCTCGCTAGGAAATAGCGTTTGCAGATGTCTACGTATCGAAGCAGTACAGTTCAAATGCTTCTCAAAACGCGATATCGCATCTCATTTCTATGTTTCATGGTAAGATATAATCCGATTTGCGAAGTGTTATGTATTCCTCGGCTACACTTCAAATGAATGTAAATGCGACACTTCTTTGCAAGGAAATAGCGATTGCAGATGTCTACGTATCGTAGCAATAGAGTTCTTATGATTCTTAAAACGCGATATCGCATCTCATTTCTATGTTTCATGGTAAGGTATAATATGATTTGCGAAGTGTTATGTATTCCTCGTCTACACTTCAAATGAATGTGAATGTGACACTTCCTCGCTAGGAAATAGCGTTTGCAGATGTCTGCGTATCGTAGCAGTAGGGTTCTAATGCTTCTTAAAATGCGATATCGCATCTCATTTCTATGTTTCATGGTAAGGTATAATATGAGCTGCGAAGTGTTATGTATTCCTCGTCTACACTTCAAATGAATGTAAATGCGACACTTTCTTGCAAGGAAATAGCGTTTGCAAATGTCTACCTATCGTAGCAGTAGTGTTCTAATGCTTCTTAGAACGCGATATCGCATCTCATTTCTATGTTTCATGGTAAGATACAATATGATTTGCGAAGTGTTATGTATTCCTCGTCTACACTTCAAATGAATGTGAATGCGACACTTCCTCGCTAGGAAATAGCGTTTGCAGATGTCTACGTATCGAAGCAATAGAGTTCAAATGCTTCTCAAAACGCGATATCGCATCTCATTTCTATGTTTCATGGTAAGATATAATCCGATTTGCGAAGTGTTATGTATTCCTCGCCTACACTTCAAATGAATGTAAATGCGACACTTCATTGCAAGGAAATAGCGATTGCAGATGTCTACGTATCGTAGCAATAGAGTTCAAATGCTTCTTAAAACGAGATATTGCATCACATATCTATGTTTCATGATAAGATATAATATTCATTGCGAAGTGTTATGCATTCCTCGTCTACGATTCAAACGAATGTAAATGCGACACTTCTTTGCAAGGAAATAGCGTTTGCAGATGTCTACGTATCGTAGCAATGGCTTTCTGATGCTTCTTAAAACGCGATATCGCATGTCATTTCTATGTTTCATGGTAAGATATAATTTGATTTGCGAAGTGTTATGTATTCCTCGTCTACACTTCAAATGAATGTAAATGCGACACTTCTTTGCAAGGAAATAGCGTTTGCAGATGACTACGTATCGTTGCAATAGAGTTCTTATGATTCTTAAAACGCGATATCGCATCTCATTTCTATGTTTCATGGTAAGATATAATCCGATTTGCGAAGTGTTATGTATTCCTCGTCTACACTTCAAATGAATGTGAATGCGACACTTCCTCGCTAGGAAATAGCGTTTGCAGATGTCTACGTATCGAAGCAATAGAGTTCAAATGCATCTTAGAACGAGATATTGCATCTCATATTTATGTTTCATGATAAGATATAATATTCATTGCGAATTGTTATGCATTCCTCGTCTACGATTCAGATGAATGTAAATGCGACACTTCACTGCAAGGAAATAGCGTTTGAAGATGTCTACGTACCGTACCAATGGATTTCTGATGCTTCTTAAAACGCGATATCGCATCTCATATCTATGTTTCATGGTAAGGTATAATATGATTTGCGAAGTGTCATGTATTCCTCGTCCACGCTTCAAATGAATGTAAATGCGACACTTCCTTGCAAGGAAATATCGTTTGCAAATGTCTACCTATCGTAGCAGTAGTGTTCTAATGCTTCTTAGAACGCGATATCGCATCTCATTTCTATGTTTCATGGTAAGATACAATATGATTTGCGAAGTGTTATGTATTCCTCGTCTACACTTCAAATGTATGTGAATGCGACACTTCCTCGCTAGGAAATAGCGTTTGCAGATGTCTACGTATCGAAGCAGTACAGTTCAAATGCTTATCAAAACGCGATATCGCATCTCATTTCTATGTTTCATGGTAAGATATAATCCGATTTGCGAAGTGTTATGTATTCCTCGGCTACACTTCAAATGAATGTAAATGCGACACTTCTTTGCAAGGAAATAGCGATTGCAGATGTCTACGTATCGTAGCAATAGAGTTCTTATGATTCTTAAAACGCGATATCGCATCTCATTTCTATGTTTCATGGTAAGGTATAATATGATTTGCGAAGTGTTATGTATTCCTCGTCTACACTTCAAATGAATGTGAATGTGACACTTCCTCGCTAGGAAATAGCGTTTGCAGATGTCTGCGGATCGTAGCAGTAGAGTTCTAATGCTTCTTAAAATGCGATATCGCATCTCATTTCTATGTTTCATGGTAAGGTATAATATGAGCTGCGAAGTGTTATGTATTCCTCGTCTACACTTCAAATGAATGTAAATGCGACACTTTCTTGCAAGGAAATAGCGTTTGCAGATGTCTACGTATCGTAGCAATGGCTTTCTGATGCTTCTTAAAACGCGATATCGCATGTCATTTCTATGTTTCATGGTAAGATATAATATGATTTGCGAAGTGTTATGTATTCCTCGTCTACACTTCAAATGAAAGTAAATGCGACACTTCTGTGCAAGGAAATAGCGTTTGCAGATGACTACGTATCGTTGCAATAGAGTTCTTATGATTCTTAAAACGCGATATCGGATCTCATTTCTATGTTTCATGGTAAGATATAATCTGATTTGCGAAGTGTTATGCATTCCTCGTCTACGATACATATGAATGTAAATGCGACATTTCCTTGCAAGGAAATATCGTTTGCAGATGTCTACGTATCGTAGCAATAGAGTTCTAATGCTTCTTAAAACGCGATATCGCATCTCATTTCTATGTTTCATGGTAAGATATAATATGATTTGCGAAGTGTTATGTATTCCTCGTCTACACTTCAAATGAATGTGAATGTGACACTTCCTCGCTAGGAAATAGCGTTTGCAGATGTCTGCGTATCGTAGCAGTAGAGTTCTAATGCTTCTTAAAACGCGATATCGCATCTCATTTCTATGTTTCATGGTAAGATACAATATGATTTGCGGAGTGTTATGTATTCCTCGTCTACACTTCAAATGAATGTAAATGCGACACTTCCTCGCTAGGAAATAGCGTTTGCAGATGTCTACGTATCGAAGCAATAGAGTTCAAATGCTTCTCAAAACGCGATATCGCATCTCATTTCTATGTTTCATGGTAAGATATAATCCGATTTGCGAAGTGTTATGTATTCCTCGGCTACACTTCAAATGAATGTAAATGCGACACTTCATTGCAAGGAAATAGCGATTGCAGATGTCTACGTATCGTAGCAATAGTGTTCAAATGCTTCTTAAAACGAGATATTGCATCACATATTTATGTTTCATGATAAGATATAATATTCATTGCGAAGTGTTATGCATTCCTCGTCTACGATTCAAACGAATGTAAATGCGACACTTCTTTGCAAGGAAATAGCGTTTGCAGATGTCTACGTATCGTAGCAATGGCTTTCTGATGCTTCTTGAAACGCGATATCGCATGTCATTTCTATGTTTCATGGTAAGATATAATTTGATTTGCGAAGTGTTATGTATTCCTCGTCTACATTTCAAATGAATGTAAATGCGACACTTCTTTGCAAGGAAATAGCGTTTGCAGATGACTACGTATCGTTGCAATAGAGTTCTTATGATTCTTAAAACGCGATATCGCATCTCATTTCTATGTTTCATGGTAAGATATAATCCGATTTGCGAAGTGTTATGTATTCCTCGTCTACACTTCAAATGAATGTGAATGCGACACTTCCTCGCTAGGAAATAGCGTTTGCAGATGTCTACGTATCGAAGCAATAGAGTTCAAATGCTTCTTAGAACGAGATATTGCATCTCATATTTATGTTTCATGATAAGATATAATATTCATTGCGAAGTGTCATGCATTCCTCGCCTACGATTCAAATGAATGTAAATGCGACACTTCCTTGCAATGAAATAGCGTTTGCAGATGTCTACGTATCGAAGCAATAGAGTTCAATTGCTTCTTAAAACGAGATATTGCATCTCATATCTATGTTTCATGATAAGATATAATATGATTTGCGAAGTGTCATGCATTCCTCGTCTACGATTCAGATGAATGTAAATGTGACACTTCCTTGCAAGGAAATAGCGTTTGAAGATGTCTACGTATCGTACCAATGGATTTCTGATGCTTCTTAAAACGCGATATCGCATCTCATTTCTATGTTTCATTGTAAGGTATAATATGATTTGCGAAGTGTCATGTATTCCTCGTCCACGCTTCAAATGAATGTAAATGCGACACTTCCTTGCAAGGAAATATCGTTTGCAAATGTCCACCTATCGTAGCAGTAGTGTTCTAATGCTTCTTAGAACGCGATATCGCATCTCATTTCTATGTTTCATGGTAAGATACAATATGATTTGCGGAGTGTTATGTATTCCTCGTCTACACTTCAAATGAATGTGAATGCGACACTTCCTCGCTAGGAAATAGCGTTTGCAGATGTCTACGTATCGAAGCAATAGAGTTCAAATGCTTCTCAAAACGCGATATCGCATCTCATTTCTATGTTTCATGGCAAGATATAATCCGATTTGCGAAGTGTTATGTATTCCTCGGCTACACTTCAAATGAATGTAAATGCGACACTTCTTTGCAAGGAAATAGCGATTGCAGATGTCTACGTATCGTAGCAATAGAGTTCTTATGATTCTTAAAACGCGATATCGCATCTCATTTCTATGTTTCATGGTAAGGTATAATATGATTTGCGAAGTGTTATGTATTCCTCGTCTACACTTCAAATGAATGTGAATATGACACTTCCTCGCTAGGAAATAGCGTTTGCAGATGTCTGCGTATCGTGGCAGTAGAGTTCTAATGCTTCTTAAAATGCGATATCGCATCTCATTTCTATGTTTCATGGTAAGATACAATATGATTTGCGAAGTGTTATGTGTTCCTCGTCTACACTTCAAATGAATGTGAATGCGACACTTCCTCGCTGGGAAATAGCGTTCGCAGATGTCTACGTATCGTAGCAATAGAGTTCTTATGATTCTTAAAACGCGATATCGCATCTCATTTCTATGTTTCATGGTAAGGTATAATATGATTTGCGAAGTGTTATGTATCCGTCGTCTACACTTCAAATGAATGTGAATGCCACACTTCCTCGCTAGGAAATAGCGTTTGCAGATGTCTACGTATAGAAGCAATAGAGTTCTAATGCTTCTTAAAACGCGATATCGCATCTCATTTCTATGTTTCATGGTAAGGTATAATATGAGTTGCGAAGTGTTATGTATTCCTCGTCTACACTTCAAATGAATGTAAATGCGACACTTTCTTGCAAGGAAATAGCGTTTGCAGATGTCTACGTATCGTAGCAATGGCTTTCTGATGCTTCTTAAAACGCGATATCGCATGTCATTTCTATGTTTCATGGTAAGATATAATATGATTAGCGAAGTGTTATGTATTCCTCGTCTACACTTCAAATGAATGTAAATGCGACACTTCTGTGCAAGGAAATAGCGTTTGCAGATGACTACGTATCGTTGCAATAGAGTTCTCATGATTCTTAAAACGCGATATCGGATCTCATTTCTATGTTTCATGGTAAGATATAATCTGATTTGCGAAGTGTTATGCATTCCTCGTCTACGATACATATGAATGTAAATGCGACATTTCCTTGCAAGGAAATATCGTTTGCAGATGTCTACGTATCGTAGCAATAGAGTTCTAATGCTTCTTAAAACGCGATATCGCATCTCATTTCTATGTTTCATGGTAAGATATAATATGATTTGCGAAGTGTTATGTATTCCTCGTCTACACTTCAAATGAATGTGAATGTGACACTTCCTCGCTAGGAAATAGCGTTTGCAGATGTCTGCGTATCGTAGCAGTAGAGTTCTAATGCTTCTTAAAACGCGATATCGCATCTCATTTCTATGTTTCATGGTAAGATACAATATGATTTGCGGAGTGTTATGTATTCCTCGTCTACACTTCAAATGAATGTAAATGCGACACTTCCTCGCTAGGAAATAGCGTTTGCAGATGTCTACGTATCGAAGCAATAGAGTTCAAATGCTTCTCAAAACGCGATATCGCATCTCATTTCTATGTTTCATGGTAAGATATAATCCGATTTGCGAAGTGTTATGTATTCCTCGGCTACACTTCAAATGAATGTAAATGCGACACTTCATTGCAAGGAAATAGCGATTGCAGATGTCTACGTATCGTAGCAATAGTGTTCAAATGCTTCTTAAAACGAGATATTGCATCACATATTTATGTTTCATGATAAGATATAATATTCATTGCGAAGTGTTATGCATTCCTCGTCTACGATTCAAACGAATGTAAATGCGACACTTCTTTGCAAGGAAATAGCGTTTGCAGATGTCTACGTATCGTAGCAATGGCTTTCTGATGCTTCTTGAAACGCGATATCGCATGTCATTTCTATGTTTCATGGTAAGATATAATTTGATTTGCGAAGTGTTATGTATTCCTCGTCTACATTTCAAATGAATGTAAATGCGACACTTCTTTGCAAGGAAATAGCGTTTGCAGATGACTACGTATCGTTGCAATAGAGTTCTTATGATTCTTAAAACGCGATATCGCATCTCATTTCTATGTTTCATGGTAAGATATAATCCGATTTGCGAAGTGTTATGTATTCCTCGTCTACACTTCAAATGAATGTGAATGCGACACTTCCTCGCTAGGAAATAGCGTTTGCAGATGTCTACGTATCGAAGCAATAGAGTTCAATGCTTCTTAGAACGAGATATTGCATCTCATATTTATGTTTCATGATAAGATATAATATTCATTGCGAAGTGTCATGCATTCCTCGCCTACGATTCAAATGAATGTAAATGCGACACTTCCTTGCAATGAAATAGCGTTTGCAGATGTCTACGTATCGAAGCAATAGAGTTCAATTGCTTCTTAAAACGAGATATTGCATCTCATATCTATGTTTCATGATAAGATATAATATGATTTGCGAAGTGTCATGCATTCCTCGTCTACGATTCAGATGAATGTAAATGTGACACTTCCTTGCAAGGAAATAGCGTTTGAAGATGTCTACGTATCGTACCAATGGATTTCTGATGCTTCTTAAAACGCGATATCGCATCTCATTTCTATGTTTCATTGTAAGGTATAATATGATTTGCGAAGTGTCATGTATTCCTCGTCCACGCTTCAAATGAATGTAAATGCGACACTTCCTTGCAAGGAAATATCGTTTGCAAATGTCCACCTATCGTAGCAGTAGTGTTCTAATGCTTCTTAGAACGCGATATCGCATCTCATTTCTATGTTTCATGGTAAGATACAATATGATTTGCGGAGTGTTATGTATTCCTCGTCTACACTTCAAATGAATGTGAATGCGACACTTCCTCGCTAGGAAATAGCGTTTGCAGATGTCTACGTATCGAAGCAATAGAGTTCAAATGCTTCTCAAAACGCGATATCGCATCTCATTTCTATGTTTCATGGCAAGATATAATCCGATTTGCGAAGTGTTATGTATTCCTCGGCTACACTTCAAATGAATGTAAATGCGACACTTCTTTGCAAGGAAATAGCGATTGCAGATGTCTACGTATCGTAGCAATAGAGTTCTTATGATTCTTAAAACGCGATATCGCATCTCATTTCTATGTTTCATGGTAAGGTATAATATGATTTGCGAAGTGTTATGTATTCCTCGTCTACACTTCAAATGAATGTGAATATGACACTTCCTCGCTAGGAAATAGCGTTTGCAGATGTCTGCGTATCGTGGCAGTAGAGTTCTAATGCTTCTTAAAATGCGATATCGCATCTCATTTCTATGTTTCATGGTAAGATACAATATGATTTGCGAAGTGTTATGTGTTCCTCGTCTACACTTCAAATGAATGTGAATGCGACACTTCCTCGCTGGGAAATAGCGTTCGCAGATGTCTACGTATCGTAGCAATAGAGTTCTTATGATTCTTAAAACGCGATATCGCATCTCATTTCTATGTTTCATGGTAAGGTATAATATGATTTGCGAAGTGTTATGTATCCGTCGTCTACACTTCAAATGAATGTGAATGCCACACTTCCTCGCTAGGAAATAGCGTTTGCAGATGTCTACGTATAGAAGCAATAGAGTTCTAATGCTTCTTAAAACGCGATATCGCATCTCATTTCTATGTTTCATGGTAAGGTATAATATGAGTTGCGAAGTGTTATGTATTCCTCGTCTACACTTCAAATGAATGTAAATGCGACACTTTCTTGCAAGGAAATAGCGTTTGCAGATGTCTACGTATCGTAGCAATGGCTTTCTGATGCTTCTTAAAACGCGATATCGCATGTCATTTCTATGTTTCATGGTAAGATATAATATGATTAGCGAAGTGTTATGTATTCCTCGTCTACACTTCAAATGAATGTAAATGCGACACTTCTGTGCAAGGAAATAGCGTTTGCAGATGACTACGTATCGTTGCAATAGAGTTCTCATGATTCTTAAAACGCGATATCGGATCTCATTTCTATGTTTCATGGTAAGATATAATATGATTTGCGAAGTGTTATGCATTCCTCGTCTACGATTCAAATGAATGTAAATGCGACATTTCCTTGCTAGGAAATATCGTTTGCAGATGTCTACGTATCGTAGCAATAGAGTTCTAATGCTTCTTAAAACGCTATATCGCATCTCATTTCTATGTTTCATGGTAAGATACAATATGATTTGCGAAGTGTTATGTATTCCTCGTCTACACTTCAAATGAATGTGAATGCGACACTTCCTCGCTAGGAAATAGCGTTTGCATATGTCTACGTATCGAAGTAATAGAGTTCAAATGCTTCTTAGAACGAGATATTGCATCTCATATTTATGTTTCATGATAAGATATAATATTCATTGCGATGTGTTATGCATTCCTCGCCTACGATTCAAATGAATGTAAATGCGACACTTCCTTGCAATGAAATAGCGTTTGCAGATGTCTACGTATCGAAGCAATAGCGTTCAATTGCTTCTTAAAACGAGGTATTGCATCTCATATCTATGTTTCATGATAAGATATAATATGATTTGCGAAGTATCATGCATTCCTCGTCTACGATTCAGATGAATGTAAATGCGACACTTCCTTGCAAGGAAATAGCGTTTGAAGATGTCTACGTACCGTACCAATGGATTTCTGATGCTTCTTAAAACGCGATATCGCATCTCATATCTATGTTTCATGGTAAGGTATAATATGATTTGCGAAGTGTCATGTATTCCTCGTCCACGCTTCAAATTAATGTAAATGCGACACTTCCTTGCAAGGAAATATCGTTTGCAAATGTCTACCTATCGTAGCAGTAGTGTTCTAATGCTTCTTAGAACGCGATATCGCATCTCATTTCTATGTTTCATGGTAAGATACAATATGATTTGCGAAGTGTTATGTATTCCTCGTCTACACTTCAAATGTATGTGAATGCGACACTTCCTCGCTAGGAAATAGCGTTTGCAGATGTCTACGTATCGAAGCAGTACAGTTCAAATGCTTCTCAAAACGCGATATCGCATCTCATTTCTATGTTTCATGGTAAGATATAATCCGATTTGCGAAGTGTTATGTATTCCTCGGCTACACTTCAAATGAATGTAAATGCGACACTTCTTTGCAAGGAAATAGCGATTGCAGATGTCTACGTATCGTAGCAATAGAGTTCTTATGATTCTTAAAACGCGATATCGCATCTCATTTCTATGTTTCATGGTAAGGTATAATATGATTTGCGAAGTGTTATGTATTCCTCGTCTGCACTTCAAATGAATGTGAATGTGACACTTCCTCGCTAGGAAATAGCGCTTGCAGATGTCTGCGTATCGTAGCAGTAGAGTTCTAATGCTTCTTAAAACGCGATATCGCATCTCATTTCTATGTTTCATGGTAAGACATAATATGATTTGCGGAGTGTTATGTATTCCTCGTCTACACTTCAAATGAATGTAAATGCGACACTTCCTTGCAAGGAAATAGCGTTTGCAAATGTCTACCTATCGTAGCAGTAGTGTTCTAATGCTTCTTAGAACGCGATATCGCATCTCATTTCTATGTTTCATGGTAAGATACAATATGATTTGCGAAGTGTTATGTATTCCTCGTCTACACTTCAAATGAATGTGAATGCGACACTTCCTCGCTAGGAAATAGCGTTTGCAGATGTCTACGTATCGGTGCAATAGAGTTCAAATGCTTCTCAAAACGCGATATCGCATCTCATTTCTATGTTTCATGGTAAGATATAATCCGATTTGCGAAGTGTTATGTATTCCTCGGCTACAATTCAAATGAATGTAAATGCGACACTTCTTTGCAAGGAAATAGCGATTGCAGATGTCTACGTATCGTAGCAATAGAGTTCTTATGATTCTTAAAACGCGATATCGCATCTCATTTCTATGTTTCATGGTAAGATACAATATGATTTGCGAAGTGTTATGTATTCCTCGTCTACACTTCAAATGAATGTGAATGCGACACTTCCTCGCTGGGAAATAGCGTTTGCAGATGTCTACGTATCGAAGCAATAGAGTTCAAATGCTTCTTAAAACGAGATATTGCATCACATATCTATGATTCATGATAAGATATAATATTCATTGCGAAGTGTTATGCATTCCTCGTCTACGATTCGAATGAATGTAAATGCGACACTTCCTTGCAAGGAAATAGCGTTTGCAGATGTCTACGTATCGTAGCAGTTGAGTTCTAATGCTTCTTAAAACGCGATATCGCACCTCATTTCTATGTTTCATGGTAAGATATAATATGATTTGCGAAGTGTTATGTATTCCTCGTCTACACATCAAATGAATGTAAATGCGACACTTCTTGCAAGGAAATAGCGTTTGCAGATGTCTACGTATCGTAGCAATAGAGTTCTTATGATTCTTAAAACGCGATATCGCATCTCATTTCTATGTTTCATGGGTAAGGTATAATATGATTTGCGAAGTGTTTATGTATCCGTCGTCTACACTTCAAATGAATGTAAATGGGACACTTTCTCGCAAGGAACTAGCGTTTGCAGATGTCTACGTATCTTAGCAATATAGTTCTTATGATTCTTAAAACGCGATATCGCATCACATTTCTATGTTTCATGGTAAGATATAATATGATTTGCGGAGTGTTATGTATTCCGCGTCTGCACTTCAAATGAATGTAAATGCGACACTTCCTTGCAAGGAAATAGCGTTTGCAGATGTCTACGGATCGTAGCAGTAGAGTTTTAATGCTTCTTAAAACGCGATATCGCATCTCATTTCTATGTTTCATGGTAAGGAATAATATGATTTGCAAAGTGTTATGTATTCCTCGTCACACTTCAAATGAATGTAAATGCGACACTTTCTTGCAAGGAAATAGCGTTTGCAGATGTCTACGTATCGTAGCAATAGAGTTCTAATGCTTCTTAAAACGCGATATCGCATCTCATTTCTATGTTTCATGGTAAGATATAATATGATTTGCGAAGTGTTATGTATTCCTCGACTACACTTCAAATGAATGTGAATGTGACACTTCCTCGCTAGGAAATAGCGTTTGCAAATGTCTGCGTATCGTAGCAGTAGAGTTCTAATGCTTCTTAAAACGCGATATCGCATCTCATTTCTATGTTTCATGGTAAGATACAATATGATTTGCGAAGTGTTATGTATTCCTCGTCGACACTTCAAATGAATGCGAATGCGACACTTCCTCGCTAGGAAACAGCGTTTGCAGATGTCTACGTATCGAAGCAACAGAGTTCAAATGCTTCTTAAGACGAGATATTGCATCTCATATCTATGTTTCATGATAAGATATAATATTCATTGCGAAGTGTTATGCATTCCTCGTCTACGATTCAAATGAATGTAAATGCTACACTTCCTTGCAAGGAAATAGCGTTTGCAGATGTCTACGTATCGTAGCAATAGAGTTCTTATGATTCTTAAAACGCGATATCGCATCACATTTCTATGCTACATGGTAAGGTATAATATGATTTGCGAACTGTTATGTATCCGTCGTCTACACTTCAAATGAATGTAAATGCGACACTTCCTTGCAAGGATATAGCGTTTGCAGATGTCTACGTATCGAAGCAATAGAGTTCAAATGCTTCTTAAAACGAGATATTGCATCTCATATCTATATTTCATGATAAGATATAATATTCATTGCGAAGTGTTATGCATTCCTCGTCTACGATTCAAATGAATGTAAATGCGACACTTCCTTGCAAGGAAATACCGTTTGCAGATGTCTACGGATAGTAGCAATAGAGTTCTAATGCTTCTTAAAACGCGATATCGCATCTCATTTCTATGTTTCATGGTAAGATATAATACGATTTGCGAAGTGTTATGTATTCCTCGGCTACACTTCAAATGAATGTAAATGCGACACTTCTTTGCAAGGAAATAGCGATTAAAGATGTCTACGTATCGTAGCAGTAGAGTTCTAATGCTTCTTAAAACGCGATATCGCATCTCATTTCTATGTTTCATGGTAAGATATAATATGATTTGCGGAGTGTTATGTATTCCTCGTCTACACTTCAAATGAATGTAAATGCGACACTTCTTTGCAAGGAAATAGCGATTGCAGATGTCTACGTATCGTAGCAATAGAGTTCTTACGATTCTTAAAACGCGATATCGCATCTCATTTCTATGTTTCATGGTAAGATACAATATGATTTGCGAAGTGTTATGTATTCCTCGTCTACACTTCAAATGAATGTGAATGCGACACTTCCTCGCTGGGAAATGGCGTTTACAGATGTCTACGTATCGAAGCAATAGAGTTCAAATGCTTCTTGAAACGAGATATTGCATCACATATCTATGATTCATGATAAGATATAATATTCATTGCGAAGTGTTATGCATTCCTCGTCTACGATTCAAATGAATGTAAATGCGACACTTCCTTGCAAGGAAATAGCGTTTGCAGATGTCTACGTATCGTAGCAGTTGAGTTCTAATGCTTCTTAAAACGCGATATCGCACCTCATTTCTATGTTTCATGGTAAGATATAATATGATTTGCGAAGTGTTATGTGTTCCTCGTCTACACATCAAATGAATGTAAATGCGACACTTCCTTGCAAGGAAATAGCGTTTGCAGATGTCTACGTATCGTAGCAATAGAGTTCTTATGATTCTTAAAACGCGATATCGCATCTCATTTCTATGTTTCATGGTAAGGTATAATATGATTTGCGAAGTGTTATGTATCTGTCGTCTACACTTCAAATGAATGTAAATGGGACACTTTCTCGCAAGGAACTAGCGTTTGCAGATGTCTACGTATCTTAGCAATATAGTTCTTATGATTCTTAAAACGCGATATCGCATCACATTTCTATGTTTCATGGTAAGATATAATATGATTTGCGGAGTGTTATGTATTCCTCGTCTACACTTCAAATGAATGTAAATGCGACACTTCCTTGCAAGGAAATAGCGTTTGCAGATGTCTACGGATCGTAGCAATAGAGTTCTAATGCTTCTTAAAACGCGATATCGCATCTCATTTCTATGTTTCATGGCAAGATATAATACGATTTGCGAAGTGTTATGTATTCCTCGGCTACACTTCAAATGAATGTAAATGCGACACTTCCTTGCAAGGAAATAGCGTTTGCAAATGTCTACCTATCGTAGCAGTATTGATCTAATGCATCTTAGAACGCGATGTCGCATCTCATTTCTATGTTTCATGGTAAGATATAATATGATTTGCGGAGTGTTATGTATTCCTCGTCTACACTTCTAATGAATGTAAATGCGACACTTCTTTGCAAGGAAATAGCGTTTGCAGATGTCTACGTATCGTAGCAGTAGAGTTTTAATGCTTCTTAAAACGCGATATCGCATCTCATTTCTATGTTTCATGGTAAGGTATAATATGATTTGCAAAGTGTTATGTATTCCTCGTCTACACTTCAAATGAATGTAAATGCGACACTTTCTTGCAAGGAAATAGCGTTTGCAGATGTCTACGTATCGTAGCAATAGAGTTCTAATGCTTCTTAAAACGCGATATCGCATCTCATTTCTATGTTTCATGGTAAGATATAATATGATTTGCGAAGTGTTATGTATTCCTCGACTACACTTCAAATGAATGTGAATGTGACACTTCCTCGCTAGGAAATAGCGTTTGCAGATGTCTGCGTATCGTAGCAGTAGAGTTCTAATGCTTCTTAAAACGCGATATCGCATCTCATTTCTATGTTTCATGGTAAGATACAATATGATTTGCGAAGTGTTATGTATTCCTCGTCGACACTTCAAATGAATGCGAATGCGACACTTCCTCGCTAGGAAACAGCGTTTGCAGATGTCTACGTATCGAAGCAACAGAGTTCAAATGCTTCTTAAGACGAGATATTGCATCTCATATCTATGTTTCATGATAAGATATAATATTCATTGCGAAGTGTTATGCATTCCTCGTCTACGATTCAAATGAATGTAAATGCGACACTTCCTTGCAAGGAAATAGCGTTTGCAGATGTCTACGTAACGTAGCAATAGAGTTCTTATGATTCTTAAAACACGATATCGCATCTCATTTCTATGCTTCATGGTAAGGTATAATATGATTTGCGAACTGTTATGTATCCGTCGTCTACACTTCAAATGAATGTAAATGCGACACTTCCTTGCAAGGATATAGCGTTTGCAGATGTCTACGTATCGAAGCAATAGAGTTCAAATGCTTCTTAAAACGAGATATTGCATCTCATATCTATATTTCATGATAAGATATAATATTCATTGCGAAGTGTTATGCATTCCTCGTCTATGATTCAAATGAATGTAAATGCGACACTTTCTTGCAAGGAAATAGCGTTTGCAGATGTCTACGTATCGTAGCAATAGAGTTCTAATGCTTCTTAAAACGCGATATCGCATCTCATTTCTATGTTTCATGGTAAGATATAATATGATTTGCGAAGTGTTATGTATTCCTCGACTACACTTCAAATGAATGTGAATGTGACACTTCCTCGCTAGGAAATAGCGTTTGCAGATGTCTGCGTATCGTAGCAGTAGAGTTCTAATGCTTCTTAAAACGCGATATCGCATCTCATTTCTATGTTTCATGGTAAGATACAATATGATTTGCGAAGTGTTATGTATTCCTCGTCGACACTTCAAATGAATGCGAATGCGACACTTCCTCGCTAGGAAACAGCGTTTGCAGATGTCTACGTATCGAAGCAACAGAGTTCAAATGCTTCTTAAGACGAGATATTGCATCTCATATCTATGTTTCATGATAAGATATAATATTCATTGCGAAGTGTTATGCATTCCTCGTCTACGATTCAAATGAATGTAAATGCGACACTTCCTTGCAGGGAAATAGCGATTGCAGATGTCTACGTATCGTAGCAGTAGAGTTCTTATGATTCTTAAAACGCGATATCGCATCTCATTTCTATGTTTCATGGTAAGATATAATATGATTTGCGAAGTGTTATGTATTCTTCGTCTACATATCAGATGAATGTAAATGAGACACTTCCTTGCAAGGAAATAGCGTTTGCAGATGTCTACGTATCGTAGCAATAGAGTTCTTATGATTCTTAAAAAGCGATATCGCATCTCATTTCTATGTTTCATGGTAAAGTATAATATGATTTGCGAAGTGTTATGTATCCGTCGTCTACACTTCAAATGAATGTAAATGCGACACTTTCTTGCAAGGAAATAGCGTTTGCAGATGTCTACGTATCGTAGCAATAGAGTTCTAATGCTTCTTAAAACGCGATATCGCATCTCATTTCTATGTTTCATGGTAAGATATAATATGATTTGCGAAGTGTTATGTATTCCTCGTCTACACTTCAAATGAATGTGAATGTGACACTTCCTCGCTAGGAAATAGCGTTTGCAGATGTCTGCGTATCGTAGCAGTAGAGTTCTAATGCTTCTTAAAACGCGATATCGCATCTCATTTCTATGTTTCATGGTAAGATATAATACGATTTGCGAAGTGTTATGTATTCCTCGGCTACACTTCAAATGAATGTGAATGCGACACTTCCTCGCTGGGAAATAGCGTTTGCAGATGTCTACGTATCGAAGCAATAGGGTTCAAATGCTTCTTAAAACGAGATATTGCATCACATATCTATGTTTCATGATAAGATATAATATTCATTGCGAAGTGTTATGCATTCCTCGTCTACGAATCAAATGAATGTAAATGCGACACATCCTTGAAAGGAAATAACGTTTGCAGATGTCTACGTATCGTAGCAATAGAGTTCTAATGCTTCTTAAAACGCGATATCGCATCTCATTTCTATGTTTCATGGTAAGATATAATACGATTTGCGAAGTGTTATGTATTCCTCGGCTACACTTCAAATGAATGTGAATGCGACACTTCCTCGCTGGGAAATAGCGTTTGCAGATGTCTACGTATCGAAGCAATAGGGTTCAAATGCTTCTTAAAACGAGATATTGCATCACATATCTATGTTTCATGATAAGATATAATATTCATTGCGAAGTGTTATGCATTCCTCGTCTACGATTCAAATGAATGTAAATGCGACACATCCTTGAAAGGAAATAACGTTTGCAGATGTCTACGTATCGTAGCAATAGAGTTCTAATGCTTCATAAAACGCGATATCGCATCTCATTTCTATGTTTCATGGTAAGATATAATGTGATTTGCGAAGTGTTATGTATTCCTCGTCTACACTTCAAATGAATGTGAATGTGACACTTCCTCGCTAGGAAATAGCGTTTGCAGATGTCTGCGTATCGTAGCAGTAGCGTTCTAATGCTTCTTAAAATGCGATATCGCAACTCATTTCTACGTTTCATGATAAGATATAATATTCATTGCGAAGTGTTATGCATTCCTCGTCTACGATTCAAATGAATGTAAATGCGACACTTCCTTGCAAGGAAATAGCGTTTGCAGATGTCTACGTATCGTAGCAATAGAGTTCTTATGATTCTTAAAACGCGATATCGCATCTCATTTCTATGCTTCATGGTAAGGTATAATATGATTTGCGAACTGTTATGTATCCGTCGTCTACACTTCAAATGAATGTAAATGCGACACTTCCTTGCAAGGATATAGCGTTTGCAGATGTCTACGTATCGAAGCAATAGAGTTCAAATGCTTCTTAAAACGAGATATTGCATCTCATATCTATATTTCATGATAAGATATAATATTCATTGCGAAGTGTTATGCATTCCTCGTCTACGATTCAAATGAATGTAAATGAGACACTTCCTTGCAAGGAAATAGCGTTTGCAGATGTCTACGTATCGTAGCAATAGAGTTCTTATGATTCTTAAAAAGCGATATCGCATCTCATTTCTATGTTTCATGGTAAAGTATAATATGATTTGCGAAGTGTTATGTATCCGTCGTCTACACTTCAAATGAATGTAAATGCGACACTTTCTTGCAAGGAAATAGCGTTTGCAGATGTCTACGTATCGTAGCAATAGAGTTCTAATGCTTCTTAAAACGCGATATCGCATCTCATTTCTATGTTTCATGGTAAGATATAATATGATTTGCGAAGTGTTATGTATTCCTCGTCTACACTTCAAATGAATGTGAATGGGACACTTCCTCGCTAGGAAATAGCGTTTGCAGATGTCTGCGTATCGTTGCAGTAGAGTTCTAATGCTTCTTAAAACGCGATATCGCATCTCATTTCTATGCTTCATGGTAAGATATAATACGATTTGCGAAGTGTTATGTATTCCTCGGCTACACTTCAAATGAATGTGAATGCGACACTTCCTCGCTGGGAAATAGCGTTTGCAGATGTCTACGTATCGAAGCAATAGGGTTCAAATGCTTCTTAAAACGAGATATTGCATCACATATCTATGTTTCATGATAAGATATAATATTCATTGCGAAGTGTTATGCATTCCTCGTCTACGATTCAAATGAATGTAAATGCGACACATCCTTGAAAGGAAATAACGTTTGCAGATGTCTACGTATCGTAGCAATAGAGTTCTAATGCTTCTTAAAACGCGATATCGCATCTCATTTCTATGTTTCATGGTAAGATATAATGTGATTTGCGAAGTGTTATGTATTCCTCGTCTACACTTCAAATGAATGTGAATGCGACACATACTCGCTAGGAAATAGCGTTTGCAGATGTCTACGTATCGAAGCAATGGAGTTCAAATGCTTCTTAAATCGAGATATTGCATCTCATATCTATGTTTCATGATAAGATATAATATTCATTGCGAAGTGTTATGCATTCTTCGCCTACGATTCAAATGAATGTAAATGCAACACTTCCTTGCAAGGAAATAGCGTTTGCAGATGTCTACGTATCGTAGCAGTTGAGTTCTAGTGCTTCTTAAAACGCGATATCGCACCTCATTTCTATGTTTCATGGTAAGATATAATATGATTTGCGAAGTGTTGTGTATTCCTCGTCTACACATCAAATGAATGTAAATGCGACACTTCCTTGCAAGGAAACAGCGTTTGCAGATGTCTACGTATCGTAGCAATAGAGTTCTTATGATTCTTAAAACGCGATATCGCATCACATTTCTATGTTTCATGGTAAGATATAATATGATTTGCGGAGTGTTATGTATTCCTCGTCTACACTTCAAATGAATGTAAATGCGACACTTCCTTGCAAGGAAATAGCGTTTGCAGATGTCTACGGATCGTAGCAATAGAGTTCTAATGCTTCTTAAAACGTGATATGGCATCTCATTTCTATGTTTCATGGTAAGATATAACACGATTTGCGAAGTGTTATATATTCCTCGGCTACACATCAAATGAATGTAAATGCGACACTTCTTTGCAAGGAAATAGCGATTGCAAATGTCTACCTATCGTAGCAGTATTGATCTAATGCATCTTAGAACGCGATGTCGCATCTCATTTCAATGTTTCATGGTAAGATATAATATGATTTGCGGAGTGTTATGTATTCCTCGTCTACACTTCTAATGAATGTAAATGCGACACTTCTTTGCAAGGAAATAGCGTTTGCAGATGTCTACGTATCGTAGCAGTAGAGTTTTAATGCTTCTTAAAACGCGATATCGCATCTCATTTCTATGTTTCATGGTAAGGTACAATATGATTTGCGAAGTGTTATGTATTCCTCGTCTACACTTCAAATGAATGTAAATGCGACACTTTCTTGCAAGGAAATAGCGTTTGCAGATGTCTACGTATCGTAGCAATGGATTTCTGATGCTTCTTAAAACGCGATATCGCATCTCATTTCTATCTTTCATGGTAAGATATAATATGATTTGCGGAGTGTTATGTATTCCTCGTCTACACTTCAAATGAATGTAAATGCGACACTTTCTTGCAAGGAAATAGCGTTTGCAGATGTCTACGTATCGTAGCAATGGATTTCTGATGCTTCTTAAAACGCGATATCGCATGTCATTTCTATGTTTCATGGTAAGATATAATATGATTTGCGAAGTGTTATGTATTCCTCGTCTACACTTCAAATCAATGTAAATGCGACACTTCTTTGCAAGGAAATAGCGTTTGCAGATGACTACGTATCGTTGCAATAGAGTTCTTATGATTCTTAAAACGCGATATTGCATCTCATTTCTATGTTTCATGGTAAGATATAATATGATTTGCGGAGTGTTATGTATTCCTCGTCTACACTTCAAATGAATGTAAATGCGACACTTCCTTGCAAGAAAATAGCGTTTGCAGATGTCTACGTATCGAAGCAATAGAGTTCTAATGCTTCTTAAAACGAGATATTGCATCTCATATCTATGTTTCATGATAAGATATAATATTCATTGCGAAGTGTTATGCATTCCTCGTCTACGATTCAAATGAATGTAAATGCGACACTTCCTTGCAAGGAAATAGCGTTTGCAGATGTCTACGTATCGTAGCAATAGAGTTCTTATGATTCTTAAAACGTGATATCGCATCTCATTTCTATGCTTCATGGTAAGGTATAATATGATTTGCGAACTGTTATGTATCCGTCGTCTACACTTCAAATGAATGTAAATGCGACACTTCCTTCCAAGGAAATAGCGTTTGCAGATGTCTACGTATCGTAGCAATAGAGTTCTAATGCTTCTTAAAACGCGATATCGCATCTCATTTCTATGTTTCATGGTAAGATATAATATGATTTGCGAAGTGTTATGTATCCGTCGTCTACACTTCAAATAAATGTAAATGCGACACTTCCTTGCAAGGAAATAGCGTTTGCAGATGTCTACGTATCGTAGCAATAGAGTTCTAATGCTTCTTAAAACGCGATATCGCATCTCATTTCTATGTTTCATGGTAAGATATAATACGATTTGCGAAGTGTTATGTATTCCTCGGCTACACTTCAAATGAATGTAAATGCGACACTTCTTTGCAAGGAAATAGCGATTGCAGATGTCTACGTATCGTAGCAGTAGAGTTCTAATGCTTCTTAAAACGCGATATCGCATCTCATTTCTATGTTTCATGGTAAGATATAATATGATTTGCGGAGTGTTATGTATTCCTCGTCTACACTTCAAATGAATGTAAATGCGACACTTCCTTGCAAGGAAATAGCGTTTGCAAATGTCTACCTATCGTAGCAGTAGTGTTCTAATGCTTCTTAGAACGCGATATCGCATCTCATTTCTATGTTTCATGGTAAGATACAATATGATTTGCGAAGTGTAATGTATTCCTCGTCTACACTTCAAATGAATGTGAATGCGACACTTCCTCGCTAGGAAATAGCGTTTGCAGATGTCTACGTATCGGAGCAATAGAGTTCAAATGCTTCTCAAAACGCGATATCGCATCTCATTTCTATGTTTCATGGTAAGATATAATCCGATTTGCGAAGTGTTATGTATTCCTCGGCTACAATTTTCAAATGAATGTAAATGCGACACTTCTTTGCAAGGAAATAGCGATTGCAGATGTCTACGTATCGGAGCAATAGAGTTCAAATGCTTCTCAAAACGCGATATCGCACCTCATTTCTATGTTTCATGGTAAGATATAATATGATTTGCGAAGTGTTATGTATTCCTCGTCTACACATCAAATGAGTGTAAATGCGACACTTCCTTGCAAGGAAATAGCGTTTGCAGATGTCTACGTATCGTAGCAATATAGTTCTTATGATTCTTAAAACGCGATATCGCACCTCATTTCTATGTTTCATGGTAAGGTATAATATGATTTGCGAAGTGTTATGTATCCGTCGTCTACACTTCAAATGAATGTAAATGGGACACTTTCTCGCAAGGAACTAGCGTTTGCAGATGTCTACGTATCTTAGCAATATAGTTCTTATGATTCTTAAAACGCGATATCGCATCACATTTCTATGTTTCATGGTAAGATATAATATGATTTGCGGAGTGTTATGTATTCCTCGTCTACACTTCAAATGAATGTAAATGCGACACTTCCTTGCAAGGAAATAGCGTTTGCAGATGTCTACGGATCGTAGAAATAGAGGTCTAATGCTTCATAAAACGCGATATCGCATCTCATTTCTATGTTTCATGGTAAGATATAATACGATTTGCGAAGTGTTATGTATTCCTCGGCTACACTTCAAATGAATGTAAATGCGACACTTCCTTGCAAGGAAATAGCGTTTGCAAATGTCTACCTATCGTAGCAGTATTGATCTAATGCATCTTAGAACGCGATGTCGCATCTCATTTCAATGTTTCATGGTAAGATATAATATGATTTGCGGAGTGTTATGTATTCCTCGTCTACACTTCTAATGAATGTAAATGCGACACTTCTTTGCAAGGAAATAGCGTTTGCAGATGTCTACGTATCGTAGCAGTAGTGTTTTAATGCTTCTTAAAACGCGATATCGCATCTCATTTCTATGTTTCATGGTAAGGTACAATATGATTTGCGAAGTGTTATGTATTCCTCGTCTACACTTCAAATGAATGTAAATGCGGCACTTTCTTGCAAGGAAATAGCGTTTGCAGATGTCTACGTATCGTAGCAATGGATTTCTGATGCTTCTTAAAACGCGATATCGCATCTCATTTCTATCTTTCATGGTAAGATATAATATGATTTGCGGAGTGTTATGTATTCCTCGTCTACACTTCAAATGAATGTAAATGCGACACTTTCTTGCAAGGAAATAGCGTTTGCAGATGTCTACGTATCGTAGCAATGGATTTCTGATGCTTCTTAAAACGCGATATTGCATGTCATTTCTATGTTTCATGGTAAGATATAATATGATTTGCGAAGTGTTATGTATTCCTCGACTACACTTCAAATGAATGTGAATGTGACACTTCCTCGCTAGGAAATAGCGTTTGCAGATGTCTGCGTATCGTAGCAGTAGAGTTCTAATGCTTCTTAAAACGCGATATCGCATCTCATTTCTATGTTTCATGGTAAGATACAATATGATTTGCGAAGTGTTATGTATTCCTCGTCGACACTTCAAATGAATGCGAATGCGACACTTCCTCGCTAGGAAACAGCGTTTGCAGATGTCTACGTATCGAAGCAATAGAGTTCAGATGCTTCTTAAGACGAGATATTGCATCTCATATCTATGTTTCATGATAAGATATAATATTCATTGCGAAGTGTTATGCATTCCTCGTCTACGATTCAAATGAATGTAAATGCGACACTTCCTTGCAAGGAAATAGCGTTTGCAGATGTCTACGTATCGTAGCAATAGAGTTCTAATGCTTCTTAAAACGCGATATCGCATCTCATTTCTATGTTTCATGGTAAGATATAATATGATTTGCGAAGTGTTATGTATTCAACGTCTACACTTCAAATGAATGTGAATGTGACACTTCCTCGCTAGGAAATAGCGTTTGCAGATGTCTGCGTATCGTAGCAGTAGAGTTCTAATGCTTCTTAAAACGCGATATCGCATCTCATTTCTATGTTTCATGGTAAGATATAATACGATTTGCGAAGTGTTATGTATTCCTCGGCTACACTTCAAATGAATGTAAATGCGACACTTCTTTGCAAGGAAATAGCGATTGCAGATGTCTACGTATCGTAGCAGTAGAGTTCTTATGATTCTTAAAACGCGATATCGCATCTCATTTCTATGTTTCATGGTAAGATATAATATGATTTGCGAAGTGTTATGTATTCTTCGTCTACACATCAAATGAATGTAAATGAGACACTTCCTTGCAAGGAAATAGCGTTTGCAGATGTCTACGTATCGTAGCAATAGAGTTCTAATGCTTCTTAAAACGAGATATTGCATCTCATATCTATGTTTCATGATAAGATATAATATTCATTGCGAAGTGTTATGCATTCCTCGTCTACGATTCAAATGAATGTAAATGCGACACTTCCTTGCAAGGAAATAGCGTTTGCAGATGTCTACGTATCGTAGCAATAGAGTTCTTATGATTCTTAAAACGTGATATCGCATCTCATTTCTATGCTTCATGGTAAGGTATAATATGATTTGCGAACTGTTATGTATCCGTCGTCTACACTTCAAATGAATGTAAATGCGACACTTCCTTGCAAGGAAATAGCGTTTGCAGATGTCTACGTATCGTAGCAATAGAGTTCTAATGCTTCTTAAAACGCGATATCGCATCTCATTTCTATGTTTCATGGTAAGATATAATATGATTTGCGAAGTGTTATGTATTCAACGTCTACACTTCAAATGAATGTGAATGTGACACTTCCTCGCTAGGAAATAGCGTTTGCACATGTCTGCGTATCGTAGCAGTAGAGTTCTAATGCTTCTTAAAACGCGATATCGCATCTCATTTCTATGTTTCATGGTAAGATATAATACGATTTGCGAAGTGTTATGTATTCCTCGGCTACACTTCAAATGAATGTAAATGCGGCACTTCTTTGCAAGGAAATAGCGATTGCAGATGTCTACGTATCGTAGCAGTAGAGTTCTTATGATTCTTAAAACGCGATATCGCATCTCATTTCTATGTTTCATGGTAAGATATAATATGACTTGCGAAGTGTTATGTATTCTTCGTCTACACATCAAATGAATGTAAATGAGACACTTCCTTGCAAGGAAATAGCGTTTGCAGATGTCTACGTATCGTAGCAATAGAGTTCTAATGCTTCTTAAAACGAGATATTGCATCTCATATCTATGTTTCATGATAAGATATAATATTCATTGCGAAGTGTTATGCATACCTCGTCTACGATTCAAATGAATGTAAATGCGACACTTCCTTGCAAGGAAATAGCGTTTGCAGATGTCTACGTATCGTAGCAATAGAGTTCTTATGATTCTTAAAACGTGATATCGCATCTCATTTCTATGCTTCATGGTAAGGTATAATATGATTTGCGAACTGTTATGTATCCGTCGTCTACACTTCAAATGAATGTAAATGCGACACTTCCTTGCAAGGAAATAGCGTTTGCAGATGTCTACGTATCGTAGCAATAGAGTTCTAATGCTTCTTAAAACGCGATATCGCATCTCATTTCTATGTTTCATGGTAAGATATAATACGATTTGCGAAGTGTTATGTATTCCTCGGCTACACTTCAAATGAATGTAAATGCGACACTTCTTTGCAAGGAAATAGCGATTGCAGATGTCTACGTATCGTAGCAATAGAGTTCTTATGATCCTTAAAACGCGATATCGCATCTCATTTCTATGTTTCATGGTAAGATACAATATGATTTGCGAAGTGTTATGTATTCCTCGGCTACACTTCAAATGAATGTAAATGCGACACTTCCTTGCAAGGAAATAGCGTTTGCAAATGTCTACCTATCGTAGCAGTATTGATCTAATGCATCTTAGAACGCGATGTCGCATCTCACTTCTATGTTTCATGGTAAGATATAATATGATTTGCGGAGTGTTATGTATTCCTCGTCTACACTTCTAATGAATGTAAATGCGACACTTCTTTGCAAGGAAATAGCGTTTGCAGATGTCTACGTATCGTAGCAGTAGAGTTTTAATGCTTCTTAAAACGCGATATCGCATCTCATTTCTATGTTTCATGGTAAGGTATAATATGATTTGCGAAGTGTTATGTATTCCTCGTCTACACTTCAAATGAATGTAAATGCGACACTTTCTTGCAAGGAAATA
Organism: Xylocopa sonorina; assembly: GCF_050948175.1. Classification (NCBI taxonomy): domain Eukaryota; kingdom Metazoa; phylum Arthropoda; class Insecta; order Hymenoptera; family Apidae; genus Xylocopa; species Xylocopa sonorina. The sequence goes on along the minus strand of NW_027490275.1, from coordinate 224,527 downwards.
GCGTTTGCAGATGTCTACGTATCGTAGCAATGGATTTCTGATGCTTCTTAAAACGCGATATCGCATCTCATTTCTATCTTTCATGGTAAGATATAATATGATTTGCGGAGTGTTATGTATTCCTCGTCTACACTTCAAATGAATGTAAATGCGACACTTTCTTGCAAGGAAATAGCGTTTGCAGAAGTCTACGTATCGTAGCAATGGATTTCTGATGCTCCTTAAAACGCGATATCGCATGTCATTCCTATGTTTCATGGTAAGATATAATATGATTTGCGAAGTGTTATGTATTCCTCGTCTACACTTCAAATGAATGTAAATGCGACACTTCTTTGCAAGGAAATAGCGTTTGCAGATGACTACGTATCGTTGCAATAGAGTTCTTATGATTCTTAAAACGCGATATTGCATCTCATTTCTATGTTTCATGGTAAGATATAATATGATTTGCGGAGTGTTATGTATTCCTCGTCTACACTTCAAATGAATGTAAATGCGACACTTCCTTGCAAGGAAATAGCGTTTGCAGATGTCTACGTATCGAAGCAATAGAGTTCTAATGCTTCTTAAAACGAGATATTGCATCTCATATCTATGTTTCATGATAAGATATAATATTCATTGCGAAGTGTTATGCATTCCTCGTCTACGATTCAAATGAATGTAAATGCGACACTTCCTTGCAAGGAAATAGCGATTGCAGATGTCTACGTATCGTAGCAGTAGAGTTCTTATGATTCTTAAAACGCGATATCGCATCTCATTTCTATGTTTCATGGTAAGATATAATATGATTTGCGAAGTGTTATGTATTCTTCGTCTACACATCAAATGAATGTAAATGAGACACTTCCTTGCAAGGAAATAGCGTTTGCAGATGTCTACGTATCGTAGCAATAGAGTTCTTATGATTCTTAAAAAGCGATATCGCATCTCATTTCTATGTTTCATGGTAAAGTATAATATGATTTGCGAAGTGTTATGTATCCGTCGTCTACACTTCAAATGAATGTAAATGCGACACTTTCTTGCAAGGAAATAGCGTTTGCAGATGTCTACGTATCGTAGCAATAGAGATCTTATGATTCTTAAAACGCGATATCGCATCTCATTTCTATGCTTCATGGTAAGGTATAATATGATTTGCGAACTGTTATGTATCCGTCGTCTACACTTCAAATGAATGTAAATGCGACACTTCCTTGCAAGGAAATAGCGTTTGCAGATGTCTACGTATCGTAGCAATTGAGTTCTAATGCTTCTTAAAACGCGATATCGCATCTCATTTCTATGTTTCATGGTAAGATATAATATGATTTGCGAAGTGTTATGTATTCTTCGTCTACACATCAAATGAATGTAAATGAGACACTTCCTTGCAAGGAAATAGCGTTTGCAGATGTCTACGTATCGTAGCAATAGAGTTCTAATGCTTCTAAAACGAGATATTGCATCTCATATCTATGTTCCATGATAAGATATAATATTCATTGCGAAGTGTTATGCATTCCTCGTCTACGATCCAAACGAATGTAAATGCGACACTTCCTTGCAAGGAAATAGCGTTTGCAGATGTCTACGTATCGTAGCAATAGAGTTCTTATGATTCTTAAAACGTGATATCGCATCTCATTTCTATGCTTCATGGTAAGGTATAATATGATTTGCGAACTGTTATGTATCCGTCGTCTACACTTCAAATGAATGTAAATGCGACACTTCCTTGCAAGGAAATAGCGTTTGCAGATGTCTACGTATCGTAGCAATAGAGTTCTAAGGCTTCTTAAAACGCGATATCGCATCTCAATTCTATGTTTCATGGTAAGATATATTACGATTTGCGAAGTGTTATGTATTCCTCGGCTACACTTCAAATGAATGTAAATGCGACACTTCTTTGCAAGGAAATAGCGATTGCAGATGTCTACGTATAGTAGCAGTAGAGTTCTTATGATTCTTAAAACGCGATATCGCATCTCATTTCTATGATTCATGGTAAAGTATAATATGATTTGCGAAGTGTTATGTATCCGTCGTCTACACTTCAAATGAATGTAAATGCGACACTTTCTTGCAAGGAAATAGCGTTTGCAGATGTCTACGTATCGTAGCAATGGATTTTTGATGCTTCTTAAAACGCGATATCGCATCTCATTTCTATGTTTCATGGTAAGATATAATATGATTTGCGAAGTGTTTTGTATTCCTCGTCTACACTTCAAATGAATGTAAATGCGACACTTCTTTGCAAGGAAATAGCGTTTGCAGATGTCTACGTATCGTTGCAATAGAGTTCTTATGATTCTTAAGACGCGATATCGCATCTCATTTCTATGTTTCATGGTAAGATACAATATGATTTGCGAAGTGTTATGTATTCCTCGTCTACACATCAAATGAATGTAAATGCGACACTTCCTTGCAAGGAAATAGCGTTTGCAGATGTCTACGTATCGTAGCAATAGAGTTCTAATGCTTCTTAAAACGAGATATTGCATCTCATATCTATGCTTCATGATAAGATATAATATTCATTGCGAAGAGTTATGCATTCCTCGTGTACGATTCAAATGAATGTAAATGCGACACTTCCTTGCAAGGAAATAGCGTTTGCAGATGTCTACGTATCGTAGCAATAGAGTTCAAATGCTTCTTAAAACGAGATATTGCATCTCATATCTATATTTCATGACAAGATATAATATTCATTGCGAAGTGTTATGCATTCCTCGTCTACGATTCAAATGAATGTAAATGCGACACTTCCTTGCAAGGAAATACCGTTTGCAGATGTCTACGGATCGTAGCAATAGAGTTCTAATGCTTCTTAAAACGCGATATCGCATCCCATTTCTATGTTTCATGGTAAGATATAATACGATTTGCGAAGTGTTATGTATTCCTCGGCTACACTTCAAATGAATGTAAATGCGACACTTCTTTGCAAGGAAATAGCGATTGCAGATGTCTACGTATCGTAGCAGTAGAGTTCTAATGCTTCATAAAACGCGATATCGCATCTCATTTCTATGTTTCCTGGTAAGATATAATATGATTTGCGGAGTGTTATGTATTCCTCGTCTACACTTCAAATGAATGTAAATGGGACACTTTCTCGCAAGGAACTAGCGTTTGGAGATGTCTACGTATCTTAGCAATATAGTTCTTATGATTCTTAAAACGCGATATCGCATCACATTTCTATGTTTCATGGTAAGATATAATATGATTTGCGGAGTGTTATGTATTCCTCGTCTACACTTCAAATGAATGTAAATGCGACACTTCCTTGCAAGGAAATAGCGTTTGCAGATGTCTACGGATCGTAGCAATAGAGTTCTAATGCTTCTTAAAACGCGATATCGCATCTCATTTCTATGTTTCATGATAAGATATAATATTCATTGCGAAGTGTTATGCATTCCTCGTCTACACTTCAAATGAATGTAAATGCGACACTTCCTTGCAAGGATAGAGCGTTTGCAGATGTCTACGTATCGAAGCAATAGAGTTCAAATGCTTCTTAAAACGAGATATTGCATCTCATATCTATACTTCATGATAAGATATAATATTCATTGCGAAGTGTTATGCATTCCTCGTCTACGATTCAAATGAATGTAAATGCGACACTTCCTTGCAAGGAAATAGCGATTGCAGATGTCTACGTATCGTAGCAGTAGAGTTCTTATGATTCTTAAAACGCGATATCGCATCTCATTTCTATGTTTCATGGTAAGATATAATATGATTTGCGAAGTGTTATGTATTCTTCGTCTACACATCAAATGAATGTAAATGAGACACTTCCTTGCAAGGAAATAGCGTTTGCAGATGTCTACGTATCGTAGCAATAGAGTTCTTATGATTCTTTAAAAGCGATATCGCATCTCATTTCTATGTTTCATGGTAAAGTATAATATGATTTGCGAAGTGTTATGTATTCCTCGGCTACACTTCAAATGAATGTAAATGCGACACTTCTTTGCAAGGAAATAGCGATTGCAGATGTCTACGTATAGTAGCAGTAGAGTTCTTATGATTCTTAAAACGCGATATCGCATCTCATTTCTATGCTTCATGGTAAGGTATAATATGATTTGCGAACTGTTATGTATCCGTCGTCTACACTTCAAATGAATGTAAATGCGACACTTCCTTGCAAGGAAATAGCGTTTGCAGATATCTACGTATCGTAGCAATAGAGTTCTAATGCTTCTTAAAACGCGATATCGCATCTCATTTCTATGTTTCATGGTAAGATATAATATGATTTGCGAAGTGTTATGTATTCTTCGTCTACACATCAAATGAATGTAAATGAGACACTTCCTTGCAAGGAAATAGCGTTTGCAGATGTCTACGTATCGTAGCAATAGAGTTCTAATGCTTCTAAAAACGAGATATTGCATCTCATACCTATGTTCCATGATAAGATATAATATTCATTGCGAAGTGTTATGCATTCCTCGTCTACGATTCAAATGAATGTAAATGCGACACTTCCTTGCAAGGAAATAGCGTTTGCAGATGTCTACGTATCGTAGCAATAGAGTTCTTATGATTCTTAAAACGTGATATCGCATCTCATTTCTATGCTTCATGGTAAGGTATAATATGATTTGCGAACTGTTATGTATCCGTCGTCTACACTTCAAATGAATGTAAATGCGACACTTCCTTGCAAGGAAATAGCGTTTGCAGATGTCTACGTATCGTAGCAATAGAGTTCTAAGGCTTCTTAAAACGCGATATCGCATCTCAATTCTATGTTTCATGGTAAGATATATTACGATTTGCGAAGTGTTATGTATTCCTCGGCTACACTTCAAATGAATGTAAATGCGACACTTCTTTGCAAGGAAATAGCGATTGCAGATGTCTACGTATAGTAGCAGTAGAGTTCTTATGATTCTTAAAACGCGATATCGCATCTCATTTCTATGTTTCATGGTAAGATATAATATGATTTGCGAAGTGTTATGTATTCTTCGTCTACACATCAAATGAATGTAAATGAGACACTTCCTTGCAAGGAAATAGCGTTTGCAGATGTCTACGTATCGTAGCAATAGAGTTCTTATGATTCTTAAAAAGCGATATCGCATCTCATTTCTATGATTCATGGTAAAGTATAATATGATTTGCGAAGTGTTATGTATCCGTCGTCTACACTTCAAATGAATGTAAATGCGACACTTTCTTGCAAGGAAATAGCGTTTGCAGATATCTACGTATCGTAGCAATGGATTTTTGATGCTTCTTAAAACGCGATATCGCATCTCATTTCTATGTTTCATGGTAAGATATAATATGATTTGCGAAGTGTTTTGTATTCCTCGTCTACACTTCAAATGAATGTAAATGCGACACTTCTTTGCAAGGAAATAGCGTTTGCAGATGTCTACGTATCGTTGCAATAGAGTTCTTATGATTCTTAAGACGCGATATCGCATCTCATTTCTATGTTTCATGGTAAGATACAATATGATTTGCGAAGTGTTATGTATTCCTCGTCTACACATCAAATGAATGTAAATGCGACACTTCCTTGCAAGGAAATAGCGTTTGCAGATGTCTACGTATCGTAGCAATAGAGTTCTAATGCTTCTTAAAACGAGATATTGCATCTCATATCTATGTTTCATGATAAGATATAATATTCATTGCGAAGTGTTATGCATTCCTCGTGTACGATTCAAATGAATGTAAATGCGACACTTCCTTGCAAGGAAATAGCGTTTGCAGATGTCTACGTATCGTAGCAATAGAGTTCAAATGCTTCTTAAAACGAGATATTGCATCTCATATCTATATTTCATGATAAGATATAATACGATTTGCGAAGTGTTACGTATTCCTCGGCTACACTTCAAATGAATGTAAATGCGACACTTCTTTGCAAGGAAATAGCGATTGCAAATGTCTACGTATCGTAGCAGTAGAGTTCTAATGCTTCATAAAACGCGATATCGCATCTCATTTCTATGTTTCCTGGTAAGATATAATATGATTTGCGGAGTGTTATGTATTCCTCGTCTACACTTCAAATGAATGTAAATGGGACACTTTCTCGCAAGGAACTAGCGTTTGCAGATGTCTACGTATCTTAGCAATATAGTTCTTATGATTCTTAAAACGCGATATCGCATCACATTTCTATGTTTCATGGTAAGATATAATATGATTTGCGGAGTGTTATGTATTCCTCGTCTACACTTCAAATGAATGTAAATGAGACACTTCCTTGCAAGGAAATAGCGTTTGCAGATGTCTACGTATCGTAGCAATAGAGTTCTTATGATTCTTAAAAAGCGATATCGCATCTCATTTCTATGATTCATGGTAAAGTATAATATGATTTGCGAAGTGTTATGTATCCGTCGTCTACACTTCAAATGAATGTAAATGCGACACTTTCTTGCAAGGAAATAGCGTTTGCAGATATCTACGTATCGTAGCAATGGATTTTTGATGCTTCTTAAAACGCGATATCGCATCTCATTTCTATGTTTCATGGTAAGATATAATATGATTTGCGAAGTGTTTTGTATTCCTCGTCTACACTTCAAATGAATGTAAATGCGACACTTCTTTGCAAGGAAATAGCGTTTGCAGATGTCTACGTATCGTTGCAATAGAGTTCTTATGATTCTTAAGACGCGATATCGCATCTCATTTCTATGTTTCATGGTAAGATACAATATGATTTGCGAAGTGTTATGTATTCCTCGTCTACACATCAAATGAATGTAAATGCGACACTTCCTTGCAAGGAAATAGCGTTTGCAGATGTCTACGTATCGTAGCAATAGAGTTCTAATGCTTCTTAAAACGAGATATTGCATCTCATATCTATGTTTCATGATAAGATATAATATTCATTGCGAAGTGTTATGCATTCCTCGTGTACGATTCAAATGAATGTAAATGCGACACTTCCTTGCAAGGAAATAGCGTTTGCAGATGTCTACGTATCGTAGCAATAGAGTTCAAATGCTTCTTAAAACGAGATATTGCATCTCATATCTATATTTCATGATAAGATATAATACGATTTGCGAAGTGTTACGTATTCCTCGGCTACACTTCAAATGAATGTAAATGCGACACTTCTTTGCAAGGAAATAGCGATTGCAAATGTCTACGTATCGTAGCAGTAGAGTTCTAATGCTTCATAAAACGCGATATCGCATCTCATTTCTATGTTTCCTGGTAAGATATAATATGATTTGCGGAGTGTTATGTATTCCTCGTCTACACTTCAAATGAATGTAAATGGGACACTTTCTCGCAAGGAACTAGCGTTTGCAGATGTCTACGTATCTTAGCAATATAGTTCTTATGATTCTTAAAACGCGATATCGCATCACATTTCTATGTTTCATGGTAAGATATAATATGATTTGCGGAGTGTTATGTATTCCTCGTCTACACTTCAAATGAATGTAAATGCGACACTTCCTTGCAAGGAAATAGCGTTTGCAGATGTCTACGGATCGTAGCAATAGAGTTCTAATGCTTCTTAAAACGCGATATCGCATCTCATTTCTATGTTTCATGGTAAGATATAATACGATTTGCGAAGTGTTATGTATTCCTCGGCTACACTTCAAATGAATGTAAATGCGACACTTCCTTGCAAGGAAATAGCGTTTGCAAATGTCTACCTATCGTAGCAGTATTGATCTAATGCATCTTAGAACGCGATGTCGCATCTCATTTCTATGTTTCATGGTAAGATATAATATGATTTGCGGAGTGTTATGTATTCCTCGTCTACACTTCTAATGAATGTAAATGCGACACTTCTTTACAAGGAAATAGCGTTTGCAGATGTCTACGTATCGTAGCAGTAGGGTTTTAATGCTTCTTAAGACGCGATATCGCATCTCATTTCTATGTTTCATGGTAAGGTATAATATGATTTGCGAAGTGTTATGTATTCCTCGTCTACACTTCAAATGAATGTAAATACGACACTTTCTTGCAAGGAAATAGCGTTTGCAGATGTCTACGTATCGTAGCAATGGATTTCTGATGCTTCTTAAAACGCGATATCGCATCTCATTTCTATCTTTCATGGTAAGATATAATATGATTTGCGGAGTGTTATGTATTCCTCGTCTACACTTCAAATGAATGTAAATGCGACACTTTCTTGCAAGGAAATAGCGTTTGCAGATGTCTACGTATCGTAGCAATGGATTTCTGATGCTTCTTAAAACGCGATATCGCATGTCATTTCTATGTTTCATGGTAAGATATAATATGATTTGCGAAGTGTTATGTATTCCTCGTCTACACTTCAAATGAATGTAAATGCGACACTTCTTTGCAAGGAAATAGCGTTTGCAGATGACTACGTATCGTTGCAATAGAGTTCTTATGATTCTTAAAACGCGATATTGCATCTCATTTCTATGTTTCATGGTAAGATATAATATGATTTGCGGAGTGTTATGTATTCCTCGTCTACACTTCAAATGAATGTGAATGCGACACTTCCTTGCAAGGAAATAGCGTTTGCAGATGTCTACGTATCGAAGCAATAGAGTTCTAATGCTTCTTAAAACGAGATATTGCATCTCATATCTATGTTTCATGATAAGATATAATATTCATTGCGAAGTGTTATGCATTCCTCGTCTACGATTCAAATGAATGTAAATGCGACACTTCCTTGCAAGGAAATAGCGTTTGCAGATGTCTACGTATCGTAGCAATAGAGTTCTTATGATTCTTAAAACGTGATATCGCATCTCATTTCTATGCTTCATGGTAAGGTATAATATGATTTGCGAACTGTTATGTATCCGTCGTCTACACTTCAAATGAATGTAAATGCGACACATCCTTGCAAGGAAATAGCGTTTGCAGATGTCTACGTATCGTAGCAATAGAGTTCTAATGCTTCTTAAAACGCGATATCGCATCTCATTTCTATGTTTCATGGTAAGATATAATATGATTTGCGAAGTGTTATGTATTCCTCGACTACACTTCAAATGAATGTGAATGTGACACTTCCTCGCTAGGAAATAGCGTTTGCAGATGTCTGCGTATCGTAGCAGTAGAGTTCTAATGCTTCTTAAAACGCGATATCGCATCTCATTTCTATGTTTCATGGTAAGATACAATATGATTTGCGAAGTGTTATGTATTCCTCGTCGACACTTCAAGTGAATGCGAATGCGACACTTCCTCGCTAGGGAACAGCGTTTGCAGATGTCTACGTATCGAAGCAATAGAGTTCAAATGCTTCTTAAGACGAGATATTGCATCTCATATCTATGTTTCATGATAAGATATAATATTCATTGCGAAGTGTTATGCATTCCTCGTCTACGATTCAAATGAATGTAAATGCGACACTTCCTTGCAAGGAAATAGCGTTTGCAGATGTCTACGTATCGTAGCAATATAGTTCTTATGATTCTTAAAACGCGATATCGCATCTCATTCCTATGCTTCATGGTAAGGTATAATATGATTTGCGAACTGTTATGTATCCGTCGTCTACACTTCAAATGAATGTAAATGCGACACTTCCTTGCAAGGATATAGCGTTTGCAGATGTCTACGTATCGAAGCAATAGAGTTCAAATGCTTCTTAAAACGAGATATTGCATCTCATATCTATACTTCATGATAAGATATAATATTCATTGCGAAGTGTTATGCATTCCTCGTCTACGATTCAAATGAACGTAAATGCGACACTTCCTTGCAAGAAAATAGCGATTGCAGATGTCTACGTATCGTAGCAGTAGAGTTCTTATGATTCTTAAAACGCGATATCGCATCTCATTTCTATGTTTCATGGTAAGATATAATATGATTTGCGAAGTGTTATGTATTCTTCGTCTACACATCAAATGAATGTAAATGAGACACTTCCTTGCAAGGAAATAGCGTTTGCAGATGTCTACGTATCGTAGCAATAGAGTTCTTATGATTCTTAAAAAGCGATATCGCATCTCATTTCTATGTTTCATGGTAAAGTATAATATGATTTGCGAAGTGTTATGTATCCGTCGTCTACACTTCAAATGAATGTAAATGCGACACTTTCTTGCAAGGAAATAGCGTTTGCAGATGTCTACGTATCGTAGCAATAGAGTTCTTATGATTCTTAAAACGCGATATCGCATCTCATTTCTATGCTTCATGGTAAGGTATAATATGATTTGCGAACTGTTATGTATCCGTCGTCTACACTTCAAATGAATGTAAATGCGACACTTCCTTGCAAGGAAATAGCGTTTGCAGATGTCTGCGTATCGTAGCAATAGAGTTCTAATGCTTCTTAGGACGCGATATCGCATCTCATTTCTATGTTTCATGGTAAGATATAATACGATTTGCGAAGTGTTATGTATTCCTCGGCTACACTTCAAATGTATGTAAATGCGACACTTCTTTGCAAGGAAATAGCGATTGCAGATGTCTACGTATCGTAGCAGTAGAGTTCTTATGATTCTTAAAACGCGATATCGCATCTCATTTCTATGTTTCATGGTAAGATATAATATGATTTGCGAAGTGTTATGTATTCTTCGTCTACACATCAAATGAATGTAAATGAGACACTTCCTTGCAAGGAAATAGCGTTTGCAGATGTCTACGTATCGTAGCAATAGATTTCTAATGCTTCTTAAAACGAGATATTGCATCTCATATCTATGTTCCATGATAAGATATAATATTCATTGCGAAGTGTAATGCATTCCTCGTCTACGATTCAAATGAATGTAAATGCGACACTTCCTTGCAAGGAAATAGCGTTTGCAGATGTCTACGTATCGTAGCAATAGAGTTCTTATGATTCTTAAAACGTGATATCGCATCTCATTTCTATGCTTCATGGTAAGGTATAATATGATTTGCGAACTGTTATGTATCCGTCGTCTACACTTCAAATGAATGTAAATGCGACACTTCCTTGCAAGGAAATAGCGTTTGCAGATGTCTACGTATCGTAGCAATAGAGTTCATATCATTCTTAAAAAGCGATATCGCATCTCATTTCTATGTTTCATGGTAAGATATAATACGATTTGCGAAGTGTTATGTATTCCTCGGCTACACTTCAAATGAATGTGAATGCGACACTTCCTCGCTGGGAAATAGCGTTTGCAGATGTCTACGTATCGAAGCAATAGGGTTCAAATGCTTCTTAAAACGAGATATTGCATCACATATCTATGTTTCATGATAAGATATAATATTCATTGCGAAGTGTTATGCATTCCTCGTCTACGATTCAAATGAATGTAAATGCGACACTTTCTTGCAAGGAAATAGCGTTTGCAGATGTCTACGTATCGTAGCAATAGAGTTCTAATGCTTCTTAAAACGCGATATCGCATCTCATTTCTATGTTTCATGGTAAGATATAATATGATTTGCGAAGTGTTATGTATTCCTCGACTACACTTCAAATGAATGTGAATGTGACACTTCCTCGCTAGGAAATAGCGTTTGCAGATGTCTGCGTATCGTAGCAGTAGAGTTCTAATGCTTCTTAAAACGCGATATCGCATCTCATTTCTATGTTTCATGGTAAGATACAATATGATTTGCGGAGTGTTATGTATTCCTCGTCTACACTTCAAATGAATGTAAATGCGACACTTCTTTGCAAGGAAATAGCGATTGCAGATGTCTACGTATCGTAGCAGTAGAGTTCTTATGATTCTTAAAACGCGATATCGCATCTCATTTCTATGTTTCATGGTAAGATATAATATGATTTGCGGAGTGTTATGTATTCCTCGTCTACAATACAAATGAATGCAAATGCGACACATCCTCGCTAGGAAATAGCGTTTGCAGATGTCTACGTATCGTAGCAAGTTGAGTTCTAATGCTTCTTAAAACGCGATATCGCATCTCATTTCTATGTTTCATGGTAAGATATAATATGATTTGTGAAGTGTTATGTATTCCTCGTCTACACATCAAGTGAATGTAAATGCGACACTTCCTTGCAAGGAAATAGCGTTTGCAGATGTCTACGTATCGTTGCAATAGAGTACTTATGATACTTATAACGCGATATCGCATCTCATTTCTATGTTTCGTGGTAAGGTATAATATGATTTGCGAAGTGTTATGTATCCGTCGTCTACACTTCAAATGAATGTAAATGCGACACTTTCTTGCAGGGAAATAGCGTTTGCAGATGTCTACGTATCTTAGCAATGGATTTCTGATGCTTCTTAAAACGAGATATTGCATCTCATATCTATGTTTCATGACAAGATATAATATTCATTGCGAAGTGTTATGCATTCCTCGTCTACGATTCAGATGAATGTAAATGCGACACTTCCTTGCAAGGGAATAGCGTTTGCAGATGTCTACGTATCGTAGCAATAGAGTTCTTATGATTCTTAAAACGCGATATCGCATCTCATTTCTATGTTTCATGGTAAAGTATAATATGATTTGCGAAGTGTTATGTATCCGTCGTCTACACTTCAAATGAATGTAAATGCGACACTTTCTTGCAAGGAAATAGCGTTTGCAGATGTCTACGTATCGTAGCAATAGAGTTCTTATGATTCTTAAAACGCGATATCGCATCTCATTTCTATGCTTCATGGTAAGGTATAATATGATTTGCGAACTGTTATGTATCCGTCGTCTACACTTCAAATGAATGTAAATGCGACACTTCCTTACAAGGAAATAGCGTTTGCAGATGTCTGCGTATCGTAGCAATAGAGTTCTAATGCTTCTTAGAACGCGATATCGCATCTCATTTCTATGTTTCATGGTAAGATACAATATGATTTGCGGAGTGTTATGTATTCCTCGTCTACACTTCAAATGAATGTAAATGCGACACTTCTTTGCAAGGAAATAGCGATTGCAGATGTCTACGTATCGTAGCAGTAGAGTTCTTATGATTCTTAAAACGCGATATCGCATCTCATTTCTATGTTTCATGGTAAGATATAATATGATTTGCGGAGTGTTATGTATTCCTCGTCTACAATACAAATGAATGCAAATGCGACACATCCTCGCTAGGAAATAGCGTTTGCAGATGTCTACGTATCGTAGCAAGTTGAGTTCTAATGCTTCTTATAACGCGATATCGCATCTCATTTCTATGTTTCATGGTAAGATATAATATGATTTGCGAAGTGTTATGTATTCCTCGTCTACACATCAAGTGAATGTAAATGCGACACTTCCTTGCAAGGAAATAGCGTTTGCAGATGTCTACGTATCGTTGCAATAGAGTTCTTATGATACTTATAACGCGATATCGCATCTCATTTCTATGTTTCGTGGTAAGGTATAATATGATTTGCGAAGTGTTATGTATCCGTCGTCTACACTTCAAATGAATGTAAATGCGACACTTTCTTGCAGGGAAATAGCGTTTGCAGATGTCTACGTATCTTAGCAATGGATTTCTGATGCTTCTTAAAACGAGATATTGCATCTCATATCTATGTTTCATGACAAGATATAATATTCATTGCGAAGTGTTATGCATTCCTCGTCTACGATTCAGATGAATGTAAATGCGACACTTCCTTGCAAGGAAATAGCGTTTGCAGATGTCTACGTATCGTAGCAATAGAGTTCTTATGATTCTTAAAACGCGATATCGCATCTCATTTCTATGTGTCATGGTAAGATACAATATGATTTGCGAAGTGTTATGTATTCCTCGTCTACACTTCAAATGAATGTGAATGCGACACTTCCTCGCTAGGAAATAGTGTTTGCAGATGTCTACATATCGAAGCAATAGAGTTCAAATGCTTCTTAAAACGAGATATTGCATCTCATATATATGTTTCATGATAAGATATAATATTCATTGCGAAGTGTTATGCATTCCTCGTCTACGATTCAAATGAATGTAAATGCGACACTTCCTTGCAAGGAAATAGCATTTGCAGATGTCTACGTATCGTAGCAATAGAGTTCTAATGCTTCTTAAAACGCGATATCGCATCTCATTTCTATGTTTCGTGGTAAGGTATAATATGATTTGCGAAGTGTTATGTATCCGTCGTCTACACTTCAAATGAATGTAAATGCGACACTTTCTTGCAGGGAAATAGCGTTTGCAGATGTCTACGTATCTTAGCAATGGATTTCTGATGCTTCTTAAAACGAGATATTGCATCTCATATCTATGTTTCATGACAAGATATAATATTCATTGCGAAGTGTTATGCATTCCTCGTCTACGATTCAGATGAATGTAAATGCGACACTTCCTTGCAAGGAAATAGCGTTTGCAGATGTCTACGTATCGTAGCAATAGAGTTCTTATGATTCTTAAAACGCGATATCGCATCTCATTTCTATGTGTCATGGTAAGATACAATAAGATTTGCGAAGTGTTATGTATTCCTCGTCTACACTTCAAATGTATGTGAATGCGACACTTCCTCGCTAGGAAATAGTGTTTGCAGATGTCTACGTATCGAAGCAATAGAGTTCAAATGCTTCTTAAAACGAGATATTGCATCTCATATATATGTTTCATGATAAGATATAATATTCATTGCCAAGTGTTATGCATTCCTCGTCTACGATTCAAATGAATGTAAATGCGACACTTCCTTGCAAGGAAATAGCATTTGCAGATGTCTACGTATCGTAGCAATAGAGTTCTAATGCTTCTTAAAACGCGATATCGCATCTCAATTCTATGTTTCATGGTAAGATATAATATGATTTGCGAAGTGTTATGTATTCCTCGTCTACACTTCAAATGAATGTGAATGTGACACTTCCTCGCTAGGAAATAGCGTTTGCAGATGTCTGCGTATCGTAGCAGTAGAGTTCTAATGCTTCTTAAAGCGCGATATCGCATCTCATTTCTATGTTTCATGGTAAAGTATAATATGATTTGCGAAGTGTTATGTATCCGTCGTCTACACTTCAAATGAATGTAAATGCGACACTTTCTTGCAAGGAAATAGCGTTTGCAGATGTCTACGTATCGTAGCAATAGAGTTCTTATGATTCTTAAAACGCGATATCGCATCTCATTTCTATGCTTCATGGTAAGGTATAATATGATTTGCGAACTGTTATGTATCCGTCGTCTACACTTCAAATGAATGTAAATGCGACACTTCCTTACAAGGAAATAGCGTTTGCAGATGTCTGCGTATCGTAGCAATAGAGTTCTAATGCTTCTTAGAACGCGATATCGCATCTCATTTCTATGTTTCATGGTAAGATACAATATGATTTGCGGAGTGTTATGTATTCCTCGTCTACACTTCAAATGAATGTAAATGCGACACTTCTTTGCAAGGAAATAGCGATTGCAGATGTCTACGTATCGTAGCAGTAGAGTTCTTATGATTCTTAAAACGCGATATCGCATCTCATTTCTATGTTTCATGGTAAGATATAATATGATTTGCGGAGTGTTATGTATTCCTCGTCTACAATACAAATGAATGCAAATGCGACACATCCTCGCTAGGAAATAGCGTTTGCAGATGCCTACGTATCGTAGCAAGTTGAGTTCTAATGCTTCTTAAAACGCGATATCGCATCTCATTTCTATGTTTCATGGTAAGATATAATATGATTTGCGAAGTGTTATGTATTCCTCGTCTACACATCAAGTGAATGTAAATGCGACACTTCCTTGCAAGGAAATAGCGTTTGCAGATGTCTACGTATCGTTGCAATAGAGTTCTTATGATACTTATAACGCGATATCGCATCTCATTTCTATGTTTCGTGGTAAGGTATAATATGATTTGCGAAGTGTTATGTATCCGTCGTCTACACTTCAAATGAATGTAAATGCGACACTTTCTTGCAGGGAAATAGCGTTTGCAGATGTCTACGTATCTTAGCAATGGATTTCTGATGCTTCTTAAAACGAGATATTGCATCTCATATCTATGTTTCATGACAAGATATAATATTCATTGCGAAGTGTTATGCATTCCTCGTCTACGATTCAGATGAATGTAAATGCGACACTTCCTTGCAAGGAAATAGCGTTTGCAGATGTCTACGTATCGTAGCAATAGAGTTCTTATGATTCTTAAAACGCGATATCGCATCTCATTTCTATGTGTCATGGTAAGATACAATATGATTTGCGAAGTGTTATGTATTCCTCGTCTACACTTCAAATGAATGTGAATGCGACACTTCCTCGCTAGGAAATAGTGTTTGCAGATGTCTACATATCGAAGCAATAGAGTTCAAATGCTTCTTAAAACGAGATATTGCATCTCATATATATGTTTCATGATAAGATATAATATTCATTGCGAAGTGTTATGCATTCCTCGTCTACGATTCAAATGAATGTAAATGCGACACTTCCTTGCAAGGAAATAGCATTTGCAGATGTCTACGTATCGTAGCAATAGAGTTCTAATGCTTCTTAAAACGCGATATCGCATCTCATTTCTATGTTTCGTGGTAAGGTATAATATGATTTGCGAAGTGTTATGTATCCGTCGTCTACACTTCAAATGAATGTAAATGCGACACTTTCTTGCAGGGAAATAGCGTTTGCAGATGTCTACGTATCTTAGCAATGGATTTCTGATGCTTCTTAAAACGAGATATTGCATCTCATATCTATGTTTCATGACAAGATATAATATTCATTGCGAAGTGTTATGCATTCCTCGTCTACGATTCAGATGAATGTAAATGCGACACTTCCTTGCAAGGAAATAGCGTTTGCAGATGTCTACGTATCGTAGCAATAGAGTTCTTATGATTCTTAAAACGCGATATCGCATCTCATTTCTATGTGTCATGGTAAGATACAATATGATTTGCGAAGTGTTATGTATTCCTCGTCTACACTTCAAATGTATGTGAATGCGACACTTCCTCGCTAGGAAATAGTGTTTGCAGATGTCTACGTATCGAAGCAATAGAGTTCAAATGCTTCTTAAAACGAGATATTGCATCTCATATATATGTTTCATGATAAGATATAATATTCATTGCGAAGTGTTATGCATTCCTCGTCTACGATTCAAATGAATGTAAATGCGACACTTCCTTGCAAGGAAATAGCATTTGCAGATGTCTACGTATCGTAGCAATAGAGTTCTAATGCTTCTTAAAACGCGATATCGCATCTCAATTCTATGTTTCATGGTAAGATATAATATGATTTGCGAAGTGTTATGTATTCCTCGTCTACACTTCAAATGAATGTGAATGTGACACTTCCTCGCTAGGAAATAGCGTTTGCAGATGTCTGCGTATCGTAGCAGTAGAGTTCTAATGCTTCTTAAAGCGCGATATCGCATCTCATTTCTATGTTTCATGATAAGATATAATATGATTTGCGAAGTGTCATGTATTCCTCGTCTACACATCAAATGAATGTAAATGCGACACTTCCTTGCAAGGAAATAGCGTTTGCAGATGTCTACGTATCGAAGCAATAGAGTTCAAATGCTTCTTAAAACGCGATATCACATCTCATTCCTATGTTTCATGGTAAGATATAATATGATTTGCGAAGTATCATGTATTCCTCGTCTACACTTCAAATGAATGTAAATGCGACACTTCCTTGCATGGATATAGCGTTAGCAGATGTCTACGTATCGAAGCAATAGAGTTCAAATGCTTCTTAAAACGAGATATTGCATCTCATATCTATGTTTCATGATAAGATATAATATTCATTGCGAAGTGTCATGTATTCCTCGTCTACGATTCAAATGAAAGTAAATGCGACACTTCCTTGCAAGGTAGTAGCGATTTCACATGTCTACGTATCGTAGCAATAGAGTTCATATCATTCTTAAAAAGCGATATCGCATCTCATTTCTATGTTTCATGGTAAGATAAAACATGATTTGCGAAGTGTTATGTATTCCTCGTCTACACTTCAAATGAATGTGAATGTGACTTCCTCGCTAGGAAATAGCGTTTGCAGATGTCTGCGTATCGTAGCAGTAGAGTTCTTATGATTCTTAAAACGCGATATCGCATCACATTTCTATGTTTCATGGTAAGATATAATATGATTTGCGGAGTGTTATGTATTCCTCGTCTACACTTCAAATGAATGTAAATGCGACATTTCTTTGCAAGGAAATAGCGATTGCAGATGTCTACGTATCGTAGCAGTAGAGTTCTTATGATTCTTAAAACGCGATATCGCATCTCATTTCTATGTTTCATGGTAAGATATAATATGATTTGCGGAGTGTTATGTATTCCTCGTATACAATTCAAATGAATGCAAATGCGACACATCCTCGCTAGGAAATAGCGTTTGCAGATGTCTACGTATCGTAGCAAGTTGAGTTCTAATGCTTCTTAAAACGCGATATCGCATCTCATTTCTATGTTTCATGGTAAGATATAATATGATTTGCGAAGTGTTATGTATTCCTCGTCTACACATCAAACGAATGTAAATGCGACACTTCCTTGCAAGGAAATAGCGTTTGCAGATGTCTACGTATCGTAGCAATAGAGTTCTTATGATTCTTAAAACGTGATATCGCATCTCATTTCTATGCTTCATGGTAAGGTATAATATGATTTGCGAACTGTTATGTATCCGTCGTCTACACTTCAAATGAATGTAAATGCGACACTTCCTTGCAAGGAAATAGCGTTTGCAGATGTCTACGTATCGTAGCAATAGAGTTCTAATGCTTCTTAAAACGCGATATCGCATCTCATTTCTATGTTTCATGGTAAGATATAATACGATTTGCGAAGTGTTATGTATTCCTCGGCTACACTTCAAATGAATGTAAATGCGACACTTCTTTGCAAGGAAATAGCGATTGCAGATGTCTACGTATCGTAGCAGTAGAGTTCTTATGATTCTTAAAACGCGATATCGCATCTCATTTCTATGTTTCATGGTAAGATATAATATGATTTGCGAAGTGTTATGTATTCTTCGTCTACACATCAAATGAATGTAAATGAGACACTTCCTTGCAAGGAAATAGCGTTTGCAGATGTCTACGTATCGTAGCAATAAAGTTCTTATGATTCTTAGAAAGCGATATCGCATCTCATTTCTATGTTTCATGGTAAAGTATAATATGATTTGCGAAGTGTTATGTATTCCTCGTCTACACATCAAATGAATGTAAATGCGACACTTCCTTGCAAGGAAATAGCGTTTGCAGATGTCTACGTATCGTAGGAATAGAGTTCTAATGCTTCTTAAAACGAGATATTGCATCTCATATCTATGTTTCATGATAAGATATAATATTCATTGCGAAGTGTTATGCATTCCTCGTGTACGATTCAAATGAATGTAAATGCGACACTTCCTTGCAAGGAAATAGCGTTTGCAGATGTCTACGTATCGTAGCAATAGAGTTCTTATGATTCTTAGAACGCTATATTGCATCTCATTTTTACGTTTCATGGTAAGATATAATATGATTTGCGAAGTGTTATGTATCCGTCGTCTACACTTCAAATGAATGTAAATGCGACACTTTCTTGCAGGGAAATAGCGTTTGCAGATGTCTACGTATCGTAGCAATAGAGTTCTAATGCTTCTTAAAACGCGATATCGCATCTCATTTCTATGTTTCATGGTAATATATAATACGATTTGCGAAGTGTTATGTATTCCTCGGATACACTTCAAATGAATGTAAATGCGACACTTCTTTGCAAGGAAATAGCGATTGCAGATGTCTACGTATCGTAGCAGTAGAGTTCTTATGATTCTTAAAACGCGATATCGCATCTCATTTCTATGTTTCATGGTAAGATATAATATGATTTGCGAAGTGTTATGTATTCTTCGTCTACACATCAAATGAATGTAAATGAGACACTTCCTTGCAAGGAAATAGCGTTTGCAGATGTCTACGTATCGTAGCAATAAAGTTCTTATGATTCTTAGAAAGCGATATCGCATCTCATTTCTATGTTTCATGGTAAAGTATAATATGATTTGCGAAGTGTTATGTATTCCTCGTCTACACATCAAATGAATGTAAATGCGACACTTCCTTGCAAGGAAATAGCGTTTGCAGATGTCTACGTATCGTAGGAATAGAGTTCTAATGCTTCTTAAAACGAGATATTGCATCTCATATCTATGTTTCATGATAAGATATAATATTCATTGCGAAGTGTTATGCATTCCTCGTGTACGATTCAAATGAATGTAAATGCGACACTTCCTTGCAAGGAAATAGCGTTTGCAGATGTCTACGTATCGTAGCAATAGAGTTCTTATGATTCTTAGAACGCTATATTGCATCTCATTTTTACGTTTCATGGTAAGATATAATATGATTTGCGAAGTGTCATGTATGCCTCGTCTACGATTCAAATGAAAGTAAATGCGACACTTCCTTGCAAGGAAATAGCGTTTGCAGATGTCTACGTATCGTAGCAATAGAGTTCTAATGCTTCTTAAAACGCGATATCGCATCTCATTTCTATGTTTCATGGTAAGATATAATACGATTTGCGAAGTGTTATGTATTCCTCGGATACACTTCAAATGAATGTAAATGCGACACTTCTTTGCAAGGAAATAGCGATTGCAGATGTCTACGTATCGTAGCAGTAGAGTTCTTATGATTCTTAAAACGCGATATCGCATCTCATTTCTATGATTCATGGTAAGATATAATATGATTTGCGAAGTGTTATGTATTCTTCGTCTACACATCAAATGAATGTAAATGAGACACTTCCTTGCAAGGAAATAGCGTTTGCAGATGTCTACGTATCGTAGCAATAAAGTTCTTATGATTCTTAAAAAGCGATATCGCATCACATTTCTATGTTTCATGGTAAAGTATAATATGATTTGCGAAGTGTTATGTATCCGTCGTCTACACTTCAAATGAATGTAAATGCGACACTTTCTTGCAAGGAAATAGCGTTTGCAGATGTCTACGTATCGTAGCAATGGATTTTTGATGCTTCTTAAAACGCGATATCGCATCTCATTTCTATGTTTCATGGTAAGATATAATATGATTTGCGAAGTGTTTTGTATTCCTCGTCTACACTTCAAATGAATGTAAATGCGACACTTCTTTGCAAGGAAATAGCGTTTGCAGATGTCTACGTATCGTTGCAATAGAGTTCTTATGATTCTTAGGACGCGATATCGCATCTCATTTCTATGTTTCATGGTAAGATACAATATGATTTGCGAAGTGTTATGTATTCCTCGTCTACACATCAAATGAATGTAAGTGCGACACTTCCTTGCAAGGAAATGGCGTTTGCAGATGTCTACGTATCGTAGCAATAGAGTTCTAATGCTTCTTAAAACGAGATATTGCATCTCATATCTATGTTTCATGATAAGATATAATATTCATTGCGAAGTGTTATGCATTCCTCGTGTACGATTCAAATGAATGTAAATGCGACACTTCCTTGCAAGGAAATAGCGTTTGCAGATGTCTACGTATCGTAGCAATAGAGTTCTTATGATTCTTAGAACGCTATATTGCATCTCATTTTTACGTTTCATGGTAAGATATAATATGATTTGCGAAGTGTCATGTATGCCTCGTCTACGATTCAAATGAAAGTAAATGCGACACTTCCTTGCAAGGAAATAGCGTTTGCAGATGTCTACGTATCGTAGCAATAGAGTTCTAATGCTTCTTAAAACGCGATATCGCATCACATTTCTATGTTTCATGGTAATATATAATACGATTTGCGAAGTGTTATGTATTCCTCGGATACACTTCAAATGAATGTAAATGCGACACTTCTTTGCAAGGAAATAGCGATTGCAGATGTCTACGTATCGTAGCAATAGAGTTCTTATGATTCTTAAAACGTGATATCGCATCTCATTTCTATGCTTCATGGTAAGGTATAATATGATTTGCGAACTGTTATGTATCCGTCGTCTACACTTCAAATGAATGTAAATGCGACACTTCCTT
Organism: Xylocopa sonorina; assembly: GCF_050948175.1. NCBI lineage: Eukaryota > Metazoa > Arthropoda > Insecta > Hymenoptera > Apidae > Xylocopa > Xylocopa sonorina. The sequence goes on along the minus strand of NW_027490275.1, from coordinate 202,613 downwards.
GCAAGGAAATAGCGTTCGCAGATGTCTACGTATCGTAGCAATAGAGTTCTAATGCTTCTTAAAACGCGATATCGCATCTCATTTCTATGTTTCATGGTAAGATATAATACGATTTGCGAAGTGTTATGTATTCCTCGGCTACACTTCAAATGAATGTAAATGCGACACTTCTTTGCAAGGAAATAGCGATTGCAGATGTCTACGTATCGTAGCAGTAGAGTTCTTATGATTTTTAAAACGCGATATCGCATCTCATTTCTATGTTTCATGGTAAGATATAATATGATTTGCGAAGTGTTATGTATTCTTCGTCTACACATCAAATGAATGTAAATGAGACACTTCCTTGCAAGGAAATAGCGTTTGCAGATGTCTACGTATCGTAGCAATAAGGTTCTTATGATTCTTAGAAAGCGATATCGCATCTCATTTCTATGTTTCATGGTAAAGTATAATATGATTTGCGAAGTGTTATGTATCCGTCGTCTACACTTCAAATGAATGTAAATGCGACACTTTCTTGCAAGGAAATAGCGTTTGCAGATGTCTACGTATCGTAGCAATGGATTTTTGATGCTTCTTAAAACGCGATATCGCATCTCATTTCTATGTTTCATGGTAAGATACAATATGATTTGCGAAGTGTTATGTATTTCTCGTCTACACATCAAATGAATGTAAATGCGACACTTCCTTGCAAGGAAATAGCGTTTGCAGATGTCTACGTATCGTAGCAATAGAGTTCTAATGCTTCTTAAAACGAGATATTGCATCTCATATCTATGTTTCATGATAAGATATAATATTCATTGCGAAGTGTTATGCATTCCTCGTGTACGATTCAAATGAATGTAAATGCGACACTTCCATGCAAGGAAATAGCGTTTGCAGATGTCTACGTATCGTAGCAGTAGAGTTCTTATGATTCTTAGAACGCTATATTGCATCTCATTTTTACGTTTCATGGTAAGATATAATATGATTTGCGAAGTGTCATGTATGCCTCGTCTACGATTCAAATGAAAGTAAATGCGACACTTCCTTGCAAGGAAATAGCGTTTGCAGATGTCTACGTATCGTAGCAATAGAGTTCTAATGCTTCTTAAAACGCGATATCGCATCTCATTTCTTTGTTTCATGGTAAGATATAATACGATTTGCGAAGTGTTATGTATTCCTCGGATACACTTCAAATGAATGTAAATGCGACACTTCTTTGCAAGGAAATAGCGTTTGCAGATGTCTACGTATCGTAGCAATAAAGTTCTTATGTTTCTTAAAAAGCGATATCGCATCTCATTTCTATGTTTCATGGTAAAGTATAATATGATTTGCGAAGTGTTATGTATCCGTCGTCTACACTTCAAATGAATGTAAATGCGACACTTTCTTGCAAGGAAATAGCGTTTGCAGATGTCTACGTATCGTAGCAATGGATTTTTGATGCTTCTTAAAACGCGATATCGCATCTCATTTCTATGTTTCATGGTAAGATATAATATGATTTGCGAAGTGTTTTGTATTCCTCGTCTACACTTCAAATGAATGTAAATGCGACACTTCTTTGCAAGGAAATAGCGTTTGCAGATGTCTACGTATCGTTGCAATAGAGTTCTTATGATTCTTAAGACGCGATATCGCATCTCATTTCTATGTTTCATGGTAAGATACAATATGATTTGCGAAGTGTTATGTATTCCTCGTCTACACATCAAATGAATGTAAATGCGACACTTCCTTGCAAGGAAATAGCGTTTGCAGATGTCTACGTATCGTAGCAATAGAGTTCTAATGCTTCTTAAAACGAGATATTGCATCTCATATCTATGTTTCATGATAAGATATAATATTCATTGCGAAGTGTTATGCATTCCTCGTGTACGATTCAAATGAATGTAAATGCGACACTTCCTTGCAAGGAAATAGCGTTTGCAGATGTCTACGTATCGTAGCAATAGAGTTCTTATGATTCTTAGAACGCTATATTGCATCTCATTTTTACGTTTCATGGTAAGATATAATATGATTTGCAAAGTGTCATGTATGCCTCGTCTACGATTCAAATGAAAGTAAATGCGACACTTCCTTGCAAGGAAATAGCGTTTGCAGATGTCTACGTATCGTAGCAACAGAGTTCTAATGCTTCTTAAAACGCGATATCGCATCTCATTTCTATGTTTCATGGTAAGATATAATATGATTTGCGAAGTGTTATGCATTCCTCGTCTACGATTCAAATGAATGTAAATGCGACACTTCCTTGCAAGGAAATAGCGTTTGCAGATGTGTACGTATCGTAGCAATAGAGTTCTTATGATTCTTAGAACGCTATATTGCATCTCATTTTTACGTTTCATGGTAAGATATAATATGATTTGCGAAGTGTTATGTATTCCTCGTCTACACTTCAAATGAATGTGAATGTGACACTTCCTCGCTAGGAAATAGCGTTTGCAGATGTCTGCGTATCGTAGCAGTAGAGTTCTAATGCTTCTTAAAACGCGATATCGCATCTCATTTCTATGTTTCATGGTAAGGTATAATATGATTTGGGAAGTGTTATGTATTCCTCGTCTACACTTCAAATGAATGTAAATGCGACACTTTCTTGCAAGGAAATAGCGTTTGCAGATGTCTACGTATCGTAGCAATGGATTTCTGATGCTTCTTAAAACGCGATATCGCATCTCATTTCTATGTTTCATGGTAAGATATAATATGATATGCGAAGTGTCATGTATTCCACGTCCACGCTTCAAATGAATGTAAATGCGACACTTCCTTGCAAGGAAATAGCGTTTGCAGATGTCTACGTATCGTAGCAATAGAGTTCTTATGATTCTTAAAACGCGATATTGCATCTCATATCTATGTTTCATGATAAGATATAATATTCATTGCGAAGTGTCATGTATTCCTCGTCTACGATTCAAATGAAAGTAAATGCGACACTTCCTTGCAAGGTAGTAGCGACTGCACATGTCTACGTATCGTAGCAATAGAGTTCATATCATTCTTAAAAAGCGATATCGCATCTCATTTCTATGTTTCATGGTAAGATAAAACATGATTTGCGAAGTGTTATGTATTCCTCGTCTACACTTCAAATGAATGTGAATGTGACTTCCTCGCTAGGAAATAGCGTTTGCAGATGCCTGCGTATCGTAGCAGTAGAGTTCTAATGCTTCTTAAAACGCGATATCGCATCTCATTTCTATGTTTCATGGTAAGATACAATATGATTTGCGGAGTGTTATGTATTCCTCGTCTACACTTCAAATGAATGTAAATGCGACACTTCTTTGCAAGGAAATAGCGACTGCAGATGTCTACGTATCGCAGCAGTAGAGTTCTTATGATTCTTAAAACGCGATATCGCATCTCATTTCTATGTTTCATGGTAAGATATAATATGATTTGCGGAGTGTTATGTATTCCTCGTCTACAATACAAATGAATGCAAATGCGACACATCCTCGCTAGGAAATAGCGTTTGCAGATGTCTACGTATCGTAGCAATTTGAGTTCTAATGCTTCTTAAAACGCGATATCGCATCTCATTTCTATGTTTCATGGTAAGATATAATATGATTTGCGAAGTGTTATGTATTCCTCGTCTACACATCAAGTGAATGTAAATGCGACACTTCCTTGCAAGGAAATAGCGTTTGCAGATGTCTACGTATCGTTGCAATAGAGTTCTTATGATACTTATAACGCGATATCGCATCTCATTTCTATGTTTCGTGGTAAGGTATAATATGATTTGCGAAGTGTTATGTATCCGTCGTCTACACTTCAAATGAATGTAAATGCGACACTTTCTTGCAGGGAAATAGCGTTTGTAGATGTCTACGTATCTTAGCAATGGATTTCTGATGCTTCTTAAAACGAGATATTGCACCTCATATCTATGTTTCATGACAAGATATAATATTCATTGCGAAGTGTTATGCATTCCTCGTCTACGATTCAGATGAATGTAAATGCGACACTTCCTTGCAAGGAAATAGCGTTTGCAGATGTCTACGTATCGTAGCAATAGAGTTCTTATGATTCTTAAAACGCGATATCGCATCTCATTTCTATGTGTCATGGTAAGATACAATATGATTTGCGAAGTGTTATGTATTCCTCGTCTACACTTCAAATGAATGTGAATGCGACACTTCCTCGCTAGGAAATAGTGTTTGCAGATGTCTACGTATCGAAGCAATAGAGTTCACATGCTTCTTAAAACGAGATATTGCATCTCATATATATGTTTCATGATAAGATATAATATTCATTGCGAAGTGTTATGCATTCCTCGTCTACGATTCAAATGAATGTAAATGCGACACTTCCTTGCAAGGAAATAGCATTTGCAGATGTCTACGTATCGTAGCAATAGAGTTCTAATGCTTCTTAAAACGCGATATCGCATCTCATTTCTATGTTTCATGGTAAGATATAATATGATTTGCGAAGTGTTATGTATTCCTCGTCTACACTTCAAATGAATGTGAATGTGACACTTCCTCGCTAGGAAATAGCGTTTGCAGATGTCTGCGTATCGTAGCAGTAGAGTTCTAATGCCTCTTAAAGCGCGATATCGCATCTCATTTCTATGTTTCATGATAAGATATAATATGATTTGCGAAGTGTCATGTATTCCTCGTCTACACATCAAATGAATGTAAATGCGACACTTCCTTGCAAGGAAATAGCGTTTGCAGATGTCTGCGTATCGTAGCAGTAGAGTTCTAATGCTTCTTAAAGCGCGATATCGCATCTCATTTCTATGTTTCATGATAAGATATAATATGATTTGCGAAGTGTCATGTATTCCTCGTCTACACATCAAATGAATGTAAATGCGACACTTCCTTGCAAGGAAATAGCGTTTGCAGATGTCTACGTATCGAAGCAATAGAGTTCAAATGCTTCTTAAAACGCGATATCACATCTCATTCCTATGTTTCATGGTAAGATATAATATGATTTGCGAAGTATCACGTATTCCTCGTCTACACTTCAAATGAATGTAAATGCGACACTTCCCTGCATGGAAATAGCGTTAGCAGATGTCTACGTATCGAAGCAATAGAGTTCAAATGCTTCTTAAAACGAGATATTGCATCTCATATCTATGTTTCATGATAAGATATAATATTCATTGCGAAGTGTCATGTATTCCTCGTCTACGATTCAAATGAATGTAAATGCGACACTTCCTTGCAAGGTAGTAGCGATTGCACATGTCTACGTATCGTAGCAATAGAGTTCATATCATTCTTAAAAAGCGATATCGCATCTCATTTCTATGTTTCATGGTAAGATAAAACATGATTTGCGAAGTGTTATGTATTCCTCGTCTACACTTCAAATGAATGTGAATGTGACTTCCTCGCTAGGAAATAGCGTTTGCAGATGTCTGCGTATCGTAGCAGTAGAGTTCTTATGATTCTTAAAACGCGATATCGCATCACATTTCTATGTTTCATGGTAAGATATAATATGATTTGCGGAGTGTTATGTATTCCTCGTCTACACTTCAAATGAATGTAAATGCGACACTTCTTTGCAAGGAAATAGCGATTGCAGATGTCTACGTATCGTAGGTAGTAGAGTCCTTATGATACTTAAAACGCGATATCGCATCTCATTTCTATGTTTCATGGTAAGATATAATATGATTTGCGGAGTGTTATGTATTCCTCGTCTACAATTCAAATGAATGCAAATGCGACACATCCTCGCTAGGAAATAGCGTTTGCAGATGTCTACGTATCGTAGCAAGTTGAGTTCTAATGCTTCTTAAAACGCGATATCGCATCTCATTTCTATGTTTCATGGTAAGATATAATATGATTTGCGAAGTGTTATGTATTCCTCGTCTACACATCAAATGGATGTAAATGCGACACTTCCTTGCAAGGAAATAGCGTTTGCAGATGTCTACGTATCGTTGCAATAGAGTTCTTATGATTCTTAAAACGCGATATCGCATCTCATTTTTATGTTTCGTGGAAAGGTATAATATGATTTGCGAAGTGTTATGTATCCGTCGTCTACACTTCAAATGAATGTAAATGCGACACTTTCTTGCAGGGAAATAGCGTTTGCAGGTGTCTACGCATCTTAGCAATGGATTTCTGATGTTTCTTAAAACGAGATATTGCATCTCATATCTATGTTTCATGACAAGATATAATATTCATTGCGAAGTGTTATGCATTCCTCGTCTACGATTCAGATGAATGTAAATGCGACACTTCCTTGCAAGGAAATCGCGTTTGCAGATGTCTACGTATCGTAGCAATAGAGTTCTTATGATTCTTAAAACGCGATATTGCATCTCATTTCTATGTGTCATGGTACGATACAATATGATTTGCGAAGTGTTATGTATTCCTCGTCTACACTTGAAATGAATGTGAATGCGACACTTCCTCGCTAGGAAATAGTGTTTGCAGATGTCTACGTATCGAAGCAATAGAGTTCAAATGCTTCTTAAAACGAGATATTGCATCTCATATATATGTTTCATGATTAGATATAATATTCATTGCGAAGTGTTATGCATTCCTCGTCTACGATTCAAATGAATGTAAATGCGACACTTCCTTGCAAGGAAATAGCATTTGCAGATGTCTACGTATCGTAGCAATAGAGTTCTAATGCTTCTTAAAACGCGATATCGCATCTCATTTCTATGTTTCATGGTAAGATATAATATGATTTGCGAAGTGTTATGTATTCCTCGTCTACACTTCAAATGAATGTGAATGTGACACTTCCTCGCTAGGAAATAGCGTTTGCAGATGTCTACGTATCGTAGCAATGGATTTTTGATGCTTCTCAAAACGCGATATCGCATCTCATTTCTATGTTTCATGGTAAGATATAATATGATTTGCGAAGTGTTTTGTATTCCTCGTCTACACTTCAAATGAATGTAAATGCGACACTTCTTTGCAAGGAAATAGCGTTTGCAGATGTCTACGTATCGTTGCAATAGAGTTCTTATGATTCTTAAGACGCGATATCGCATCTCATTTCTATGTTTCATGGTAAGATACAATATGATTTGCGAAGTGTTATGTATTCCTCGTCTACACATCAAATGAATGTAAATGCGACACTTCCTTGCAAGCAAATAGCGTTTGCAGATGTCTACGTATCGTAGCAATAGAGTTCTAATGCTTCTTAAAACGAGATATTGCATCTCATATCTATGTTTCATGATAAGATATAATATTCATTGCGAAGTGTTATGCATTCCTCGTGTACGATTCAAATGAATGTAAATGCGACACTTCCTTGCAAGGAAATAGCGTTTGCAGATGTCTACGTATCGTAGAAATAGAGTTCTTATGATTCTTAGAACGCTATATTGCATCTCATTTTTACGTTTCATGGTAAGATATAATATGATTTGCGAAGTGTCATGTATGCCTCGTCTACGATTCAAATGAAAGTAAGTGCGACACTTCCTTGCAAGGAAATAGCGTTTGCAGATGTCTACGTATCGTAGCAACAGAGTTCTAATGCTTCTTAAAACGCGATATCGCATCTCATTTCTATGTTTCATGGTAAGATATAATATGATTTGCGAAGTGTTATGCATTCCTCGTCTACGATTCAAATGAATGTAAATGCGACACTTCCTTGCAAGGAAATAGCGTTTGCAGATGTGTACGTATCGTAGCAATAGAGTTCTTATGATTCTTAGAACGCTATATTGCATCTCATTTTTACGTTTCATGGTAAGATATAATATGATTTGCGAAGTGTTATGTATTCCTCGTCTACACTTCAAATGAATGTGAATGTGACACTTCCTCGCTAGGAAATAGCGTTTGCAGATGTCTGCGTATCGTAGCAGTAGAGTTCTAATGCTTCATAAAACGCGATATCGCATCTCATTTCAATGTTTCATGGTAAGGTATAATATGATTTGGGAAGTGTTATGTATTCCTCGTCTACACTTCAAATGAATGTAAATGCGACACTTTCTTGCAAGGAAATAGCGTTTGCAGATGTCTACGTATCGTAGCAATGGATTTCTGATGCTTCTTAAAACGCGATATCGCATCTCATTTCTATGTTTCATGGTAAGATATAATATGATATGCGAAGTGTCATGTATTCCACGTCCACGCTTCAAATGAATGTAAATGCGACACTTCCTTGCAAGGAAATAGCGTTTGCAGATGTCTACGTATCGTAGCAATAGAGTTCTTATGATTCTTAAAACGCGATATTGCATCTCATATCTATGTTTCATGATAAGATATAATATTCATTGCGAAGTGTCATGTATTCCTCGTCTACGATTCAAATGAAAGTAAATGCGACACTTCCTTGCAAGGTAGTAGCGACTGCACATGTCTACGTATCGTAGCAATAGAGTTCATATCATTCTTAAAAAGCGATATCGCATCTCATTTCTATGTTTCATGGTAAGATAAAACATGATTTGCGAAGTGTTATGTATTCCTCGTCTACACTTCAAATGAATGTGAATGTGACTTCCTCGCTAGGAAATAGCGTTTGCAGATGTCTGCGTATCGTAGCAGTAGAGTTCTTATGATTCTTAAAACGCGATATCGCATCATATTTCTATGTTTCATGGTAAGATATAATATGATTTGCGGAGTGTTATGTATTCCTCGACTACACTTCAAATGAATGTAAATGCGACACTTCTTTGCAAGGAAATAGCGATTGCAGATGTCTACGTATCGTAGCAGTAGAGTCCTTATGATACTTAAAACGCGATATCGCATCTCATTTCTATGTTTCATGGTAAGATATAATATGATTTGCGGAGTGTTATGTATTCCTCGCCTACAATTCAAATGAATGCAAATGCGACACATCCTCGCTAGGAAATAGCGTTTGCAGATGTCTACGTATTGTAGCAAGTTGAGTTCTAATGCTTCTTAAAACGCGATATCGCATCTCATTTCTATGTTTCATGGTAAGCTATAATATGTTTTGCGAAGTGTTATGTATTCATCGTCTACACATCAAATGGATGCAAATGCGACACTTCCTTGCAAGGAAATAGCGTTTGCAGATGTCTACGTATCGTTGCAACAGAGTTCTTATGATTCTTAAAACGCGATATCGCATCTCATTTTTATGTTTCGTGGTAAGGTATAATATGATTTGCGAAGTGTTATGTATCCGTCGTCTACACTTCAAATGAATGTAAATGCGACACTTTCTTGCAGGGAAATAGCGTTTGCAGGTGTCTACGCATCTTAGCAATGGATTTCTGATGTTTCTTAAAACGAGATATTGCATCTCATATCTATGTTTCATGACAAGATATAATATTCATTGCGAAGTGTTATGCATTCCTCGTCTACGATTCAAATGAATGTAAATGCGACACTTCCTTGCAAGGAAATAGCATTTGCAGATGTCTACGTATCGTAGCAATAGAGTTCTAATGCTTCTTAAAACGCGATATCGCATCTCACTTCTATGTTTCATGGTAAGATATAATATGATTTGCGAAGTGTTTTGTATTCCTCGTCTACACTTCAAATGAATGTGAATGTGACACTTCCTCGCTAGGAAATAGCGTTTGCAGATGTCTGCGTATCGTAGCAGTAGAGATCTAATGCTTCTTAAAACGCTATATCGCATCTCATTTCTATGTTTCATGGTAAGATACAATATGATTTGCGAAGTGTTATGTATTCCTCGTCTACACTTCAAATGAATGCGAATGCGACACTTCCTCGCTAGGAAATAGCGTTTGCAGATGTCTACGTATCGAAGCAATAGAGTTCAAATGCTTCTTAAAACGCGATATCGCATCTCATTTCTATGTTTCATGGTAAGATATAATACGACTTTCGAAGTGTTATGTATTCCTCGGCTACACTTCAAATGAATGTAAATGCGACACTTCTTTGCAAGGAAATAGCGATTGCAGATGTCCACGTATCGAAGCAATAGAGTTCAAATGCTTCTTAAAGCGAGATATTGCATCTCATATCTATGTTTCATGATAAGATATAATATTCATTGCGAAGTGTTATGCATTCCTCGTCTACGATTCAAATGAATGTAAATGCGACACTTCCTTGCAAGGAAATAGCGTTTGCAGATGTCTACGGATCGTAGCAATAGAGTTCTAATGCTTCTTAAAACGCGATATCGCATCTCATTTCTATGTTTCATGGTAAGATATAATACGATTTGCGAAGTGTTATGTATTCCTCGGCTACACTTCAAATGAATGTAAATGCGACACTTCTTTGCAAGGAAATAGCGACTGCAGATGTCTACGTATCGTAGCAGTAGAGTTCTTATGATTCTTAAAACGCGATATCGAATCTCATTTCTATGTTTCATGGTAAGATATAATATGATTTGCGGAGTGTTATGTATTCCTCGTCTACACTTCAAATGAATGCAAATGCGACACTTCCTCGCTAGGAAATAGCGTTTGCATATGTCTACGTATCGTAGCAGTTGAGTTCTAATGCTTCTTAAAACGCGATATCGCATCTCATTTCTATGTTTCATGGTAAGATATAATATGATTTGCGAAGTGTTATGTATTCCTCGTCTACACATCAAATGAATGTAAATGCGACACTTGCTTGCAAGGAAATAGCGTTTGCAGATGTCTACGTATCGTTGCAATAGAGTTCTTATGATTCTTAAAACGCGATATCGCATCTCATTTCTATGTTTCATGGTAAGGTATAATATAATTTGCGAAGTGTTATGTATCCGTCGTCTACACTTCAAATGAATGTAAATGCGACACTTGCTTGCAAGGAAATAGCGCTTGCAGATGTCTACGTATGGTAGTAATGGATTTCTGATGCTTCTTCAAACGCGATATCGCATGTCATTTCTATGTTTCATGGTAAGATATAATATGATTTGCGGAGTGTTATGCATTCCTCGTCTACGGTTCAAATGAATGTAAATGCGACACTTCCTTGCAAGGAAATAGCGTTTGCAGATGTCTACCTATCGTAGCAGTATTGATCTAATGCATCTTAGAACGCGATGTCGCAACTCATTTCAATGTTTCATGGTAAGATATAATATGATTTGCGGAGTGTTATGTATTCCTCGTCTACACTTCTAATGAATGTAAATGCGACACTACTTTGCAAGGAAATAGCGTTTGCAGATGTCTACGTTTCGTAGCAGTAGAGTTTTAATGCTTCTTAAAACGCGATATCGCATCTCATTTCTATGTTTCATGGTAAGGTACAATATGATTTGCGAAGTGTTATGTAGTCCTCGTCTACACTTCAAATGAATGTAAATGCGACACTTCCTTGCAAGGAAATAGCGTTTGCAGATGTCTACGTATCGAAGCAATAGAGTTCAAATGCTTCTTAAAACGCGATATCACATCTCATTCCTATGTTTCATGGTAAGATATAATATGATTTGCGAAGTATCATGTATTCCTCGTCGACACTTCAAATGAATGTAAAAGCGACACTTCCTTGCATGGAAATAGCGTTAGCAGATGTCTACGTATCGAAGCAATAGAGTTCAAATGCTTCTTAAAACGAGATATTGCATCTCATATCTATGTTTCATGATAAGATATAATATTCATTGCGAAGTGTCATGTATTCCTCGTCTACGATTCAAATGAAAGTAAATGCGACACTTCCTTGCAAGGTAGTAGCGATTGCACATGTCTACGTACTGTAGCAATAGAGTTCATATCATTCTTAAAAAGCGATATCGAATCTCATTTCTATGTTTCATGGTAAGATAAAACATGATTTGCGAAGTGTTATGTATTCCTCGTCTACACTTCAAATGAATGTGAATGTGACTTCCTCGCAAGGAAATAGCGTTTGCAGATGTCTACGTATCGTAGCAGTTGAGTTCTAATGCTCCTTAAAACGCGATATCGCATCTCATTTCTATGTTTCATGGTAAGATATAATATGATTTGCGAAGTGTCATGTATTCCTCGTCTACACTTCAAATGAATGTAAATGCGACACTTCCTTGCAAGGAAATAGCGTTTGCAAATGTCTACCTATCGTAGCAATAGTGTTCTAATGCTTCTTAAAACGAGATATTGCATCACATATCTATGATTCATGATAAGATATAATATTCATTGCGAAGTGTTATGCATTCCTCGTCTACGATTCAAATGAATGTAAATGCGACACTTCCTTGCAAGGAAATAGCGTTTGCAGATGTCTACGTATCGTAGCAGTTGAGTTCTAATGCTTCTTAAAACGCGATATCGCACCTCATTTCTATGTTTCATGGTAAGATATAATATGATTTGCGAAGTGTTATGTATTCCTCGTCTACACATCAAATGAATGTAAATGCGACACTTCCTTGCAAGGAAATAGCGTTTGCAGATGTCTACGTATCGTAGCAATATAGTTCTTATGATTCTTAAAACGCGATATCGCATCTCATTTCTATGTTTCATGGTAAGGTATAATATGATTTGCGAAGTGTTATGTATCCGTCGTCTACACTTCAAATGAATGTAAATGGGACACTTTCTCGCAAGGAACTAGCGTTTGCAGATGTCTACGTATCTTAGCAATATAGTTCTTATGATTCTTAAAACGCGATATCGCATCACATTTCTATGTTTCATGGTAAGATATAATATGATTTGCGGAGTGTTATGTATTCCTCGTCTACACTTCAAATGAATGTAAATGCGACACTTCCTTGCAAGGAAATAGCGTTTGCAGATGTCTACGGATCGTAGCAATAGAGTTCTAATGCTTCATAAAACGCGATATCGCATCTCATTTCTATGTTTCATGGTAAGATATAATACGATTTGCGAAGTGTTATGTATTCCTCGGCTACACTTCAAATGAATGTAAATGCGACACTTCCTTGCAAGGAAATAGCGTTTGCAAATGTCTACCTATCGTAGCAGTATTGATCTAATGCATCTTAGAACGCGATGTCGCATCTCATTTCAATGTTTCATGGTAAGATATAATATGATTTGCGGAGTGTTATGTATTCCTCGTCTACACTTCTAATGAATGTAAATGCGACACTACTTTGCAAGGAAATAGCGTTTGCAGATGTCTACGTATCGTAGCAGTAGAGTTTTAATGCTTCTTAAAACGCGATATCGCATCTCATTTCTATGTTTCATGGTAAGGTACAATATGATTTGCGAAGTGTTATGTATCCGTCGTCTACACTTCAAATGAATGTAAATGCGACACTTCCTTCCAAGGAAATAGCGTTTGCAGATGTCTACGTATCGTAGCAATAGAGTTCTAATGCTTCTTAAAACGCGATATCGCATCTCATTTCTATGTTTCATGGTAGGATATAATATTCATTGCGAAGTGTTATGTATTCAACGCCTACACTTCAAATGAATGTGAATGTGACACTTCCTCGCTAGGAAATAGCGTTTGCAGATGTCTGCGTATCGTAGCAGTAGAGTTCTAATGCTTCTTAAAACGCGATATCGCATCTCATTTCTATGTTTCATGGTAAGATATAATACGATTTGCGAAGTGTTATGTATTCCTCGGCTACACTTCAAATGAATGTAAATGCGACACTTCTTTGCAAGGAAATAGCGATTGCAGATGTCTACGTATCGTAGCAGTAGAGTTCTTATGATTCTTAAAACGCGATATCGCATCTCATTTCTATGTTTCATGGTAAGATATAATATGATTTGCGAAGTGTTATGTATTCTTCGTCTACACATCAAATGAATGTAAATGAGACACTTCCTTGCAAGGAAATAGCGTTTGCAGATGTCTACGTATCGTAGCAATAGAGTTCTAATGCTTCTTAAAACGAGATATTGCATCTCATATCTATGTTTCATGATAAGATATAATATTCATTGCGAAGTGTTATGCATTCCTTGTCTACGATTCAAATGAATGTAAATGCGACACTTCCTTGCAAGGAAATAGCGTTTGCAGATGTCTACGTATCGTAGTAATAGAGTTCTTATGATTCTTAAAACGTGATATCGCATCTCATTTCTATGCTTCATGGTAAGGTATAATATGATTTGCGAACTGTTATGTATCCGTCGTCTACACTTCAAATGAATGTAAATGCGACACTTCCTTGCAAGGAAATAGCGTTTGCAGATGTCTACGTATCGTAGCAATAGAGTTCTAATGCTTCTTAAAACGCGATATCGCATCTCATTTCTATGTTTCATGGTAAGATATAATGTGATTTGCGAAGTGTTATGTATTCCTCGTCTACACTTCAAATGAATGTGAATGTGACACTTCCTCGCTAGGAAATAGCGTTTGCAGATGTCTGCGTATCGTAGCAGTAGAGTTCTAATGCTTCTTAAAATGCGATATCGCAACTCATTTCTACGTTTCATGGTAAGATACAATATGATTTGCGAAGTGTTATGTATTCCTCGTCTACACTTCAAATGAATGTGAATGCGACACTTCCTCGCTAGGAAATAGCGTCTGCAGATGTCTACGTATCGAAGCAATGGAGTTCAAATGCTTCTTAAAACGAGATATTGCATCTCATATCTATGTTTCATGATAAGATATAATATTCATTGCGAAGTGTTATGCATTCTTCGCCTACGATTCAAATGAATGTAAATGCAACACTTCCTTGCAAGGAAATAGCGTTTGCAGATGTCTACGTATCGTAGCAGTTGAGTTCTAATGCTTCTTAAAACGCGATATCGCACCTCATTTCTATGTTTCATGGTAAGATATAATATGATTTGCGGAGTGTTATGTATTCCTCGTCTACACTTCAAATGAATGTAAATGCGACACTTCCTTGCAAGGATATAGCGTTTGCAGATGTCTACGTATCGAAGCAATAGAGTTCAAATGCTTCTTAAAACGAGATATTGCATCTCATATCTATATTTCATGATAAGATATAATATTCATTGCGAAGTGTTATGCATTCCTCGTCTACGATTCAAATGAATGTAAATGCGACACTTCCTTGCAAGGAAATACCGTTTGCAGATGTCTACGGATCGTAGCAATAGAGTTCTAATGCTTCTTAAAACGCGATATCGCATCTCATTTCTATGTTTCATGGTAAGATATAATACGATTTGCGAAGTGTTATGTATTCCTCGGCTACACTTCAAATGAATGTAAATGCGACACTTCTTTGCAAGGAAATAGCGATTGCAGATATCTACGTATCGTAGCAGTAGATTTCTAATGCTTCTTAAAACGCGATATCGCATCTCATTTCTATGTTTCATGGTAAGATATAATATGATTTGCGGAGTGTTATGTATTCCTCGTCTACACCTCAAATGAATGTAAATGCGACACTTCCTTGCAAGGAAATAGCGTTTGCAAATGTCTACCTATCGTAGCAGTAGTGTTCTAATGCTTCTTAAAACGAGATATTGCATCTCATATCTATGTTTCATGATAAGATATAATATTCATTGCGAAGTGTTATGCATTCCTCGTCTACGATTCAAATGAATGTAAATGCGACACTTCCTTGCAAGGAAATAGCGTTTGCAGATGTCTACGTATCGTAGCAATAGAGTTCTTATGATTCTTAAAACGTGATATCGCATCTCATTTCTATGCTTCATGGTAAGGTATAATATGATTTGCGAACTGTTATGTATCCGTCGTCTACACTTCAAATGAATGTAAATGCGACACTTCCTTCCAAGGAAATAGCGTTTGCAGATGTCTACGTATCGTAGCAATAGAGTTCTAATGCTCCTTAAAATGCGATATCGCAACTCATTTCTACGTTTCATGGTAAGATACAATATGATTTGCGAAGTGTTATGTATTCTCCGTCTACACATCAAATGAATGTAAATGAGACACTTCCTTGCAAGGAAATAGCGTTTGCAGATGTCTACGTATCGTAGCAATAGAGTTCTTATGATTCTTAAAAAGCGATATCGCATCTCATTTCTATGTTTCATGGTAAAGTATAATATGATTTGCGAAGTGTTATGTATCCGTCGTCTACACTTCAAATGAATGTAAATGCGACACTTTCTTGCAAGGAAATAGCGTTTGCAGATGTCTACGTATCGTAGCAATAGAGTTCTTATGATTCTTAAAACGCGATATCGCATCTCATTTCTATGCTTCATGGTAAGGTATAATATGATTTGCAAACTTTTATGTATCCGTCGTCTACACTTCAAATGAATGTAAATGCGACACTTCCTTGCAAGGAAATAGCGTTTGCAGATGTCTACGTATCGTAGCAATAGAGTTCTAATGCTTCTTAAAACGCGATATCGCATCTCATTTCTATGTTTCATGGTAGGATATAATATGATTTGCGAAGTGTTATGTATTCAACGCCTACACTTCAAATGAATGTGAATGTGACACTTCCTCGCTAGGAAATAGCGTTTGCAGATGTCTGCGTATCGTAGCAGTAGAGTTCTAATGCTTCTTAAAACGCGATATCGCATCTCATTTCTATGTTTCATGGTAAGATATAATACGATTTGCGAAGTGTTATGTATTCCTCGGCTACACTTCAAATGAATGTAAATGCGACACTTCTTTGCAAGGAAATAGCGATTGCAGATGTCTACGTATCGTAGCAGTAGAGTTCTTATGATTCTTAAAACGCGATATCGCATCACATTTCTATGTTTCATGGTAAGATATAATATGATTTGCGAAGTGTTATGTATTCTTCGTCTACACATCAAATGAATGTAAATGAGACACTTCCTTGCAAGGAAATAGCGTTTGCAGATGTCTACGTATCGTAGCAATAGAGTTCTAATGCTTCTTAAAACGAGATATTGCATCTCATATCTATGTTTCATGATAAGATATAATATTCATTGCGAAGTGTTATGCATTCCTTGTCTACGATTCAAATGAATGTAAATGCGACACTTCCTTGCAAGGAAATAGCGTTTGCAGATGTCTACGTATCGTAGTAATAGAGTTCTTATGATTCTTAAAACGTGATATCGCATCTCATTTCTATGCTTCATGGTAAGGTATAATATGATTTGCGAACTGTTATGTATCCGTCGTCTACACTTCAAATGAATGTAAATGCGACACTTCCTTGCAAGGAAATAGCGTTTGCAGATGTCTACGTATCGTAGCAATAGAGTTCTAATGCTTCTTAAAACGCGATATCGCATCTCATTTCTATGTTTCATGGTAAGATATAATGTGATTTGCGAAGTGTTATGTATTCCTCGTCTACACTTCAAATGAATGTGAATGTGACACTTCCTCGCTAGGAAATAGCGTTTGCAGATGTCTGCGTATCGTAGCAGTAGAGTTCTAATGCTTCTTAAATTGCGATATCGCAACTCATTTCTACGTTTCATGGTAAGATACAATATGATTTGCGAAGTGTTATGTATTCCTCGTCTACACTTCAAATGAATGTGAATGCGACACTTCCTCGCTAGGAAATAGCGTCTGCAGATGTCTACGTATCGAAGCAATGGAGTTCAAATGCTTCTTAAAACGAGATATTGCATCTCATATCTATGTTTCATGATAAGATATAATATTCATTGCGAAGTGTTATGCATTCTTCGCCTACGATTCAAATGAATGTAAATGCAACACTTCCTTGCAAGGAAATAGCGTTTGCAGATGTCTACGTATCGTAGCAGTTGAGTTTTAATGCTTCTTAAAACGCGATATCGCACCTCATTTCTATGTTTCATGGTAAGATATAATATGATTTGCGGAGTGTTATGTATTCCTCGTCTACACTTCAAATGAATGTAAATGCGACACTTCCTTGCAAGGATATAGCGTTTGCAGATGTCTACGTATCGAAGCAATAGAGTTCAAATGCTTCTTAAAACGAGATATTGCATCTCATATCTATATTTCATGATAAGATATAATATTCATTGCGAAGTGTTATGCATTCCTCGTCTACGATTCAAATGAATGTAAATGCGACACTTCCTTGCAAGGAAATACCGTTTGCAGATGTCTACGGATCGTAGCAATAGAGTTCTAATGCTTCTTAAAACGCGATATCGCATCTCATTTCTATGTTTCATGGTAAGATATAATACGATTTGCGAAGTGTTATGTATTCCTCGGCTACACTTCAAATGAATGTAAATGCGACACTTCTTTGCAAGGAAATAGCGATTGCAGATATCTACGTATCGTAGCAGTAGAGTTCTAATGCTTCTTAAAACGCGATATCGCATCTCATTTCTATGTTTCATGGTAAGATATAATATGATTTGCGGAGTGTTATGTATTCCTCGTCTACACCTCAAATGAATGTAAATGCGACACTTCCTTGCAAGGAAATAGCGTTTGCAAATGTCTACCTATCGTAGCAGTAGTGTTCTAATGCATCTTAGAACGCGATATCGCATCTCATTTCTATGTTTCATGGTAAGATACAATATGATTTGCGAAGTGTTATGTATTCCTCGTCTACACTTCAAATGAATGTGAATGCGACACTTTCTCGCTAGGAAATAGCGTTTGCAGATGTCTACGTATCGGAGCAATAGAGTTCAAATGCTTCTCAAAACGCGATATCGCATCTCATTTCTATGTTTCATGGTAAGATATAATCCGATTTGCGAAGTGTTATGTATTCCTCGGCTACAATTCAAATGAATGTAAATGCGACACTTCTTTGCAAGGAAATAGCGATTGCAGATGTCTACGTATCGTAGCAATAGAGTTCTTATGATTCTTAAAACGCGATATCGCATCTCATTTCTATGTTTCATGGTAAGATACAATATGATTTGCGAAGTGTTATGTATTCCTAGTCTACAATTCAAATGAATGTGAATGCGACACTTCCTCGCTGGGAAATAGCGTTTGCAGATGTCTACGTATCGAAGCAATAGAGTTCAAATGCTTCTTAAAACGAGATATTGCATCACATATCTATGATTCATGATAAGATATAATATTCATTGCGAAGTGTTATGCATTCCTCGTCTACGATTCAAATGAATGTAAATGCGACACTTCCTTGCAAGGAAATAGCGTTTGCAGATGTCTACGTATCGTAGCAATAGCGTTCTTATGATTCTTAAAACGCGATATCGCATCTCATTTCTATGTTTCATGGTAAGGTATAATATGATTTGCGAAGTGTTATGTATCCGTCGTCTACACTTCAAATGAATGTAAATGGGACACTTTCTCGCAAGGAACTAGCGTTTGCAGATGTCTACGTATCTTAGCAATATAGTTCTTATGATTCTTAAAACGCGATATCGCATCACATTTCTATGTTTCATGGTAAGATATAATATGATTTGCGGAGTGTTATGTATTCCTCGTCTACACTTCAAATGAATGTAAATGCGACACTTCCTTGCAAGGAAATAGCGTTTGCAGATGTCTACGGATCGTAGCAATAGAGTTCTAATGCTTCTTAAAACGAGATATTGCATCTCATATCTATATTTCATGATAAGATATAATATTCATTGCGAAGTGTTATGCATTCCTCGTCTACGATTCAAATGAATGTAAATGCGACACTTCCTTGCAAGGAAATAGCGATTGCAGATGTCTACGTATCGTAGCAGTAGAGTTCTTATGATTCTTAAAACGCGATATCGCATCTCATTTCTATGTTTCATGGTAAGATATAATATGATTTGCGAAGTGTTATGTATTCTTCGTCTACGCATCAAATGAATGTAAATGAGACACTTCCTTGCAAGGAAATAGCGTTTGCAGATGTCTACGTATCGTAGCAATAGAGTTCTTATGATTCTTAAAAAGCGATACCGCATCTCATTTCTATGTTTCATGGTAAAGTATAATATGATTTGCGAAGTGTTATGTATCCGTCGTCTACACTTCAAATGAATGTAAATGCGACACTTTCTTGCAAGGAAATAGCGTTTGCAGATGTCTACGTATCGTAGCAATAGAGTTCTTATGATTCTTAAAACGCGATATCGCATCTCATTTCTATGCTTCATGGTAAGGTATAATATGATTTGCGAACTGTTATGTATCCGTCGTCTACACTTCAAATGAATGTAAATGCGACACTTCCTTGCAAGGAAATAGCGTTTGCAGATGTCTACGTATCGTAGCAATAGAGTTCTAATGCTTCTTAAAACGCGATATCGCATCTCATTTCTATGTTTCATGGTAAGATATAATATGATTTGCGATGTGTTATGTATTCAACGTCTACACTTCAAATGAATGTGAATGTGACACTTCCTCGCTAGGAAATAGCGTTTGCAGATGTCTGCGTATCTTAGCAATAGAGTTCTTATGATTCTTAAATCGCGATATCGCATCTCATTTCTATGTTTCATGGTAAGATATAATCTGATTTGCGGAGTGTTATGTATTCCTCGTCTACACTTCAAATGAATGTAAATGCGACACTTCCTTGCAAGGAAATAGCGTTTGCAAATGTCTACCTATCGTAGCAGTAGTGTTCTAATGCTTCTTAGAACGCGATATCGCATCTCATTTCTATGTTTCATGGTAAGATACAATATGATTTGCGAAGTGTTATGTATTCCTCGTCTACACTTCAAATGAATGTGAATGCGACACATCCTCGCTAGGAAATAGCGTTTGCAGATGTCTACGTATCGAAGCAATGGAGTTCAAATGCTTCTTAAAACGAGATATTGCATCTCATATCTATGTTTCATGATAAGATATAATATTCATTGCGAAGTGTTATGCATTCTTCGCCTACGATTCAAATGAATGTAAATGCAACACTTCCTTGCAAGGAAATAGCGTTTGCAGATGTCCACGTATCGTAGCAGTTGAGTTCTAATGCTTCTTAAAACGCGATATCGCACCTCATTTCTATGTTTCATGGTAAGATATAATATGATTTGCGAAGTGTTATGTATTCCTCGTCTACACGTCAAATGAATGTAAATGCGACACTTCCTTGCAAGGAAACAGCGTTTGCAGATGTCTACGTATCGTAGCAATAGAGTTCTTATGATTCTTAAAACGCGATATCGCATCTCATTTCTATGTTTCATGGTAAGGTATAATATGATTTGCGAAGTGTTATGTATCCGTCGTCTACACTTCAAATGAATGTAAATGCGACTCTTTCTCGCAAGGAACTAGCGTTTGCAGATGTCTACGTATCTTAGCAATAGAGTTCTTATGATTCTTAAATCGCGATATCGCATCTCATTTCTATGTTTCATGGTAAGATATAATCTGATTTGCGGAGTGTTATGCATTCCTCGTCTACGATTCAAATGAATGTAAATGCGACACTTCTTTGCAAGGAAATAGCGTTTGCAGATGTCTACGTATCGTAGCAATAGAGTTCTAATGCTTCTTAAAACGCGATATCGCATCTCATTTCTATGTTTCATGGTAGGATATAATATGATTTGCGAAGTGTTATGTATTCAACGCCTACACTTCAAATGAATGTGAATGTGACACTTCCTCGCTAGGAAATAGCGTTTGCAGATGTCTGCGTATCGTAGCAGTAGAGTTCTAATGCTTCTTAAAACGCGATATCGCATCTCATTTCTATGTTTCATGGTAAGATATAATACGATTTGCGAAGTGTTATGTATTCCTCGGCTACACTTCAAATGAATGTAAATGCGACACTTCTTTGCAAGGAAATAGCGATTGCAGATGTCTACGTATCGTAGCAGTAGAGTTCTTATGATTCTTAAAACGCGATATCGCATCACATTTCTATGTTTCATGGTAAGATATAATATGATTTGCGAAGTGTTATGTATTCTTCGTCTACACATCAAATGAATGTAAATGAGACACTTCCTTGCAAGGAAATAGCGTTTGCAGATGTCTACGTATCGTAGCAATAGAGTTCTAATGCTTCTTAAAACGAGATATTGCATCTCATATCTATGTTTCATGATAAGATATAATATTCATTGCGAAGTGTTATGCATTCCTTGTCTACGATTCAAATGAATGTAAATGCGACACTTCCTTGCAAGGAAATAGCGTTTGCAGATGTCTACGTATCGTAGTAATAGAGTTCTTATGATTCTTAAAACGTGATATCGCATCTCATTTCTATGCTTCATGGTAAGGTATAATATGATTTGCGAACTGTTATGTATCCGTCGTCTACACTTCAAATGAATGTAAATGCGACACTTCCTTGCAAGGAAATAGCGTTTGCAGATGTCTACGTATCGTAGCAATAGAGTTCTAATGCTTCTTAAAACGCGATATCGCATCTCATTTCTATGTTTCATGGTAAGATATAATGTGATTTGCGAAGTGTTATGTATTCCTCGTCTACACTTCAAATGAATGTGAATGTGACACTTCCTCGCTAGGAAATAGCGTTTGCAGATGTCTGCGTATCGTAGCAGTAGAGTTCTAATGCTTCTTAAATTGCGATATCGCAACTCATTTCTACGTTTCATGGTAAGATACAATATGATTTGCGAAGTGTTATGTATTCCTCGTCTACACTTCAAATGAATGTGAATGCGACACTTCCTCGCTAGGAAATAGCGTCTGCAGATGTCTACGTATCGAAGCAATGGAGTTCAAATGCTTCTTAAAACGAGATATTGCATCTCATATCTATGTTTCATGATAAGATATAATATTCATTGCGAAGTGTTATGCATTCTTCGCCTACGATTCAAATGAATGTAAATGCAACACTTCCTTGCAAGGAAATAGCGTTTGCAGATGTCTACGTATCGTAGCAGTTGAGTTTTAATGCTTCTTAAAACGCGATATCGCACCTCATTTCTATGTTTCATGGTAAGATATAATATGATTTGCGGAGTGTTATGTATTCCTCGTCTACACTTCAAATGAATGTAAATGCGACACTTCCTTGCAAGGATATAGCGTTTGCAGATGTCTACGTATCGAAGCAATAGAGTTCAAATGCTTCTTAAAACGAGATATTGCATCTCATATCTATATTTCATGATAAGATATAATATTCATTGCGAAGTGTTATGCATTCCTCGTCTACGATTCAAATGAATGTAAATGCGACACTTCCTTGCAAGGAAATACCGTTTGCAGATGTCTACGGATCGTAGCAATAGAGTTCTAATGCTTCTTAAAACGCGATATCGCATCTCATTTCTATGTTTCATGGTAAGATATAATACGATTTGCGAAGTGTTATGTATTCCTCGGCTACACTTCAAATGAATGTAAATGCGACACTTCTTTGCAAGGAAATAGCGATTGCAGATATCTACGTATCGTAGCAGTAGAGTTCTAATGCTTCTTAAAACGCGATATCGCATCTCATTTCTATGTTTCATGGTAAGATATAATATGATTTGCGGAGTGTTATGTATTCCTCGTCTACACCTCAAATGAATGTAAATGCGACACTTCCTTGCAAGGAAATAGCGTTTGCAAATGTCTACCTATCGTAGCAGTAGTGTTCTAATGCTTCTTAGAACGCGATATCGCATCTCATTTCTATGTTTCATGGTAAGATACAATATGATTTGCGAAGTGTTATGTATTCCTCGTCTACACTTCAAATGAATGTGAATGCGACACTTTCTCGCTAGGAAATAGCGTTTGCAGATGTCTACGTATCGGAGCAATAGAGTTCAAATGCTTCTCAAAACGCGATATCGCATCTCATTTCTATGTTTCATGGTAAGATATAATCCGATTTGCGAAGTGTTATGTATTCCTCGGCTACAATTCAAATGAATGTAAATGCGACACTTCTTTGCAAGGAAATAGCGATTGCAGATGTCTATGTATCGTAGCAATAGAGTTCTTATGATTCTTAAAACGCGATATCGCATCTCATTTCTATGTTTCATGGTAAGATACAATATGATTTGCGAAGTGTTATGTATTCCTAGTCTACAATTCAAATGAATGTGAATGCGACACTTCCTCGCTGGGAAATAGCGTTTGCAGATGTCTACGTATCGAAGCAATAGAGTTCAAATGCTTCTTAAAACGAGATATTGCATCACATATCTATGATTCATGATAAGATATAATATTCATTGCGAAGTGTTATGCATTCCTCGTCTACGATTCAAATGAATGTAAATGCGACACTTCCTTGCAAGGAAATAGCGTTTGCAGATGTCTACGTATCGTAGCAATAGCGTTCTTATGATTCTTAAAACGCGATATCGCATCTCATTTCTATGTTTCATGGTAAGGTATAATATGATTTGCGAAGTGTTATGTATCCGTCGTCTACACTTCAAATGAATGTAAATGGGACACTTTCTCGCAAGGAACTAGCGTTTGCAGATGTCTACGTATCTTAGCAATATAGTTCTTATGATTCTTAAAACGCGATATCGCATCACATTTCTATGTTTCATGGTAAGATATAATATGATTTGCGGAGTGTTATGTATTCCTCGTCTACACTTCAAATGAATGTAAATGCGACACTTCCTTGCAAGGAAATAGCGTTTGCAGATGTCTACGGATCGTAGCAATAGAGTTCTAATGCTTCTTAAAACGAGATATTGCATCTCATATCTATATTTCATGATAAGATATAATATTCATTGCGAAGTGTTATGCATTCCTCGTCTACGATTCAAATGAATGTAAATGCGACACTTCCTTGCAAGGAAATAGCGATTGCAGATGTCTACGTATCGTAGCAGTAGAGTTCTTATGATTCTTAAAACGCGATATCGCATCTCATTTCTATGTTTCATGGTAAGATATAATATGATTTGCGAAGTGTTATGTATTCTTCGTCTACGCATCAAATGAATGTAAATGAGACACTTCCTTGCAAGGAAATAGCGTTTGCAGATGTCTACGTATCGTAGCAATAGAGTTCTTATGATTCTTAAAAAGCGATACCGCATCTCATTTCTATGTTTCATGGTAAAGTATAATATGATTTGCGAAGTGTTATGTATCCGTCGTCTACACTTCAAATGAATGTAAATGCGACACTTTCTTGCAAGGAAATAGCGTTTGCAGATGTCTACGTATCGTAGCAATAGAGTTCTTATGATTCTTAAAACGCGATATCGCATCTCATTTCTATGCTTCATGGTAAGGTATAATATGATTTGCGAACTGTTATGTATCCGTCGTCTACACTTCAAATGAATGTAAATGCGACACTTCCTTGCAAGGAAATAGCGTTTGCAGATGTCTACGTATCGTAGCAATAGAGTTCTAATGCTTCTTAAAACGCGATATCGCATCTCATTTCTATGTTTCATGGTAAGATATAATATGATTTGCGATGTGTTATGTATTCAACGTCTACACTTCAAATGAATGTGAATGTGACACTTCCTCGCTAGGAAATAGCGTTTGCAGATGTCTGCGTATCTTAGCAATAGAGTTCTTATGATTCTTAAATCGCGATATCGCATCTCATTTCTATGTTTCATGGTAAGATATAATCTGATTTGCGGAGTGTTATGTATTCCTCGTCTACACTTCAAATGAATGTAAATGCGACACTTCCTTGCAAGGAAATAGCGTTTGCAAATGTCTACCTATCGTAGCAGTAGTGTTCTAATGCTTCTTAGAACGCGATATCGCATCTCATTTCTATGTTTCATGGTAAGATACAATATGATTTGCGAAGTGTTATGTATTCCTCGTCTACACTTCAAATGAATGTGAATGCGACACATCCTCGCTAGGAAATAGCGTTTGCAGATGTCTACGTATCGAAGCAATGGAGTTCAAATGCTTCTTAAAACGAGATATTGCATCTCATATCTATGTTTCATGATAAGATATAATATTCATTGCGAAGTGTTATGCATTCTTCGCCTACGATTCAAATGAATGTAAATGCAACACTTCCTTGCAAGGAAATAGCGTTTGCAGATGTCCACGTATCGTAGCAGTTGAGTTCTAATGCTTCTTAAAACGCGATATCGCACCTCATTTCTATGTTTCATGGTAAGATATAATATGATTTGCGAAGTGTTATGTATTCCTCGTCTACACGTCAAATGAATGTAAATGCGACACTTCCTTGCAAGGAAACAGCGTTTGCAGATGTCTACGTATCGTAGCAATAGAGTTCTTATGATTCTTAAAACGCGATATCGCATCTCATTTCTATGTTTCATGGTAAGGTATAATATGATTTGCGAAGTGTTATGTATCCGTCGTCTACACTTCAAATGAATGTAAATGCGACTCTTTCTCGCAAGGAACTAGCGTTTGCAGATGTCTACGTATCTTAGCAATAGAGTTCTTATGATTCTTAAATCGCGATATCGCATCTCATTTCTATGTTTCATGGTAAGATATAATCTGATTTGCGGAGTGTTATGCATTCCTCGTCTACGATTCAAATGAATGTAAATGCGACACTTCTTTGCAAGGAAATAGCGATTGCAGATGTCTACGTATCGTAGCAGTAGAGTTCTAATGCTTCTTAAAACGCGATATCGCATCTCATTTCTATGTTTCATGGTAAGATATAATATGATTTGCGGAGTGTTATGTATTCCTCGTCTACACTTCAAATAAATGTAAATGCGACACTTCCTTGCAAGGAAATAGCGTTTGCAAATGTCTACCTATCGTAGCAGTAGTGTTCTAATGCTTCTTAGAACGCGATATCGCATCTCATTTCTATGTTTCATGGTAAGATACAATATGATTTGCGAAGTGTTATGTATTCCTCGTCTACACTTCAAATGAATGTGAATGCGACACTTCCTCGCTAGGAAATAGCGTTTGCAGATGTCTACGTATCGGTGCAATAGAGTTCAAATGCTTCTCAAAACGCGATATCGCATCTCATTTCTATGTTTCATGGTAAGATATAATCCGATTTGCGAAGTGTTATGTATTCCTCGGCTACAATTCAAATGAATGTAAATGCGACACTTCTTTGCAAGGAAATAGCGATTGCAGATGTCTACGTATCGTAGCAATAGAGTTCTTACGATTCTTAAAACGCGATATCGCATCTCATTTCTATGTTTCATGGTAAGATACAATATGATTTGCGAAGTGTTATGTATTCCTCGTCTACACTTCAAATGAATGTGAATGCGACACTTCCTCGCTGGGAAATGGCGTTTACAGATGTCTACGTATCGAAGCAATAGAGTTCAAATGCTTCTTAAAACGAGATATTGTATCACATATCTATGATTCATGATAAGATATAATATTCATTGCGAAGTGTTATGCATTCCTCGTCTACGATTCAAATGAATGTAAATGCGACACTTCCTTGCAAGGAAATAGCGTTTGCAGATGTCTACGTATCGTAGCAGTTGAGTTCTAATGCTTCTTAAAACGCGATATCGCACCTCATTTCTATGTTTCATGGTAAGATATAATATGATTTGCGAAGTGTTATGTATTCCTCGTCTACACATCAAATGAATGTAAATGCGACACTTCCTTGCAAGGAAATAGCGTTTGCAGATGTCTACGTATCGTAGCAATAGAGTTCTTATGATTCTTAAAACGCGATATCGCATCTCATTTCTATGTTTCATGGTAAGGTATAATATGATTTGCGAAGTGTTATGTATCTGTCGTCTACACTTCAAATGAATGTAAATGGGACACTTTCTCGCAAGGAACTAGCGTTTGCAGATGTCTACGTATCTTAGCAATATAGTTCTTATGATTCTTAAAACGCGATATCGCATCACATTTCTATGTTTCATGGTAAGATATAATATGATTTGCGGAGTGTTATGTATTCCTCGTCTACACTTCAAATGAATGTAAATGCGACACTTCCTTGCAAGGAAATAGCGTTTGCAGATGTCTACGGATCGTAGCAATAGAGTTCTAATGCTTCTTAAAACGCGATATCGCATCTCTTTTCTATGTTTCATGGCAAGATATAATACGATTTGCGAAGTGTTATGTATTCCTCGGCTACACTTCAAATGAATGTAAATGCGACACTTCCTTGCAAGGAAATAGCGTTTGCAAATGTCTACCTATCGTAGCAGTATTGATCTAATGCATCTTAGAACGCGATGTCGCATCTCATTTCTATGTTTCATGGTAAGATATAATATGATTTGCGGAGTGTTATGTATTCCTCGTCTACACTTCTAATGAATGTAAATGCGACACTTCTTTGCAAGGAAATAGCGTTTGCAGATGTCTACGTATCGTAGCAGTAGAGTTTTAATGCTTCTTAAAACGCGATATCGCATCTCATTTCTATGTTTCATGGTAAGGTATAATATGATTTGCAAAGTGTTATGTATTCCTCGTCTACACTTCAAATGAATGTAAATGCGACACTTTCTTGCAAGGAAATAGCGTTTGCAGATGTCTACGTATCGTAGCAATAGAGTTCTAATGCTTCTTAAAACGCGATATCGCATCTCATTTCTATGTTTCATGGTAAGATATAATATGATTTGCGAAGTGTTATGTATTCCTCGACTACACTTCAAATGAATGTGAATGTGACACTTCCTCGCTAGGAAATAGCGTTTGCAGATGTCTGCGTATCGTAGCAGTAGAGTTCTAATGCTTCTTAAAACGCGATATCGCATCTCATTTCTATGTTTCATGGTAAGATACAATATGATTTGCGAAGTGTTATGTATTCCTCGTCGACACTTCAAATGAATGCGAATGCGACACTTCCTCGCTAGGAAACAGCGTTTGCAGATGTCTACGTATCGAAGCAACAGAGTTCAAATGCTTCTTAAGACGAGATATTGCATCTCATATCTATGTTTCATGATAAGATATAATATTCATTGCGAAGTGTTATGCATTCCTCGTCTACGATTCAAATGAATGTAAATGCGACACTTCCTTGCAAGGAAATAGCGTTTGCAGATGTCTACGTATCGTAGCAATAGAGTTCTTATGATTCTTAAAACACGATATCGCATCTCATTTCTATGCTTCATGGTAAGGTATAATATGATTTGCGAACTGTTATGTATCCGTCGTCTACACTTCAAATGAATGTAAATGCGACACTTCCTTGCAAGGATATAGCGTTTGCAGATGTCTACGTATCGAAGCAATAGAGTTCAAATGCTTCTTAAAACGAGATATTGCATCTCATATCTATATTTCATGATAAGATATAATATTCATTGCGAAGTGTTATGCATTCCTCGTCTACGATTCAAATGAATGTAAATGCGACACTTCCTTGCAGGGAAATAGCGATTGCAGATGTCTACGTATCGTAGCAGTAGAGTTCTTATGATTCTTAAAACGCGATATCGCATCTCATTTCTATGTTTCATGGTAAGATATAATATGATTTGCGAAGTGTTATGTATTCTTCGTCTACATATCAAATGAATGTAAATGAGACACTTCCTTGCAAGGAAATAGCGTTTGCAGATGTCTACGTATCGTAGCAATAGAGTTCTTATGATTCTTAAAAAGCGATATCGCATCTCATTTCTATGTTTCATGGTAAAGTATAATATGATTTGCGAAGTGTTATGTATCCGTCGTCTACACTTCAAATGAATGTAAATGCGACACTTTCTTGCAAGGAAATAGCGTTTGCAGATGTCTACGTATCGTAGCAATAGAGTTCTAATGCTTCTTAAAACGCGATATCGCATCTCATTTCTATGTTTCATGGTAAGATATAATATGATTTGCGAAGTGTTATGTATTCCTCGTCTACACTTCAAATGAATGTGAATGTGACACTTCCTCGCTAGGAAATAGCGTTTGCAGATGTCTGCGTATCGTAGCAGTAGAGTTCTAATGCTTCTTAAAACGCGATATCGCATCTCATTTCTATGTTTCATGGTAAGATATAATACGATTTGCGAAGTGTTATGTATTCCTCGGCTACACTTCAAATGAATGTGAATGCGACACTTCCTCGCTGGGAAATAGCGTTTGCAGATGTATACGTATCGAAGCAATAGGGTTCAAATGCTTCTTAAAACGAGATATTGCATCACATATCTATGTTTCATGATAAGATATAATATTCATTGCGAAGTGTTATGCATTCCTCGTCTACGAATCAAATGAATGTAAATGCGACACATCCTTGAAAGGAAATAACGTTTGCAGATGTCTACGTATCGTAGCAATAGAGTTCTAATGCTTCTTAAAACGCGATATCGCATCTCATTTCTATGTTTCATGGTAAGATATAATGTGATTTGCGAGGTGTTATGTATTCCTCGTCTACACTTCAAATGAATGTGAATGTGACACTTCCTCGCTAGGAAATAGCGTTTGCAGATGTCTGCGTATCGTAGCAGTAGTGTTCTAATGCTTCTTAAAATGCGATATCGCAACTCATTTCTACGTTTCATGGTAAGATATAATATTCATTGCGAAGTGTTATGCATTCCTCGTCTACGATTCAAATGAATGTAAATGCGACACTTCCTTGCAAGGAAATAGCGATTGCAGATGTCTACGTATCGTAGCAGTAGAGTTCTTATGATTCTTAAAACGCGATATCGCATCTCATTTCTATGTTTCATGGTAAGATATAATATGATTTGCGAAGTGTTATGTATTCTTCGTCTACATATCAAATGAATGTAAATGAGACACTTCCTTGCAAGGAAATAGCGTTTGCAGATGTCTACGTATCGTAGCAATAGAGTTCTTATGATTCTTAAAAAGCGATATCGCATCTCATTTCTATGTTTCATGGTAAAGTATAATATGATTTGCGAAGTGTTATGTATCCGTCGTCTACACTTCAAATGAATGTAAATGCGACACTTTCTTGCAAGGAAATAGCGTTTGCAGATGTCTACGTATCGTAGCAATAGAGTTCTAATGCTTCTTAAAACGCGATATCGCATCTCATTTCTATGTTTCATGGTAAGATATAATATGATTTGCGAAGTGTTATGTATTCCTCGTCTACACTTCAAATGAATGTGAATGTGACACTTCCTCGCTAGGAAATAGCGTTTGCAGATGTCTGCGTATCGTAGCAGTAGAGTTCTAATGCTTCTTAAAGCGCGATATCGTATCTCATTTCTATGTTTCATGGTAAGATATAATACGATTTGCGAAGTGTTATGTATTCCTCGGCTACACTTCAAATGAATGTGAATGCGACACTTCCTCGCTGGGAAATAGCGTTTGCAGATGTCTACGTATCGAAGCAATAGGGTTCAAATGCTTCTTAAAACGAGATATTGCATCACATATCTATGTTTCATGATAAGATATAATATTCATTGCGAAGTGTTATGCATTCCTCGTCTACGATTCAAATGAATGTAAATGCGACACATCCTTGAAAGGAAATAACGTTTGCAGATGTCTACGTATCGTAGCAATAGAGTTCTAATGCTTCATAAAACGCGATATCGCATCTCATTTCTATGTTTCATGGTAAGATATAATGTGATTTGCGAAGTGTTATGTATTCCTCGTCTACACTTCAAATGAATGTGAATGTGACACTTCCTCGCTAGGAAATAGCGTTTGCAGATGTCTGCGTATCGTAGTAGTAGTGTTCTAATGCTTCTTAAAATGCGATATCGCAACTCATTTCTACGTTTCATGATAAGATATAATATTCATTGCGAAGTGTTATGCATTCCTCGTCTACGATTCAAATGAATGTAAATGCGACACTTCCTTGCAAGGAAATAGCGTTTGCAGATGTCTACGTATCGTAGCAATAGAGTTCTTATGATTCTTAAAACGCGATATCGCATCTCATTTCTATGCTTCATGGTAAGGTATAATATGATTTGCGAACTGTTATGTATCCGTCGTCTACACTTCAAATGAATGTAAATGCGACACTTCCTTGCAAGGATATAGCGTTTGCAGATGTCTACGTATCGAAGCAATAGAGTTCAAATGCTTCTTAAAACGAGATATTGCATCTCATATCTATATTTCATGATAAGATATAATATTCATTGCGAAGTGTTATGCATTCCTCGTCTACGATTCAAATGAATGTAAATGCGACACTTCCTTGCAAGGAAATAGCGATTGCAGATGTCTACGTATCGTAGCAGTAGAGTTATTATGATTCTTAAAACGCGATATCGCATCTCATTTCTATGTTTCATGGTAAGATATAATATGATTTGCGAAGTGTTATGTATTCTTCGTCTACATATCAAATGAATGTAAATGAGACACTTCCTTGCAAGGAAATAGCGTTTGCAGATGTCTACGTATCGTAGCAATAGAGTTCTTATGATTCTTAAAAAGCGATATCGCATCTCATTTCTATGTTTCATGGTAAAGTATAATATGATTTGCGAAGTGTTATGTATCCGTCGTCTACACTTCAAATGAATGTAAATGCGACACTTTCTTGCAAGGAAATAGCGTTTGCAGATGTCTACGTATCGTAGCAATAGAGTTCTAATGCTTCTTAAAACGCGATATCGCATCTCATTTCTATGTTTCATGGTAAGATATAATATGATTTGCGAAGTGTTATGTATTCCTCGTCTACACTTCAAATGAATGTGAATGTGACACTTCCTCGCTAGGAAATAGCGTTTGCAGATGTCTGCGTATCGTTGCAGTATAGTTCTAATGCTTCTTAAAACGCGATATCGTATCTCATTTCTATGTTTCATGGTAAGATATAATACGATTTGCGAAGTGTTATGTATTCCTCGGCTACACTTCAAATGAATGTGAATGCGACACTTCCTCGCTGGGAAATAGCGTTTGCAGATGTCTACGTATCGAAGCAATAGGGTTCAAATGCTTCTTAAAACGAGATATTGCATCACATATCTATGTTTCATGATAACATATAATATTCATTGCGAAGTGTTATGCATTCCTCGTCTACGATTCAAATGAATGTAAATGCGACACATCCTTGAAAGGAAATAACGTTTGCAGATGTCTACGGATCGTAGCAATAGAGTTCTTATGATTCTTAAAACGCGATATCGCATCACATTTCTATGTTTCATGGTAAGATATAATATGATTTGCGGAGTGTTATGTATTCCTCGTCTACACTTCAAATGAATGTAAATGCGACACTTCCTTGCAAGGAAATAGCGTTTGCAGATGTCTACGGATCGTAGCAATAGAGGTCTAATGCTTCATAAAACGCGATATCGCATCTCATTTCTATGTTTCATGGTAAGATATAATACGATTTGCGAAGTGTTATGTAATCCTCGGCTACACTTCAAATGAATGTAAATGCGACACTTCCTTGCAAGGAAATAGCGTTTGCAAATGTCTACCTATCGTAGCAGTATTGATCTAATGCATCTTAGAACGCGTTGTCGCATCTCATTTCAATGTTTCATGGTAAGATATAATATGATTTGCGGAGTGTTATGTATTCCTCGTCTACACTTCTAATGAATGTAAATGCGACACTTCTTTGCAAGGAAATAGCGTTTGCAGATGTCTACGTATCGTAGCAGTAGAGTTTTAATGCTTCTTAAAACGCGATATCGCATCTCATTTCTATGTTTCATGGTAAGGTACAATATGATTTGCGAAGTGTTATGTATTCCTCGTCTACACTTCAAATGAATGTAAATGCGACACTTTCTTGCAAGGAAATAGCGTTTGCAGATGTCTACGTATCGTAGCAATGGATTTCTGATGCTTCTTAAAACGCGATATCGCATCTCATTTCTATCTTTCATGGTAAGATATAATATGATTTGCGGAGTGATATGTATTCCTCGTCTACACTTCAAATGAATGTAAATGCGACACTTTCTTGCAAGGAAATAGCGTTTGCAGATGTCTACGTATCGTAGCAATGGATTTCTGATGCTTCTTAAAACGCGATATCGCATGTCATTTCTATGTTTCATGGTAAGATATAATATGATTTGCGAAGTGTTATGTATTCCTCGTCTACACTTCAAATCAATGTAAATGCGACACTTCTTTGCAAGGAAATAGCATTTGCAGATGACTACGTATCGTTGCAATAGAGTTCTGATGATTCTTAAAACGCGATATTGCATCTCATTTCTATGTTTCATGGTAAGATATAATATGATTTGCGGAGTGTTATGTATTCCTCGTCTACACTTCAAATGAATGTAAATGCGACACTTCCTTGCAAGAAAATAGCGTTTGCAGATGTCTACGTATCGAAGCAATAGAGTTCTAATGCTTCTTAAAACGAGATATTGCATCTCATATCTATGTTTCATGATAAGATATAATATTCATTGCGAAGTGTTATGCATTCCTCGTCTACGATTCAAATGAATGTAAATGCGACACTTCCTTGCAAGGAAATAGCGTTTGCAGATGTCTACGTATCGTAGCAATAGAGTTCTTATGATTCTTAAAACGTGATATCGCATCTCATTTCTATGCTTCATGGTAAGGTATAATATGATTTGCGAACTGTTATGTATCCGTCGTCTACACTTCAAATGAATGTAAATGCGACACTTCCTTCCAAGGAAATAGCGTTTGCAGATGTCTACGTATCGTAGCAATAGAGTTCTAATGCTTCTTAAAACGCGATATCGCATCTCATTTCTATGTTTCATGGTAAGATATAATATGATTTGCGAAGTGTTATGTATCCGTCGTCTACACTTCAAATAAATGTAAATGCGACACTTCCTTGCAAGGAAATAGCGTTTGCAGATGTCTACGTATCGTAGCAATAGAGTTCTAATGCTTCTTAAAACGCGATATCGCATCTCATTTCTATGTTTCATGGTAAGATATAATATGATTTGCGAAGTGTTATGTATTCCTCGACTACATTTCAAATGAATGTGAATGTGACACTTCCTCGCTAGGAAATAGCGTTTGCAGATGTCTGCGTATCGTAGCAGTAGAGTTCTAATGCTTCTTAAAACGCGATATCGCATCTCATTTCTATGTTTCATTGTAAGATACAATATGATTTGCGAAGTGTTATGTATTCCTCGTCGACACTTCAAATGAATGCGAATGCGACACTTCCTCGCTAGGAAACAGCGTTTGCAGATGTCTACGTATCGAAGCAATAGAGTTCAAATGCTTCTTAAGACGAGATATTGCATCTCATATCTATGTTTCATGATAAGATATAATATTCATTGCGAAGTGTTATGCATTCCTCGTCTACGATTCAAATGAATGTAAATGCGACACTTCCTTGCAAGGAAATAGCGTTTGCAGATGTCTACGTATCGTAGCAATAGAGTTCTAATGCTTCTTAAAACGCGATATCGCATCTCATTTCTATGTTTCATGGTAAGATATAATATGATTTGCGAAGTGTTATGTATTCAACGTCTACACTTCAAATGAATGTGAATGTGACACTTCCTCGCTAGGAAATAGCGTTTGCAGATGTCTGCGTATCGTAGCAGTAGAGTTCTAATGCTTCTTAAAACGCGATATCGCATCTCATTTCTATGTTTCATGGTAAGATATAATACGATTTGCGAAGTGTTATGTATTCCTCGGCTACACTTCAAATGAATGTAAATGCGACACTTCTTTGCAAGGAAATAGCGATTGCAGATGTCTACGTATCGTAGCAGTAGAGTTCTTATGATTCTTAAAACGCGATATCGCATCTCATTTCTATGTTTCATGGTAAGATATAATATGATTTGCGAAGTGTTATGTATTCTTCGTCTACACATCAAATGAATGTAAATGAGACACTTCCTTGCAAGGAAATAGCGTTTGCAGATGTCTACGTATCGTAGCAATAGAGTTCTAATGCTTCTTAAAACGAGATATTGCATCTCATATCTATGTTTCATGATAAGATATAATATTCATTGCGAAGTGTTATGCATTCCTCGTCTACGATTCAAATGAATGTAAATGCGACACTTCCTTGCAAGGAAATAGCGTTTGCAGATGTCTACGTATCGTAGCAATAGAGTTCTTATGATTCTTAAAACGTGATATCGCATCTCATTTCTATGCTTCATGGTAAGGTATAATATGATTTGCGAACTGTTATGTATCCGTCGTCTACACTTCAAATGAATGTAAATGCGACACTTCCTTGCAAGGAAATAGCGTTTGCAGATGTCTACGTATCGTAGCAATAGAGTTCTAATGCTTCTTAAAACGCGATATCGCATCTCATTTCTATGTTTCATGGTAAGATATAATATGATTTGCGAAGTGTTATGTATTCAACGTCTACACTTCAAATGAATGTGAATGTGACACTTCCTCGCTAGGAAATAGCGTTTGCAGATGTCTGCGTATCGTAGCAGTAGAGTTCTAATGCTTCTTAAAACGCGATATCGCATCTCATTTCTATGTTTCATGGTAAGATATAATACGATTTGCGAAGTGTTATATATTCCTCGGCTACACCTCAAATGAATGTAAATGCGACACTTCTTTGCAAGGAAATAGCGATTGCAGATGTCTACGTATCGTAGCAGTAGAGTTCTTATGATTCTTAAAACGCGATATCGCATCTCATTTCTATGTTTCATGGTAAGATATAATATGATTTGCGAAGTGTTATGTATTCTTCGTCTACACATCAAATGAATGTAAATGAGACACTTCCTTGCAAGGAAATAGCGTTTGCAGATGTCTACGTATCGTAGCAATAGAGTTCTAATGCTTCTTAAAACGAGATATTGCATCTCATATCTATGTTTCATGATAAGATATAATATTCATTGCGAAGTGTTATGCATTCCTCGTCTACGATTCAAATGAATGTAAATGCGACACTTCCTTGCAAGGAAATAGCGTTTGCAGATGTCTACGTATCGTAGCAATAGAGTTCTTATGATTCTTAAAACGTGATATCGCATCTCATTTCTATGCTTCATGGTAAGGTATAATATGATTTGCGAACTGTTATGTATCCGTCGTCTACACTTCAAATGAATGTAAATGCGACACTTCCTTGCAAGGAAATAGCGTTTGCAGATGTCTACGTATCGTAGCAATAGAGTTCTAATGCTTCTTAAAACGCGATATCGCATCTCATTTCTATGTTTCATGGTAAGATATAATACGATTTGCGAAGTGTTATGTATTCCTCGGCTACACTTCAAATGAATGTAAATGCGACACTTCTTTGCAAGGAAATAGCGATTGCAGATGTCTACGTATCGTAGCAATAGAGTTCTTATGATCCTTAAAACGCGATATCGCATCTCATTTCTATGTTTCATGGTAAGATACAATATGATTTGCGAAGTGTTATGTATTCCTCGTCTACACTTCAAATGAATGTGAATGCGACACTTCCTCGCTGGGAAATAGCGTTTGCAGATGTCTACGTATCGAAGCAATAGAGTTCAAATGCTTCTTAAAACGAGATATTGCATCACATATCTATGTTTCATGATAAGATATAATATTCATTGCGAAGTGTTATGTATTCTTCGTCTACACATCAAATGAATGTAAATGAAACACTTCCTTGCAAGGAAATAGCGTTTGCAGATGTCTACGTATCGTAGCAATAGAGTTCTTATGATTCTTAAAAAGCGATATCGCATCTCATTTCTATGTTTCATGGTAAAGTATAATATGATTTGCGAAGTGTTATGTATCCGTCGTCTACACTTCAAATGAATGTAAATGCGACACTTTCTTGCAAGGAAATAGCGTTTGCAGATGTCTACGTATCGTAGCAATAGAGTTCTTATGATTCTTAAAACGCGATATCGCATCTCATTTCTATGCTTCATGGTAAGATATAATATGATTTGCGGAGTGTTATGTATTCCTCGTCTACACTTCTAATGAATGTAAATGCGACACTTCTTTGCAAGGAAATAGCGTTTGCAGATGTCTACGTATCGTAGCAGTAGAGTTTTAATGCTTCTTAAAACGCGATATCGCATCTCATTTCTATGTTTCATGGTAAGGTACAATATGATTTGCGAAGTGTTATGTATTCCTCGTCTACACTTCAAATGAATGTAAATGCGACACTTTCTTGCAAGGAAATAGCGTTTGCAGATGTCTACGTATCGTAGCAATGGATTTCTGATGCTTCTTAAAACGCGATATCGCATCTCATTTCTATCTTTCATGGTAAGATATAATATGATTTGCGGAGTGATATGTATTCCTCGTCTACACTTCAAATGAATGTAAATGCGACACTTTCTTGCAAGGAAATAGCGTTTGCAGATTTCTACGTATCGTAGCAATGGATTTCTGATGCTTCTTAAAACGCGATATCGCATGTCATTTCTATGTTTCATGGTAAGATATAATATGATTTGCGAAGTGTTATGTATTCCTCGTCTACACTTCAAATCAATGTAAATGCGACACTTCTTTGCAAGGAAATAGCATTTGCAGATGACTACGTATCGTTGCAATAGAGTTCTGATGATTCTTAAAACGCGATATTGCATCTCATTTCTATGTTTCATGGTAAGATATAATATGATTTGCGGAGTGTTATGTATTCCTCGTCTACACTTCAAATGAATGTAAATGCGACACTTCCTTGCAAGAAAATAGCGTTTGCAGATGTCTACGTATCGAAGCAATAGAGTTCTAATGCTTCTTAAAACGAGATATTGCATCTCATATCTATGTTTCATGATAAGATATAATATTCATTGCGAAGTGTTATGCATTCCTCGTCTACGATTCAAATGAATGTAAATGCGACACTTCCTTGCAAGGAAATAGCGTTTGCAGATGTCTACGTATCGTAGCAATAGAGTTCTTATGATTCTTAAAACGTGATATCGCATCTCATTTCTATGCTTCATGGTAAGGTATAATATGATTTGCGAACTGTTATGTATCCGTCGTCTACACTTCAAATGAATGTAAATGCGACACTTCCTTCCAAGGAAATAGCGTTTGCAGATGTCTACGTATCGTAGCAATAGAGTTCTAATGCTTCTTAAAACGCGATATCGCATCTCATTTCTATGTTTCATGGTAAGATATAATATGATTTGCGAAGTGTTATGTATCCGTCGTCTACACTTCAAATAAATGTAAATGCGACACTTCCTTGCAAGGAAATAGCGTTTGCAGATGTCTACGTATCGTAGCAATAGAGTTCTAATGCTTCTTAAAACGCGATATCGCATCTCATTTCTATGTTTCATGGTAAGATATAATATGATTTGCGAAGTGTTATGTATTCCTCGACTACATTTCAAATGAATGTGAATGTGACACTTCCTCGCTAGGAAATAGCGTTTGCAGATGTCTGCGTATCGTAGCAGTAGAGTTCTAATGCTTCTTAAAACGCGATATCGCATCTCATTTCTATGTTTCATTGTAAGATACAATATGATTTGCGAAGTGTTATGTATTCCTCGTCGACACTTCAAATGAATGCGAATGCGACACTTCCTCGCTAGGAAACAGCGTTTGCAGATGTCTACGTATCGAAGCAATAGAGTTCAAATGCTTCTTAAGACGAGATATTGCATCTCATATCTATGTTTCATGATAAGATATAATATTCATTGCGAAGTGTTATGCATTCCTCGTCTACGATTCAAATGAATGTAAATGCGACACTTCCTTGCAAGGAAATAGCGTTTGCAGATGTCTACGTATCGTAGCAATAGAGTTCTAATGCTTCTTAAAACGCGATATCGCATCTCATTTCTATGTTTCATGGTAAGATATAATATGATTTGCGAAGTGTTATGTATTCAACGTCTACACTTCAAATGAATGTGAATGTGACACTTCCTCGCTAGGAAATAGCGTTTGCAGATGTCTGCGTATCGTAGCAGTAGAGTTCTAATGCTTCTTAAAACGCGATATCGCATCTCATTTCTATGTTTCATGGTAAGATATAATACGATTTGCGAAGTGTTATGTATTCCTCGGCTACACTTCAAATGAATGTAAATGCGACACTTCTTTGCAAGGAAATAGCGATTGCAGATGTCTACGTATCGTAGCAGTAGAGTTCTTATGATTCTTAAAACGCGATATCGCATCTCATTTCTATGTTTCATGGTAAGATATAATATGATTTGCGAAGTGTTATGTATTCTTCGTCTACACATCAAATGAATGTAAATGAGACACTTCCTTGCAAGGAAATAGCGTTTGCAGATGTCTACGTATCGTAGCAATAGAGTTCTAATGCTTCTTAAAACGAGATATTGCATCTCATATCTATGTTTCATGATAAGATATAATATTCATTGCGAAGTGTTATGCATTCCTCGTCTACGATTCAAATGAATGTAAATGCGACACTTCCTTGCAAGGAAATAGCGTTTGCAGATGTCTACGTATCGTAGCAATAGAGTTCTTATGATTCTTAAAACGTGATATCGCATCTCATTTCTATGCTTCATGGTAAGGTATAATATGATTTGCGAACTGTTATGTATCCGTCGTCTACACTTCAAATGAATGTAAATGCGACACTTCCTTGCAAGGAAATAGCGTTTGCAGATGTCTACGTATCGTAGCAATAGAGTTCTAATGCTTCTTAAAACGCGATATCGCATCTCATTTCTATGTTTCATGGTAAGATATAATATGATTTGCGAAGTGTTATGTATTCAACGTCTACACTTCAAATGAATGTGAATGTGACACTTCCTCGCTAGGAAATAGCGTTTGCAGATGTCTGCGTATCGTAGCAGTAGAGTTCTAATGCTTCTTAAAACGCGATATCGCATCTCATTTCTATGTTTCATGGTAAGATATAATACGATTTGCGAAGTGTTATGTATTCCTCGGCTACACCTCAAATGAATGTAAATGCGACACTTCTTTGCAAGGAAATAGCGATTGCAGATGTCTACGTATCGTAGCAGTAGAGTTCTTATGATTCTTAAAACGCGATATCGCATCTCATTTCTATGTTTCATGGTAAGATATAATATGATTTGCGAAGTGTTATGTATTCTTCGTCTACACATCAAATGAATGTAAATGAGACACTTCCTTGCAAGGAAATAGCGTTTGCAGATGTCTACGTATCGTAGCAATAGAGTTCTAATGCTTCTTAAAACGAGATATTGCATCTCATATCTATGTTTCATGATATGATATAATATTCATTGCGAAGTGTTATGCATTCCTCGTCTACGATTCAAATGAATGTAAATGCGACACTTCCTTGCAAGGAAATAGCGTTTGCAGATGTCTACGTATCGTAGCAATAGAGTTCTTATGATTCTTAAAACGTGATATCGCATCTCATTTCTATGCTTCATGGTAAGGTATAATATGATTTGCGAACTGTTATGTATCCGTCGTCTACACTTCAAATGAATGTAAATGCGACACTTCCTTGCAAGGAAATAGCGTTTGCAGATGTCTACGTATCGTGGCAATAGAGTTCTAATGCTTCTTAAAACGCGATATCGCATCTCATTTCTATGTTTCATGGTAAGATATAATACGATTTGCGAAGTGTTATGTATTCCTCGGCTACACTTCAAATGAATGTAAATGCGACACTTCTTTGCAAGGAAATAGCGATTGCAGATGTCTACGTATCGTAGCAATAGAGTTCTTATGATCCTTAAAACGCGATATCGCATCTCATTTCTATGTTTCATGGTAAGATACAATATGATTTGCGAAGTGTTATGTATTCCTCGTCTACACTTCAAATGAATGTGAATGCGACACTTCCTCGCTGGGAAATAGCGTTTGCAGATGTCTACGTATCGAAGCAATAGAGTTCAAATGCTTCTTAAAACGAGATATTGCATCACATATCTATGTTTCATGATAAGATATAATATTCATTGCGAAGTGTTATGTATTCTTCGTCTACACATCAAATGAATGTAAATGAAACACTTCCTTGCAAGGAAATAGCGTTTGCAGATGTCTACGTATCGTAGCAATAGAGTTCTTATGATTCTTAAAAAGCGATATCGCATCTCATTTCTATGTTTCATGGTAAAGTATAATATGATTTGCGAAGTGTTATGTATCCGTCGTCTACACTTCAAATGAATGTAAATGCGACACTTTCTTGCAAGGAAATAGCGTTTGCAGATGTCTACGTATCGTAGCAATAGAGTTCTTATGATTCTTAAAACGCGATATCGCATCTCATTTCTATGCTTCATGGTAAGGTATAATATGATTTGCGAACTTTTATGTATCCGTCGTCTACACTTCAAATGAATGTAAATGCGACACTTCCTTGCAAGGAAATAGCGTTTGCAGATGTCTACGTATCGTAGCAATAGAGTTCTAATGCTTCTTAAAACGCGATATCGCATCTCATTTCTATGTTTCATGGTAAGATATAATATGATTTGCGAAGTGTTATGTATTCAACGTCTACACTTCAAATGAATGTGAATGTGACACTTCCTCGCTAGGAAATAGCGTTTGCAGATGTCTGCGTATCGCAGCAGTAGAGTTCTAATGCTTCTTAAAACGCGATATCGCATCTCATTTCTATGTTTGATGGTAAGATATAATACGATTTGCGAAGTGTTATGTATTCCTCGGCTACACTTCAAATGAATGTAAATGCGACACTTCTTTGCAAGGAAATAGCGATTGCAGATGTCTACGTATCGTAGCAGTAGAGTTCTTATGATTCTTAAAACGCGATATCGCATCTCATTTCTATGTTTCATGGTAAGATATAATATGATTTGCGAAGAGTTATGTA
Organism: Xylocopa sonorina; assembly: GCF_050948175.1. NCBI lineage: Eukaryota > Metazoa > Arthropoda > Insecta > Hymenoptera > Apidae > Xylocopa > Xylocopa sonorina. The sequence goes on along the minus strand of NW_027490275.1, from coordinate 160,205 downwards.
TTCTTCGTCTACACATCAAATGAATGTAAATGAGACACTTCCTTGCAAGGAAATAGCGTTTGCAGATGTCTACGTATCGTAGCAATAGAGTTCTAATACTTCTTAAAACGAGATATTGCATCTCATATCTATGTTTCATGATAAGATATAATATTCATTGCGAAGTGTTATGCATACCTCGTCTACGATTCAAATGAATGTAAATGCGACACTTCCTTGCAAGGAAATAGCGTTTGCAGATGTCTACGTATCGTAGCAATAGAGTTCTTATGATTCTTAAAACGTGATATCGCATCTCATTTCTATGCTTCATGGTAAAGTATAATATGATTTGCGAAGTGTTATGTATCCGTCGTCTACACTTCAAATGAATGTAAACGCGACACTTTCTTGCAAGGAAATAGCGTTTGCAGATGTCTACGTATCGTAGCAATAGAGTTCTTATGATTCCTAAAACGCGATATCGCATCTCATTTCTATGCTTCATGGTAAGGTATAATATGATTTGCGAACTTTTATGTATCCGTCGTCTACACTTAAAATGAATGTAAATGCGACACTTCCTTGCAAGGAAATAGCGTTTGCAGATGTCTACGTATCGTAGCAATAGAGTTCTTATGATTCTTAAAACGTGATATCGCATCTCATTTCTATGCTTCATGGTAAGGTATAATATGATTTGCGAACTGTTATGTATCCGTCGTCTACACTTCAAATGAATGTAAATGCGACACTTCCTTGCAAGGAAATAGCGTTTGCAGATGTCTACGTATCGTAGCAATAGAGTTCTAATGCTTCTTAAAACGCGATATCGCATCTCATTTCTATGTTTCATGGTAAGATATAATACGATTTGCGAAGTGTTATGTATTCCTCGGCTACACTTCAAATGAATGTAAATGCGACACTTCTTTGCAAGGAAATAGCGATTGCAGATGTCTACGTATCGTAGCAATAGAGTTCTTATGATCCTTAAAACGCGATATCGCATCTCATTTCTATGTTTCATGGTAAGATACAATATGATTTGCAAAGTGTTATGTATTCCTCGTCTACACTTCAAATGAATGTGAATGCGACACTTCCTCGCTGGGAAATAGCGTTTGCAGATGTCTACGTATCGAAGCAATAGAGTTCAAATGCTTCTTAAAACGAGATATTGCATCACATATCTATGTTTCATGATAAGATATAATATTCATTGCGAAGTGTTATGCATTCCTCGTCTACGATTCAAATGAATGTAAAGGCGACACATCCTTGAAAGGTAATAACGTTTGCAGATGTCTACGTATCGTAGCAATAGAGTTCTAATGCTTCCTAAAACGCGATATCGCATCTCATTTCTATGTTTCATGGTAAGATATAATGTGATTTGCGAAGTGTTATGTATTCCTCGTCTACACTTCAAATGAATGTGAATGTGACACTTCCTCGCTAGGAAATAGCGTTTGCAGATGTCTGCGTATCGTAGCAGTAGAGTTCTAATGCTTCTTAAAATGCGATATCGCAACTCATTTCTACGTTTCATGGTAAGATACAATATGATTTGCGAAGTGTTATGTATTCTTCGTCTACACATCAAATGAATGTAAATGAGACACTTCCTTGCAAGGAAATAGCGTTTGCAGATGTCTACGTATCGTAGCAATAGAGTTCTTATGATTCTTAAAAAGCGATATCGCATCTCATTTCTATGTTTCATGGTAAAGTATAATATGATTTGCGAAGTGTTATGTATCCGTCGTCTACACTTCAAATGAATGTAAATGCGACACTTTCTTGCAAGGAAATAGCTTTTGCAGATGTCTACGTATCGTAGCAATAGAGTTCTTATGATTCTTAAAACGCGATATCGCATCTCATTTCTATGCTTCATGGTAAGGTATAATATGATTTCCGAACTTTTATGTATCCGTCGTCTACACTTCAAATGAATGTAAATGCGACACTTCCTTGCAAGGAAATAGCGTTTGCAGATGTCTACGTATCGTAGCAATAGAGTTCTAATGCTTCTTAAAACGCGATATCGCATCTCATTTCTATGTTTCATGGTAAGATATAATATGATTTGCGAAGTGTTATGTATTCAACGTCTACACTTCAAATGAATGTGAATGTGACACTTCCTCGCTAGGAAATAGCGTTTGCAGATGTCTGCGTATCGTAGCAGTAGAGTTCTAATGCTTCTTAAAACGCGATATCGCATCTCATTTCTATGTTTCATGGTAAGATATAATACGATTTGCGAAGTGTTATGTATTCCTCGGCTACACTTCAAATGAATGTAAATGCGACACTTCTTTGCAAGGAAATAGCGATTGCAGATGTCTACGTATCGTAGCAGTAGAGTTCTTATGATTCTTAAAACGCGATATCGCATCTCATTTCTATGTTTCATGGTAAGATATAATATGATTTGCGAAGTGTTATGTATTCTTCGTCTACACATCAAATGAATGTAAATGAGACACTTCCTTGCAAGGAAATAGCGTTTGCAGATGTCTACGTATCGTAGCAATAGAGGTCTAATGCTTCTTAAAACGAGATATTGCATCTCATATCTATGTTTCATGATAAGATATAATATTCATTGCGAAGTGTTATGCATACCTCGTCTACGATTCAAATGAATGTAAATGCGACACTTCCTTGCAAGGAAATAGCGTTTGCAGATGTCTACGTATCGTAGCAATAGAGTTCTTATGATTCTTAAAACGTGATATCGCATCTCATTTCTATGCTTCATGGTAAGGTATAATATGATTTGCGAACTGTTATGTATCCGTCGTCTACACTTCAAATGAATGTAAATGCGACACTTCCTTGCAAGGAAATAGCGTTTGCAGATGTCTACGTATCGTAGCAATAGAGTTCTAATGCTTCTTAAAACGCGATATCGCATCTCATTTCTATGTTTCATGGTAAGATATAATACGATTTGCGAAGTGTTATGTATTCCTCGGCTACACTTCAAATGAATGTAAATGCGACACTTCTTTGCAAGGAAATAGCGATTGCAGATGTCTACGTATCGTAGCAATAGAGTTCTTATGATCCTTAAAACGCGATATCGCATCTCATTTCTATGTTTCATGGTAAGATACAATATGATTTGCGAAGTGTTATGTATTCCTCGTCTACACTTCAAATGAATGTGAATGCGACACTTCCTCGCTGGGAAATAGCGTTTGCAGATGTCTACGTATCGAAGCAATAGATTTCAAATGCTTCTTAAAACGAGATATTGCATCTCATATCTATATTTCATGATAAGATATAATATTCATTGCGAAGTGTTATGCATTCCTCGTCTACGATTCAAATGAATGTAAATGCGACACATCCTTGAAAGGAAATAACGTTTGCAGATGTCTACGTATCGTAGCAATAGAGTTCTAATGCTTCCTAAAACGCGATATCGCATCTCATTTCTATGTTTCATGGTAAGATATAATGTGATTTGCGAAGTGTTATGTATTCCTCGTCTACACTTCAAATGAATGTGAATGTGACACTTCCTCGCTAGGAAATAGCGTTTGCAGATGTCTGCGTATCGTAGCAGTAGAGTTCTAATGCTTCTTAAAATGCGATATCGCAACTCATTTCTACGTTTCATGGTAAGATACAATATGATTTGCGAAGTGTTATGTATTCTTCGTCTACACATCAAATGAATGTAAATGAGACACTTCCTTGCAAGGAAATAGCGTTTGCAGATGTCTACGTATCGTAGCAATAGAGTTCTTATGATTCTTAAAAAGCGATATCGCATCTCATTTCTATGTTTCATGGTAAAGTATAATATGATTTGCGAAGTGTTATGTATCCGTCGTCTACACTTCAAATGAATGTAAATGCGACACTTTCTTGCAAGGAAATAGCGTTTGCAAATGTCTACGTATCGTAGCAATAGAGTTCTTATTATTCTTAAAACGCGATATCGCATCTCATTTCTATGCTTCATGGTAAGGTATAATATGATTTGCGAACTTTTATGTATCCGTCGTCTACACTTCAAATGAATGTAAATGCGACACTTCCTTGCAAGGAAATAGCGTTTGCAGATGTCTACGTATCGTAGCAATAGAGTTCTAATACTTCTTAAAACGCGATATCGCATCTCATTTCTATGTTTCATGGTAAGATATAATATGATTTGCGAAGTGTTATGTATTCAACGTCTACACTTCAAATGAATGTGAATGTGACACTTCCTCGCTAGGAAATAGCGTTTGCAGATGTCTGCGTATCGTAGCAGTAGAGTTCTAATGCTTCTTAAAACGCGATATCGCATCTCATTTCTATGTTTCATGGTAAGATATAATACGATTTGCGAAGTGTTATGTATTCCTCGGCTACACTTCAAATGAATGTAAATGCGACACTTCTTTGCAAGGAAATAGCGATTGCAGATGTCTACGTATCGTAGCAGTAGAGTTCTTATGATTCTTAAAACGCGATATCGCATCTCATTTCTATGTTTCATGGTAAGATATAATATGATTTGCGAAGTGTTATGTATTCTTCGTCTACACATCAAATGAATGTAAATGAGACACTTCCTTGCAAGGAAATAGCGTTTGCTGATGTCTACGTATCGTAGCAATAGAGTTCTAATGCTTCTTAAAACGAGATATTGCATCTCATATCTATGTTTCATGATAAGATATAATATTCATTGCGAAGTGTTATGCATACCTCGTCTACGATTCAAATGAATGTAAATGCGACACTTCCTTGCAAGGAAATAGCGTTTGCAGATGTCTACGTATCGTAGCAATAGAGTTCTTATGATTCTTAAAACGTGATATCGCATCTCATTTCTATGCTTCATGGTAAGGTATAATATGATTTGCGAACTGTTATGTATCCGTCGTCTACACTTCAAATGAATGTAAATGCGACACTTCCTTGCAAGGAAATAGCGTTTGCAGATGTCTGCGTATCGTAGCAGTAGAGTTCTAATGCTTCTTAAAATGCGATATCGCAACTCATTTCTACGTTTCATGGTAAGATACAATATGATTTGCGAAGTGTTATGTATTCCTCGTCTACACTTCAAATGAATGTGAATGCGACACTTCCTCGCTAGGAAATAGCGTCTGCAGATGTCTACGTATCGAAGCAATGGAGTTCAAATGCTTCTTAAAACGAGATATTGCATCTCATATCTATGTTTCATGATAAGATATAATATTCATTGCGAAGTGTTATGCATTCTTCGCCTACGATTCAAATGAATGTAAATGCAACACTTCCTTGCAAGGAAATAGCGTTTGCAGATGTCTACGTATCGTAGCAGTTGAGTTCTAATGCTTCTTATAACGCGATATCGCACCTTATTTCTATGTTTCATGGTAAGAAATAATATGATTTGCGGAGTGTTATGTATTCCTCGTCTACACTTCAAATGAATGTAAATGCGACACTTCCTTGCAAGGATATAGCGTTTGCAGATGTCTACGTATCGAAGCAATAGAGTTCAAATGCTTCTTAAAACGAGATATTGCATCTCATATCTATATTTCATGATAAGATATAATATTCATTGCGAAGTGTTATGCATTCCTCGTCTACGATTCAAATGAATGTAAATGCGACACTTCCTTGCAAGGAAATACCGTTTGCAGATGTCTACGGATCGTAGCAATAGAGTTCTAATGCTTCTTAAAACGCGATATCGCATCTCATTTCTATGTTTCATGGTAAGATATAATACGATTTGCGAAGTGTTATGTACTCCTCGTCTACACTTCAAATGAATGTGAATGCGACACTTCCTCGCTAGGAAATAGCGTTTGCAGATGTCTACGTATCGGAGCAATAGAGTTCAAATGCTTCTCAAAACGCGATATCGCATCACATTTCTATGTTTCATGGTAAGATATAATATGATTTGCGGAGTGTTATGTATTCCTCGTCTACACTTCAAATGAATGTAAATGCGACACTCCCTTGCAAGGAAATAGCGTTTGCAAATGTCTACCTATCGTAGCAGTAGTGTTCTAATGCTTCTTAGAACGCGATATCGCATCTCATTTCTATGTTTCATGGTAAGATACAATATGATTTGCGAAGTGTTATGTATTCCTCGTCTACACTTCAAATGAATGTGAATGCGACACTTCCTCGCTAGGAAATAGCGTTTGCAGATGTCTACGTATCGTAGCAATAGAGTTCTTATGATTCTTAAAACGTGATATCGCATCTCATTTCTATGCTTCATGGTAAGGTATAATATGATTTGCGAACTGTTATGTATCCGTCGTCTACACTTCAAATGAATGTAAATGCGACACTTCCTTGCAAGGAAATAGCGTTTGCAGATGTCTACGTATCGTAGCAATAGAGTTCTAATGCTTCTTAAAACGCGATATCGCATCTCATTTCTATGTTTCATGGTAAGATATAATACGATTTGCGAAGTGTTATGTATTCCTCGGCTACACTTCAAATGAATGTAAATGCGACACTTCTTTGCAAGGAAATAGCGATTGCAGATGTCTACGTATCGTAGCAATAGAGTTCTTATGATCCTTAAAACGCGATATCGCATCTCATTTCTATGTTTCATGGTAAAGTATAATATGATTTGCGAAGTGTTATGTATCCGTCGTCTACACTTCAAATGAATGTAAATGCGACACTTTCTTGCAAGGAAATAGCGTTTGCAGATGTCTACGTATCGTAGCAATAGAGTTCTTATGATTCTTAAAACGCGATATCGCATCTCATTTCTATGCTTCATGGTAAGGTATAATATGATTTGCGAACTTTTATGTATCCGTCGTCTACACTTCAAATGAATGTAAATGCGACATTTCCTTGCAAGGAAATAGCGTTTGCAGATGTCTACGTATCGTAGCAATAGAGTTCTAATGCTTCTTAAAACGCGATATCGCATCTCATTTCTATGTTTCATGGTAAGATATAATATGATTTGCGAAGTGTTATGTATTCAACGTCTACACTTCAAATGAATGTGAATGTGACACTTCCTCGCTAGGAAATAGCGTTTGCAGATGTCTGCGTATCGTAGCAGTAGAGTTCTAATGCTTCTTAAAACGCGATATCGCATCTCATTTCTATGTTTCATGGTAAGATATAATACGATTTGCGAAGTGTTATGTATTCCTCGGCTACACTTCAAATGAATGTAAATGCGACACTTCTTTGCAAGGAAATAGCGATTGCAGATGTCTACGTATCGTAGCAGTAGAGTTCTTATGATTCTTAAAACGCGATATCGCATCTCATTTCTATGTTTCATGGTAAGATATAATATGATTTGCGAAGTGTTATGTATTCTTCGTCTACACATCAAATGAATGTAAATGAGACACTTCCTTGCAAGGAAATAGCGTTTGCAGATGTCTACGTATCGTAGCAATAGAGTTCTAATGCTTCTTAAAACGAGATATTGCATCTCATATCTATGTTTCATGATAAGATATAATATTCATTGCGAAGTGTTATGCATACCTCGTCTACGATTCAAATGAATGTAAATGCGACACTTCCTTGCAAGGAAATAGCGTTTGCAGATGTCTACGTATCGTAGCAATAGAGTTCTTATGATTCTTAAAACGTGATATCGCATCTCATTTCTATGCTTCATGGTAAGGTATAATATGATTTGCGAACTGTTATGTATCCGTCGTCTACACTTCAAATGAATGTAAATGCGACACTTCCTTGCAAGGAAATAGCGTTTGCAGATGTCTACGTATCGTAGCAATAGAGTTCTAATGCTTCTTAAAACGCGATATCGCATCTCATTTCTATGTTTCATGGTAAGATATAATGTGATTTGCGAAGTGTTATGTATTCCTCGTCTACACTTCAATTGAATGTGAATGTGACACTTCCTCGCTAGGAAATAGCGTTTGCAGATGTCTGCGTATCGTAGCAGTAGAGTTCTAATGCTTCTTAAAATGCGATATCGCAACTCATTTCTACGTTTCATGGTAAGATACAATATGATTTGCGAAGTGTTATGTATTCCTCGTCTACACTTCAAATGAATGTGAATGCGACACTTCCTCGCTAGGAAATAGCGTCTGCAGATGTCTACGTATCGAAGCAATGGAGTTCAAATGCTTCTTAAAACGAGATATTGCATCTCATATCTATGTTTCATGATAAGATATAATATTCATTGCGAAGTGTTATGCATTCTTCGCCTACGATTCAAATGAATGTAAATGCAACACTTCCTTGCAAGGAAATAGCGTTTGCAGATGTCTACGTATCGTAGCAGTTGAGTTCTAATGCTTCTTATAACGCGATATCGCACCTCATTTCTATGTTTCATGGTAAGAAATAATATGATTTGCGGAGTGTTATGTATTCCTCGTCTACACTTCAAATGAATGTAAATGCGACACTTCCTTGCAAGGATATAGCGTTTGCAGATGTCTACGTATCGAAGCAATAGAGTTCAAATGCTTCTTAAAACGAGATATTGCATCTCATATCTATATTTCATGATAAGATATAATATTCATTGCGAAGTGTTATGCATTCCTCGTCTACGATTCAAATGAATGTAAATGCGACACTTCCTTGCAAGGAAATACCGTTTGCAGATGTCTACGGATCGTAGCAATAGAGTTCTAATGCTTCTTAAAACGCGATATCGCATCTCATTTCTATGTTTCATGGTAAGATATAATACGATTTGCGAAGTGTTATGTACTCCTCGTCTACACTTCAAATGAATGTGAATGCGACACTTCCTCGCTAGGAAATAGCGTTTGCAGATGTCTACGTATCGGAGCAATAGAGTTCAAATGCTTCTCAAAACGCGATATCGCATCTCATTTCTATGTTTCATGGTAAGATATAATATGATTTGCGGAGTGTTATGTATTCCTCGTCTACACTTCAAATGAATGTAAATGCGACACTTCCTTGCAAGGAAATAGCGTTTGCAAATGTCTACCTATCGTAGCAGTAGTGTTCTAATGCTTCTTAGAACGCGATATCGCATCTCATTTCTATGTTTCATGGTAAGATACAATATGATTTGCGAAGTGTTATGTATTCCTCGTCTACACTTCAAATGAATGTGAATGCGACACTTCCTCGCTGGGAAATAGCGTTTGCAGATGTCTACGTATCGAAGCAATAGAGTTCAAATGCTTCTTAAAACGAGATATTGCATCACATATCTATGTTTCATGATAAGATATAATATTCATTGCGAAGTGTTATGCATTCCTCGTCTACGATTCAAATGAATGTAAATGCGACACATCCTTGAAAGGAAATAACGTTTGCAGATGTCTACGTATTGTAGCAATAGAGTTCTAATGCTTCCTAAAACGCGATATCGCATCTCATTTCTATGTTTCATGGTAAGATATAATGTGATTTGCGAAGTGTTATGTATTCCTCGTCTACACTTCAAATGAATGTGAATGTGACACTTCCTCGCTAGGAAATAGCGTTTGCAGATGTCTGCGTATCGTAGCAGTAGAGTTCTAATGCTTCTTAAAATGCGATATCGCAACTCATTTCTACGTTTCATGGTAAGATACAATATGATTTGCGAAGTGTTATGTATTCTTCGTCTACACATCAAATGAATGTAAATGAGACACTTCCTTGCAAGGAAATAGCGTTTGCAGATGTCTACGTATCGTAGCAATAGAGTTCTTATGATTCTTAAAAAGCGATATCGCATCTCATTTCTATGTTTCATGGTAAAGTATAATATGATTTGCGAAGTGTTATGTATCCGTCGTCTACACTTCAAATGAATGTAAATGCGACACTTTCTTGCAAGGAAATAGCGTTTGCAGATGTCTACGTATCGTAGCAATAGAGTTCTTATGATTCTTAAAACGCGATATCGCATCTCATTTCTATGCTTCATGGCAAGGTATAATATGATTTGCGAACTTTTATGTATCCGTCGTCTACACTTCAAATGAATGTAAATGCGACACTTCCTTGCAAGGAAATAGCGTTTGCAGATGTCTACGTATCGTAGCAATAGAGTTCTAATGCTTCTTAAAACGCGATATCGCATCTCATTTCTATGTTTCATGGTAAGATATAATATGATTTGCGAAGTGTTATGTATTCAACGTCTACAATTCAAATGAATGTGAATGTGACACTTCCTCGCTAGGAAATAGCGTTTGCAGATGTCTGCGTATCGTAGCAGTAGAGTTCTAATGCTTCTTAAAACGCGATATCGCATCTCATTTCTATGTTTCATGGTAAGATATAATACGATTTGCGAAGTGTTATGTATTCCTCGGCTACACTTCAAATGAATGTAAATGCGACACTTCTTTGCAAGGAAATAGCGATTGCAGATGTCTACGTATCGTAGCAGTAGAGTTCTTATGATTCTTAAAACGCGATATCGCATCTCATTTCTATGTTTCATGGTAAGATATAATATGATTTGCGAAGTGTTATGTATTCTTCGTCTACACATCAAATGAATGTAAATGAGACACTTCCTTGCAAGGAAATAGCGTTTGCAGATGTCTACGTATCGTAGCAATAGAGTTCTAATGCTTCTTAAAACGAGATATTGCATCTCATATCTATGTTTCATGATAAGATATAATATTCATTGCGAAGTGTTATGCATACCTCGTCTACGATTCAAATGAATGTAAATGCGACACTTCCTTGCAAGGAAATAGCGTTTGCAGATGTCTACGTATCGTAGCAATAGAGTTCTTATGATTCTTAAAACGTGATATCGCATCTCATTTCTATGCTTCATGGTAAGGTATAATATGATTTGCGAACTGTTATGTATCCGTCGTCTACACTTCAAATGAATGTAAATGCGACACTTCCTTGCAAGGAAATAGCGTTTGCAGATGTCTACGTATCGTAGCAATAGAGTTCCAATGCTTCTTAAAACGCGATATCGCATCTCATTTCTATGTTTCATGGTAAGATATAATATGATTTGCGAAGTGTTATGTATTCAACGTCTACACTTCAAATGAATGTGAATGTGACACTTCCTCGCTAGGAAATAGCGTTTGCAGATGTCTGCGTATCGTAGCAGTAGAGTTCTAATGCTTCTTAAAACGCGATATCGCATCTCATTTCTATGTTTCATGGTAAGATATAATACGATTTGCGAAGTGTTATGTATTCCTCGGCTACACTTCAAATGAATGTAAATGCGACACTTCTTTGCAAGGAAATAGCGATTGCAGATGTCTACGTATCGTAGCAGTAGAGTTCTTATGATTCTTAAAACGCGATATCGCATCTCATTTCTATGTTTCATGGTAAGATATAATATGATTTGCGAAGTGTTATGTATTCTTCGTCTACACATCAAATGAATGTAAATGAGACACTTCCTTGCAAGGAAATAGCGTTTGCAGATGTCTACGTATCGTAGCAATAGAGTTCTAATGCTTCTTAAAACGAGATATTGCATCTCATATCTATGTTTCATGATAAGATATAATATTCATTGCGAAGTGTTATGCATACCTCGTCTACGATTCAAATGAATGTAAATGCGACACTTCCTTGCAAGGAAATAGCGTTTGCAGATATCTACGTATCGTAGCAATAGAGTTCTTATGATTCTTAAAACGTGATATCGCATCTCATTTCTATGCTTCATGGTAAGGTATAATATGATTTGCGAACTGTTATGTATCCGTCGTCTACACTTCAAATGAATGTAAATGCGACACTTCCTTGCAAGGAAATAGCGTTTGCAGATGTCTACGTATCGTAGCAATAGAGTTCTAATGCTTCTTAAAACGCGATATCGCATCTCATTTCTATGTTTCATGGTAAGATATAATGTGATTTGCGAAGTGTTATGTATTCCTCGTCTACACTTCAAATGAATGTGAATGTGACACTTCCTCGCTAGGAAATAGCGTTTGCAGATGTCTGCGTATCGTAGCAGTAGAGTTCTAATGCTTCTTAAAATGCGATATCGCAACTCATTTCTACGTTTCATGGTAAGATACAATATGATTTGCGAAGTGTTATGTATTCCTCGTCTACACTTCAAATGAATGTGAATGCGACACTTCCTCGCTAGGAAATAGCGTCTGCAGATGTCTACGTATCGAAGCAATGGAGTTCAAATGCTTCTTAGAACGCGATATCGCATCTCATTTCTATGTTTCACGGTAAGATACAATATGATTTGCGAAGTGTTATGTATTCCTCGTCTACACTTCAAATGAATGTGAATGCGACACTTCCTCGCTAGGAAATAGCGTTTGCAGATGTCTACGTATCGTAGCAATAGAGTTCTTATGATTCTTAAAACGTGATATCGCATCTCATTTCTATGCTTCATGGTAAGGTATAATATGATTTGCGAACTGTTATGTATCCGTCGTCTACACTTCAAATGAATGTAAATGCGACACTTCCTTGCAAGGAAATAGCGTTTGCAGATGTCTACGTATCGTAGCAATAGAGTTCTAATGCTTCTTAAAACGCGATATCGCATCTCATTTCTATGTTTCATGGTAAGATATAATACGATTTGCGAAGTGTTATGTATTCCTCGGCTACACTTCAAATGAATGTAAATGCGACACTTCTTTGCAAGGAAATAGCGATTGCAGATGTCTACGTATCGTAGCAATAGAGTTCTTATGATCCTTAAATCGCGATATCGCATCTCATTTCTATGTTTCATGGTAAGATACAATATGATTTGCGAAGTGTTATGTATTCCTCGTCTACACTTCAAATGAATGTGAATGCGACACTTCCTCGCTGGGAAATAGCGTTTGCAGATGTCTACGTATCGAAGCAATAGAGTTCAAATGCTTCTTAAAACGAGATATTGCATCACATATCTATGTTTCATGATAAGATATAATATTCATTGCGAAGTGTTATGCATTCCTCGTCTACGATTCAAATGAATGTAAATGCGACACATCCTTGAAAGGAAATAACGTTTGCAGATGTCTACGTATCGTAGCAATAGAGTTCTAATGCTTCCTAAAACGCGATATCGCATCTCATTTCTATGTTTCATGGTAAGATATAATGTGATTTGCGAAGTGTTATGTATTCCTCGTCTACACTTCAAATGAATGTGAATGTGACACTTCCTCGCTAGGAAATAGCGTTTGCAGATGTCTGCGTATCGTAGCAGTAGAGTTCTAATGCTTCTTAAAATGCGATATCGCAACTCATTTCTACGTTTCATGGTAAGATACAATATGATTTGCGAAGTGTTATGTATTCTTCGTCTACACATCAAATGAATGTAAATGAGACACTTCCTTGCAAGGAAATAGCGTTTGCAGATGTCTACGTATCGTAGCAATAGAGTTCTTATGATCCTTAAAAAGCGATATCGCATCTCATTTCTATGTTTCATGGTAAAGTATAATTTGATTTGCGAAGTGTTATGTATCCGTCGTCTACACTTCAAATGAATGTAAATGCGACACTTTCTTGCAAGGAAATAGCGTTTGCAGATGTCTACGTATCGTAGCAATAGAGTTCTTATGATTCTTAAAACGTGATATCGCATCTCATTTCTATGCTTCATGGTAAGGTATAATATGATTTGCGAACTGTTATGTATCCGTCGTCTACACTTCAAATGAATGTAAATGCGACACTTCCTTGCAAGGAAATAGCGTTTGCAGATGTCTACGTATCGTAGCAATAGAGTTCTAATGCTTCTTAAAACGCGATATCGCATCTCATTTCTATGTTTCATGGTAAGATATAATGTGATTTGCGAAGTGTTATGTATTCCTCGTCTACACTTCAAATGAATGTGAATGTGACACTTCCTCGCTAGGAAATAGCGTTTGCAGATGTCTGCGTATCGTAGCAGTAGAGTTCTAATGCTTCTTAAAATGCGATATCGCAACTCATTTCTACGTTTCATGGTAAGATACAATATGATTTGCGAAGTGTTATGTATTCCTCGTCTACACTTCAAATGAATGTGAATGCGACACTTCCTCGCTAGGAAATAGCGTCTGTAGATGTCTACGTATCGAAGCAATGGAGTTCAAATGCTTCTTAAAACGAGATATTGCATCTCATATCTATGTTTCATGATAAGATATAATATTCATTGCGAAGTGTTATGCATTCTTCGCCTACGATTCAAATGAATGTAAATGCAACACTTCCTTGCAAGGAAATAGCGTTTGCAGATGTCTACGTATCGTAGCAGTTGAGTTCTAATGCTTCTTATAACGCGATATCGCACCTCATTTCTATGTTTCATGGTAAGAAATAATATGATTTGCGGAGTGTTATGTATTCCTCGTCTACACTTCAAATGAATGTAAATGCGACACTTCCTTGCAAGGATATAGCGTTTGCAGATGTCTACGTATCGAAGCAATAGAGTTCAAATGCTTCTTAAAACGAGATATTGCATCTCATATCTATATTTCATGATAAGATATAATATTCATTGCGAAGTGTTATGCATTCCTCGTCTACGATTCAAATGAATGTAAATGCGACACTTCCTTGCAAGGAAATACCGTTTGCAGATGTCTACGGATCGTAGCAATAGAGTTCTAATGCTTCTTAAAACGCGATATCGCATCTCATTTCTATGTTTCATGGTAAGATATAATACGATTTGCGAAGTGTTATGTACTCCTCGTCTACACTTCAAATGAATGTGAATGCGACACTTCCTCGCTAGGAAATAGCGTTTGCAGATGTCTACGTATCGGAGCAATAGAGTTCAAATGCTTCTCAAAACGCGATATCGCATCTCATTTCTATGTTTCATGGTAAGATATAATATGATTTGCGGAGTGTTATGTATTCCTCGTCTACACTTCAAATGAATGTAAATGCGACACTTCCTTGCAAGGAAATAGCGTTTGCAAATGTCTACCTATCGTAGCAGTAGTGTTCTAATGCTTCTTAGAACGCGATATCGCATCTCATTTCTATGTTTCATGGTAAGATACAATATGATTTGCGAAGTGTTATGTATTCCTCGTCTACACTTCAAATGAATGTGAATGCGACACTTCCTCGCTAGGAAATAGCGTTTGCAGATGTCTACGTATCGTAGCAATAGAGTTCTTATGATTCTTAAAACGTGATATCGCATCTCATTTCTATGCTTCATGGTAAGGTATAATATGATTTGCGAACTGTTATGTATCCGTCGTCTACACTTCAAATGAATGTAAATGCGACACTTCCTTGCAAGGAAATAGCGTTTGCAGATGTCTACGTATCGTAGCAATAGAGTTCTAATGCTTCTTAAAACGCGATATCGCATCTCATTTCTATGTTTCATGGTAAGATATAATACGATTTGCGAAGTGTTATGTATTCCTCGGCTACACTTCAAATGAATGTAAATGCGACACTTCTTTGCAAGGAAATAGCGATTGCAGATGTCTACGTATCGTAGCAATAGAGTTCTTATGATCCTTAAATCGCGATATCGCATCTCATTTCTATGTTTCATGGTAAGATACAATATGATTTGCGAAGTGTTATGTATTCCTCGTCTACACTTCAAATGAATGTGAATGCGACACTTCCTCGCTGGGAAATAGCGTTTGCAGATGTCTACGTATCGAAGCAATAGAGTTCAAATGCTTCTTAAAACGAGATATTGCATCACATATCTATGTTTCATGATAAGATATAATATTCATTGCGAAGTGTTATGCATTCCTCGTCTACGATTCAAATGAATGTAAATGCGACACATCCTTGAAAGGAAATAACGTTTGCAGATGTCTACGTATCGTAGCAATAGAGTTCTAATGCTTCCTAAAACGCGATATCGCATCTCATTTCTATGTTTCATGGTAAGATATAATGTGATTTGCGAAGTGTTATGTATTCCTCGTCTACACTTCAAATGAATGTGAATGTGACACTTCCTCGCTAGGAAATAGCGTTTGCAGATGTCTGCGTATCGTAGCAGTAGAGTTCTAATGCTTCTTAAAATGCGATATCGCAACTCATTTCTACGTTTCATGGTAAGATACAATATGATTTGCGAAGTGTTATGTATTCTTCGTCTACACATCAAATGAATGTAAATGAGACACTTCCTTGCAAGGAAATAGCGTTTGCAGATGTCTACGTATCGTAGCAATAGAGTTCTTATGATTCTTAAAAAGCGATATCGCATCTCATTTCTATGTTTCATGGTAAAGTATAATTTGATTTGCGAAGTGTTATGTATCCGTCGTCTACACTTCAAATGAATGTAAATGCGACACTTTCTTGCAAGGAAATAGAGTTTGCAGATGTCTACGTATCGTAGCAATAGAGTTCTTATGATTCTTAAAACGCGATATCGCATCTCATTTCTATGCTTCATGGTAAGGTATAATATGATTTGCGAACTTTTATGTATCCGTCGTCTACACTTCAAATGAATGTAAATGCGACACTTCCTTGCAAGGAAATAGCGTTTGCAGATGTCTACGTATCGTAGCAATAGAGTTCTAATGCTTCTTAAAACGCGATATCGCATCTCATTTCTATGTTTCATGGTAAGATATAATATGATTTGCGAAGTGTTATGTATTCAACGTCTACAATTCAAATGAATGTGAATGTGACACTTCCTCGCTAGGAAATAGCGTTTGCAGATGTCTGCGTATCGTAGCAGTAGAGTTCTAATGCTTCTTAAAACGCGATATCGCATCTCATTTCTATGTTTCATGGTAAGATATAATACGATTTGCGAAGTGTTATGTATTCCTCGGCTACACTTCAAATGAATGTAAATGCGACACTTCTTTGCAAGGAAATAGCGATTGCAGATGTCTACGTATCGTAGCAGTAGAGTTCTTATGATTCTTAAAACGCGATATCGCATCTCATTTCTATGTTTCATGGTAAGATATAATATGATTTGCGAAGTGTTATGTATTCTTCGTCTACACATCAAATGAATGTAAATGAGACACTTCCTTGCAAGGAAATAGCGTTTGCAGATGTCTACGTATCGTAGCAATAGAGTTCTAATGCTTCTTAAAACGAGATATTGCATCTCATATCTATGTTTCATGATAAGATATAATATTCATTGCGAAGTGTTATGCATACCTCGTCTACGATTCAAATGAATGTAAATGCGACACTTCCTTGCAAGGAAATAGCGTTTGCAGATGTCTACGTATCGTAGCAATAGAGTTCTTATGATTCTTAAAACGTGATATCGCATCTCATTTCTATGCTTCATGGTAAGGTATAATATGATTTGCGAACTGTTATGTATCCGTCGTCTACACTTCAAATGAATGTAAATGCGACACTTCCTTGCAAGGAAATAGCGTTTGCAGATGTCTACGTATCGTAGCAATAGAGTTCTAATGCTTCTTAAAACGCGATATCGCATCTCATTTCTATGTTTCATGGTAAGATATAATACGATTTGCGAAGTGTTATGTATTCCTCGGCTACACTTCAAATGAATGTAAATGCGACACTTCTTTGCAAGGAAATAGCGATTGCAGATGTCTACGTATCGTAGCAATAGAGTTCTTATGATCCTTAAAACGCGATATCGCATCTCATTTCTATGTTTCATGGTAAGATACAATATGATTTGCGAAGTGTTATGTATTCCTCGTCTACACTTCAAATGAATGTGAATGCGACACTTCCTCGCTGGGAAATAGCGTTTGCAGATGTCTACGTATCGAAGCAATAGAGTTCAAATGCTTCTTAAAACGAGATATTGCATCACATACCTATGTTTCATGATGAGATATAATATTCATTGCGAAGTGTTATGCATTCCTCGTCTACGATTCAAATGAATGTAAATGCGACACATCCTTGAAAGGAAATAACGTTTGCAGATGTCTACGTATCGTAGCAATAGAGTTCTAATGCTTCCTAAAACGCGATATCGCATCTCATTTCTATGTTTCATGGTAAGATATAATGTGATTTGCGAAGTGTTATGTATTCCTCGTCTACACTTCAAATGAATGTGAATGTGACACTTCCTCGCTAGGAAATAGCGTTTGCAGATGTCTGCGTATCGTAGCAGTAGAGTTCTAATGCTTCTTAAAATGCGATATCGCAACTCATTTCTACGTTTCATGGTAAGATACAATATGATTTGCGAAGTGTTATGTATTCTTCGTCTACACATCAAATGAATGTAAATGAGACACTTCCTTGCAAGGAAATAGCGTTTGCAGATGTCTACGTATCGTAGCAATAGAGTTCTAATGCTTCTTAAAACGCGATATCGCATCTCATTTCTATGTTTCATGGTAAGATATAATATGATTTGCGAAGTGTTATGTATTCAACGTCTACACTTCAAATGAATGTGAATGTGACACTTCCTCGCTAGGAAATAGCGTTTGCAGATGTCTGCGTATCGTAGCAGTAGAGTTCTAATGCTTCTTAAAACGCGATATCGCATCTCATTTCTATGTTTCATGGTAAGATATAATACGATTTGCGAAGTGTTATGTATTCCTCGGCTACACTTCAAATGAATGTAAATGCGACACTTCTTTGCAAGGAAATAGCGTTTGCAGATGTCTACGTATCGTAGCAATAGAGTTCTTATGATTCTTAAAACGTGATATCGCATCTCATTTCTATGCTTCATGGTAAGGTATAATATGATTTGCGAACTGTTATGTATCCGTCGTCTACACTTCAAATGAATGTAAATGCGACACTTCCTTGCAAGGAAATAGCGTTTGCAGATGTCTACGTATCGTAGCAATAGAGTTCTAATGCTTCTTAAAACGCGATATCGCATCTCATTTCTATGTTTCATGGTAAGATATAATGTGATTTGCGAAGTGTTATGTATTCCTCGTCTACACTTCAAATGAATGTGAATGTGACACTTCCTCGCTAGGAAATAGCGTTTGCAGATGTCTGCGTATCGTAGCAGTAGAGTTCTAATGCTTCTTAAAATGCGATATCGCAACTCATTTCTACGTTTCATGGTAAGATACAATATGATTTGCGAAGTGTTATGTATTCCTCGTCTACACTTCAAATGAATGTGAATGCGACACTTCCTCGCTAGGAAATAGCGTCTGCAGATGTCTACGTATCGAAGCAATGGAGTTCAAATGCTTCTTAAAACGAGATATTGCATCTCATATCTATGTTTCATGATAAGATATAATATTCATTGCGAAGTGTTATGCATTCTTCGCCTACGATTCAAATGAATGTAAATGCAACACTTCCTTGCAAGGAAATAGCGTTTGCAGATGTCTACGTATCGTAGCAGTTGAGTTCTAATGCTTCTTAAAACGCGATATCGCACCTCATTTCTATGTTTCATGGTAAGATATAATATGATTTGCGGAGTGTTATGTATTCCTCGTCTACACTTCAAATGAATGTAAATGCGACACTTCCTTGCAAGGATATAGCGTTTGCAGATGTCTACGTATCGAAGCAATAGAGTTCAAATGCTTCTTAAAACGAGATATTGCATCTCATATCTATATTTCATGATAAGATATAATATTCATTGCGAAGTGTTATGCATTCCTCGTCTACGATTCAAATGAATGTAAATGCGACACTTCCTTGCAAGGAAATACCGTTTGCAGATGTCTACGGATCGTAGCAATAGAGTTCTAATGCTTCTTAAAACGCGATATCGCATCTCATTTCTATGTTTCATGGTAAGATATAATACGATTTGCGAAGTGTTATGTACTCCTCGTCTACACTTCAAATGAATGTGAATGCGACACTTCCTCGCTAGGAAATAGCGTTTGCAGATGTCTACGTATCGGAGCAATAGAGTTCAAATGCTTCTCAAAACGCGATATCGCATCTCATTTCTATGTTTCATGGTAAGATATAATATGATTTGCGGAGTGTTATGTATTCCTCGTCTACACTTCAAATGAATGTAAATGCGACACTTCCTTGCAAGGAAATAGCGTTTGCAAATGTCTACCTATCGTAGCAGTAGTGTTCTAATGCTTCTTAGAACGCGATATCGCATCTCATTTCTATGTTTCATGGTAAGATACAATATGATTTGCGAAGTGTTATGTATTCCTCGTGTACACTTCAAATGAATGTGAATGCGACACTTCCTCGCTAGGAAATAGCGTTTGCAGATGTCTACGTATCGGAGCAATAGAGTTCAAATGCTTCTCAAAACGCGATATCGCATCTCATTTCTATGTTTCATGGTAAGATATAATCCGATTTGCGAAGTGTTATGTATTCCTCGGCTACAATTCAAATGAATGTAAATGCGACACTTCTTTGCAAGGAAATAGCGATTGCAGATGTCTACGTATCGTAGCAATAGAGTTCTTATGATTCTTAAAACGCGATATCGCATCTCATTTCTATGTTTCATGGTAAGGTATAATATGATTTGCGAAGTGTTATGTATCCGTCGTCTACACTTCAAATGAATGTAAATGGGACACTTTCTCGCAAGGAACTAGCGTTTGCAGATGTCTAGGTATCTTAGCAATATAGTTCTTATGATTCTTAAAACGCGATATCGCATCACATTTCTATGTTTCATGGTAAGATATAATATGATTTGCGGAGTGTTATGTATTCCTCGTCTACACTTCAAATGAATATAAATGCGACACTTCCTTGCAAGGAAATAGCGTTTGCAGATGTCTACGGATCGTAGCAATAGAGTTCTAATGCTTCTTAAAACGAGATATTGCATCTCATATCTATATTTCATGATAAGATATAATATTCATTGCGAAGTGTTATGCATTCCTCGTCTACGATTCAAATGAATGTAAATGCGACACTTCCTTGCAAGGAAATAGCGATTGCAGATGTCTACGTATCGTAGCAGTAGAGTTCTTATGATTCTTAAAACGCGATATCGCATCTCATTTCTATGTTTCATGGTAAGATATAATATGATTTGCGAAGTGTTATGTATTCTTCGTCTACGCATCAAATGAATGTAAATGAGACACTTCCTTGCAAGGAAATAGCGTTTGCAGATGTCTACGTATCGTAGCAATAGAGTTCTTATGATTCTTAAAAAGCGATATCGCATCTCATTTCTATGTTTCATGGTAAAGTATAATATGATTTGCGAAGTGTTATGTATCCGTCGTCTACACTTCAAATGAATGTAAATTCGACACTTTCTTGCAAGGAAATAGCGTTTGCAGATGTCTACGTATCGTAGCAATAGAGTTCTTATGATTCTTAAAACGCGATATCGCATCTCATTTCTATGTTTCATGGTAAGATATAATATGATTTGCGATGTGTTATGTATTCAACGTCTACACTTCAAATGAATGTGAATGTGACACTTCCTCGCTAGGAAATAGCGTTTGCAGATGTCTGCGTATCGTAGCAGTAGAGTTCTAATGCTTCTTAAAACGCGATATCGCATCTCATTTCTATGTTTCATGGTAAGATATAATACGATTTGCGAAGTGTTATGTATTCCTCGGCTACACTTCAAATGAATATAAATGCGACACTTCTTTGCAAGGAAATAGCGATTGCAGATGTCTACGTATCGTAGCAGTAGAGTTCTTATGATTCTTAAAACGCGATATCGCATCTCATTTCTATGTTTCATGGTAAGATATAATATGATTTGCGAAGTGTTATGTATTCTTCGTCTACACATCAAATGAATGTAAATGAGACACTTCCTTGCAAGGAAATAGCGTTTGCAGATGTCTACGTATCGAAGCAATAGAGTTCAAATGCTTCTTAAAACGAGATATTGCATCACATATCTATGTTTCATGATAAGATATAATATTCATTGCGAAGTGTTATGCATTCCTCGTCTACGATTCAAATGAATGTAAATGCGACACATCCTTGAAAGGAAATAACGTTTGCAGATGTCTACGTATCGTAGCAATAGAGTTCTAATGCTTCCTAAAACGCGATATCGCATCTCATTTCTATGTTTCATGGTAAGATATAATGTGATTTGCGAAGTGTTATGTATTCCTCGTCTACACTTCAAATGAATGTGAATGTGACACTTCCTCGCTAGGAAATAGCGTTTGCAGATGTCTGCGTATCGTAGCAGTAGAGTTCTAATGCTTCTTAAAATGCGATATCGCAACTCATTTCTACGTTTCATGGTAAGATACAATATGATTTGCGAAGTGTTATGTATTCCTCGTCTACACTTCAAATGAATGTGAATGCGACACTTCCTCGCTAGGAAATAGCGTTTGCAGATGTCTACGTATCGAAGCAATGGAGTTCAAATGCTTCTTAAAACGAGATATTGCATCTCATATCTATGTTTCATGATAAGATATAATATTCATTGCGAAGTGTTATGCATTCTTCGCCTACGATTCAAATGAATGTAAATGCAACACTTCCTTGCAAGGAAATAGCGTTTGCAGATGTCTATGTATCGTAGCAGTTGAGTTCTAATGCTTCTTAAAACGCGATATCGCACCTCATTTCTATGTTTCGTGGTAAGATATAATATGATTTGCGAAGTGTTATGTATTCCTCGTCTACACATCAAATGAATGTAAATGCGACACTTCCTTGCAAGGAAATAGCGTTTGCAGATGTCTACGTATCGTAGCAATAGAGTTCTTATGATTCTTAAAACGCGATATCGCATCTCATTTCTATGTTTCATGGTAAGGTTTAATATGATTTGCGAAGTGTTATGTATCCGTCGTCTACACTTCAAATGAATGTAAATGCGACACTTTCTCGCAAGGAACTAGCGTTTGCAGATGTCTACGTATCTTAGCAATAGAGTTCTTATGATTCTTAAAACGCGATATCGCATCACATTTCTATGTTTCATGGTAAGATATAATATGATTTGCGGAGTGTTATGTATTCCTCGTCTACACTTCAAATGAATGTAAATGCGACACTTACTTGCAAGGATATAGCGTTTGCAGATGTCTACGTATCGAAGCAATAGAGTTCAAATGCTTCTTAAAACGAGATATTGCATCTCATATCTATATTTCATGATAAGATATAATATTCATTGCGAAGTGTTATGCATTCCTCGTCTACGATTCAAATGAATGTAAATGCGACACTTCCTTGCAAGGAAATACCGTTTGCAGATGTCTACGGATCGTAGCAATAGAGTTCAAATGCTTCTTAATACGAGATATTGCATCTCATATCTATGTTTCATGATAAGATATAATATTCATTGCGAAGTGTTATGCATTCTTCGCCTACGATTCAAATGAATGTAAATGCAACACTTCCTTGCAAGGAAATAGCGTTTGCAGATGTCTATGTATCGTAGCAGTTGAGTTCTAATGCTTCTTAAAACGCGATATCGCACCTCATTTCTATGTTTCGTGGTAAGATATAATATGATTTGCGAAGTGTTATGTATTCCTCGTCTACACATCAAATGAATGTAAATGCGACACTTCCTTGCAAGGAAATAGCGTTTGCAGATGCCTACGTATCGTAGCAATAGAGTTCTTATGATTCTTAAAACGCGATATCGCATCTCATTTCTATGTTTCATGGTAAGGTTTAATATGATTTGCGAAGTGTTATGTATCCGTCGTCTACACTTCAAATGAATGTAAATGCGACACTTTCTCGCAAGGAACTAGCGTTTGCAGATGTCTACGTATCTTAGCAATAGAGTTCTTATGATTCTTAAAACGCGATATCGCATCACATTTCTATGTTTCATGGTAAGATATAATATGATTTGCGGAGTGTTATGTATTCCTCGTCTACACTTCAAATGAATGTAAATGCGACACTTCCTTGCAAGGATATAGCGTTTGCAGATGTCTACGTATCGAAGCAATAGAGTTCAAATGCTTCTTAAAACGAGATATTGCATCTCATATCTATATTTCATGATAAGATATAATATTCATTGCGAAGTGTTATGCATTCCTCGTCTACGATTCAAATGAATGTAAATGCGACACTTCCTTGCAAGGAAATACCGTTTGCAGATGTCTACGGATCGTAGCAATAGAGTTCTAATGCTTCTTAAAACGCGATATCGCATCTCATTTCTATGTTTCATGGTAAGATATAATACGATTTGCGAAGTGTTATGTATTCCTCGGCTACACTTCAAATGAATGTAAATGCGACACTTCTTTGCAAGGAAATAGCGATTGCAGATGTCTACGTATCGTAGCAGTAGAGTTCTAACGCTTCTTAAAACGCGATATCGCATCTCATTTCTATGTTTCATGGTAAGATATAATATGATTTGCGGAGTGTTATGTATTCCTCGTCTACACTTCAAATGAATGTAAATGCGACACTTCCTTGCAAGGAAATAGCGTTTGCAAATGTCTACCTATCGTAGCAGTAGTGTTCTAATGCTTCTTAGAACGCGATATCGCATCTCATTTCTATGTTTCTTGGTAGGATACAATATGATTTGCGAAGTGTTATGTATTCCTCGTCTACACTTCAAATGAATGTGAATGCGACACTTCCTCGCTAGGAAATAGCGTTTGCAGATGTCTACGTATCGGAGCAATAGAGTTCAAATGCTTCTCAAAACGCGATATCGCATCTCATTTCTATGTTTCATGGTAAGATATAATCCGATTTGCGAAGTGTTATGTATTCCTCGGCTACAATTCAAATGAATGTAAATGCGACACTTCTTTGCAAGGAAATAGCGATTGCAGATGTCTACGTATCGTAGCAATAGAGTTCTTATGATTCTTAAAACGCGATATCGCATCTCATTTCTATGTTTCATGGTAAGATACAATATGATTTGCGTAGTGTTATGTATTCCTCGTCTACACTTCAAATGAATGTGAATGCGACACTTCCTCGCTGGGAAATAGCGTTTGCAGATGTATACGTATCGAAGCAATAGAGTTCAAATGCTTCTTAAAACGAGATATTGCATCACATATCTATGATTCATGATAAGATATAATATTCATTGCGAAGTGTTATGCATTCCTCGTCTACGATTCAAATGAATGTAAATGCGACACTTCCTTGCAAGGAAATAGCGTTTGCAGATGTCTACGTATCGTAGCAATAGAGTTCTTATGATTCTTAAAACGCGATATCGCATCTCATTTCTATGTTTCATGGTAAGGTATAATATGATTTGCGAAGTGTTATGTATCCGTCGTCTACACTTCAAATGAATGTAAATGGGACACTTTCTCGCAAGGAACTAGCGTTTGCAGATGTCTACGTATCTTAGCAATATAGTTCTTATGATTCTTAAAACGCGATATCGCATCACATTTCTATGTTTCATGGTAAGATATAATCCGATTTGCGAAGTGTTATGTATTCCTCGGCTACAATTCAAATGAATGTAAATGCGACACTTCTTTGCAAGGAAATAGCGATTGCAGATGTCTACGTATCGTAGCAATAGAGTTCTTATGATTCTTAAAACGCGATATCGCATCTCATTTCTATGTTTCATGGTAAGATATAATATGATTTGCGGAGTGTTATGTATTCCTCGTCTACACTTCAAATGAATGTAAATGCGACACTTCCTTGCAAGGAAATAGCGTTTGCAGATGTCTACGTATCGTAGCAATAGAGTTCTTATGATTCTTAAAACGCGATATCGCATCTCATTTCTATGCTTCATGGTAAGATATAATATGATTTGCGGAGTGTTATGTATTCCTCGTCTACACTTCAAATGAATGTAAATGCGACACTTCCTTGCAAGGAAATAGCGTTTGCAAATGTCTACCTATCGTAGCAGTAGTGTTCTAATGCTTCTTAGAACGCGATATCGCATCTCATTTCTATGTTTCATGGTAAGATACAATATGATTTGCGAAGTGTTATGTATTCCTCGTCTACACTTCAAATGAATGTGAATGCGACACTTCCTCGCTAGGAAATAGCGTTTGCAGATGTCTACGTATCGGAGCAATAGAGTTCAAATGCTTCTCAAAACGCGATATCGCATCTCATTTCTATGTTTCATGGTAAGATATAATCCGATTTGCGAAGTGTTATGTATTCCTCGGCTACAATTCAAATGAATGTAAATGCGACACTTCTTTGCAAGGAAATAGCGATTGCAGATGTTTACGTATCGTAGCAATAGAGTTCTTATGATTCTTAAAACGCGATATCGCATCTCATTTCTATGTTTCATGGTAAGATACAATATGATTTGCGAAGTGTTATGTATTCCTCGTCTACACTTCAAATGAATGTGAATGCGACACTTCCTCGCTGGGAAATAGCGTTTGCAGATGTCTACGTATCGAAGCAATAGAGTTCAAATGCTTCTTAAAACGAGATATTGCATCACATATCTATGATTCATGATAAGATATAATATTCATTGCGAAGTGTTATGCATTCCTCGTCTACGATTCAAATGAATGTAAATGCGACACTTCCTTGCAAGGAAATAGCGTTTGCAGATGTCTACGTATCGTAGCAATAGAGTTCTTATGATTCTTAAAACGCGATATCGCATCTCATTTCTATGTTTCATGGTAAGGTATAATATGATTTGCGAAGTGTTATGTATCCGTCGTCTACACTTCAAATGAATGTAAATGGGACACTTTCTCGCAAGGAACTAGCGTTTGCAGATGTCTACGTATCTTAGCAATATAGTTCTTATGATTCTTAAAACGCGATATCGCATCACATTTCTATGTTTCATGGTAAGATATAATATGATTTGCGGAGTGTTATGTATTCCTCGTCTACACTTCAAGTGAATGTAAATGCGACACTTCCTTGCAAGGAAATAGCGTTTGCAGATGTCTACGGATCGTAGCAACAGAGTTCTAATGCTTCTTAAAACGCGATATCGCATCTCATTTCTATGTTTCATGGTAAGATATAATACGATTTGCGAAGTGTTATGTATTCCTCGGCTACACTTCAAATGAATGTAAATGCGACACTTCCTTGCAAGGAAATAGCGTTTGCAAATGTCTACCTATCGTAGCAGTATTGATCTAATGCATCTTAGAACGCGATGTCGCATCTCATTTCTATGTTTCATGGTAAGATATAATATGATTTGCGGAGTGTTATGTATTCCTCGTCTACACTTCTAATGAATGTGAATGTGACACTTCCTCGTTAGGAAATAGCGTTTGCAGATGTCTGCGTATCGTAGCATTAGAGTTCTAATGCTTCTTAAAACGCGATATCGCATCTCATTTCTATGTTTCATGGTAAGATACAATATGATTTGCGAAGTGTTTTGTATTCCTCGTCGACACTTCAAATGAATGCGAATGCGACACTTCCTCGCTAGGAAACAGCGTTTGCAGATGTCTACGTATCGAAGCAATAGAGTTCAAATGCTTCTTAAGACGAGATATTGCATCTCATATATATGTTTCATGATAAGATATAATATTCATTGCGAAGTGTTATGCATTCCTCGTCTACACTTCAAATGAATGTAAATGCGACACTTCCTTGCAAGGATAGAGCGTTTGCAGATGTCTACGTATCGAAGCAATAGAGTTCAAATGCTTCTTAAAACGAAATATTGCATCTCATATCTATACTTCATGATAAGATATAATATTCATTGCGAAGTGTTATGCATTCCTCGTCTACGATTCAAATGAATGTAAATGCGACACTTCCTTGCAAGGAAATAGCGATTGCAGATGTCTACGTATCGTAGCAGTAGAGTTCTTATGATTCTTAAAACGCGATATCGCATCTCATTTCTATGTTTCATGGTAAGATATAATATGATTTGCGAAGTGTTATGTATTCTTCGTCTACACATCAAATGAATGTAAATGAGACACTTCCTTGCAAGGAAATAGCGTTTGCAGATGTCTACGTATCGTAGCAATAGAGTTCTTATGATTCTTTAAAAGCGATGTCGCATCTCATTTCTATGTTTCATGGTAAAGTATAATATGATTTGCGAAGTGTTATGTATCCGTCGTCTACACTTCAAATGAATGTAAATACGACACTTTCTTGCAAGGAAATAGCGTTTGCAGATGTCTACGTATCGTAGCAATAGAGTTCTTATGATTCTTAAAACGCGATATCGCATCTCATTTCTATGTTTCATGGTAAGATATAATATGATTTGCGAAGTGTTATGTATTCTTCGTCTACACATCAAATGAATGTAAATGAGACACTTCCTTGCAAGGAAATAGCGTTTGCAGATGTCTACGTATCGTAGCAATAGAGTTCTAATGCTTCTAAAAACGAGATATTGCATCTCATACCTATGTTCCATGATAAGATATAATATTCATTGCGAAGTGTTATGCATTCCTCGTCTACGATTCAAATGAATGTAAATGCGACACTTCCTTGCAAGGAAATAGCGTTTGCAGATGTCTACGTATCGTAGCAATAGAGTTCTTATGATTCTTAAAACGTGATATCGCATCTCATTTCTATGCTTCATGGTAAGGTATAATATGATTTGCGAACTGTTATGTATCCGTCGTCTACACTTCAAATGAATGTAAATGCGACACTTCCTTGCAAGGAAATAGCGTTTGCAGATGTCTACGTATCGTAGCAATAGAGTTCTAAGGCTTCTTAAAACGCGATATCGCATCTCAATTCTATGTTTCATGGTAAGATATATTACGATTTGCGAAGTGTTATGTATTCCTCGGCTACACTTCAAATGAATGTAAATGCGACACTTCTTTGCAAGGAAATAGCGATTGCAGATGTCTACGTATAGTAGCAGTAGAGTTCTTATGATTCTTAAAACGCGATATCGCATCTCATTTCTATGTTTCATGGTAAGATATAATATGATTTGCGAAGTGTTATGTATTCTTCGTCTACACATCAAATGAATGTAAATGAGACACTTCCTTGCAAGGAAATAGCGTTTGCAGATGTCTACGTATCGTAGCAATAGAGTTCTTATGATTCTTAAAAAGCGATATCGCATCTCATTTCTATGATTCATGGTAAAGTATAATATGATTTGCGAAGTGTTATGTATCCGTCGTCTACACTTCAAATGAATGTAAATGCGACACTTTCTTGCAAGGAAATAGCGTTTGCAGATATCTACGTATCGTAGCAATGGATTTTTGATGCTTCTTAAAACGCGATATCGCATCTCATTTCTATGTTTCATGGTAAGATATAATATGATTTGCGAAGTGTTTTGTATTCCTCGTCTACACTTCAAATGAATGTAAATGCGACACTTCTTTGCAAGGAAATAGCGTTTGCAGATGTCTACGTATCGTTGCAATAGAGTTCTTATGATTCTTAAGACGCGATATCGCATCTCATTTCTATGTTTCATGGTAAGATACAATATGATTTGCGAAGTGTTATGTATTCCTCGTCTACACATCAAATGAATGTAAATGCGACACTTCCTTGTAAGGAAATAGCGTTTGCAGATGTCTATGTATCGTAGCAATAGAGTTCTAATGCTTCTTAAAACGAGATATTGCATCTCATATCTATGTTTCATGATAAGATATAATATTCATTGCGAAGTGTTATGCATTCCTCGTGTACGATTCAAATGAATGTAAATGCGACACTTCCTTGCAAGGAAATAGCGTTTGCAGATGTCTACGTATCGTAGCAATAGAGTTCAAATGCTTCTTAAAACGAGATATTGCATCTCATATCTATATTTCATGATAAGATATAATACGATTTGCGAAGTGTTACGTATTCCTCGGCTACACTTCAAATGAATGTAAATGCGACACTTCTTTGCAAGGAAATAGCGATTGCAGATGTCTACGTATCGTAGCAGTAGAGTTCTAATGCTTCATAATACGCGATATCGCATCTCATTTCTATGTTTCCTGGTAAGATATAATATGATTTGCGGAGTGTTATGTATTCCTCGTCTACACTTC
Organism: Xylocopa sonorina; assembly: GCF_050948175.1. NCBI lineage: Eukaryota > Metazoa > Arthropoda > Insecta > Hymenoptera > Apidae > Xylocopa > Xylocopa sonorina. Next base: position 130,434 of record NW_027490275.1, on the reverse strand, counting down.
AAATGAATGTAAATGGGACACTTTCTCGCAAGGAACTAGCGTTTGCAGATGTCTACGTATCTTAGCAATATAGTTCTTATGATTCTTAAAACGCGATATCGCATCACATTTCTATGTTTCATGGTAAGATATAATATGATTTGCGGAGTGTTATGTATTCCTCGTCTACACTTCAAATGAATGTAAATGCGACACTTCCTTGCAAGGAAATAGCGTTTGCAGATGTCTACGGATCGTAGCAATAGAGTTCTAATGCTTCTTAAAACGCGATATCGCATCTCATTTCTATGTTTCATGGTAAGATATAATACGATTTGCGAAGTGTTATGTATTCCTCGGCTACACTTCAAATGAATGTAAATGCGACACTTCCTTGCAAGGAAATAGCGTTTGCAAATGTCTACCTATCGTAGCAGTATTGATCTAATGCATCTTAGAACGCGATGTCGCATCTCATTTCTATGTTTCATGGTAAGATATAATATGATTTGCGGAGTGTTATGTATTCCTCGTCTACACTTCTAATGAATGTAAATGCGACACTTCTTTGCAAGGAAATAGCGTTTGCAGATGTCTACGTATCGTAGCAGTAGGGTTTTAATGCTTTTTAAGACGCGATATCGCATCTCATTTCTATGTTTCATGGTAAGGTATAATATGATTTGCGAAGTGTTATGTATTCCTCGTCTACACTTCAAATGAATGTAAATACGACACTTTCTTGCAAGGAAATAGCGTTTGCAGATGTCTACGTATCGTAGCAATGGATTTCTGATGCTTCTTAAAACGCGATATCGCATCTCATTTCTATCTTTCATGGTAAGATATAATATGATTTGCGGAGTGTTATGTATTCCTCGTCTACACTTCAAATGAATGTAAATGCGACACTTTCTTGCAAGGAAATAGCGTTTGCAGATGTCTACGTATCGTAGCAATGGATTTCTGATGCTTCTTAAAACGCGATATCGCATGTCATTTCTATGTTTCATGGTAAGATATAATATGATTTGCGAAGTGTTATGTATTCCTCGTCTACACTTCAAATGAATGTAAATGCGACACTTCTTTGCAAGGAAATAGCGTTTGCAGATGACTACGTATCGTTGCAATAGAGTTCTTATGATTCTTAAAACGCGATATTGCATCTCATTTCTATGTTTCATGGTAAGATATAATATGATTTGCGGAGTGTTATGTATTCCTCGTCTACACTTCAAATGAATGTAAATGCGACACTTCCTTGCAAGGAAATAGCGTTTGCAGATGTCTACGTATCGAAGCAATAGAGTTCTAATGCTTCTTAAAACGAGATATTGCATCTCATATCTATGTTTCATGATAAGATATAATATTCATTGCGAAGTGTTATGCATTCCTCGTCTACGATTCAAATGAATGTAAATGCGACACTTCCTTGCAAGGAAATAGCGTTTGCAGATGTCTACGTATCGTAGCAATAGAGTTCTTATGATTCTTAAAACGTGATATCGCATCTCATTTCTATGCTTCATGGTAAGGTATAATATGATTTGCGAACTGTTATGTATCCGTCGTCTACACTTCAAATGAATGTAAATGCGACACATCCTTGCAAGGAAATAGCGTTTGCAGATGTCTACGTATCGTAGCAATAGAGTTCTAATGCTTCTTAAAACGCGATATCGCATCTCATTTCTATGTTTCATGGTAAGATATAATATGATTTGCGAAGTGTTATGTATTCCTCGACTACACTTCAAATGAATGTGAATGTGACACTTCCTCGCTAGGAAATAGCGTTTGCAGATGTCTGCGTATCGTAGCAGTAGAGTTCTAATGCTTCTTAAAACGCGATATCGCATCTCATTTCTATGTTTCATGGTAAGATACAATATGATTTGCGAAGTGTTATGTATTCCTCGTCGACACTTCAAATGAATGCGAATGCGACACTTCCTCGCTAGGGAACAGCGTTTGCAGATGTCTACGTATCGAAGCAATAGAGTTCAAATGCTTCTTAAGACGAGATATTGCATCTCATATCTATGCTTCATGATAAGATATAATATTCATTGCGAAGTGTTATGCATTCCTCGTCTACGATTCAAATGAATGTAAATGCGACACTTCCTTGCAAGGAAATAGCGTTTGCAGATGTCTACGTATCGTAGCAATATAGTTCTTATGATTCTTAAAACGCGATATCGCATCTCATTCCTATGCTTCATGGTAAGGTATAATATGATTTGCGAACTGTTATGTATCCGTCGTCTACACTTCAAATGAATGTAAATGCGACACTTCCTTGCAAGGATATAGCGTTTGCAGATGTCTACGTATCGAAGCAATAGAGTTCAAATGCTTCTTAAAACGAGATATTGCATCTCATATCTATACTTCATGATAAGATATAATATTCATTGCGAAGTGTTATGCATTCCTCGTCTACGATTCAAATGAACGTAAATGCGACACTTCCTTGCAAGGAAATAGCGATTGCAGATGTCTACGTATCGTAGCAGTAGAGTTCTTATGATTCTTAAAACGCGATATCGCATATCATTTCTATGTTTCATGGTAAGATATAATATGATTTGCGAAGTGTTATGTATTCTTCGTCTACACATCAAATGAATGTAAATGAGACACTTCCTTGCAAGGAAATAGCGTTTGCAGATGTCTACGTATCGTAGCAATAGAGTGCTTATGATTCTTAAAAAGCGATATCGCATCTCATTTCTATGTTTCATGGTAAAGTATAATATGATTTGCGAAGTGTTATGTATCCGTCGTCTACACTTCAAATGAATGTAAATGCGACACTTTCTTGCAAGGAAATAGCGTTTGCAGATGTCTACGTATCGTAGCAATAGAGTTCTTATGATTCTTAAAACGCGATATCGCATCTCATTTCTATGCTTCATGGTTAGGTATAATATGATTTGCGAACTGTTATGTATCCGTCGTCTACACTTCAAATGAATGTAAATGCGACACTTCCTTGCAAGGAAATAGCGTTTGCAGATGTCTACGTATCGTAGCAACAGAGTTCATATCATTCTTAAAAAGCGATATCGCATCTCATTTCTATGTTTCATGGTAAGATAAAACATGATTTGCGAAGTGTTATGTATTCCTCGTCTACACTTCAAATGAATGTGAATGTGACTTCCTCGCTAGGAAATAGCGTTTGCAGATGCCTGCGTATCGTAGCAGTAGAGTTCTAATGCTTCTTAAAACGCGATATCGCATCTCATTTATATGTTTCATGGTAAGATACAATATGATTTGCGGAGTGTTATGTATTCCTCGTCTACACTTCAAATGAATGTAAATGCGACACTTCTTTGCAAGGAAATAGCGATTGCAGATGTCTACGTATCGTAGCAGTAGAGTTCTTATGATTCTTAAAACGCGATATCGCATCACATTTCTATGTTTCATGGTAAGATATAATATGATTTGCGGAGTGTTATGTATTCCTCGTCTACAATACAAATGAATGCAAATGCGACACATCCTCGCTAGGAAATAGCGTTTGCAGATGTCTACGTATCGTAGCAAGTTGAGTTCTAATGCTTCTTAAAACGCGATATCGCATCTCATTTCTATGTTTCATGGTAAGATATAATATGATTTGCGAAGTGTTATGTATTCCTCGTCTACACATCAAGTGAATGTAAATGCGACACTTCCTTGCAAGGAAATAGCGTTTGCAGATGTCTACGTATCGTTGCAATAGAGTACTTATGATACTTATAACGCGATATCGCATCTCATTTCTATGTTTCGTGGTAAGGTATAATATGATTTGCGAAGTGTTATGTATCCGTCGTCTACACTTCAAATGAATGTAAATGCGACACTTTCTTGCAGGGAGATAGCGTTTGCAGATGTCTACGTATCTTAGCAATGGATTTCTGATGCTTCTTAAAACGAGATATTGCATCTCATATCTATGTTTCATGACAAGATATAATATTCATTGCGAAGTGTTATGCATTCCTCGTCTACGATTCAGATGAATGTAAATGCGACACTTCCTTGCAAGGGAATAGCGTTTGCAGATGTCTACGTATCGTAGCAATAGAGTTCTTATGATTCTTAAAACGCGATATCGCATCTCATTTCTATGTTTCATGGTAAAGTATAATATGATTTGCGAAGTGTTATGTATCCGTCGTCTACACTTCAAATGAATGTAAATGCGACACTTTCTTGCAAGGAAATAGCGTTTGCAGATGTCTACGTATCGTAGCAATAGAGTTCTTATGATTCTTAAAACGCGATATCGCATCTCATTTCTATGCTTCATGGTAAGGTATAATATGATTTGCGAACTGTTATGTATCCGTCGTCTACACTTCAAATGAATGTAAATGCGACACTTCCTTACAAGCAAATAGCGTTTGCAGATGTCTGCGTATCGTAGCAATAGAGTTCTAATGCTTCTTAGAACGCGATATCGCATCTCATTTCTATGTTTCATTTTAAGATACAATATGATTTGCGGAGTGTTATGTATTCCTCGTCTACACTTCAAATGAATGTAAATGCGACACTTCTTTGCAAGGAAATAGCGATTGCAGATGTCTACGTATCGTAGCAGTAGAGTTCTTATGATTCTTAAAACGCGATATCGCATCTCATTTCTATGTTTCATGGTAAGATATAATATGATTTGCGGAGTGTTATGTATTCCTCGTCTACACATCAAGTGAATGTAAATGCGACACTTCCTTGCAAGGAAATAGCGTTTGCAGATGTCTACGTATCGTAGCAATAGAGTTCTTATGATTCTTAAAACGCGATATCGCATCTCATTTCTATGTGTCATGGTAAGATACAATATGATTTGCGAAGTGTTATGTATTCCTCGTCTACACTTCAAATGAATGTGAATGCGACACTTCCTCGCTAGGAAATAGTGTTTGCAGATGTCTACATATCGAAGCAATAGAGTTCAAATGCTTCTTAAAACGAGATATTGCATCTCATATATATGTTTCATGATAAGATATAATATTCATTGCGAAGTGTTATGCATTCCTCGTCTACGATTCAAATGAATGTAAATGCGACACTTCCTTGCAAGGAAATAGCATTTGCAGATGTCTACGTATCGTAGCAATAGAGTTCTAATGCTTCTTAAAACGCGATATCGCATCTCATTTCTATGTTTCGTGGTAAGGTATAATATGATTTGCGAAGTGTTATGTATCCGTCGTCTACACTTCAAATGAATGTAAATGCGACACTTTCTTGCAGGGAAATAGCGTTTGCAGATGTCTACGTATCTTAGCAATGGATTTCTGATGCTTCTTAAAACGAGATATTGCATCTCATATCTATGTTTCATGACAAGATATAATATTCATTGCGAAGTGTTATGCATTCCTCGTCTACGATTCAGATGAATGTAAATGCGACACTTCCTTGCAAGGAAATAGCGTTTGCAGATGTCTACGTATCGTAGCAATAGAGTTCTTATGATTCTTAAAACGCGATATCGCATCTCATTTCTATGTGTCATGGTAAGATACAATATGATTTGCGAAGTGTTATGTATTCCTCGTCTACACTTCAAATGTATGTGAATGCGACACTTCCTCGCTAGGAAATAGTGTTTGCAGATGTCTACGTATCGAAGCAATAGAGTTCAAATGCTTCTTAAAACGAGATATTGCATCTCATATATATGTTTCATGATAAGATATAATATTCATTGCGAAGTGTTATGCATTCCTCGTCTACGATTCAAATGAATGTAAATGCGACACTTCCTTGCAAGGAAATAGCATTTGCAGATGTCTACGTATCGTAGCAATAGAGTTCTAATGCTTCTTAAAACGCGATATCGCATCTCAATTCTATGTTTCATGGTAAGATATAATATGATTTGCGAAGTGTTATGTATTCCTCGTCTACACTTCAAATGAATGTGAATGTGACACTTCCTCGCTAGGAAATAGCGTTTGCAGATGTCTGCGTATCGTAGCAGTAGAGTTCTAATGCTTCTTAAAGCGCGATATCGCATCTCATTTCTATGTTTCATGATAAGATATAATATGATTTGCGAAGTGTCATGTATTCCTCGTCTACACATCAAATGAATGTAAATGCGACACTTCCTTGCAAGGAAATAGCGTTTGCAGATGTCTACGTATCGAAGCAATAGAGTTCAAATGCTTCTTAAAACGCGATATCACATCTCATTCCTATGTTTCATGGTAAGATATAATATGATTTGCGAAGTATCATGTATTCCTCGTCTACACTTCAAATGAATGTAAATGCGACACTTCCTTGCATGGAAATAGCGTTAGCAGATGTCTACGTATCGAAGCAATAGAGTTCAAATGCTTCTTAAAACGAGATATTGCATCTCATATCTATGTTTCATGATAAGATATAATATTCATTGCGAAGTGTCATGTATTCCTCGTCTACGATTCAAATGAAAGTAAATGCGACACTTCCTTGCAAGGTAGTAGCGATTTCACATGTCTACGTATCGTAGCAATAGAGTTCATATCATTCTTAAAAAGCGATATCGCATCTCATTTCTATGTTTCATGGTAAGATAAAACATGATTTGCGAAGTGTTATGTATTCCTCGTCTACACTTCAAATGAATGTGAATGTGACTTCCTCGCTAGGAAATAGCGTTTGCAGATGTCTGCGTATCGTAGCAGTAGAGTTCTTATGATTCTTAAAACGCGATATCGCATCACATTTCTATGTTTCATGGTAAGATATAATATGATTTGCGGAGTGTTATGTATTCCTCGTCTACACTTCAAATGAATGTAAATGCGACATTTCTTTGCAAGGAAATAGCGATTGCAGATGTCTACGTATCGTAGCAGTAGAGTTCTTATGATTCTTAAAACGCGATATCGCATCTCATTTCTATGTTTCATGGTAAGATATAATATGATTTGCGGAGTGTTATGTATTCCTCGTATACAATTCAAATGAATGCAAATGCGACACATCCTCGCTAGGAAATAGCGTTTGCAGATGTTTACGTATCGTAGCAAGTTGAGTTCTAATGCTTCTTAAAACGCGATATCGCATCTCATTTCTATGTTTCATGGTAAGATATAATATGATTTGCGAAGTGTTATGTATTCTTCGTCTACACATCAAATGAATGTAAATGAGACACTTCCTTGCAAGGAAATAGCGTTTGCAGATGTCTACGTATCGTAGCAATAGAGTTCTAATGCTTCTTAAAACGAGATATTGCATCTCATATCTATGTTCCATGATAAGATATAATATTCATTGCGAAGCGTTATGCATTCCTCGTCTACGATTCAAATGAATGTAAATACGACACTTCCTTGCAAGGAAATAGCGTTTGCAGATGTCTACGTATCGTAGCAATAGAGTTCTAGTGCTTCTTAAAACGCGATATCGCATCTCATTTCTATGCTTTATGGTAAGGTATAATATGATTTGCGAACTGTTATGTATCCGTCGTCTACACTTCAAATGAATGTAAATGCGACACTTCCTTGCAAGGAAATAGCGTTTGCAGATGTCCACGTATCGTAGCAGTAGAGTTCTTATGATTCTTAAAACGCGATATCGCATCTCATTTCTATGTTTCATGGTAAGATATAATATGATTTGCGAAGTGTTATGTATTCTTCGTCTACACATCAAATGAATGTAAATGAGACACTTCCTTGCAAGGAAATAGCGTTTGCAGATGTCTACGTATCGTAGCAATAGATTTCTAATGCTTCTTAAAACGAGATATTGCATCTCATATCTATGTTCCATGATAAGATATAATATTCATTGCGAAGTGTTATGCATTCCTCGTCTACGATTCAAATGAAGGTAAATGCGACACTTCCTTGCAAGGAAATAGCGTTTGCAGATGTCTACGTATCGTAGCAATAGAGTTCTTATGATTCTTAAAACGTGATATCGCATCTCATTTCTATGCTTCATGGTAAGGTATAATATGATTTGCGAAGTGTTATGTATTCTTCGTCTACACTTCAAATGAATGTAAATGCGACACTTCCTTGCAAGGAAATAGCGTTTGCAGATGTCTACGTATCGTAGCAATAATGTTCTTATGATTCTTAGAAAGCGATATCGCATCTCATTTCTATGTTTCATGGTAAAGTATAATATGATTTGCGAAGTGTTATGTATTCCTCGTCTACACATCAAATGAATGTAAATGCGACACTTCCTTGCAAGGAAATAGCGTTTGCAGATGTCTACGTATCGTAGCAATAGAGTTCTAATGCTTCTTAAAACGAGATATTGCATCTCATATCTATGTTTCATGATAAGATATAATATTCATTGCGAAGTGTTATGCATTCCTCGTGTACGATTCAAATGAATGTAAATGCGACACTTCCTTGCAAGGAAATAGCGTTTGCAGATGTCTACGTATCGTAGCAATAGAGTTCTAATGCTTCTTAAAACGCGATATCGCATCTCATTTCTATGTTTCATGGTAAGATATAATACGATTTGCGAAGTGTTATGTATTCCTCGGATACACTTCAAATGAATGTAAATGCGACACTTCTTTGCAAGGAAATAGCGATTGCAGATGTCTACGTATCGTAGCAGTAGAGTTCTTATGATTCTTAAAACGCGATATCGCATCTCATTTCTATGTTTCATGGTAAGATATAATATGATTTGCGAAGTGTTATGTATTCTTCGTCTACACATCAAATGAATGTAAATGAGACACTTCCTTGCAAGGAAATAGCGTTTGCAGATGTCTACGTATCGTAGCAATAAAGTTCTTATGATTCTTAAAAAGCGATATCGCATCTCATTTCTATGTTTCATGGTAAAGTATAATATGATTTGCGAAGTGTTATGTATCCGTCGTCTACACTTCAAATGAATGTAAATGCGACACTTTCTTGCAAGGAAATAGCGTTTGCAGATGTCTACGTATCGTAGCAATGGATTTTTGATGCTTCTTAAAACGCGTTATCGCATCTCATTTCTATGTTTCATGGTAAGATATAATATGATTTGCGAAGTGTTTTGTATTCCTCGTCTACACTTCAAATGAATGTAAATGCGACACTTCTTTGCAAGGAAATAGCGTTTGCAGATGTCTACGTATCGTTGCAATAGAGTTCTTATGATTCTTAAGACGCGATATCGCATCTCATTTCTATGTTTCATGGTAAGATACAATATGATTTGCGAAGTGTTATGTATTCCTCGTCTACACATCAAATGAATGTAAGTGCGACACTTCCTTGCAAGGAAATGGCGTTTGCAGATGTCTACGTATCGTAGCAATAGAGTTCTAATGCTTCTTAAAACGAGATATTGCATCTCATATCTATGTTTCATGATAAGATATAATATTCATTGCGAAGTGTTATGCATTCCTCGTGTACGATTCAAATGAATGTAAATGCGACACTTCCTTGCAAGGAAATAGCGTTTGCAGATGTGTACGTATCGTAGCAATAGAGTTCTTATGATTCTTAGAACGCTATATTGCATCTCATTTTTACGTTTCATGGTAAGATATAATATGATTTGCGAAGTGTTATGTATTCCTCGTCTACACTTCAAATGAATGTGAATGTGACACTTCCTCGCTAGGAAATAGCGTTTGCAGATGTCTGCGTATCGTAGCAGTAGAGTTCTAATGCTTCTTAAAACGCGATATCGCATCTCATTTCTATGTTTCATGGTAAGGTATAATATGATTTGGGAAGTGTTATGTATTCCTCGTCTACACTTCAAATGAATGTAAATGCGACACTTTCTTGCAAGGAAATAGCGTTTGCAGATGTCTACGTATCGTAGCAATGGATTTCTGATGCTTCTTAAAACGCGATATCGCATCTCATTTCTATGTTTCATGGTAAGGTATAATATGATATGCGAAGTGTCATGTATTCCACGTCCACGCTTCAAATGAATGTAAATGCGACACTTCCTTGCAAGGAAATAGCGTTTGCAGATGTCTACGTATCGTAGCAATAGAGTTCTTATGGTTCTTAAAACGCGATATTGCATCTCATATCTATGTTTCATGATAAGATATAATATTCATTGCGAAGTGTCATGTATTCCTCGTCTACGATTCAAATGAAAGTAAATGCGACACTTCCTTGCAAGGTAGTAGCGACTGCACATGTCTACGTATCGTAGCAATAGAGTTCATATCATTCTTAAAAAGCGATATCGCATCTCATTTCTATGTTTCATGGTAAGATAAAACATGATTTGCGAAGTGTTATGTATTCCTCGTCTACACTTCAAATGAATGTGAATGTGACTTCCTCGCTAGGAAATAGCGTTTGCAGATGCCAGCGTATCGTAGCAGTAGAGTTCTAATGCTTCTTAAAACGCGATATCGCATCTCATTTCTATGTTTCATGGTAAGATACAATATGATTTGCGGAGTGTTATGTATTCCTCGTCTACAATACAAATGAATGCAAATGCCACACATCCTCGCTAGGAAATAGCGTTTGCAGATGTCTACGTATCGTAGCAAGTTGAGTTCTAATGCTTCTTAAAACGCGATATCGCATCTCATTTCTATGTTTCATGGTAAGATATAATATGATTTGCGAAGTGTTATGTATTCCTCGTCTACACATCAAGTGAATGTAAATGCGACACTTCCTTGCAAGGAAATAGCGTTTGCAGATGTCTACGTATCGTTGCAATAGAGTTCTTATGATACTTATAACGCGATATCGCATCTCATTTCTATGTTTCGTGGTAAGGTATAATATGATTTGCGAAGTGTTATGTATCCGTCGTCTACACTTCAAATGAATGTAAATGCGACACTTTCTTGCAGGGAAATAGCGTTTGCAGATGTCTACGTATCTTAGCAATGGATTTCTGATGCTTCTTAAAACGAGATATTGCACCTCATATCTATGTTTCATGACAAGATATAATATTCATTGCGAAGTGTTATGCATTCCTCGTCTACGATTCAGATGAATGTAAATGCGACACTTCCTTGCAAGGAAATAGCGTTTGCAGATGTCTACGTATCGTAGCAATAGAGTTCTTATGATTCTTAAAACGCGATATCGCATCTCATTTCTATGTGTCATGGTAAGGTACAATATGATTTGCGAAGTGTTATGTATTCCTCGTCTACACTTCAAATGAATGTGAATGCGACACTTCCTCGCTAGGAAATAGTGTTTGCAGATGTCTACGTATCGAAGCAATAGAGTTCAAATGCTTCTTAAAACGAGATATTGCATCTCATATATATGTTTCATGATAAGATATAATATTCATTGCGAAGTGTTATGCATTCCTCGTCTACGATTCAAATGAATGTAAATGCGACACTTCCTTGCAAGGAAATAGCATTTGCAGATGTCTACGTATCGTAGCAATAGAGTTCTAATGCTTCTTAAAACGCGATATCGCATCTCATTTCTATGTTTCATGGTAAGATATAATATGATTTGCGAAGTGTTATGTATTCCTCGTCTACACTTCAAATGAATGTGAATGTGACACTTCCTCGCTAGGAAATAGCGTTTGCAGATGTCTGCGTATCGTAGCAGTAGAGTTCTAATGCTTCTTAAAGCGCGATATCGCATCTCATTTCTATGTTTCATGATAAGATATAATATGATTTGCGAAGTGTCATGTATTCCTCGTCTACACATCAAATGAATGTAAATGCGACACTTCCTTGCAAGGAAATAGCGTTTGCAGATGTCTGCGTATCGTAGCAGTAGAGTTCTAATGCTTCTTAAAGCGCGATATCGCATCTCATTTCTATGTTTCATGATAAGATATAATATGATTTGCGAAGTGTCATGTATTCCTCGTCTACACATCAAATGAATGTAAATGCGACACTTCCTTGCAAGGAAATAGCGTTTGCAGATGTCTACGTATCGAAGCAATAGAGTTCAAATGCTTCTTAAAACGCGATATCACATCTCATTCCTATGTTTCATGGTAAGATATAATATGATTTGCGAAGTATCACGTATTCCTCGTCTACACTTCAAATGAATGTAAATGCGACACTTCCCTGCATGGAAATAGCGTTAGCAGATGTCTACGTATCGAAGCAATAGAGTTCAAATGCTTCTTAAAACGAGATATTGCATCTCATATCTATGTTTCATGATAAGATATAATATTCATTGCGAAGTGTCATGTATTCCTCGTCTACGATTCAAATGAAAGTAAATGTGACACTTCCTTGCAAGGTAGTAGCGATTGCACATGTCTACGTATCGTAGCAATAGAGTTCATATCATTCTTAAAAAGCGATATCGCATCTCATTTCTATGTTTCATGGTAAGATATAATATGATTTGCGGAGTGTTATGTATTCCTCGTCTACAATTCAAATGAATGCAAATGCGACACATCCTCGCTAGGAAATAGCGTTTGCAGATGTCTACGTATCGTAGCAAGTTGAGTTCTAATGCTTCTTAAAACGCGATATCGCATCTCATTTCTATGTTTCATGGTAAGATATAATATGATTTGCGAAGTGTTATGTATTCCTCGTCTACACATCAAATGGATGTAAATGCGACACTTCCTTGCAAGGAAATAGCGTTTGCAGATGTCTACGTATCGTTGCAATAGAGTTCTTATGATTCTTAAAACGCGATATCGCATCTCATTTTTATGTTTCGTGGTAAGGTATAATATGATTTGCGAAGTGTTATGTATCCGTCGTCTACACTTCAAATGAATGTAAATGCGACACTTTCTTGCAGGGAAATAGCGTTTGCAGGTGTCTACGCATCTTAGCAATGGATTTCTGATGTTTCTTAAAACGAGATATTGCATCTCATATCTATGTTTCATGACAAGATATAATATTCATTGCGAAGTGTTATGCATTCCTCGTCTACGATTCAGATGAATGTAAATGCGACACTTCCTTGCAAGGAAATCGCGTCTGCAGATGTCTACGTATCGTAGCAATAGAGTTCTTATGATTCTTAAAACGCGATATTGCATCTCATTTCTATGTGTCATGGTACGATACAATATGATTTGCGAAGTGTTATGTATTCCTCGTCTACACTTGAAATGAATGTGAATGCGACACTTCCTCGCTAGGAAATAGTGTTTGCAGATGTCTACGTATCGAAGCAATAGAGTTCAAATGCTTCTTAAAACGAGATATTGCATCTCATATATATGTTTCATGATTAGATATAATATTCATTGCGAAGTGTTATGCATTCCTCGTCTACGATTCAAATGAATGTAAATGCGACACTTCCTTGCAAGGAAATAGCATTTGCAGATGTCTACGTATCGTAGCAATAGAGTTCTAATGCTTCTTAAAACGCGATATCGCATCTCATTTCTATGTTTTATGGTAAAGTATAATATGATTTGCGAAGTGTTATGTATCCGTCGTCTACACTTCAAATGAATGTAAATGCGACACTTTCTTGCAAGGAAATAGCGTTTGCAGATGTCTACGTATCGTAGCAATGGATTTTTGATGCTTCTTAAAACGCGATATCGCATCTCATTTCTATGTTTCATGGTAAGATATAATATGATTTGCGAAGTGTTTTGTATTCCTCGTCTACACTTCAAATGAATGTAAATGCGACACTTCTTTGCAAGGAAATAGCGTTTGCAGATGTCTACGTATCGTTGCAATAGAGTTCTTATGATTCTTAAGACGCGATATCGCATCTCATTTCTATGTTTCATGGTAAGATACAATATGATTTGCGAAGTGTTATGTATTCCTCGTCTACACATCAAATGAATGTAAATGCGACACTTCCTTGCAAGGAAATAGCGTTTGCAGATGTCTACGTATCGTAGCAATAGAGTTCTAATGCTTCTTAAAACGAGATATTGCATCTCATATCTATGTTTCATGATAAGATATAATATTCATTGCGAAGTGTTATGCATTCCTCGTGTACGATTCAAATGAATGTAAATGCGACACTTCCTTGCAAGGAAATAGCGTTTGCAGATGTGTACGTATCGTAGCAATAGAGTTTTTATGATTCTTAGAACGCTATATTGCATCTCATTTTTACGTTTCATGGTAAGATATAATATGATTTTCGAAGTGTTATGTATTCCTTGTCTACACTTCAAATGAATGTGAATGTGACACTTCCTCGCTAGGAAATAGCGTTTGCAGATGTCTGCGTATCGTAGCAGTAGAGTTCTAATGCTTCTTAAAACGCGATATCGCATCTCATTTCTATGTTTCATGGTAAGGTATAATATGATTTGGGAAGTGTTATGTATTCCTCGTCTACACTTCAAATGAATGTAAATGCGACACTTTCTTGCAAGGAAATAGCGTTTGCAGATGTCTACGTATCGTAGCAATGGATTTCTGATGCTTCTTAAAACGCGATATCGCATCTCATTTCTATGTTTCATGGTAAGATATAATATGATATGCGAAGTGTCATGTATTCCACGTCCACGCTTCAAATGAATGTAAATGCGACACTTCCTTGCAAGGAAATAGCGTTTGCAGATGTCTACGTATCGTAGCAATAGAGTTCTTATGATTCTTAAAACGCGATATTGCATCTCATATCTATGTTTCATGATAAGATATAATATTCATTGCGAAGTGTCATGTATTCCTCGTCTACGATTCAAATGAAAGTAAATGCGACACTTCCTTGCAAGGTAGTAGCGACTGCACATGTCTACGTATCGTAGCAATAGAGTTCATATCATTCTTAAAAAGCGATATCGCATCTCATTTCTATGTTTCATGGTAAGATAAAACATGATTTGCGAAGTGTTATGTATTCCTCGTCTACACTTCAAATGAATGTGAATGTGACTTCCTCGCTAGGAAATAGCGTTTGCAGATGCCTGCGTATCGTAGCAGTAGAGTTCTAATGCTTCTTAAAACGCGATATCGCATCTCATTTCTATGTTTCATGGTAAGATACAATATGATTTGCGGAGTGTTATGTATTCCTCGTCTACACTTCAAATGAATGTAAATGCGACACTTCTTTGCAAGGAAATAGCGACTGCAGATGTCTACGTATCGCAGCAGTAGAGTTCTTATGATTCTTAAAACGCGATATCGCATCTCATTTCTATGTTTCATGGTAAGATATAATATGATTTGCGGAGTGTTATGTATTCCTCGTCTACAATACAAATGAATGCAAATGCGACACATCCTCGCTAGGAAATAGCGTTTGCAGATGTCTACGTATCGTAGCAAGTTGAGTTCTAATGCTTCTTAAAACGCGATATCGCATCTCATTTCTATGTTTCATGGTAAGATATAATATGATTTGCGAAGTGTTATGTATTCCTCGTCTACACATCAAGTGAATGTAAATGCGACACTTCCTTGCAAGGAAATAGCGTTTGCAGATGTCTACGTATCGCTGCAATAGAGTTCTTATGATACTTATAACGCGATATCGCATCTCATTTCTATGTTTCGTGGTAAGGTATAATATGATTTGCGAAGTGTTATGTATCCGTCGTCTACACTTCAAATGAATGTAAATGCGACACTTTCTTGCAGGGAAATAGCGTTTGCAGATGTCTACGTATCTTAGCAATGGATTTCTGATGCTTCTTAAAACGAGATATTGCACCTCATATCTATGTTTCATGACAAGATATAATATTCATTGCGAAGTGTTATGCATTCCTCGTCTACGATTCAGATGAATGTAAATGCGACACTTCCTTGCAAGGAAATAGCGTTTGCAGATGTCTACGTATCGTAGCAATAGAGTTCTTATGATTCTTAAAACGCGATATCGCATCTCATTTCTATGTGTCATGGTAAGATACAATATGATTTGCGAAGTGTTATGTATTCCTCGTCTACACTTCAAATGAATGTGAATGCGACACTTCCTCGCTAGGAAATAGTGTTTGCAGATGTCTACGTATCGAAGCAATAGAGTTCAAATGCTTCTTAAAACGAGATATTGCATCACATATATATGTTTCATGATAAGATATAATATTCATTGCGAAGTGTTATGCATTCCTCGTCTACGATTCAAATGAATGTAAATGCGACACTTCCTTGCAAGGAAATAGCATTTGCAGATGTCTACGTATCGTAGCAATAGAGTTCTAATGCTTCTTAAAACGCGATATCGCATCTCATTTCTATGTTTCATGGTAAGATATAATATGATTTGCGAAGTGTTATGTATTCCTCGTCTACACTTCAAATGAATGTGAATGTGACACTTCCTCGCTAGGAAATAGCGTTTGCAGATGTCTGCGTATCGTAGCAGTAGAGTTCTAATGCTTCTTAAAGCGCGATATCGCATCTCATTTCTATGTTTCATGATAAGATATAATATGACTTGCGAAGTGTCATGTATTCCTCGTCTACACATCAAATGAATGTAAATGCGACACTTCCTTGCAAGGAAATAGCGTTTGCAGATGTCTGCGTATCGTAGCAGTAGAGTTCTAATGCTTCTTAAAGCGCGATATCGCATCTCATTTCTATGTTTCATGATAAGATATAATATGATTTGCGAAGTGTCATGTATTCCTCGTCTACACTTCAAATGAATGTAAATGCGACACTTCCCTGCATGGAAATAGCGTTAGCAGATGTCTACGTATCGAAGCAATAGAGTTCAAATGCTTCTTAAAACGAGATATTGCATCTCATATCTATGTTTCATGATAAGATATAATATTCATTGCGAAGTGTCATGTATTCCTCGTCTACGATTCAAATGAACGTAAATGCGACACTTCCTTGCAAGGTAGTAGCGATTGCACATGTCTACGTATCGTAGCAATAGAGTTCATATCATTCTTAAAAAGCGATATCGCATCTCATTTCTATGTTTCATGGTAAGATAAAACATGATTTGCGAAGTGTTATGTATTCCTCGTCTACACTTCAAATGAATGTGAATGTGACTTCCTCGCTAGGAAATAGCGTTTGCAGATGTCTGCGTATCGTAGCAGTAGAGTTCTTATGATTCTTAAAACGCGATATCGCATCACATTTCTATGTTTCATGGTAAGATATAATATGATTTGCGGAGTGTTATGTATTCCTCGTCTACACTTCAAATGAATGTAAATGCGACACTTCTTTGCAAGGAAATAGCGATTGCAGATGTCTACGTATCGTAGCAGTAGAGTCCTTATGATACTTAAAACGCGATATCGCATCTCATTTCTATGTTTCATGGTAAGATATAATATGATTTGCGGAGTGTTATGTATTCCTCGTCTACAATTCAAATGAATGCAAATGCGACACATCCTCGCTAGGAAATAGCGTTTGCAGATGTCTACGTATCGTAGCAAGTTGAGTTCTAATGCTTCTTAAAGCGCGATATCGCATCTCATTTCTATGTTTCATGGTAAGATATAATATGATTTGCGAAGTGTTATGTATTCCTCGTCTACACATCAAATGGATGTAAATGCGACACTTCCTTGCAAGGAAATAGCGTTTGCAGATGTCTACGTATCGTTGCAATAGAGTTCTTATGATTCTTAAAACGCGATATCGCATCTCATTTTTATGTTTCGTGGTAAGGTATAATATGATTTGCGAAGTGTTATGTATCCGTCGTCTACACTTCAAATGAATGTAAATGCGACACTTTCTTGCAGGGAAATAGCGTTTGCAGGTGTCTACGCATCTTAGCAATGGATTTCTGATGTTTCTTAAAACGAGATATTGCATCTCATATCTATGTTTCATGACAAGATATAATATTCATTGCGAAGTGTTATGCATTCCTCGTCTACGATTCAGATGAATGTAAATGCGACACTTCCTTGCAAGGAAATCGCGTTTGCAGATGTCTACGTATCGTAGCAATAGAGTTCTTATGATTCTTAAAACGCGATATTGCATCTCATTTCTATGTGTCATGGTACGATACAATATGATTTGCGAAGTGTTATGTATTCCTCGTCTACACTTGAAATGAATGTGAATGCGACACTTCCTCGCTAGGAAATAGTGTTTGCAGATGTCTACGTATCGAAGCAATAGAGCTCAAATGCTTCTTAAAACGAGATATTGCATCTCATATATATGTTTCATGATTAGATATAATATTCATTGCGAAGTGTTATGCATTCCTCGTCTACGATTCAAATGAATGTAAATGCGACACTTCCTTGCAAGGAAATAGCATTTGCAGATGTCTACGTATCGTAGCAATAGAGTTCTAATGCTTCTTAAAACGCGATATCGCATCTCATTTCTATGTTTCATGGTAAGATATAATATGATTTGCGAAGTGTTATGTATTCCTCGTCTACACTTCAAATGAATGTGAATGTGACACTTCCTCGCTAGGAAATAGCGTTTGCAGATGTCTACGTATCGTAGCAATGGATTTTTGATGCTTCTTAAAACGCGATATCGCATCTCATTTCTATGTTTCATGGTAAGATATAATATGATTTGCGAAGTGTCATGTATGCCTCGTCTACGATTCAAATGAAAGTAAATGCGACACTTCCTTGCAAGGAAATAGCGTTTGCAGATGTCTACGTATCGTAGCAACAGAGTTCTAATGCTTCTTAAAACGCGATATCGCATCTCATTTCTATGTTTCATGGTAAGATATAATATGATTTGCGAAGTGTTATGCATTCCTCGTCTACGATTCAAACGAATGTAAATGCGACACTTCCTTGCAAGGAAATAGCGTTTGCAGATGTGTACGTATCGTAGCAATAGAGTTCTTATGATTCTTAGAACGCTATATTGCATCTCATTTTTACGTTTCATGGTAAGATATAATATGATTTGCGAAGTGTTATGTATTCCTCGTCTACACTTCAAATGAATGTGAATGTGACACTTCCTCGCTAGGAAATAGCGTTTGCAGATGTCTGCGTATCGTAGCAGTAGAGTTCTAGTGCTTCTTAAAACGCGATATCGCATCTCATTTCTATGTTTCATGGTAAGGTATAATATGATTTGGGAAGTGTTATGTATTCCTCGTCTACACTTCAAATGAATGTAAATGCGACACTTTCTTGCAAGGAAATAGCGTTTGCAGATGTCTACGTATCGTAGCAATGGATTTCTGATGCTTCTTAAAACGCGATATCGCATCTCATTTCTATGTTTCATGGTAAGATATAATATGATATGCGAAGTGTCATGTATTCCACGTCCACGCTTCAAATGAATGTAAATGCGACACTTCCTTGCAAGGAAATAGCGTTTGCAGATGTCTACGTATCGTAGCAATAGAGTTCTTATGATTCTTAAAACGCGAAATTGCATCTCATATCTATGTTTCATGATAAGATATAATATTCATTGCGAAGTGTCTTGTATTCCTCGTCTACGATTCAAATGAAAGTAAATGCGACACTTCCTTGCAAGGTAGTAGCGACTGCACATGTCTACGTATCGTAGCAATAGAGTTCATATCATTCTTAAAAAGCGATATCGCATCTCATTTCTATGTTTCATGGTAAGATAAAACATGATTTGCGAAGTGTTATGTATCCGTCGTCTACACTTCAAATGAATGTAAATGCGACACTTTCTTGCAGGGAAATAGCGTTTGCAGATGTCTACGTATCTTAGCAATGGATTTCTGATGCTTCTTAAAACGAGATATTGCACCTCATATCTATGTTTCATGACAAGATATAATATTCATTGCGAAGTGTTATGCATTCCTCGTCTACGATTCAGATGAATGTAAATGCGACACTTCCTTGCAAGGAAATAGCGTTTGCAGATGTCTACGTATCGTAGCAATAGAGTTCTTATGATTCTTAAAACGCGATATCGCATCTCATTTTTATGTGTCATGGTAAGATACAATATGATTTGCGAAGTGTTATGTATTCCTCGTCTACACTTCAAATGAATGTGAATGCGACACTTCCTCGCTAGGAAATAGTGTTTGCAGATGTCTACGTATCGAAGCAATAGAGTTCAAATGCTTCTTAAAACGAGATATTGCATCTCATATATATGTTTCATGATAAGATATAATATTCATTGCGAAGTGTTATGCATTCCTCGTCTACGATTCAAATGAATGTAAATGCGACACTTCCTTGCAAGGAAATAGCGTTTGCAGATGTCTACGTATCGAAGCAATAGAGTTCAAATGCTTCTTAAAACGCGATATCACATCTCATTCCTATGTTTCATGGTAAGATATAATATGATTTGCGAAGTATCATGTATTCCTCGTCTACACTTCAAATGAATGTAAATGCGACACTTCTTTGCAAGGAAATAGCGATTGCAGATGTCTACGTATCGTTGCAACAGAGTTCTTATGATTCTTAAAACGCGATATCGCACCTCATTTTTATGTTTCGTGGTAAGGTATAATATGATTTGCGAAGTGTTATGTATCCGTCGTCTACACTTCAAATGAATGTAAATGCGACACTTTCTTGCAGGGAAATAGCGTTTGCAGGTGTCTACGCATCTTAGCAATGGATTTCTGATGTTTCTTAAAACGAGATATTGCATCTCATATCTATGTTTCATGACAAGATATAATATTCATTGCGAAGTGTTATGCATTCCTCGTCTACGATTCAAATGAATGTAAATGCGACACTTCCTTGCAAGGAAATAGCATTTGCAGATGTCTACGTATCGAAGCAATAGAGTTCAAATGCTTCTTAAAACGCGATATCGCATCTCATTTCTATGTTTCATGGTAAGATATAATACGACTTTCGAAGTGTTATGTATTCCTCGGCTACACTTCAAATGAATGTAAATGCGACACTTCTTTGCAAGGAAATAGCGATTGCAGATGTCCACGTATCGAAGCAATAGAGTTCAAATGCTTCTTAAAACGAGATATTGCATCTCATATCTATGTTTCATGATAAGATATAATATTCATTGCGAAGTGTTATGCATTCCTCGTCTACGATTCAAATGAATGTAAATGCGACACTTCCTTGCAAGGAAATAGCGTTTGCAGATGTCTACGGATCGTAGCAATAGAGTTCTAATGCTTCTTAGAACGCGATATCGCATCTCATTTCTATGTTTCATGGTAAGATATAATACGATTTGCGAAGTGTTATGTATACCTCGGCTACACTTCAAATGAATGTAAATGCGACACTTCTTTGCAAGGAAATAGCGACTGCAGATGTCTACGTATCGTAGCAGTAGAGTTCTTATGATTCTTAAAACGCGATATCGAATCTCATTTCTATGTTTCATGGTAAGATATAATATGATTTGCGGAGTGTTATGTATTCCTCGTCTACACTTCAAATGAATGCAAATGCGACACTTCCTCGCTAGGAAATAGCGTTTGCAGATGTCTACGTATCGTAGCAGTTGAGTTCTAATGCTTCTTAAAACGCGATATCGCATCTCATTTCTATGTTTCATGGTAAGATATAATATGATTTGCGAAGTGTTATGTATTCCTCGTCTACACATCAAATGAATGTAATTGCGACACTTGCTTGCAAGGAAATAGCGTTTGCAGATGTCTACGTATCGTTGCAATAGAGTTCTTATGATTCTTAAAACGCGATATCGCATCTCATTTCTATGTTTCATGGTAAGGTATAATATGATTTGCGAAGTGTTATGTATCCGTCGTCTACACTTCAAATGAATGTAAATGCGACACATTCTTGCAAGGAAATAGCGTTTGCAGATGTCTACGTATGGTAGTAATGGATTTCTGATGCTTCTTAAAACGCGATATCGCATGTCATTTCTATGTTTCATGGTAAGATATAATATGATTTGCGAAGTGTTATGTATTCCTCGTCTACACATCAAATGAATGTAAATGCGACACTTGCTTGCAAGGAAATAGCGTTTGCAGATGTCTACGTATCGTTGCAATAGAGTTCTTATGATTCTTAAAACGCGATATCGCATCTCATTTCTATGTTTCATGGTAAGGTATAATATGATTTGCGAAGTGTTATGTATCCGTCGTCTACACTTCAAATGAATGTAAATGCGACACTTTCTTGCAAGGAAATAGCGTTTGCAGAAGTCTACGTACCGTAGCAATGGATTTCTAATGCTTCTTAAAGCGCGATATCGCATCTCATTTCTATGTTTCATGATAAGATATAATATGATTTGCGAAGTGTCATGTATTCCTCGTCTACACATCAAATGAATGTAAATGCGACACTTCCTTGCAAGGAAATAGCGTTTGCAGATGTCTACGTATCGAAGCAATAGAGTTCAAATGCTTCTTAAAACGCGATATCACATCTCATTCCTATGTTTCATGGTAAGATATAATATGATTTGCGAAGTATCATGTATTCCTCGTCGACACTTCAAATGAATGTAAATGCGACACTTCCTTGCATGGAAATAGCGTTAGCAGATGTCTACGTATCGAAGCAATAGAGTTCAAATGCTTCTTAAAACGAGATATTGCATCTCATATCTATGTTTCATGATAAGATATAATATTCACTGCGAAGTGTCATGTATTCCTCGTCTACGATTCAAATGAAAGTAAATGCGACACTTCCTTGCAAGGTAGTAGCGATTGCACATGTCTACGTACTGTAGCAATAGAGTTCATATCATTCTTAAAAAGCGATATCGAATCTCATTTCTATGTTTCATGGTAAGATAAAACATGATTTGCGAAGTGTTATGTATTCCTCGTCTACACTTCAAATGAATGTGAATGTGACTTCCTCGCAAGGAAATAGCGTTTGCAGATGTCTACGTATCGTAGCAGTTGAGTTCTAATGCTCCTTAAAACGCGATATCGCATCTCATTTCTATGTTTCATGGTAAGATATAATACGATTTGTGAAGTGTTATGTATTCCTCGGCTACACTTCAAATGAATGTAAATGCGACACTTCCTTGCAAGGAAATAGCGATTGCAGATGTCCACGTATCGAAGCAATAGAGTTCAAATGCTCCTTAAAACGAGATATTGCATCTCATATCTATGTTTCATGATAAGATATAATATTCATTGCGAAGTGTTATGCATTCCTCGTCTACGATTCAAATGAATGTAAATGCGATACTTCCTCGCTAGGAAATAGCGTTTGCAGATGTCTACGTATCGTAGCAATAGAGTTCTTACGATTCTTAAAACGCGATATCGCATCTCATTTCTATGTTTCATGGTAAGATATAATACGATTTGCGAAGTGTTATGTATTCCTCGGCTACACTTCAAATGAATGTAAATGCGACACTTCTTTGCAAGGAAATAGCGATTGCAGATGTCTACGTATCGTAGCAGTAGAGATCTTAAGATTCTTAAAACGCGATATCGCATCTCATTTCTATGTTTCATGGTTAGATATAATATGATTTGCGAAGTGTCATGCATTCCTCGTCTACACTTCAAATGAATGTAAATGCCACACTTCCTTGCTAGGAAATAGCGTCTTCAGATTTCTAGGTATCGTAGCAATAGAGTTCTAATGCTTCTTAAAACGCGATATTGCATCTTATTTCTGTTTCATGGTAAGATGTAATATGATTTGCGAAGTGTTATTAATTCCTCCTCTACACTTCAAATGAATGTAAATGCGACACTTCCTTGCAAGGAAATAGCGTTTGCAGATGTCTACCTATCGTAGCAGTAGAGATCTTAAGATTCTTAAAACGCGTTATCGCATCTCATTTCTATGTTTCATGATAAGATATAATATGATTTGCGAAGTGTCATGTATTCCTCGTCTACACTTCAAATGAATGTAAATGCGACACTTCCTTGCAAGGAAATAGCGTTTGCAAATGTCTACCTATCGTAGCAATAGTGTTCTAATGCTTCTTAAAACGCGATATCGCATCTCATTTCTATGTTTCATGGTAAGATGTAATATGATTTGCGAAGTGTTATGTATTCCTCGTCTACACTTCAAATGAATGCAAATGCGACACTTCGTTGCAAGGAAATAGCGATTGCAGATGTATACGTATCCTAGCAGTAGAGTTCTTATGATTCTTAAAACGCGATATCGCATCTCACTTCTATGTTTCATGGTAAGATATAATATGATTTGCGGAGTGTTATGTATTCCTCGTCTACACTTCAAATGAATGCAAATGCGACACTTCCTTGCAAGGAAATAGCGTTTGCAAATGTCTACCTATCGTAGCAGTAGTGTTCTAATACTTCTTAAAACGCGATATCGCCTCTCATTTCTATGTTTCATGGTAAGATATAATATGATTTGCGAAGTGTTATGTATTCCTCGTCTACACATCAAACAAATGTAAATGCGACACTTCCTTGCAAGGAAATAGCGTTTGCAGATGTCTACGTATCGTAGCAATATAGTTCTAATGCTTCTTAAAACGAGATATGCTATCTCATATCTATGTTTCATGATAAGATATAATATTCATTGCGAAGTGTTATGCATTCCTCGTCTACGATTCAAATGAATGAAAATGCGACACTTCCTTGTAAGGAAATAGCGTTTGCAGATGTCTACGTATCGTAGCAATAGAGTTCTTATGATTCTTAGAACGCTATATTGCATCTCATTTTTACGTTTCATGGTAAGATATAATATGATTTGCGAAGTGTCATGTATTCTTCGTCTACGATTCAAATGAAAGTAAATGCGACACTTCCTTGCAAGGAAATAGCGATTGCAGATGTCTACGTATCGTAGCAATAGAGTTCAAATGCTTCTTAAACCGCGATATCGCATCTCATTTCTATGTTTCATGGTAAGATATAATATCATTTGCGAAGTATCATGTATTCCTCGTCTACACTTCAAATGAAAGTAAATGCGACACTTCCCTGCTAGGAAATAGCGTCTGCAGATGTCTAGGTATCGTAGCAATAGAGTTCTAATGCTTCTTAAAACGAGATATTGCATCTCATATCTATGTTTCATGATAAGATATAATATTCATTGCGAAGTGTTATGCATTCCTCGGCTACGATTCAAATGAATGTAAATGCGGCACTTCCTTGCAAGGAATTAGCGTTTGCAGATGTCTACGTATCGTAGCAATAGAGTTCTTATGATTATTAAAACGCGATATCGCATCTCATTTCTATGTTTCATGGTAAGATATAATATGATTTGCGAAGTGTTATGTATTCCTCGTCTACACTTCAAATGAATGTGAATGCGACACTTCCTCGCTAGGAAATAGCGTTTGCAGACGTCTACGTATCGTAGCAATAGATTTCTAATGCTCCTTAAAACGCGATACCGCATCTCATTTCTACGTTTCATGGTAAGATATAACATGATTTGCGTAGTGTCATGTATTCCTCGTCTACACTTCAAATGGATGTAAATGCGACACTTCCTTGCTAGGAAATAGCGTCTGCAGATGTCTAGGTATCGTAGCAATAGAGTTCTAATGCTTCTTAAAACGCGACATCGCATCTCATTTCTATGTTTCATGGCAAGATATAATATTCATTGCGAAGTGTTATGCATTCCTCGTCTACACTTCAAATGAATGTAAATGCGACACTTCCTTGCAAGGAAATAGCGTTTGCAGATGTCTACGTATCGAAACAATAGAGTTCAAATGCTTCTTAAAACGAGATATTGCATCTCATATCTATGTTTCATTATAAGATATAATATTCATTGCGAAGTGATATGCATTCCTCGTCTACGATTCGAATGAATGTAAATGCGACACTTCCTTGCAAGGAAATAGCGTTTGCAGATGTCTACGGATCGTAGCAATAGAGTTCTAATGCTTCTTAAAACGCGATATCGCATCTCATTTCTATGTTTCATGGTAAGATATAATACGATTTGCGAAGTGTTATGTATTCCTCGGCTACACTTCAAATGAATGCAATTGCGACACTTCCTTGCAAGGAAATAGCGTTTGCAAATGTCTACCTATCGTAGCAGTAGTGTTCTAATGCTTCTTAAAACGCGATATCGCATCTCATTTCTATGTTTCATGGTAAGATATAATATGATTTGCGAAGTGTTATGTATTCCTCGGCTACACTTCAAATGAATGTAAATGCGACACTTCGTTGCAAGGAAATAGCGATTGCAGATGTCTACGTATCGTAGCAGTAGAGTTCTTATGATTCTTAAAACGCGATATCGCATCTCATTTCTATGTTTCATGGTAAGATATAATATGATTTGCGAAGTGTTATGTATTCCTCGTCTACACTTCAAATGAATGTGAATGTGACACTTCCTCGCTAGGAAATAGCGTTTGCAGATGTCTGCGTATCGTAGCAGTAGAGTTCTAATGCCTCTTAAAGCGCGATATCGCATCTCATTTCTATGTTTCATGATAAGATATAATATGATTTGCGAAGTGTCATGTATTCCTCGTCTACACATCAAATGAATGTAAATGCGACACTTCCTTGCAAGGAAATAGCGTTTGCAGATGTCTGCGTATCGTAGCAGTAGAGTTCTAATGCTTCTTAAAGCGCGATATCGCATCTCATTTCTATGTTTCATGATAAGATATAATATGATTTGCGAAGTGTCATGTATTCCTCGTCTACACATCAAATGAATGTAAATGCGACACTTCCTTGCAAGGAAATAGCGTTTGCAGATGTCTACGTATCGAAGCAATAGAGTTCAAATGCTTCTTAAAACGCGATATCACATCTCATTCCTATGTTTCATGGTAAGATATAATATGATTTGCGAAGTATCACGTATTCCTCGTCTACACTTCAAATGAATGTAAATGCGACACTTCCCTGCATGGAAATAGCGTTAGCAGATGTCTACGTATCGAAGCAATAGAGTTCAAATGCTTCTTAAAACGAGATATTGCATCTCATATCTATGTTTCATGATAAGATATAATATTCATTGCGAAGTGTCATGTATTCCTCGTCTACGATTCAAATGAAAGTAAATGCGACACTTCCTTGCAATGTAGTAGCGATTGCACATGTCTACGTATCGTAGCAATAGAGTTCATATCATTCTTAAAAAGCGATATCGCATCTCATTTCTATGTTTCATGGTAAGATAAAACATGATTTGCGAAGTGTTATGTATTCCTCGTCTACACTTCAAATGAATGTGAATGTGACTTCCTCGCTAGGAAATAGCGTTTGCAGATGTCTGCGTATCGTAGCAGTAGAGTTCTTATGATTCTTAAAACGCGATATCGCATCACATTTCTATGTTTCATGGTAAGATATAATATGATTTGCGGAGTGTTATGTATTCCTCGTCTACACTTCAAATGAATGTAAATGCGACACTTCTTTGCAAGGAAATAGCGATTGCAGATGTCTACGTATCGTAGCAGTAGAGTCCTTATGATACTTAAAACGCGATATCGCATCTCATTTCTATGTTTCATGGTAAGATATAATATGATTTGCGGAGTGTTATGTATTCCTCGTCTACAATTCAAATGAATGCAAATGCGACACATCCTCGCTAGGAAATAGCGTTTGCAGATGTCTACGTATCGTAGCAAGTTGAGTTCTAATGCTTCTTAAAACGCGATATCGCATC
The DNA here is from genome assembly GCF_050948175.1 of Xylocopa sonorina. NCBI lineage: Eukaryota > Metazoa > Arthropoda > Insecta > Hymenoptera > Apidae > Xylocopa > Xylocopa sonorina. The sequence goes on along the minus strand of NW_027490275.1, from coordinate 103,020 downwards.
TCATTTCTATGTTTCATGGTAGGATATAATATGATTTGCGAAGTGTTATGTATTCCTCGTCTACACATCAAATGGATGTAAATGCGACACTTCCTTGCAAGGAAATAGCGTTTGCAGATGTCTACGTATCGTAGCAATAGAGTTCTTATGATTCTTAAAACGCGATATCGCATCTCATTTCTATGTGTCATGGTAAGATACAATATGATTTGCGAAGTGTTATGTATTCCTCGTCTACACTTCAAATGAATGTGAATGCGACACTTCCTCGCTAGGAAATAGCGTTTGCAGATGTCTACGTATCGAAGCAATAGAGTTCAAATGCTTCTTAAAACGCGATATCACATCTCATTCCTATGTTTCATGGTAAGATATAATATGATTTGCGAAGTATCACGTATTCCTCGTCTACACTTCAAATGAATGTAAATGCGACACTTCCCTGCATGGAAATAGCGTTAGCAGATGTCTACGTATCGAAGCAATAGAGTTCAAATGCTTCTTAAAACGAGATATTGCATCTCATATCTATGTTTCATGATAAGATATAATATTCATTGCGAAGTGTCATGTATTCCTCGTCTACGATTCAAATGAAAGTAAATGCGACACTTCCTTGCAAGGTAGTAGCGATTGCACATGTCTACGTATCGTAGCAATAGAGTTCATATCATTCTTAAAAAGCGATATCGCATCTCATTTCTATGTTTCATGGTAAGATAAAACATGATTTGCGAAGTGTTATGTATTCCTCGTCTACACTTCAAATGAATGTGAATGTGACTTCCTCGCTAGGAAATAGCGTTTGCAGATGTCTGCGTATCGTAGCAGTAGAGTTCTTATGATTCTTAAAACGCGATATCGCATCACATTTCTATGTTTCATGGTAAGATATAATATGATTTGCGGAGTGTTATGTATTCCTCGTCTACACTTCAAATGAATGTAAATGCGACACTTTCTTGCAAGGAAATAGCGTTTGCAGATGTCTACGTATCGTAGCAATGGATTTCTGATGCTTCTTAAAACGCGATATCGCATCTCATTTCTATGTTTCATGGTAAGATATAATATGATATGCGAAGTGTCATGTATTCCACGTCCACGCTTCAAATGAATGTAAATGCGACACTTCCTTGCAAGGAAATAGCGTTTGCAGATGTCTACGTATCGTAGCAATAGAGTTCTTATGATTCTTAAAACGCGATATTGCATCTCATATCTATGTTTCATGATAAGATATAATATTCATTGCGAAGTGTCATGTATTCCTCGTCTACGATTCAAATGAAAGTAAATGCGACACTTCCTTGCAAGGTAGTAGCGACTGCACATGTCTACGTATCGTAGCAATAGAGTTCATATCATTCTTAAAAAGCGATATCGCATCTCATTTCTATGTTTCATGGTAAGATAAAACATGATTTGCGAAGTGTTATGTATTCCTCGTCTACACTTCAAATGAATGTGAATGTGACTTCCTCGCTAGGAAATAGCGTTTGCAGATGTCTGCGTATCGTAGCAGTAGAGTTCTTATGATTCTTAAAACGCGATATCGCATCATATTTCTATGTTTCATGGTAAGATATAATATGATTTGCGGAGTGTTATGTATTCCTCGACTACACTTCAAATGAATGTAAATGCGACACTTCTTTGCAAGGAAATAGCGATTGCAGATGTCTACGTATCGTAGCAGTAGAGTCCTTATGATACTTAAAACGCGATATCGCATCTCATTTCTATGTTTCATGGTAAGATATAATATGATTTGCGGAGTGTTATGTATTCCTCGCCTACAATTCAAATGAATGCAAATGCGACACATCCTCGCTAGGAAATAGCGTTTGCAGATGTCTACGTATTGTAGCAAGTTGAGTTCTAATGCTTCTTAAAACGCGATATCGCATCTCATTTCTATGTTTCATGGTAAGCTATAATATGTTTTGCGAAGTGTTATGTATTCATCGTCTACACATCAAATGGATGCAAATGCGACACTTCCTTGCAAGGAAATAGCGTTTGCAGATGTCTACGTATCGTTGCAACAGAGTTCTTATGATTCTTAAAACGCGATATCGCATCTCATTTTTATGTTTCGTGGTAAGGTATAATATGATTTGCGAAGTGTTATGTATCCGTCGTCTACACTTCAAATGAATGTAAATGCGACACTTTCTTGCAGGGAAATAGCGTTTGCAGGTGTCTACGCATCTTAGCAATGGATTTCTGATGTTTCTTAAAACGAGATATTGCATCTCATATCTATGTTTCATGACAAGATATAATATTCATTGCGAAGTGTTATGCATTCCTCGTCTACGATTCAAATGAATGTAAATGCGACACTTCCTTGCAAGGAAATAGCATTTGCAGATGTCTACGTATCGTAGCAATAGAGTTCTAATGCTTCTTAAAACGCGATATCGCATCTCACTTCTATGTTTCATGGTAAGATATAATATGATTTGCGAAGTGTTTTGTATTCCTCGTCTACACTTCAAATGAATGTGAATGTGACACTTCCTCGCTAGGAAATAGCGTTTGCAGATGTCTGCGTATCGTAGCAGTAGAGATCTAATGCTTCTTAAAACGCTATATCGCATCTCATTTCTATGTTTCATGGTAAGATACAATATGATTTGCGAAGTGTTATGTATTCCTCGTCTACACTTCAAATGAATGCGAATGCGACACTTCCTCGCTAGGAAATAGCGTTTGCAGATGTCTACGTATCGAAGCAATAGAGTTCAAATGCTTCTTAAAACGCGATATCGCATCTCATTTCTATGTTTCATGGTAAGATATAATACGACTTTCGAAGTGTTATGTATTCCTCGGCTACACTTCAAATGAATGTAAATGCGACACTTCTTTGCAAGGAAATAGCGATTGCAGATGTCCACGTATCGAAGCAATAGAGTTCAAATGCTTCTTAAAACGAGATATTGCATCTCATATCTATGTTTCATGATAAGATATAATATTCATTGCGAAGTGTTATGCATTCCTCGTCTACGATTCAAATGAATGTAAATGCGACACTTCCTTGCAAGGAAATAGCGTTTGCAGATGTCTACGGATCGTAGCAATAGAGTTCTAATGCTTCTTAAAACGCGATATCGCATCTCATTTCTATGTTTCATGGTAAGATATAATACGATTTGCGAAGTGTTATGTATTCCTCGGCTACACTTCAAATGAATGTAAATGCGACACTTCTTTGCAAGGAAATAGCGACTGCAGATGTCTACGTATCGTAGCAGTAGAGTTCTTATGATTCTTAAAACGCGATATCGAATCTCATTTCTATGTTTCATGGTAAGATATAATATGATTTGCGGAGTGTTATGTATTCCTCGTCTACACTTCAAATGAATGCAAATGCGACACTTCCTCGCTAGGAAATAGCGCTTGCATATGTCTACGTATCGTAGCAGTTGAGTTCTAATGCTTCTTAAAACGCGATATCGCATCTCATTTCTATGTTTCATGGTAAGATATAATATGATTTGCGAAGTGTTATGTATTCCTCGTCTACACATCAAATGAATGTAAATGCGACACTTGCTTGCAAGGAAATAGCGTTTGCAGATGTCTACGTATCGTTGCAATAGAGTTCTTATGATTCTTAAAACGCGATATCGCATCTCATTTCTATGTTTCATGGTAAGGTATAATATGATTTGCGAAGTGTTATGTATCCGTCGTCTACACTTCAAATGAATGTAAATGCGACACTTGCTTGCAAGGAAATAGCGTTTGCAGATGTCTACGTATGGTAGTAATGGATTTCTGATGCTTCTTCAAACGCGATATCGCATGTCATTTCTATGTTTCATGGTAAGATATAATATGATTTGCGGAGTGTTATGCATTCCTCGTCTACGGTTCAAATGAATGTAAATGCGACACTTCCTTGCAAGGAAATAGCGTTTGCAGATGTCTACGGATCGTAGCAATAGAGTTCTAATGCTTCTAAAAACGCGATATCGCATCTCATTTCTATGTTTCATGGTAAGATATAATACGATTTGCGAAGTGTTCTGTATTCCTCGGCTACACTTCAAATGAATGTAAATGCGACACTTTCTTGCAATGAAATAGCGTTTGCAGAAGTCTACGTACCGTAGCAATGGATTTCTAATGCTTCTTAAAGCGCGATATCGCATCTCATTTCTATGTTTCATGATAAGATATAATATGATTTGCGAAGTGTCATGTATTCCTCGTCTACACATCAAATGAATGTAAATGCGACACTTCCTTGCAAGGAAATAGCGTTTGCAGATGTCTACGTATCGAAGCAATAGAGTTCAAATGCTTCTTAAAACGCGATATCACATCTCATTCCTATGTTTCATGGTAAGATATAATATGATTTGCGAAGTATCATGTATTCCTCGTCGACACTTCAAATGAATGTAAAAGCGACACTTCCTTGCATGGAAATAGCGTTAGCAGATGTCTACGTATCGAAGCAATAGAGTTCAAATGCTTCTTAAAACGAGATATTGCATCTCATATCTATGTTTCATGATAAGATATAATATTCATTGCGAAGTGTCATGTATTCCTCGTCTACGATTCAAATGAAAGTAAATGCGACACTTCCTTGCAAGGTAGTAGCGATTGCACATGTCTACGTACTGTAGCAATAGAGTTCATATCATTCTTAAAAAGCGATATCGAATCTCATTTCTATGTTTCATGGTAAGATAAAACATGATTTGCGAAGTGTTATGTATTCCTCGTCTACACTTCAAATGAATGTGAATGTGACTTCCTCGCAAGGAAATAGCGTTTGCAGATGTCTACGTATCGTAGCAGTTGAGTTCTAATGCTCCTTAAAACGCGATATCGCATCTCATTTTTATGTTTCATGGTAAGATATAATATGATTTGCGAAGTGTCATGTATTCCTCGTCTACACTTCAAATGAATGTAAATGCGACACTTCCTTGCAAGGAAATAGCGTTTGCAAATGTCTACCTATCGTAGCAATAGTGTTCTAATGCTTCTTAAAACGAGATATTGCATCACATATCTATGATTCATGATAAGATATAATATTCATTGCGAAGTGTTATGCATTCCTCGTCTACGATTCAAATGAATGTAAATGCGACACTTCCTTGCAAGGAAATAGCGTTTGCAGATGTCTACGTATCGTAGCAGTTGAGTTCTAATGCTTCTTAAAACGCGATATCGCACCTCATTTCTATGTTTCATGGTAAGATATAATATGATTTGCGAAGTGTTATGTATTCCTCGTCTACACATCAAATGAATGTAAATGCGACACTTCCTTGCAAGGAAATAGCGTTTGCAGATGTCTACGTATCGTAGCAATATAGTTCTTATGATTCTTAAAACGCGATATCGCATCTCATTTCTATGTTTCATGGTAAGGTATAATATGATTTGCGAAGTGTTATGTATCCGTCGTCTACACTTCAAATGAATGTAAATGGGACACTTTCTCGCAAGGAACTAGCGTTTGCAGATGTCTACGTATCTTAGCAATATAGTTCTTATGATTCTTAAAACGCGATATCGCATCACATTTCTATGTTTCATGGTAAGATATAATATGATTTGCGGAGTGTTATGTATTCTTCGTCTACACTTCAAATGAATGTAAATGAGACACTTCCTTGCAAGGAAATAGCGTTTGCAGATGTCTACGGATCGTAGCAATAGAGTTCTAATGCTTCATAAAACGCGATATCGCATCTCATTTCTATGTTTCATGGTAAGATATAATACGATTTGCGAAGTGTTATGTATTCCTCGGCTACACTTCAAATGATTGTAAATGCGACACTTCCTTGCAAGGAAATAGCGTTTGCAAATGTCTACCTATCGTAGCAGTATTGATCTAATGCATCTTAGAACGCGATGTCGCAACTCATTTCAATGTTTCATGGTAAGATATAATATGATTTGCGGAGTGTTATGTATTCCTCGTCTACACTTCTAATGAATGTAAATGCGACACTACTTTGCAAGGAAATAGCGTTTGCAGATGTCTACGTATCGTAGCAGTAGAGTTTTAATGCTTCTTAAAACGCGATATCGCATCTCATTTCTATGTTTCATGGTAAGGTACAATATGATTTGCGAAGTGTTATGTAGTCCTCGTCTACACTTCAAATGAATGTAAATGCGACACTTCCTTGCAAGGAAATAGCGTTTGCAAATGTCTACCTATCGTAGCAGTATTGATCTAATGCATCTTAGAACGCGATGTCGCATCTCATTTCAATGTTTCATGGTAAGATATAATATGATTTGCGGAGTGTTATGTATTCCTCGTCTACACTTCTAATGAATGTAAATGCGACACTACTTTGCAAGGAAATAGCGTTTGCAGATGTCTAGGTATCGTAGCAGTAGAGTTTTAATGCTTCTTAAAACGCGATATCGCATCTCATTTCTATGTTTCATGGTAAGGTACAATATGATTTGCGAAGTGTTATGTATCCGTCGACTACACTTCAAATGAATGTAAATGCGACACTTCCTTCCAAGGAAATAGCGTTTGCAGATGTCTACGTATCGTAGCAATAGAGTTCTAATGCTTCTTAAAACGCGATATCGCATCTCATTTCTATGTTTCATGGTAGGATATAATATTCATTGCGAAGTGTTATGTATTCAACGCCTACACTTCAAATGAATGTGAATGTGACACTTCCTCGCTAGGAAATAGCGTTTGCAGATGTCTGCGTATCGTAGCAGTAGAGTTCTAATGCTTCTTAAAACGCGATATCGCATCTCATTTCTATGTTTCATGGTAAGATATAATACGATTTGCGAAGTGTTATGTATTCCTCGGCTACACTTCAAATGAATGTAAATGCGACACTTCTTTGCAAGGAAATAGCGATTGCAGATGTCTACGTATCGTAGCAGTAGAGTTCTTATGATTCTTAAAACGCGATATCGCATCTCATTTCTATGTTTCATGGTAAGATATAATATGATTTGCGAAGTGTTATGTATTCTTCGTCTACATATCAAATGAATGTAAATGAGACACTTCCTTGCAAGGAAATAGCGTTTGCAGATGCCTACGTATCGTAGCAATAGAGTTCTAATGCTTCTTAAAACGAGATATTGCATCTCATATCTATGTTTCATGATAAGATATAATATTCATTGCGAAGTGTTATGCATTCCTTGTCTACGATTCAAATGAATGTAAATGCGACACTTCCTTGCAAGGAAATAGCGTTTGCAGATGTCTACGTATCGTAGTAATAGAGTTCTTATGATTCTTAAAACGTGATATCGCATCTCATTTCTATGCTTCATGGTAAGGTATAATATGATTTGCGAACTGTTACGTATCCGTCGTCTACACTTCAAATGAATGTAAATGCGACACTTCCTTGCAAGGAAATAGCGTTTGCAGATGTCTACGTATCGTAGCAATAGAGTTCTAATGCTTCTTAAAACGCGATATCGCATCTCATTTCTATGTTTCATGGTAAGATATAATGTGATTTGCGAAGTGTTATGTATTCCTCGTCTACACTTCAAATGAATGTGAATGTGACACTTCCTCGCTAGGAAATAGCGTTTGCAGATGTCTGCGTATCGTAGCAGTAGAGTTCTAATGCTTCTTAAAATGCGATATCGCAACTCATTTCTACGTTTCATGGTAAGATACAATATGATTTGCGAAGTGTTATGTATTCCTCGTCTACACTTCAAATGAATGTGAATGCGACACTTCCTCGCTAGGAAATAGCGTCTGCAGATGTCTACGTATCGAAGCAATGGAGTTCAAATGCTTCTTAAAACGAGATATTGCATCTCATATCTATGTTTCATGATAAGATATAATATTCATTGCGAAGTGTTATGCATTCTTCGCCTACGATTCAAATGAATGTAAATGCAACACTTCCTTGCAAGGAAATAGCGTTTGCAGATGTCTACGTATCGTAGCAGTTGAGTTCTAATGCTTCTTAAAACGCGATATCGCACCTCATTTCTATGTTTCATGGTAAGATATAATATGATTTGCGGAGTGTTATGTATTCCTCGTCTACACTTCAAATGAATGTAAATGCGACACTTCCTTGCAAGGATATAGCGTTTGCAGATGTCTACGTATCGAAGCAATAGAGTTCAAATGCTTCTTAAAACGAGATATTGCATCTCATATCTATATTTCATGATAAGATATAATATTCATTGCGAAGTGTTATGCATTCCTCGTCTACGATTCAAATGAATGTAAATGCGACACTTCCTTGCAAGGAAATACCGTTTGCAGATGTCTACGGATCGTAGCAATAGAGTTCTAATGCTTCTTAAAACGCGATATCGCATCTCATTTCTATGTTTCATGGTAAGATATAATACGATTTGCGAAGTGTTATGTATTCCTCGGCTACACTTCAAATGAATGTAAATGCGACACTTCTTTGCAAGGAAATAGCGATTGCAGATATCTACGTATCGTAGCAGTAGATTTCTAATGCTTCTTAAAACGCGATATCGCATCTCATTTCTATGTTTCATGGTAAGATATAATATGATTTGCGGAGTGTTATGTATTCCTCGTCTACACCTCAAATGAATGTAAATGCGACACTTCCTTGCAAGGAAATAGCGTTTGCAAATGTCTACCTATCGTAGCAGTAGTGTTCTAATGCTTCTTAAAACGAGATATTGCATCTCATATCTATGTTTCATGATAAGATATAATATTCATTGCGAAGTGTTATGCATTCCTCGTCTACGATTCAAATGAATGTAAATGCGACACTTCCTTGCAAGGAAATAGCGTTTGCAGATGTCTACGTATCGTAGCAATAGAGTTCTTATGATTCTTAAAACGTGATATCGCATCTCATTTCTATGCTTCATGGTAAGGTATAATATGATTTGCGAACTGTTATGTATCCGTCGTCTACACTTCAAATGAATGTAAATGCGACACTTCCTTCCAAGGAAATAGCGTTTGCAGATGTCTACGTATCGTAGCAATAGAGTTCTAATGCTTCTTAAAATGCGATATCGCAACTCATTTCTACGTTTCATGGTAAGATACAATATGATTTGCGAAGTGTTATGTATTCTCCGTCTACACATCAAATGAATGTAAATGAGACACTTCCTTGCAAGGAAATAGCGTTTGCAGATGTCTACGTATCGTAGCAATAGAGTTCTTATGATTCTTAAAAAGCGATATCGCATCTCATTTCTATGTTTCATGGTAAAGTATAATATGATTTGCGAAGTGTTATGTATCCGTCGTCTACACTTCAAATGAATGTAAATGCGACACTTTCTTGCAAGGAAATAGCGTTTGCAGATGTCTACGTATCGTAGCAATAGAGTTCTTATGATTCTTAAAACGCGATATCGCATCTCATTTCTATGCTTCATGGTAAGGTATAATATGATTTGCAAACTTTTATGTATCCGTCGTCTACACTTCAAATGAATGTAAATGCGACACTTCCTTGCAAGGAAATAGCGTTTGCAGATGTCTACGTATCGTAGCAATAGAGTTCTAATGCTTCTTAAAACGCGATATCGCATCTCATTTCTATGTTTCATGGTAGGATATAATATGATTTGCGAAGTGTTATGTATTCAACGCCTACACTTCAAATGAATGTGAATGTGACACTTCCTCGCTAGGAAATAGCGTTTGCAGATGTCTGCGTATCGTAGCAGTAGAGTTCTAATGCTTCTTAAAACGCGATATCGCATCTCATTTCTATGTTTCATGGTAAGATATAATACGATTTGCGAAGTGTTATGTATTCCTCGGCTACACTTCAAATGAATGTAAATGCGACACTTCTTTGCAAGGAAATAGCGATTGCAGATGTCTACGTATCGTAGCAGTAGAGTTCTTATGATTCTTAAAACGCGATATCGCATCACATTTCTATGTTTCATGGTAAGATATAATATGATTTGCGAAGTGTTATGTATTCTTCGTCTACACATCAAATGAATGTAAATGAGACACTTCCTTGCAAGGAAATAGCGTTTGCAGATGTCTACGTATCGTAGCAATAGAGTTCTAATGCTTCTTAAAACGAGATATTGCATCTCATATCTATGTTTCATGATAAGATATAATATTCATTGCGAAGTGTTATGCATTCCTTGTCTACGATTCAAATGAATGTAAATGCGACACTTCCTTGCAAGGAAATAGCGTTTGCAGATGTCTACGTATCGTAGTAATAGAGTTCTTATGATTCTTAAAACGTGATATCGCATCTCATTTCTATGCTTCATGGTAAGGTATAATATGATTTGCGAACTGTTATGTATCCGTCGTCTACACTTCAAATGAATGTAAATGCGACACTTTCTTGCAAGGAAATAGCGTTTGCAGATGTCTACGTATCGTAGCAATAGAGTTCTAATGCTTCTTAAAACGCGATATCGCATCTCATTTCTATGTTTCATGGTAAGATATAATGTGATTTGCGAAGTGTTATGTATTCCTCGTCTACACTTCAAATGAATGTGAATGTGACACTTCCTCGCTAGGAAATAGCGTTTGCAGATGTCTGCGTATCGTAGCAGTAGAGTTCTAATGCTTCTTAAAATGCGATATCGCAACTCATTTCTACGTTTCATGGTAAGATACAATATGATTTGCGAAGTGTTATGTATTCCTCGTCTACACTTCAAATGAATGTGAATGCGACACTTCCTCGCTAGGAAATAGCGTCTGCAGATGTCTACGTATCGAAGCAATGGAGTTCAAATGCTTCTTAAAACGAGATATTGCATCTCATATCTATGTTTCATGATAAGATATAATATTCATTGCGAAGTGTTATGCATTCTTCGCCTACGATTCAAATGAATGTAAATGCAACACTTCCTTGCAAGGAAATAGCGTTTGCAGATGTCTACGTATCGTAGCAGTTGAGTTCTAATGCTTCTTAAAACGCGATATCGCACCTCATTTCTATGTTTCATGGTAAGATATAATATGATTTGCGGAGTGTTATGTATTCCTCGTCTACACTTCAAATGAATGTAAATGCGACACTTCCTTGCAAGGATATAGCGTTTGCAGATGTCTACGTATCGAAGCAATAGAGTTCAAATGCTTCTTAAAACGAGATATTGCATCTCATATCTATATTTCATGATAAGATATAATATTCATTGCGAAGTGTTATGCATTCCTCGTCTACGATTCAAATGAATGTAAATGCGACACTTCCTTGCAAGGAAATACCGTTTGCAGATGTCTACGGATCGTAGCAATAGAGTTCTAATGCTTCTTAAAACGCGATATCGCATCTCATTTCTATGTTTCATGGTAAGATATAATACGATTTGCGAAGTGTTATGTATTCCTCGGCTACACTTCAAATGAATGTAAATGCGACACTTCTTTGCAAGGAAATAGCGATTGCAGATATCTACGTATCGTAGCAGTAGAGTTCTAATGCTTCTTAAAACGCGATATCGCATCTCATTTCTATGTTTCATGGTAAGATATAATATGATTTGCGGAGTGTTATGTATTCCTCGTCTACACCTCAAATGAATGTAAATGCGACACTTCCTTGCAAGGAAATAGCGTTTGCAAATGTCTACCTATCGTAGCAGTAGTGTTCTAATGCTTCTTAGAACGCGATATCGCATCTCATTTCTATGTTTCATGGTAAGATATAATATGATTTGCGAAGTGTTATGTATTCTTCGTCTACACATCAAATGAATGTAAATGAGACACTTCCTTGCAAGGAAATAGCGTTTGCAGATGTCTACGTATCGTAGCAATAGAGTTCTAATGCTTCTTAAAACGAGATATTGCATCTCATATCTATGTTTCATGATAAGATATAATATTCATTGCGAAGTGTTATGCATTCCTTGTCTACGATTCAAATGAATGTAAATGCGACACTTCCTTGCAAGGAAATAGCGTTTGCAGATGTCTACGTATCGTAGTAATAGAGTTCTTATGATTCTTAAAACGTGATATCGCATCTCATTTCTATGCTTCATGGTAAGGTATAATATGATTTGCGAACTGTTATGTATCCGTCGTCTACACTTCAAATGAATGTAAATGCGACACTTCCTTGCAAGGAAATAGCGTTTGCAGATGTCTACGTATCGTAGCAATAGAGTTCTAATGCTTCTTAAAACGCGATATCGCATCTCATTTCTATGTTTCATGGTAAGATATAATGTGATTTGCGAAGTGTTATGTATTCCTCGTCTACACTTCAAATGAATGTGAATGTGACACTTCCTCGCTAGGAAATAGCGTTTGCAGATGTCTGCGTATCGTAGCAGTAGAGTTCTAATGCTTCTTAAAATGCGATATCGCAACTCATTTCTACGTTTCATGGTAAGATACAATATGATTTGCGAAGTGTTATGTATTCCTCGTCTACACTTCAAATGAATGTGAATGCGACACTTCCTCGCTAGGAAATAGCGTCTGCAGATGTCTACGTATCGAAGCAATGGAGTTCAAATGCTTCTTAAAACGAGATATTGCATCTCATATCTATGTTTCATGATAAGATATAATATTCATTGCGAAGTGTTATGCATTCTTCGCCTACGATTCAAATGAATGTAAATGCAACACTTCCTTGCAAGGAAATAGCGTTTGCAGATGTCTACGTATCGTAGCAGTTGAGTTCTAATGCTTCTTAAAACGCGATATCGCACCTCATTTCTATGTTTCATGGTAAGATATAATATGATTTGCGGAGTGTTATGTATTCCTCGTCTACACTTCAAATGAATGTAAATGCGACACTTCCTTGCAAGGATATAGCGTTTGCAGATGTCTACGTATCGAAGCAATAGAGTTCAAATGCTTCTTAAAACGAGATATTGCATCTCATATCTATATTTCATGATAAGATATAATATTCATTGCGAAGTGTTATGCATTCCTCGTCTACGATTCAAATGAATGTAAATGCGACACTTCCTTGCAAGGAAATACCGTTTGCAGATGTCTACGGATCGTAGCAATAGAGTTCTAATGCTTCTTAAAACGCGATATCGCATCTCATTTCTATGTTTCATGGTAAGATATAATACGATTTGCGAAGTGTTATGTATTCCTCGGCTACACTTCAAATGAATGTAAATGCGACACTTCTTTGCAAGGAAATAGCGATTGCAGATATCTACGTATCGTAGCAGTAGATTTCTAATGCTTCTTAAAACGCGATATCGCATCTCATTTCTATGTTTCATGGTAAGATATAATATGATTTGCGGAGTGTTATGTATTCCTCGTCTACACCTCAAATGAATGTAAATGCGACACTTCCTTGCAAGGAAATAGCGTTTGCAAATGTCTACCTATCGTAGCAGTAGTGTTCTAATGCTTCTTAAAACGAGATATTGCATCTCATATCTATGTTTCATGATAAGATATAATATTCATTGCGAAGTGTTATGCATTCCTCGTCTACGATTCAAATGAATGTAAATGCGACACTTCCTTGCAAGGAAATAGCGTTTGCAGATGTCTACGTATCGTAGCAATAGAGTTCTTATGATTCTTAAAACGTGATATCGCATCTCATTTCTATGCTTCATGGTAAGGTATAATATGATTTGCGAACTGTTATGTATCCGTCGTCTACACTTCAAATGAATGTAAATGCGACACTTCCTTCCAAGGAAATAGCGTTTGCAGATGTCTACGTATCGTAGCAATAGAGTTCTAATGCTTCTTAAAATGCGATATCGCAACTCATTTCTACGTTTCATGGTAAGATACAATATGATTTGCGAAGTGTTATGTATTCTCCGTCTACACATCAAATGAATGTAAATGAGACACTTCCTTGCAAGGAAATAGCGTTTGCAGATGTCTACGTATCGTAGCAATAGAGTTCTTATGATTCTTAAAAAGCGATATCGCATCTCATTTCTATGTTTCATGGTAAAGTATAATATGATTTGCGAAGTGTTATGTATCCGTCGTCTACACTTCTAATGAATGTAAATGCGACACTTTCTTGCAAGGAAATAGCGTTTGCAGATGTCTACGTATCGTAGCAATAGAGTTCTTATGATTCTTAAAACGCGATATCGCATCTCATTTCTATGCTTCATGGTAAGGTATAATATGATTTGCAAACTTTTATGTATCCGTCGTCTACACTTCAAATGAATGTAAATGCGACACTTCCTTGCAAGGAAATAGCGTTTGCAGATGTCTACGTATCGTAGCAATAGAGTTCTAATGCTTCTTAAAACGCGATATCGCATCTCATTTCTATGTTTCATGGTAGGATATAATATGATTTGCGAAGTGTTATGTATTCAACGCCTACACTTCAAATGAATGTGAATGTGACACTTCCTCGCTAGGAAATAGCGTTTGCAGATGTCTGCGTATCGTAGCAGTAGAGTTCTAATGCTTCTTAAAACGCGATATCGCATCTCATTTCTATGTTTCATGGTAAGATATAATACGATTTGCGAAGTGTTATGTATTCCTCGGCTACACTTCAAATGAATGTAAATGCGACACTTCTTTGCAAGGAAATAGCGATTGCAGATGTCTACGTATCGTAGCAGTAGAGTTCTTATGATTCTTAAAACGCGATATCGCATCACATTTCTATGTTTCATGGTAAGATATAATATGATTTGCGAAGTGTTATGTATTCTTCGTCTACACATCAAATGAATGTAAATGAGACACTTCCTTGCAAGGAAATAGCGTTTGCAGATGTCTACGTATCGTAGCAATAGAGTTCTAATGCTTCTTAAAACGAGATATTGCATCTCATATCTATGTTTCATGATAAGATATAATATTCATTGCGAAGTGTTATGCATTCCTTGTCTACGATTCAAATGAATGTAAATGCGACACTTCCTTGCAAGGAAATAGCGTTTGCAGATGTCTACGTATCGTAGTAATAGAGTTCTTATGATTCTTAAAACGTGATATCGCATCTCATTTCTATGCTTCATGGTAAGGTATAATATGATTTGCGAACTGTTATGTATCCGTCGTCTACACTTCAAATGAATGTAAATGCGACACTTCCTTGCAAGGAAATAGCGTTTGCAGATGTCTACGTATCGTAGCAATAGAGTTCTAATGCTTCTTAAAACGCGATATCGCATCTCATTTCTATGTTTCATGGTAAGATATAATGTGATTTGCGAAGTGTTATGTATTCCTCGTCTACACTTCAAATGAATGTGAATGTGACACTTCCTCGCTAGGAAATAGCGTTTGCAGATGTCTGCGTATCGTAGCAGTAGAGTTCTAATGCTTCTTAAAATGCGATATCGCAACTCATTTCTACGTTTCATGGTAAGATACAATATGATTTGCGAAGTGTTATGTATTCCTCGTCTACACTTCAAATGAATGTGAATGCGACACTTCCTCGCTAGGAAATAGCGTCTGCAGATGTCTACGTATCGAAGCAATGGAGTTCAAATGCTTCTTAAAACGAGATATTGCATCTCATATCTATGTTTCATGATAAGATATAATATTCATTGCGAAGTGTTATGCATTCTTCGCCTACGATTCAAATGAATGTAAATGCAACACTTCCTTGCAAGGAAATAGCGTTTGCAGATGTCTACGTATCGTAGCAGTTGAGTTCTAATGCTTCTTAAAACGCGATATCGCACCTCATTTCTATGTTTCATGGTAAGATATAATATGATTTGCGGAGTGTTATGTATTCCTCGTCTACACTTCAAATGAATGTAAATGCGACACTTCCTTGCAAGGATATAGCGTTTGCAGATGTCTACGTATCGAAGCAATAGAGTTCAAATGCTTCTTAAAACGAGATATTGCATCTCATATCTATATTTCATGATAAGATATAATATTCATTGCGAAGTGTTATGCATTCCTCGTCTACGATTCAAATGAATGTAAATGCGACACTTCCTTGCAAGGAAATACCGTTTGCAGATGTCTACGGATCGTAGCAATAGAGTTCTAATGCTTCTTAAAACGCGATATCGCATCTCATTTCTATGTTTCATGGTAAGATATAATACGATTTGCGAAGTGTTATGTATTCCTCGGCTACACTTCAAATGAATGTAAATGCGACACTTCTTTGCAAGGAAATAGCGATTGCAGATATCTACGTATCGTAGCAGTAGAGTTCTAATGCTTCTTAAAACGCGATATCGCATCTCATTTCTATGTTTCATGGTAAGATATAATATGATTTGCGGAGTGTTATGTATTCCTCGTCTACACCTCAAATGAATGTAAATGCGACACTTCCTTGCAAGGAAATAGCGTTTGCAAATGTCTACCTATCGTAGCAGTAGTGTTCTAATGCTTCTTAGAACGCGATATCGCATCTCATTTCTATGTTTCATGGTAAGATATAATATGATTTGCGAAGTGTTATGTATTCTTCGTCTACACATCAAATGAATGTAAATGAGACACTTCCTTGCAAGGAAATAGCGTTTGCAGATGTCTACGTATCGTAGCAATAGAGTTCTAATGCTTCTTAAAACGAGATATTGCATCTCATATCTATGTTTCATGATAAGATATAATATTCATTGCGAAGTGTTATGCATTCCTTGTCTACGATTCAAATGAATGTAAATGCGACACTTCCTTGCAAGGAAATAGCGTTTGCAGATGTCTACGTATCGTAGTAATAGAGTTCTTATGATTCTTAAAACGTGATATCGCATCTCATTTCTATGCTTCATGGTAAGGTATAATATGATTTGCGAACTGTTATGTATCCGTCGTCTACACTTCAAATGAATGTAAATGCGACACTTCCTTGCAAGGAAATAGCGTTTGCAGATGTCTACGTATCGTAGCAATAGAGTTCTAATGCTTCTTAAAACGCGATATCGCATCTCATTTCTATGTTTCATGGTAAGATATAATGTGATTTGCGAAGTGTTATGTATTCCTCGTCTACACTTCAAATGAATGTGAATGTGACACTTCCTCGCTAGGAAATAGCGTTTGCAGATGTCTGCGTATCGTAGCAGTAGAGTTCTAATGCTTCTTAAAATGCGATATCGCAACTCATTTCTACGTTTCATGGTAAGATACAATATGATTTGCGAAGTGTTATGTATTCCTCGTCTACACTTCAAATGAATGTGAATGCGACACTTCCTCGCTAGGAAATAGCGTCTGCAGATGTCTACGTATCGAAGCAATGGAGTTCAAATGCTTCTTAAAACGAGATATTGCATCTCATATCTATGTTTCATGATAAGATATAATATTCATTGCGAAGTGTTATGCATTCTTCGCCTACGATTCAAATGAATGTAAATGCAACACTTCCTTGCAAGGAAATAGCGTTTGCAGATGTCTACGTATCGTAGCAGTTGAGTTCTAATGCTTCTTAAAACGCGATATCGCACCTCATTTCTATGTTTCATGGTAAGATATAATATGATTTGCGGAGTGTTATGTATTCCTCGTCTACACTTCAAATGAATGTAAATGCGACACTTCCTTGCAAGGATATAGCGTTTGCAGATGTCTACGTATCGAAGCAATAGAGTTCAAATGCTTCTTAAAACGAGATATTGCATCTCATATCTGTATTTCATGATAAGATATAATATTCATTGCGAAGTGTTATGCATTCCTCGTCTACGATTCAAATGAATGTAAATGCGACACTTCCTTGCAAGGAAATACCGTTTGCAGATGTCTACGGATCGTAGCAATAGAGTTCTAATGCTTCTTAAAACGCGATATCGCATCTCATTTCTATGTTTCATGGTAAGATATAATACGATTTGCGAAGTGTTATGTATTCCTCGGCTACACTTCAAATGAATGTAAATGCGACACTTCTTTGCAAGGAAATAGCGATTGCAGATATCTACGTATCGTAGCAGTAGATTTCTAATGCTTCTTAAAACGCGATATCGCATCTCATTTCTATGTTTCATGGTAAGATATAATATGATTTGCGGAGTGTTATGTATTCCTCGTCTACACCTCAAATGAATGTAAATGCGACACTTCCTTGCAAGGAAATAGCGTTTGCAGATGTCTACGGATCGTAGCAATAGAGTTCTAATGCTTCTTAAAACGAGATATTGCATCTCATATCTATATTTCATGATAAGATATAATATTCATTGCGAAGTGTTATGCATTCCTCGTCTACGATTCAAATGAATGTAAATGCGACACTTCCTTGCAAGGAAATAGCGATTGCAGATGTCTACGTATCGTAGCAGTAGAGTTCTTATGATTCTTAAAACGCGATATCGCATCTCATTTCTATGTTTCATGGTAAGATATAATATGATTTGCGAAGTGTTATGTATTCTTCGTCTACGCATCAAATGAATGTAAATGAGACACTTCCTTGCAAGGAAATAGCGTTTGCAGATGTCTACGTATCGTAGCAATAGAGTTCTTATGATTCTTAAAAAGCGATACCGCATCTCATTTCTATGTTTCATGGTAAAGTATAATATGATTTGCGAAGTGTTATGTATCCGTCGTCTACACTTCAAATGAATGTAAATGCGACACTTTCTTGCAAGGAAATAGCGTTTGCAGATGTCTACGTATCGTAGCAATAGAGTTCTTATGATTCTTAAAACGCGATATCGCATCTCATTTCTATGCTTCATGGTAAGGTATAATATGATTTGCGAACTGTTATGTATCCGTCGTCTACACTTCAAATGAATGTAAATGCGACACTTCCTTGCAAGGAAATAGCGTTTGCAGATGTCTACGTATCGTAGCAATAGAGTTCTAATGCTTCTTAAAACGCGATATCGCATCTCATTTCTATGTTTCATGGTAAGATATAATGTGATTTGCGAAGTGTTATGTATTCCTCGTCTACACTTCAAATGAATGTGAATGTGACACTTCCTCGCTAGGAAATAGCGTTTGCAGATGTCTGCGTATCGTAGCAGTAGAGTTCTAATGCTTCTTAAAATGCGATATCGCAACTCATTTCTACGTTTCATGGTAAGATACAATATGATTTGCGAAGTGTTATGTATTCCTCGTCTACACTTCAAATGAATGTGAATGCGACACTTCCTCGCTAGGAAATAGCGTCTGCAGATGTCTACGTATCGAAGCAATGGAGTTCAAATGCTTCTTAAAACGAGATATTGCATCTCATATCTATGTTTCATGATAAGATATAATATTCATTGCGAAGTGTTATGCATTCTTCGCCTACGATTCAAATGAATGTAAATGCAACACTTCCTTGCAAGGAAATAGCGTTTGCAGATGTCTACGTATCGTAGCAGTTGAGTTCTAATGCTTCTTAAAACGCGATATCGCACCTCATTTCTATGTTTCATGGTAAGATATAATATGATTTGCGGAGTGTTATGTATTCCTCGTCTACACTTCAAATGAATGTAAATGCGACACTTCCTTGCAAGGATATAGCGTTTGCAGATGTCTACGTATCGAAGCAATAGAGTTCAAATGCTTCTTAAAACGAGATATTGCATCTCATATCTATATTTCATGATAAGATATAATATTCATTGCGAAGTGTTATGCATTCCTCGTCTACGATTCAAATGAATGTAAATGCGACACTTCCTTGCAAGGAAATACCGTTTGCAGATGTCTACGGATCGTAGCAATAGAGTTCTAATGCTTCTTAAAACGCGATATCGCATCTCATTTCTATGTTTCATGGTAAGATATAATACGATTTGCGAAGTGTTATGTATTCCTCGGCTACACTTCAAATGAATGTAAATGCGACACTTCTTTGCAAGGAAATAGCGATTGCAGATATCTACGTATCGTAGCAGTAGATTTCTAATGCTTCTTAAAACGCGATATCGCATCTCATTTCTATGTTTCATGGTAAGATATAATATGATTTGCGGAGTGTTATGTATTCCTCGTCTACACCTCAAATGAATGTAAATGCGACACTTCCTTGCAAGGAAATAGCGTTTGCAAATGTCTACCTATCGTAGCAGTAGTGTTCTAATGCTTCTTAAAACGAGATATTGCATCTCATATCTATGTTTCATGATAAGATATAATATTCATTGCGAAGTGTTATGCATTCCTCGTCTACGATTCAAATGAATGTAAATGCGACACTTCCTTGCAAGGAAATAGCGTTTGCAGATGTCTACGTATCGTAGCAATAGAGTTCTTA
Organism: Xylocopa sonorina; assembly: GCF_050948175.1. Lineage (NCBI taxonomy): Eukaryota > Metazoa > Arthropoda > Insecta > Hymenoptera > Apidae > Xylocopa > Xylocopa sonorina. Next base: position 82,867 of record NW_027490275.1, on the reverse strand, counting down.
TGATTCTTAAAACGTGATATCGCATCTCATTTCTATGCTTCATGGTAAGGTATAATATGATTTGCGAACTGTTATGTATCCGTCGTCTACACTTCAAATGAATGTAAATGCGACACTTCCTTCCAAGGAAATAGCGTTTGCAGATGTCTACGTATCGTAGCAATAGAGTTCTAATGCTTCTTAAAATGCGATATCGCAACTCATTTCTACGTTTCATGGTAAGATACAATATGATTTGCGAAGTGTTATGTATTCTCCGTCTACACATCAAATGAATGTAAATGAGACACTTCCTTGCAAGGAAATAGCGTTTGCAGATGTCTACGTATCGTAGCAATAGAGTTCTTATGATTCTTAAAAAGCGATATCGCATCTCATTTCTATGTTTCATGGTAAAGTATAATATGATTTGCGAAGTGTTATGTATCCGTCGTCTACACTTCAAATGAATGTAAATGCGACACTTTCTTGCAAGGAAATAGCGTTTGCAGATGTCTACGTATCGTAGCAATAGAGTTCTTATGATTCTTAAAACGCGATATCGCATCTCATTTCTATGCTTCATGGTAAGGTATAATATGATTTGCAAACTTTTATGTATCCGTCGTCTACACTTCAAATGAATGTAAATGCGACACTTCCTTGCAAGGAAATAGCGTTTGCAGATGTCTACGTATCGTAGCAATAGAGTTCTAATGCTTCTTAAAACGCGATATCGCATCTCATTTCTATGTTTCATGGTAGGATATAATATGATTTGCGAAGTGTTATGTATTCAACGCCTACACTTCAAATGAATGTGAATGTGACACTTCCTCGCTAGGAAATAGCGTTTGCAGATGTCTGCGTATCGTAGCAGTAGAGTTCTAATGCTTCTTAAAACGCGATATCGCATCTCATTTCTATGTTTCATGGTAAGATATAATACGATTTGCGAAGTGTTATGTATTCCTCGGCTACACTTCAAATGAATGTAAATGCGACACTTCTTTGCAAGGAAATAGCGATTGCAGATGTCTACGTATCGTAGCAGTAGAGTTCTTATGATTCTTAAAACGCGATATCGCATCACATTTCTATGTTTCATGGTAAGATATAATATGATTTGCGAAGTGTTATGTATTCTTCGTCTACACATCAAATGAATGTAAATGAGACACTTCCTTGCAAGGAAATAGCGTTTGCAGATGTCTACGTATCGTAGCAATAGAGTTCTAATGCTTCTTAAAACGAGATATTGCATCTCATATCTATGTTTCATGATAAGATATAATATTCATTGCGAAGTATTATGCATTCCTTGTCTACGATTCAAATGAATGTAAATGCGACACTTCCTTGCAAGGAAATAGCGTTTGCAGATGTCTACGTATCGTAGTAATAGAGTTCTTATGATTCTTAAAACGTGATATCGCATCTCATTTCTATGCTTCATGGTAAGGTATAATATGATTTGCGAACTGTTATGTATCCGTCGTCTACACTTCAAATGAATGTAAATGCGACACTTCCTTGCAAGGAAATAGCGTTTGCAGATGTCTACGTATCGTAGCAATAGAGTTCTAATGCTTCTTAAAACGCGATATCGCATCTCATTTCTATGTTTCATGGTAAGATATAATGTGATTTGCGAAGTGTTATGTATTCCTCGTCTACACTTCAAATGAATGTGAATGTGACACTTCCTCGCTAGGAAATAGCGTTTGCAGATGTCTGCGTATCGTAGCAGTAGAGTTCTAATGCTTCTTAAAATGCGATATCGCAACTCATTTCTACGTTTCATGGTAAGATACAATATGATTTGCGAAGTGTTATGTATTCCTCGTCTACACTTCAAATGAATGTGAATGCGACACTTCCTCGCTAGGAAATAGCGTCTGCAGATGTCTACGTATCGAAGCAATGGAGTTCAAATGCTTCTTAAAACGAGATATTGCATCTCATATCTATGTTTCATGATAAGATATAATATTCATTGCGAAGTGTTATGCATTCTTCGCCTACGATTCAAATGAATGTAAATGCAACACTTCCTTGCAAGGAAATAGCGTTTGCAGATGTCTACGTATCGTAGCAGTTGAGTTCTAATGCTTCTTAAAACGCGATATCGCACCTCATTTCTATGTTTCATGGTAAGATATAATATGATTTGCGGAGTGTTATGTATTCCTCGTCTACACTTCAAATGAATGTAAATGCGACACTTCCTTGCAAGGATATAGCGTTTGCAGATGTCTACGTATCGAAGCAATAGAGTTCAAATGCTTCTTAAAACGAGATATTGCATCTCATATCTATATTTCATGATAAGATATAATATTCATTGCGAAGTGTTATGCATTCCTCGTCTACGATTCAAATGAATGTAAATGCGACACTTCCTTGCAAGGAAATACCGTTTGCAGATGTCTACGGATCGTAGCAATAGAGTTCTAATGCTTCTTAAAACGCGATATCGCATCTCATTTCTATGTTTCATGGTAAGATATAATACGATTTGCGAAGTGTTATGTATTCCTCGGCTACACTTCAAATGAATGTAAATGCGACACTTCTTTGCAAGGAAATAGCGATTGCAGATATCTACGTATCGTAGCAGTAGAGTTCTAATGCTTCTTAAAACGCGATATCGCATCTCATTTCTATGTTTCATGGTAAGATATAATATGATTTGCGGAGTGTTATGTATTCCTCGTCTACACCTCAAATGAATGTAAATGCGACACTTCCTTGCAAGGAAATAGCGTTTGCAAATGTCTACCTATCGTAGCAGTAGTGTTCTAATGCTTCTTAGAACGCGATATCGCATCTCATTTCTATGTTTCATGGTAAGATATAATATGATTTGCGAAGTGTTATGTATTCTTCGTCTACACATCAAATGAATGTAAATGAGACACTTCCTTGCAAGGAAATAGCGTTTGCAGATGTCTACGTATCGTAGCAATAGAGTTCTAATGCTTCTTAAAACGAGATATTGCATCTCATATCTATGTTTCATGATAAGATATAATATTCATTGCGAAGTGTTATGCATTCCTTGTCTACGATTCAAATGAATGTAAATGCGACACTTCCTTGCAAGGAAATAGCGTTTGCAGATGTCTACGTATCGTAGTAATAGAGTTCTTATGATTCTTAAAACGTGATATCGCATCTCATTTCTATGCTTCATGGTAAGGTATAATATGATTTGCGAACTGTTATGTATCCGTCGTCTACACTTCAAATGAATGTAAATGCGACACTTCCTTGCAAGGAAATAGCGTTTGCAGATGTCTACGTATCGTAGCAATAGAGTTCTAATGCTTCTTAAAACGCGATATCGCATCTCATTTCTATGTTTCATGGTAAGATATAATGTGATTTGCGAAGTGTTATGTATTCCTCGTCTACACTTCAAATGAATGTGAATGTGACACTTCCTCGCTAGGAAATAGCGTTTGCAGATGTCTGCGTATCGTAGCAGTAGAGTTCTAATGCTTCTTAAAATGCGATATCGCAACTCATTTCTACGTTTCATGGTAAGATACAATATGATTTGCGAAGTGTTATGTATTCCTCGTCTACACTTCAAATGAATGTGAATGCGACACTTCCTCGCTAGGAAATAGCGTCTGCAGATGTCTACGTATCGAAGCAATGGAGTTCAAATGCTTCTTAAAACGAGATATTGCATCTCATATCTATGTTTCATGATAAGATATAATATTCATTGCGAAGTGTTATGCATTCTTCGCCTACGATTCAAATGAATGTAAATGCAACACTTCCTTGCAAGGAAATAGCGTTTGCAGATGTCTACGTATCGTAGCAGTTGAGTTCTAATGCTTCTTAAAACGCGATATCGCACCTCATTTCTATGTTTCATGGTAAGATATAATATGATTTGCGGAGTGTTATGTATTCCTCGTCTACACTTCAAATGAATGTAAATGCGACACTTCCTTGCAAGGATATAGCGTTTGCAGATGTCTACGTATCGAAGCAATAGAGTTCAAATGCTTCTTAAAACGAGATATTGCATCTCATATCTATATTTCATGATAAGATATAATATTCATTGCGAAGTGTTATGCATTCCTCGTCTACGATTCAAATGAATGTAAATGCGACACTTCCTTGCAAGGAAATACCGTTTGCAAATGTCTACCTATCGTAGCAGTAGTGTTCTAATGCTTCTTAGAACGCGATATCGCATCTCATTTCTATGTTTCATGGTAAGATACAATATGATTTGCGAAGTGTTATGTATTCCTCGTCTACACTTCAAATGAATGTGAATGCGACACATCCTCGCTAGGAAATAGCGTTTGCAGATGTCTACGTATCGGTGCAATAGAGTTCAAATGCTTCTCAAAACGCGATATCGCATCTCATTTCTATGTTTCATGGTAAGATATAATCCGATTTGCGAAGTGTTATGTATTCCTCGGCTACAATTCAAATGAATGTAAATGCGACACTTCTTTGCAAGGAAATAGCGATTGCAGATGTCTACGTATCGTAGCAATAGAGTTCTTACGATTCTTAAAACGCGATATCGCATCTCATTTCTATGTTTCATGGTAAGATACAATATGATTTGCGAAGTGTTATGTATTCCTCGTCTACACTTCAAATGAATGTGAATGCGACACTTCCTCGCTGGGAAATGGCGTTTACAGATGTCTACGTATCGAAGCAATAGAGTTCAAATGCTTCTTAAAACGAGATATTGTATCACATATCTATGATTCATGATAAGATATAATATTCATTGCGAAGTGTTATGCATTCCTCGTCTACGATTCAAATGAATGTAAATGCGACACTTCCTTGCAAGGAAATAGCGTTTGCAGATGTCTACGTATCGTAGCAGTTGAGTTCTAATGCTTCTTAAAACGCGATATCGCACCGCATTTCTATGTTTCATGGTAAGATATAATATGATTTGCGAAGTGTTATGTATTCCTCGTCTACACATCAAATGAATGTAAATGCGACACTTCCTTGCAAGGAAATAGCGTTTGCAGATGTCTACGTATCGTAGCAATAGAGTTCTTATGATTCTTAAAACGCGATATCGCATCTCATTTCTATGTTTCATGGTAAGGTATAATATGATTTGCGAAGTGTTATGTATCTGTCGTCTACACTTCAAATGAATGTAAATGGGACACTTTCTCGCAAGGAACTAGCGTTTGCAGATGTCTACGTATCTTAGCAATATAGTTCTTATGATTCTTAAAACGCGATATCGCATCACATTTCTATGTTTCATGGTAAGATATAATATGATTTGCGGAGTGTTATGTATTCCTCGTCTACACTTCAAATGAATGTAAATGCGACACTTCCTTGCAAGGAAATAGCGTTTGCAGATGTCTACGGATCGTAGCAATAGAGTTCTAATGCTTCTTAAAACGCGATATCGCATCTCTTTTCTATGTTTCATGGCAAGATATAATACGATTTGCGAAGTGTTATGTATTCCTCGGCTACACTTCAAATGAATGTAAATGCGACACTTCCTTGCAAGGAAATAGCGTTTGCAAATGTCTACCTATCGTAGCAGTATTGATCTAATGCATCTTAGAACGCGATGTCGCATCTCATTTCTATGTTTCATGGTAAGATATAATATGATTTGCGGAGTGTTATGTATTCCTCGTCTACACTTCTAATGAATGTAAATGCGACACTTCTTTGCAAGGAAATAGCGTTTGCAGATGTCTACGTATCGTAGCAGTAGAGTTTTAATGCTTCTTAAAACGCGATATCGCATCTCATTTCTATGTTTCATGGTAAGGTATAATATGATTTGCAAAGTGTTATGTATTCCTCGACTACACTTCAAATGAATGTGAATGTGACACTTCCTCGCTAGGAAATAGCGTTTGCAGATGTCTGCGTATCGTAGCAGTAGAGTTCTAATGCTTCTTAAAACGCGATATCGCATCTCATTTCTATGTTTCATGGTAAGATACAATATGATTTGCGAAGTGTTATGTATTCCTCGTCGACACTTCAAATGAATGCGAATGCGACACTTCCTCGCTAGGAAACAGCGTTTGCAGATGTCTACGTATCGAAGCAACAGAGTTCAAATGCTTCTTAAGACGAGATATTGCATCTCATATCTATGTTTCATGATAAGATATAATATTCATTGCGAAGTGTTATGCATTCCTCGTCTACGATTCAAATGAATGTAAATGCGACACTTCCTTGCAAGGAAATAGCGTTTGCAGATGTCTACGTATCGTAGCAATAGAGTTCTTATGATTCTTAAAACACGATATCGCATCTCATTTCTATGCTTCATGGTAAGGTATAATATGATTTGCGAACTGTTATGTATCCGTCGTCTACACTTCAAATGAATGTAAATGCGACACTTCCTTGCAAGGATATAGCGTTTGCAGATGTCTACGTATCGAAGCAATAGAGTTCAAATGCTTCTTAAAACGAGATATTGCATCTCATATCTATATTTCATGATAAGATATAATATTCATTGCGAAGTGTTATGCATTCCTCGTCTACGATTCAAATGAATGTAAATGCGACACTTCCTTGCAGGGAAATAGCGATTGCAGATGTCTACGTATCGTAGCAGTAGAGTTCTTATGATTCTTAAAACGCGATATCGCATCTCATTTCTATGTTTCATGGTAAGATATAATATGATTTGCGAAGTGTTATGTATTCTTCGTCTACATATCAAATGAATGTAAATGAGACACTTCCTTGCAAGGAAATAGCGTTTGCAGATGTCTACGTATCGTAGCAATAGAGTTCTTATGATTCTTAAAAAGCGATATCGCATCTCATTTCTATGTTTCATGGTAAAGTATAATATGATTTGCGAAGTGTTATGTATCCGTCGTCTACACTTCAAATGAATGTAAATGCGACACTTTCTTGCAAGGAAATAGCGTTTGCAGATGTCTACGTATCGTAGCAATAGAGTTCTAATGCTTCTTAAAACGCGATATCGCATCTCATTTCTATGTTTCATGGTAAGATATAATATGATTTGCGAAGTGTTATGTATTCCTCGTCTACACTTCAAATGAATGTGAATGTGACACTTCCTCGCTAGGAAATAGCGTTTGCAGATGTCTGCGTATCGTAGCAGTAGAGTTCTAATGCTTCTTAAAACGCGATATCGCATCTCATTTCTATGTTTCATGGTAAGATATAATACGATTTGCGAAGTGTTATGTATTCCTCGGCTACACTTCAAATGAATGTGAATGCGACACTTCCTCGCTGGGAAATAGCGTTTGCAGATGTCTACGTATCGAAGCAATAGGGTTCAAATGCTTCTTAAAACGAGATATTGCATCACATATCTATGTTTCATGATAAGATATAATATTCATTGCGAAGTGTTATGCATTCCTCGTCTACGAATCAAATGAATGTAAATGCGACACATCCTTGAAAGGAAATAACGTTTGCAGATGTCTACGTATCGTAGCAATAGAGTTCTAATGCTTCTTAAAACGCGATATCGCATCTCATTTCTATGTTTCATGGTAAGATATAATGTGATTTGCGAGGTGTTATGCATTCCTCGTCTACACTTCAAATGAATGTGAATGTGACACTTCCTCGCTAGGAAATAGCGTTTGCAGATGTCTGCGTATCGTAGCAGTAGTGTTCTAATGCTTCTTAAAATGCGATATCGCAACTCATTTCTACGTTTCATGGTAAGATATAATATTCATTGCGAAGTGTTATGCATTCCTCGTCTACGATTCAAATGAATGTAAATGCGACACTTCCTTGCAAGGAAATAGCGATTGCAGATGTCTACGTATCGTAGCAGTAGAGTTCTTATGATTCTTAAAACGCGATATCGCATCTCATTTCTATGTTTCATGGTAAGATATAATATGATTTGCGAAGTGTTATGTATTCTTCGTCTACATATCAAATGAATGTAAATGAGACACTTCCTTGCAAGGAAATAGCGTTTGCAGATGTCTACGTATCGTAGCAATAGAGTTCTTATGATTCTTAAAAAGCGATATCGCATCTCATTTCTATGTTTCATGGTAAAGTATAATATGATTTGCGAAGTGTTATGTATCCGTCGTCTACACTTCAAATGAATGTAAATGCGACACTTTCTTGCAAGGAAATAGCGTTTGCAGATGTCTACGTATCGTAGCAATAGAGTTCTAATGCTTCTTAAAACGCGATATCGCATCTCATTTCTATGTTTCATGGTAAGATATAATATGATTTGCGAAGTGTTATGTATTCCTCGTCTACACTTCAAATGAATGTGAATGTGACACTTCCTCGCTAGGAAATAGCGTTTGCAGATGTCTGCGTATCGTAGCAGTAGAGTTCTAATGCTTCTTAAAGCGCGATATCGTATCTCATTTCTATGTTTCATGGTAAGATATAATACGATTTGCGAAGTGTTATGTATTCCTCGGCTACACTTCAAATGAATGTGAATGCGACACTTCCTCGCTGGGAAATAGCGTTTGCAGATGTCTACGTATCGAAGCAATAGGGTTCAAATGCTTCTTAAAACGAGATATTGCATCACATATCTATGTTTCATGATAAGATATAATATTCATTGCGAAGTGTTATGCATTCCTCGTCTACGATTCAAATGAATGTAAATGCGACACATCCTTGAAAGGAAATAACGTTTGCAGATGTCTACGTATCGTAGCAATAGAGTTCTAATGCTTCATAAAACGCGATATCGCATCTCATTTCTATGTTTCATGGTAAGATATAATGTGATTTGCGAAGTGTTATGTATTCCTCGTCTACACTTCAAATGAATGTGAATGTGACACTTCCTCGCTAGGAAATAGCGTTTGCAGATGTCTGCGTATCGTAGTAGTAGTGTTCTAATGCTTCTTAAAATGCGATATCGCAACTCATTTCTACGTTTCATGATAAGATATAATATTCATTGCGAAGTGTTATGCATTCCTCGTCTACGATTCAAATGAATGTAAATGCGACACTTCCTTGCAAGGAAATAGCGTTTGCAGATGTCTACGTATCGTAGCAATAGAGTTCTTATGATTCTTAAAACGCGATATCGCATCTCATTTCTATGCTTCATGGTAAGGTATAATATGATTTGCGAACTGTTATGTATCCGTCGTCTACACTTCAAATGAATGTAAATGCGACACTTCCTTGCAAGGATATAGCGTTTGCAGATGTCTACGTATCGAAGCAATAGAGTTCAAATGCTTCTTAAAACGAGATATTGCATCTCATATCTATATTTCATGATAAGATATAATATTCATTGCGAAGTGTTATGCATTCCTCGTCTACGATTCAAATGAATGTAAATGCGACACTTCCTTGCAAGGAAATAGCGATTGCAGATGTCTACGTATCGTAGCAGTAGAGTTCTTATGATTCTTAAAACGCGATATCGCATCTCATTTCTATGTTTCATGGTAAGATATAATATGATTTGCGAAGTGTTATGTATTCTTCGTCTACATATCAAATGAATGTAAATGAGACACTTCCTTGCAAGGAAATAGCGTTTGCAGATGTCTACGTATCGTAGCAATAGAGTTCTTATGATTCTTAAAAAGCGATATCGCATCTCATTTCTATGTTTCATGGTAAAGTATAATATGATTTGCGAAGTGTTATGTATCCGTCGTCTACACTTCAAATGAATGTAAATGCGACACTTTCTTGCAAGGAAATAGCGTTTGCAGATGTCTACGTATCGTAGCAATAGAGTTCTAATGCTTCTTAAAACGCGATATCGCATCTCATTTCTATGTTTCATGGTAAGATATAATATGATTTGCGAAGTGTTATGTATTCCTCGTCTACACTTCAAATGAATGTGAATGTGACACTTCCTCGCTAGGAAATAGCGTTTGCAGATGTCTGCGTATCGTTGCAGTATAGTTCTAATGCTTCTTAAAACGCGATATCGTATCTCATTTCTATGTTTCATGGTAAGATATAATACGATTTGCGAAGTGTTATGTATTCCTCGGCTACACTTCAAATGAATGTGAATGCGACACTTCCTCGCTGGGAAATAGCGTTTGCAGATGTCTACGTATCGAAGCAATAGGGTTCAAATGCTTCTTAAAACGAGATATTGCATCACATATCTATGTTTCATGATAAGATATAATATTCATTGCGAAGTGTTATGCATTCCTCGTCTACGATTCAAATGAATGTAAATGCGACACATCCTTGAAAGGAAATAACGTTTGCAGATGTCTACGGATCGTAGCAATAGAGTTCTTATGATTCTTAAAACGCGATATCGCATCACATTTCTATGTTTCATGGTAAGATATAATATGATTTGCGGAGTGTTATGTATTCCTCGTCTACACTTCAAATGAATGTAAATGCGACACTTCCTTGCAAGGAAATAGCGTTTGCAGATGTCTACGGATCGTAGCAATAGAGGTCTAATGCTTCATAAAACGCGATATCGCATCTCATTTCTATGTTTCATGGTAAGATATAATACGATTTGCGAAGTGTTATGTAATCCTCGGCTACACTTCAAATGAATGTAAATGCGACACTTCCTTGCAAGGAAATAGCGTTTGCAAATGTCTACCTATCGTAGCAGTATTGATCTAATGCATCTTAGAACGCGTTGTCGCATCTCATTTCAATGTTTCATGGTAAGATATAATATGATTTGCGGAGTGTTATGTATTCCTCGTCTACACTTCTAATGAATGTAAATGCGACACTTCTTTGCAAGGAAATAGCGTTTGCAGATGTCTACGTATCGTAGCAGTAGAGTTTTAATGCTTCTTAAAACGCGATATCGCATCTCATTTCTATGTTTCATGGTAAGGTACAATATGATTTGCGAAGTGTTATGTATTCCTCGTCTACACTTCAAATGAATGTAAATGCGACACTTTCTTGCAAGGAAATAGCGTTTGCAGATGTCTACGTATCGTAGCAATGGATTTCTGATGCTTCTTAAAACGCGATATCGCATCTCATTTCTATCTTTCATGGTAAGATATAATATGATTTGCGGAGTGATATGTATTCCTCGTCTACACTTCAAATGAATGTAAATGCGACACTTTCTTGCAAGGAAATAGCGTTTGCAGATGTCTACGTATCGTAGCAATGGATTTCTGATGCTTCTTAAAACGCGATATCGCATGTCATTTCTATGTTTCATGGTAAGATATAATATGATTTGCGAAGTGTTATGTATTCCTCGTCTACACTTCAAATCAATGTAAATGCGACACTTCTTTGCAAGGAAATAGCATTTGCAGATGACTACGTATCGTTGCAATAGAGTTCTGATGATTCTTAAAACGCGATATTGCATCTCATTTCTATGTTTCATGGTAAGATATAATATGATTTGCGGAGTGTTATGTATTCCTCGTCTACACTTCAAATGAATGTAAATGCGACACTTCCTTGCAAGAAAATAGCGTTTGCAGATGTCTACGTATCGAAGCAATAGAGTTCTAATGCTTCTTAAAACGAGATATTGCATCTCATATCTATGTTTCATGATAAGATATAATATTCATTGCGAAGTGTTATGCATTCCTCGTCTACGATTCAAATGAATGTAAATGCGACACTTCCTTGCAAGGAAATAGCGTTTGCAGATGTCTACGTATCGTAGCAATAGAGTTCTAATGCTTCTTAAAACGCGATATCGCATCTCATTTCTATGTTTCATGGTAAGATATAATATGATTTGCGAAGTGTTATGTATTCAACGTCTACACTTCAAATGAATGTAAATGAGACACTTCCTTGCAAGGAAATAGCGTTTGCAGATGTCTACGTATCGTAGCAATAGAGTTCTAATGCTTCTTAAAACGAGATATTGCATCTCATATCTATGTTTCATGATAAGATATAATATTCATTGCGAAGTGTTATGCATTCCTCGTCTACGATTCAAATGAATGTAAATGCGACACTTCCTTGCAAGGAAATAGCGTTTGCAGATGTCTACGTATCGTAGCAATAGCGTTCTTATGATTCTTAAAACGTGATATCGCATCTCATTTCTATGCTTCATGGTAAGGTATAATATGATTTGCGAACTGTTATGTATCCGTCGTCTACACTTCAAATGAATGTAAATGCGACACTTCCTTGCAAGGAAATAGCGTTTGCAGATGTCTACGTATCGTAGCAATAGAGTTCTAATGCTTCTTAAAACGCGATATCGCATCTCATTTCTATGTTTCATGGTAAGATATAATATGATTTGCGAAGTGTTATGTATTCAACGTCTACACTTCAAATGAATGTGAATGTGACACTTCCTCGCTAGGAAATAGCGTTTGCAGATGTCTGCGTATCGTAGCAGTAGAGTTCTAATGCTTCTTAAAACGCGATATCGCATCTCATTTCTATGTTTCATGGTAAGATATAATACGATTTGCGAAGTGTTATGTATTCCTCGGCTACACCTCAAATGAATGTAAATGCGACACTTCTTTGCAAGGAAATAGCGATTGCAGATGTCTACGTATCGTAGCAGTAGAGTTCTTATGATTCTTAAAACGCGATATCGCATCTCATTTCTATGTTTCATGGTAAGATATAATATGATATGCGAAGTGTTATGTATTCTTCGTCTACACATCAAATGAATGTAAATGAGACACTTCCTTGCAAGGAAATAGCGTTTGCAGATGTCTACGTATCGTAGCAATAGAGTTCTAATGCTTCTTAAAACGAGATATTGCATCTCATATCTATGTTTCATGATAAGATATAATATTCATTGCGAAGTGTTATGCATTCCTCGTCTACGATTCAAATGAATGTAAATGCGACACTTCCTTGCAAGGAAATAGCGTTTGCAGATGTCTACGTATCGTAGCAATAGAGTTCTTATGATTCTTAAAACGTGATATCGCATCTCATTTCTATGCTTCATGGTAAGGTATAATATGATTTGCGAACTGTTATGTATCCGTCGTCTACACTTCAAATGAATGTAAATGCGACACTTCCTTGCAAGGAAATAGCGTTTGCAGATGTCTACGTATCGTAGCAATAGAGTTCTAATGCTTCTTAAAACGCGATATCGCATCTCATTTCTATGTTTCATGGTAAGATATAATACGATTTGCGAAGTGTTATGTATTCCTCGGCTACACTTCAAATGAATGTAAATGCGACACTTCTTTGCAAGGAAATAGCGATTGCAGATGTCTACGTATCGTAGCAATAGAGTTCTTATGATCCTTAAAACGCGATATCGCATCTCATTTCTATGTTTCATGGTAAGATACAATATGATTTGCGAAGTGTTATGTATTCCTCGTCTACACTTCAAATGAATGTGAATGCGACACTTCCTCGCTGGGAAATAGCGTTTGCAGATGTCTACGTATCGAAGCAACAGAGTTCAAATGCTTCTTAAAACGAGATATTGCATCACATATCTATGTTTCATGATAAGATATAATATTCATTGCGAAGTGTTATGTATTCTTCGTCTACACATCAAATGAATGTAAATGGAACACTTCCTTGCAAGGAAATAGCGTTTGCAGATGTCTACGTATCGTAGCAATAGAGTTCTTATGATTCTTAAAAAGCGATATCGCATCTCATTTCTATGTTTCATGGTAAAGTATAATATGATTTGCGAAGTGTTATGTATCCGTCGTCTACACTTCAAATGAATGTAAATGCGACACTTTCTTGCAAGGAAATAGCGTTTGCAGATGTCTACGTATCGTAGCAATAGAGTTCTTATGATTCTTAAAACGCGATATCGCATCTCATTTCTATGCTTCATGGTAAGATATAATATGATTTGCGGAGTGTTATGTATTCCTCGTCTACACTTCTAATGAATGTAAATGCGACACTTCTTTGCAAGGAAATAGCGTTTGCAGATGTCTACGTATCGTAGCAGTAGAGTTTTAATGCTTCTTAAAACGCGATATCGCATCTCATTTCTATGTTTCATGGTAAGGTACAATATGATTTGCGAAGTGTTATGTATTCCTCGTCTACACTTCAAATGAATGTAAATGCGACACTTTCTTGCAAGGAAATAGCGTTTGCAGATGTCTACGTATCGTAGCAATGGATTTCTGATGCTTCTTAAAACGCGATATCGCATCTCATTTCTATCTTTCATGGTAAGATATAATATGATTTGCGGAGTGATATGTATTCCTCGTCTACACTTCAAATGAATGTAAATGCGACACTTTCTTGCAAGGAAATAGCGTTTGCAGATGTCTACGTATCGTAGCAATGGATTTCTGATGCTTCTTAAAACGCGATATCGCATGTCATTTCTATGTTTCATGGTAAGATATAATATGATTTGCGAAGTGTTATGTATTCCTCGTCTACACTTCAAATCAATGTAAATGCGACACTTCTTTGCAAGGAAATAGCATTTGCAGATGACTACGTATCGTTGCAATAGAGTTCTGATGATTCTTAAAACGCGATATTGCATCTCATTTCTATGTTTCATGGTAAGATATAATATGATTTGCGGAGTGTTATGTATTCCTCGTCTACACTTCAAATGAATGTAAATGCGACACTTCCTTGCAAGAAAATAGCGTTTGCAGATGTCTACGTATCGAAGCAATAGAGTTCTAATGCTTCTTAAAACGAGATATTGCATCTCATATCTATGTTTCATGATAAGATATAATATTCATTGCGAAGTGTTATGCATTCCTCGTCTACGATTCAAATGAATGTAAATGCGACACTTCCTTGCAAGGAAATAGCGTTTGCAGATGTCTACGTATCGTAGCAATAGAGTTCTTATGATTCTTAAAACGTGATATCGCATCTCATTTCTATGCTTCATGGTAAGGTATAATATGATTTGCGAACTGTTATGTATCCGTCGTCTACACTTCAAATGAATGTAAATGCGACACTTCCTTCCAAGGAAATAGCGTTTGCAGATGTCTACGTATCGTAGCAATAGAGTTCTAATGCTTCTTAAAACGCGATATCGCATCTCATTTCTATGTTTCATGGTAAGATATAATATGATTTGCGAAGTGTTATGTATCCGTCGTCTACACTTCAAATAAATGTAAATGCGACACTTCCTTGCAAGGAAATAGCGTTTGCAGATGTCTACGTATCGTAGCAATAGAGTTCTAATGCTTCTTAAAACGCGATATCGCATCTCATTTCTATGTTTCATGGTAAGATATAATATGATTTGCGAAGTGTTATGTATTCCTCGACTACATTTCAAATGAATGTGAATGTGACACTTCCTCGCTAGGAAATAGCGTTTGCAGATGTCTGCGTATCGTAGCAGTAGAGTTCTAATGCTTCTTAAAACGCGATATCGCATCTCATTTCTATGTTTCATTGTAAGATACAATATGATTTGCGAAGTGTTATGTATTCCTCGTCGACACTTCAAATGAATGCGAATGCGACACTTCCTCGCTAGGAAACAGCGTTTGCAGATGTCTACGTATCGAAGCAATAGAGTTCAAATGCTTCTTAAGACGAGATATTGCATCTCATATCTATGTTTCATGATAAGATATAATATTCATTGCGAAGTGTTATGCATTCCTCGTCTACGATTCAAATGAATGTAAATGCGACACTTCCTTGCAAGGAAATAGCGTTTGCAGATGTCTACGTATCGTAGCAATAGAGTTCTAATGCTTCTTAAAACGCGATATCGCATCTCATTTCTATGTTTCATGGTAAGATATAATATGATTTGCGAAGTGTTATGTATTCAACGTCTACACTTCAAATGAATGTGAATGTGACACTTCCTCGCTAGGAAATAGCGTTTGCAGATGTCTGCGTATCGTAGCAGTAGAGTTCTAATGCTTCTTAAAACGCGATATCGCATCTCATTTCTATGTTTCATGGTAAGATATAATACGATTTGCGAAGTGTTATGTATTCCTCGGCTACACCTCAAATGAATGTAAATGCGACACTTCTTTGCAAGGAAATAGCGATTGCAGATGTCTACGTATCGTAGCAGTAGAGTTCTTATGATTCTTAAAACGCGATATCGCATCTCATTTCTATGTTTCATGGTAAGATATAATATGATTTGCGAAGTGTTATGTATTCTTCGTCTACACAACAAATGAATGTAAATGAGACACTTCCTTGCAAGGAAATAGCGTTTGCAGATGTCTACGTATCGTAGCAATAGAGTTCTAATGCTTCTTAAAACGAGATATTGCATCTCATATCTATGTTTCATGATAAGATATAATATTCATTGCGAAGTGTTATGCATTCCTCGTCTACGATTCAAATGAATGTAAATGCGACACTTCCTTGCAAGGAAATAGCGTTTGCAGATGTCTACGTATCGTAGCAATAGAGTTCTTATGATTCTTAAAACGTGATATCGCATCTCATTTCTATGCTTCATGGTAAGGTATAATATGATTTGCGAACTGTTATGTATCCGTCGTCTACACTTCAAATGAATGTAAATGCGACACTTCCTTGCAAGGTAATAGCGTTTGCAGATGTCTACGTATCGTAGCAATAGAGTTCTAATGCTTCTTAAAACGCGATATCGCATCTCATTTCTATGTTTCATGGTAAGATATAATACGATTTGCGAAGTGTTATGTATTCCTCGGCTACACTTCAAATGAATGTAAATGCGACACTTCTTTGCAAGGAAATAGCGATTGCAGATGTCTACGTATCGTAGCAATAGAGTTCTTATGATCCTTAAAACGCGATATCGCATCTCATTTCTATGTTTCATGGTAAGATACAATATGATTTGCGAAGTGTTATGTATTCCTCGTCTACACTTCAAATGAATGTGAATGCGACACTTCCTCGCTGGGAAATAGCGTTTGCAGATGTCTACGTATCGAAGCAATAGAGTTCAAATGCTTCTTAAAACGAGATATTGCATCACATATCTATGTTTCATGATAAGATATAATATTCATTGCGAAGTGTTATGTATTCTTCGTCTACACATCAAATGAATGTAAATGAAACACTTCCTTGCAAGGAAATAGCGTTTGCAGATGTCTACGTATCGTAGCAATAGAGTTCTTATGATTCTTAAAAAGCGATATCGCATCTCATTTCTATGTTTCATGGTAAAGTATAATATGATTTGCGAAGTGTTATGTATCCGTCGTCTACACTTCAAATGAATGTAAATGCGACACTTTCTTGCAAGGAAATAGCGTTTGCAGATGTCTACGTATCGCAGCAATAGAGTTCTTATGATTCTTAAAACGCGATATCGCATCTCATTTCTATGCTTCATGGTAAGGTATAATATGATTTGCGAACTTTTATGTATCCGTCGTCTACACTTCAAATGAATGTAAATGCGACACTTCCTTGCAAGGAAATAGCGTTTGCAGATGTCTACGTATCGTAGCAATAGAGTTCTAATGCTTCTTAAAACGCGATATCGCATCTCATTTCTATGTTTCATGGTAAGATATAATATGATTTGCGAAGTGTTATGTATTCAACGTCTACACTTCAAATGAATGTGAATGTGACACTTCCTCGCTAGGAAATAGCGTTTGCAGATGTCTGCGTATCGCAGCAGTAGAGTTCTAATGCTTCTTAAAACGCGATATCGCATCTCATTTCTATGTTTGATGGTAAGATATAATACGATTTGCGAAGTGTTATGTATTCCTCGGCTACACTTCAAATGAATGTAAATGCGACACTTCTTTGCAAGGAAATAGCGATTGCAGATGTCTACGTATCGTAGCAGTAGAGTTCTTATGATTCTTAAAACGCGATATCGCATCTCATTTCTATGTTTCATGGTAAGATATAATATGATTTGCGAAGAGTTATGTATTCTTCGTCTACACATCAAATGAATGTAAATGAGACACTTCCTTGCAAGGAAATAGCGTTTGCAGATGTCTACGTATCGTAGCAATAGAGTTCTAATGCTTCTTAAAACGAGATATTGCATCTCATATCTATGTTTCATGATAAGATATAATATTCATTGCGAAGTGTTATGCATACCTCGTCTACGATTCAAATGAATGTAAATGCGACACTTCCTTGCAAGGAAATAGCGTTTGCAGATGTCTACGTATCGTAGCAATAGAGTTCTTATGATTCTTAAAAAGCGATATCGCATCTCATTTCTATGTTTCATGGTAAAGTATAATATGATTTGCGAAGTGTTATGTATCCGTCGTCTACACTTCAAATGAATGTAAATGCGACACTTTCTTGCAAGGAAATAGCTTTTGCAGATGTCTACGTATCGTAGCAATAGAGTTCTTATGATTCTTAAAACGCGATATCGCATCTCATTTCTATGCTTCATGGTAAGGTATAATATGATTTGCGAACTTTTATGTATCCGTCGTCTACACTTCAAATGAATGTAAATGCGACACTTCCTTGCAAGGAAATAGCGTTTGCAGATGTCTACGTATCGTAGCAATAGAGTTCTAATGCTTCTTAAAACGCGATATCGCATCTCATTTCTATGTTTCATGGTAAGATATAATATGATTTGCGAAGTGTTATGTATTCAACGTCTACACTTCAAATGAATGTGAATGTGACACTTCCTCGCTAGGAAGTAGCGTTTGCAGATGTCTGCGTATCGTAGCAGTAGAGTTCTAATGCTTCTTAAAACGCGATATCGCATCTCATTTCTATGTTTCATGGTAAGATATAATACGATTTGCGAAGTGTTATGTATTCCTCGGCTACACTTCAAATGAATGTAAATGCGACACTTCTTTGCAAGGAAATAGCGATTGCAGATGTCTACGTATCGTAGCAGTAGAGTTCTTATGATTCTTAAAACGCGATATCGCATCTCATTTCTATGTTTCATGGTAAGATATAATATGATTTGCGAAGTGTTATGTATTCTTCGTCTACACATCAAATGAATGTAAATGAGACACTTCCTTGCAAGGAAATAGCGTTTGCAGATGTCTACGTATCGTAGCAATAGAGGTCTAATGCTTCTTAAAACGAGATATTGCATCTCATATCTATGTTTCATGATAAGATATAATATTCATTGCGAAGTGTTATGCATACCTCGTCTACGATTCAAATGAATGTAAATGCGACACTTCCTTGCAAGGAAATAGCGTTTGCAGATGTCTACGTATCGTAGCAATAGAGTTCTTATGATTCTTAAAACGTGATATCGCATCTCATTTCTATGCTTCATGGTAAGGTATAATATGATTTGCGAACTGTTATGTATCCGTCGTCTACACTTCAAATGAATGTAAATGCGACACTTCTTTGCAAGGAAATAGCGATTGCAGATGTCTACGTATCGTAGCAATAGAGTTCTTATGATCCTTAAAACGCGATATCGCATCTCATTTCTATGTTTCATGGTAAGATACAATATGATTTGCGAAGTGTTATGTATTCCTCGTCTACACTTCAAATGAATGTGAATGCGACACTTCCTCGCTGGGAAATAGCGTTTGCAGATGTCTACGTATCGAAGCAATAGAGTTCAAATGCTTCTTAAAACGAGATATTGCATCACATATCTATGTTTCATGATAAGATATAATATTCATTGCGAAGTGTTATGCATTCCTCGTCTACGATTCAAATGAATGTAAATGCGACACATCCTTGAAAGGAAATAACGTTTGCAGATGTCTACGTATCGTAGCAATAGAGTTCTAATGCTTCCTAAAACGCGATATCGCATCTCATTTCTATGTTTCATGGTAAGATATAATGTGATTTGCGAAGTGTTATGTATTCCTCGTCTACACTTCAAATGAATGTGAATGTGACACTTCCTCGCTAGGAAATAGCGTTTGCAGATGTCTGCGTATCGTAGCAGTAGAGTTCTAATGCTTCTTAAAATGCGATATCGCAACTCATTTCTACGTTTCATGGTAAGATACAATATGATTTGCGAAGTGTTATGTATTCTTCGTCTACACATCAAATGAATGTAAATGAGACACTTCCTTGCAAGGAAATAGCGTTTGCAGATGTCTACGTATCGTAGCAATAGAGTTCTTATGATTCTTAAAAAGCGATATCGCATCTCATTTCTATGTTTCATGGTAAAGTATAATATGATTTGCGAAGTGTTATGTATCCGTCGTCTACACTTCAAATGAATGTAAATGCGACACTTTCTTGCAAGGAAATAGCGTTTGCAAATGTCTACGTATCGTAGCAATAGAGTTCTTATGATTCTTAAAACGCGATATCGCATCTCATTTCTATGCTTCATGGTAAGGTATAATATGATTTGCGAACTTTTATGTATCCGTCGTTTACACTTCAAATGAATGTAAATGCGACACTTCCTTGCAAGGAAATAGCGTTTGCAGATGTCTACGTATCGTAGCAATAGAGTTCTAATACTTCTTAAAACGCGATATCGCATCTCATTTCTATGTTTCATGGTAAGATATAATATGATTTGCGAAGTGTTATGTATTCAACGTCTACACTTCAAATGAATGTGAATGTGACACTTCCTCGCTAGGAAATAGCGTTTGCAGATGTCTGCGTATCGTAGCAGTAGAGTTCTAATGCTTCTTAAAACGCGATATCGCATCTCATTTCTATGTTTCATGGTAAGATATAATACGATTTGCGAAGTGTTATGTATTCCTCGGCTACACTTCAAATGAATGTAAATGCGACACTTCTTTGCAAGGAAATAGCGATTGCAGATGTCTACGTATCGTAGCAGTAGAGTTCTTATGATTCTTAAAACGCGATATCGCATCTCATTTCTATGTTTCATGGTAAGATATAATATGATTTGCGAAGTGTTATGTATTCTTCGTCTACACATCAAATGAATGTAAATGAGACACTTCCTTGCAAGGAAATAGCGTTTGCAGATGTCTACGTATCGTAGCAATAGAGTTCTAATGCTTCTTAAAACGAGATATTGCATCTCATATCTATGTTTCATGATAAGATATAATATTCATTGCGAAGTGTTATGCATACCTCGTCTACGATTCAAATGAATGTAAATGCGACACTTCCTTGCAAGGAAATAGCGTTTGCAGATGTCTACGTATCGTAGCAATAGAGTTCTTATGATTCTTAAAACGTGATATCGCATCTCATTTCTATGCTTCATGGTAAGGTATAATATGATTTGCGAACTGTTGTGTATCCGTCGTCTACACTTCAAATGAATGTAAATGCGACACTTCCTTGCAAGGAAATAGCGTTTGCAGATGTCTGCGTATCGTAGCAGTAGAGTTCTAATGCTTCTTAAAATGCGATATCGCAACTCATTTCTACGTTTCATGGTAAGATACAATATGATTTGCGAAGTGTTATGTATTCCTCGTCTACACTTCAAATGAATGTGAATGCGACACTTCCTCGCTAGGAAATAGCGTCTGCAGATGTCTACGTATCGAAGCAATGGAGTTCAAATGCTTCTTAAAACGAGATATTGCATCTCATATCTATGTTTCATGATAAGATATAATATTCATTGCGAAGTGTTATGCATTCTTCGCCTACGATTCAAATGAATGTAAATGCAACACTTCCTTGCAAGGAAATAGCGTTTGCAGATGTCTACGTATCGTAGCAGTTGAGTTCTAATGCTTCTTATAACGCGATATCGCACCTTATTTCTATGTTTCATGGTAAGAAATAATATGATTTGCGGAGTGTTATGTATTCCTCGTCTACACTTCAAATGAATGTAAATGCGACACTTCCTTGCAAGGATATAGCGTTTGCAGATGTCTACGTATCGAAGCAATAGAGTTCAAATGCTTCTTAAAACGAGATATTGCATCTCATATCTATATTTCATGATAAGATATAATATTCATTGCGAAGTGTTATGCATTCCTCGTCTACGATTCAAATGAATGTAAATGCGACACTTCCTTGCAAGGAAATACCGTTTGCAGATGTCTACGGATCGTAGCAATAGAGTTCTAATGCTTCTTAAAACGCGATATCGCATCTCATTTCTATGTTTCATGGTAAGATATAATACGATTTGCGAAGTGTTATGTACTCCTCGTCTACACTTCAAATGAATGTGAATGCGACACTTCCTCGCTAGGAAATAGCGTTTGCAGATGTCTACGTATCGGAGCAATAGAGTTCAAATGCTTCTCAAAACGCGATATCGCATCTCATTTCTATGTTTCATGGTAAGATATAATATGATTTGCGGAGTGTTATGTATTCCTCGTCTACACTTCAAATGAATGTAAATGCGACACTCCCTTGCAAGGAAATAGCGTTTGCAAATGTCTACCTATCGTAGCAGTAGTGTTCTAATGCTTCTTAGAACGCGATATCGCATCTCATTTCTATGTTTCATGGTAAGATACAATATGATTTGCGAAGTGTTATGTATTCCTCGTCTACACTTCAAATGAATGTGAATGCGACACTTCCTCGCTAGGAAATAGCGTTTGCAGATGTCTACGTATCGTAGCAATAGAGTTCTTATGATTCTTAAAACGTGATATCGCATCTCATTTCTATGCTTCATGGTAAGGTATAATATGATTTGCGAACTGTTATGTATCCGTCGTCTACACTTCAAATGAATGTAAATGCGACACTTCCTTGCAAGGAAATAGCGTTTGCAGATGTCTACGTATCGTAGCAATAGAGTTCTAATGCTTCTTAAAACGCGATATCGCATCTCATTTCTATGTTTCATGGTAAGATATAATACGATTTGCGAAGTGTTATGTATTCCTCGGCTACACTTCAAATGAATGTAAATGCGACACTTCTTTGCAAGGAAATAGCGATTGCAGATGTCTACGTATCGTAGCAATAGAGTTCTTATGATCCTTAAAACGCGATATCGCATCTCATTTCTATGTTTCATGGTAAGATACAATATGATTTGCGAAGTGTTATGTATTCCTCGTCTACACTTCAAATGAATGTGAATGCGACACTTCCTCGCTGGGAAATAGCGTTTGCAGATGTCTACGTATCGAAGCAATAGAGTTCAAATGCTTCTTAAAACGAGATATTGCATCACATATCTATGTTTCATGATAAGATATAATATTCATTGCGAAGTGTTATGCATTCCTCGTCTACGATTCAAATGAATGTAAATGCGACACATCCTTGAAAGGAAATAACGTTTGCAGATGTCTACGTATCGTAGCAGTTGAGTTCTAATGCTTCTTAAAACGCGATATCGCACCTCATTTCTATGTTTCATGGTAAGATATAATATGATTTGCGGAGTGTTATGTATTCCTCGTCTACACTTCAAATGAATGTAAATGCGACACTTCCTTGCAAGGATATAGCGTTTGCAGATGTCTACGTATCGAAGCAATAGATTTCAAATGCTTCTTAAAACGAGATATTGCATCTCATATCTATATTTCATGATAAGATATAATATTCATTGCGAAGTGTTATGCATTCCTCGTCTACGATTCAAATGAATGTAAATGCGACACTTCCTTGCAAGGAAATACCGTTTGCAGATGTCTACGGATCGTAGCAATAGAGTTCTAATGCTTCTTAAAACGCGATATCGCATCTCATTTCTATGTTTCATGGTAAGATATAATACGATTTGCGAAGTGTTATGTACTCCTCGTCTACACTTCAAATGAATGTGAATGCGACACTTCCTCGCTAGGAAATAGCGTTTGCAGATGTCTACGTATCG
Source organism: Xylocopa sonorina (assembly GCF_050948175.1). NCBI lineage: Eukaryota > Metazoa > Arthropoda > Insecta > Hymenoptera > Apidae > Xylocopa > Xylocopa sonorina. The sequence continues at coordinate 59,220 of NW_027490275.1, read as the reverse complement.
GAGCAATAGAGTTCAAATGCTTCTCAAAACGCGATATCGCATCTCATTTCTATGTTTCATGGTAAGATATAATATGATTTGCGGAGTGTTATGTATTCCTCGTCTACACTTCAAATGAATGTAAATGCGACACTTCCTTGCAAGGAAATAGCGTTTGCAAATGTCTACCTATCGTAGCAGTAGTGTTCTAATGCTTCTTAGAACGCGATATCGCATCTCATTTCTATGTTTCATGGTAAGATACAATATGATTTGCGAAGTGTTATGTATTCCTCGTCTACACTTCAAATGAATGTGAATGCGACACTTCCTCGCTAGGAAATAGCGTTTGCAGATGTCTACGTATCGTAGCAATAGAGTTCTTATGATTCTTAAAACGTGATATCGCATCTCATTTCTATGCTTCATGGTAAGGTATAATATGATTTGCGAACTGTTATGTATCCGTCGTCTACACTTCAAATGAATGTAAATGCGACACTTCCTTGCAAGGAAATAGCGTTTGCAGATGTCTACGTATCGTAGCAATAGAGTTCTAATGCTTCTTAAAACGCGATATCGCATCTCATTTCTATGTTTCATGGTAAGATATAATACGATTTGCGAAGTGTTATGTATTCCTCGGCTACACTTCAAATGAATGTAAATGCGACACTTCTTTGCAAGGAAATAGCGATTGCAGATGTCTACGTATCGTAGCAATAGAGTTCTTATGATCCTTAAAACGCGATATCGCATCTCATTTCTATGTTTCATGGTAAGATACAATATGATTTGCGAAGTGTTATGTATTCCTCGTCTACACTTCAAATGAATGTGAATGCGACACTTCCTCGCTGGGAAATAGCGTTTGCAGATGTCTACGTATCGAAGCAATAGAGTTCAAATGCTTCTTAAAACGAGATATTGCATCACATATCTATGTTTCATGATAAGATATAATATTCATTGCGAAGTGTTATGCATTCCTCGTCTACGATTCAAATGAATGTAAATGCGACACATCCTTGAAAGGAAATAACGTTTGCAGATGTCTACGTATCGTAGCAATAGAGTTCTAATGCTTCCTAAAACGCGATATCGCATCTCATTTCTATGTTTCATGGTAAGATATAATGTGATTTGCGAAGTGTTATGTATTCCTCGTCTACACTTCAAATGAATGTGAATGTGACACTTCCTCGCTAGGAAATAGCGTTTGCAGATGTCTGCGTATCGTAGCAGTAGAGTTCTAATGCTTCTTAAAATGCGATATCGCAACTCATTTCTACGTTTCATGGTAAGATACAATATGATTTGCGAAGTGTTATGTATTCTTCGTCTACACATCAAATGAATGTAAATGAGACACTTCCTTGCAAGGAAATAGCGTTTGCAGATGTCTACGTATCGTAGCAATAGAGTTCTTATGATTCTTAAAAAGCGATATCGCATCTCATTTCTATGTTTCATGGTAAAGTATAATATGATTTGCGAAGTGTTATGTATCCGTCGTCTACACTTCAAATGAATGTAAATGCGACACTTTCTTGCAAGGAAATAGCGTTTGCAAATGTCTACGTATCGTAGCAATAGAGTTCTTATGATTCTTAAAACGCGATATCGCATCTCATTTCTATGCTTCATGGTAAGGTATAATATGATTTGCGAACTTTTATGTATCCGTCGTCTACACTTCAAATGAATGTAAATGCGACACTTCCTTGCAAGGAAATAGCGTTTGCAGATGTCTACGTATCGTAGCAATAGAGTTCTAATACTTCTTAAAACGCGATATCGCATCTCATTTCTATGTTTCATGGTAAGATATAATATGATTTGCGAAGTGTTATGTATTCAACGTCTACACTTCAAATGAATGTGAATGTGACACTTCCTCGCTAGGAAATAGCGTTTGCAGATGTCTGCGTATCGTAGCAGTAGAGTTCTAATGCTTCTTAAAACGCGATATCGCATCTCATTTCTATGTTTCATGGTAAGATATAATACGATTTGCGAAGTGTTATGTATTCCTCGGCTACACTTCAAATGAATGTAAATGCGACACTTCTTTGCAAGGAAATAGCGATTGCAGATGTCTACGTATCGTAGCAGTAGAGTTCTTATGATTCTTAAAACGCGATATCGCATCTCATTTCTATGTTTCATGGTAAGATATAATATGATTTGCGAAGTGTTATGTATTCTTCGTCTACACATCAAATGAATGTAAATGAGACACTTCCTTGCAAGGAAATAGCGTTTGCAGATGTCTACGTATCGTAGCAATAGAGTTCTAATGCTTCTTAAAACGAGATATTGCATCTCATATCTATGTTTCATGATAAGATATAATATTCATTGCGAAGTGTTATGCATACCTCGTCTACGATTCAAATGAATGTAAATGCGACACTTCCTTGCAAGGAAATAGCGTTTGCAGATGTCTACGTATCGTAGCAATAGAGTTCTTATGATTCTTAAAACGTGATATCGCATCTCATTTCTATGCTTCATGGTAAGGTATAATATGATTTGCGAACTGTTGTGTATCCGTCGTCTACACTTCAAATGAATGTAAATGCGACACTTCCTTGCAAGGAAATAGCGTTTGCAGATGTCTGCGTATCGTAGCAGTAGAGTTCTAATGCTTCTTAAAATGCGATATCGCAACTCATTTCTACGTTTCATGGTAAGATACAATATGATTTGCGAAGTGTTATGTATTCCTCGTCTACACTTCAAATGAATGTGAATGCGACACTTCCTCGCTAGGAAATAGCGTCTGCAGATGTCTACGTATCGAAGCAATGGAGTTCAAATGCTTCTTAAAACGAGATATTGCATCTCATATCTATGTTTCATGATAAGATATAATATTCATTGCGAAGTGTTATGCATTCTTCGCCTACGATTCAAATGAATGTAAATGCAACACTTCCTTGCAAGGAAATAGCGTTTGCAGATGTCTACGTATCGTAGCAGTTGAGTTCTAATGCTTCTTATAACGCGATATCGCACCTTATTTCTATGTTTCATGGTAAGAAATAATATGATTTGCGGAGTGTTATGTATTCCTCGTCTACACTTCAAATGAATGTAAATGCGACACTTCCTTGCAAGGATATAGCGTTTGCAGATGTCTACGTATCGAAGCAATAGAGTTCAAATGCTTCTTAAAACGAGATATTGCATCTCATATCTATATTTCATGATAAGATATAATATTCATTGCGAAGTGTTATGCATTCCTCGTCTACGATTCAAATGAATGTAAATGCGACACTTCCTTGCAAGGAAATACCGTTTGCAGATGTCTACGGATCGTAGCAATAGAGTTCTAATGCTTCTTAAAACGCGATATCGCATCTCATTTCTATGTTTCATGGTAAGATATAATACGATTTGCGAAGTGTTATGTACTCCTCGTCTACACTTCAAATGAATGTGAATGCGACACTTCCTCGCTAGGAAATAGCGTTTGCAGATGTCTACGTATCGGAGCAATAGAGTTCAAATGCTTCTCAAAACGCGATATCGCATCTCATTTCTATGTTTCATGGTAAGATATAATATGATTTGCGGAGTGTTATGTATTCCTCGTCTACACTTCAAATGAATGTAAATGCGACACTCCCTTGCAAGGAAATAGCGTTTGCAAATGTCTACCTATCGTAGCAGTAGTGTTCTAATGCTTCTTAGAACGCGATATCGCATCTCATTTCTATGTTTCATGGTAAGATACAATATGATTTGCGAAGTGTTATGTATTCCTCGTCTACACTTCAAATGAATGTGAATGCGACACTTCCTCGCTAGGAAATAGCGTTTGCAGATGTCTACGTATCGTAGCAATAGAGTTCTTATGATTCTTAAAACGTGATATCGCATCTCATTTCTATGCTTCATGGTAAGGTATAATATGATTTGCGAACTGTTATGTATCCGTCGTCTACACTTCAAATGAATGTAAATGCGACACTTCCTTGCAAGGAAATAGCGTTTGCAGATGTCTACGTATCGTAGCAATAGAGTTCTAATGCTTCTTAAAACGCGATATCGCATCTCATTTCTATGTTTCATGGTAAGATATAATACGATTTGCGAAGTGTTATGTATTCCTCGGCTACACTTCAAATGAATGTAAATGCGACACTTCTTTGCAAGGAAATAGCGATTGCAGATGTCTACGTATCGTAGCAATAGAGTTCTTATGATCCTTAAAACGCGATATCGCATCTCATTTCTATGTTTCATGGTAAGATACAATATGATTTGCGAAGTGTTATGTATTCCTCGTCTACACTTCAAATGAATGTGAATGCGACACTTCCTCGCTGGGAAATAGCGTTTGCAGATGTCTACGTATCGAAGCAATAGAGTTCAAATGCTTCTTAAAACGAGATATTGCATCACATATCTATGTTTCATGATAAGATATAATATTCATTGCGAAGTGTTATGCATTCCTCGTCTACGATTCAAATGAATGTAAATGCGACACATCCTTGAAAGGAAATAACGTTTGCAGATGTCTACGTATCGTAGCAATAGAGTTCTAATGCTTCCTAAAACGCGATATCGCATCTCATTTCTATGTTTCATGGTAAGATATAATGTGATTTGCGAAGTGTTATGTATTCCTCGTCTACACTTCAAATGAATGTGAATGTGACACTTCCTCGCTAGGAAATAGCGTTTGCAGATGTCTGCGTATCGTAGCAGTAGAGTTCTAATGCTTCTTAAAATGCGATATCGCAACTCATTTCTACGTTTCATGGTAAGATACAATATGATTTGCGAAGTGTTATGTATTCTTCGTCTACACATCAAATGAATGTAAATGAGACACTTCCTTGCAAGGAAATAGCGTTTGCAGATGTCTACGTATCGTAGCAATAGAGTTCTTATGATTCTTAAAAAGCGATATCGCATCTCATTTCTATGTTTCATGGTAAAGTATAATATGATTTGCGAAGTGTTATGTATCCGTCGTCTACACTTCAAATGAATGTAAATGCGACACTTTCTTGCAAGGAAATAGCGTTTGCAGATGTCTACGTATCGTAGCAATAGAGTTCTTATGATTCTTAAAACGCGATATCGCATCTCATTTCTATGCTTCATGGTAAGGTATAATATGATTTGCGAACTTTTATGTATCCGTCGTCTACACTTCAAATGAATGTAAATGCGACATTTCCTTGCAAGGAAATAGCGTTTGCAGATGTCTACGTATCGTAGCAATAGAGTTCTAATGCTTCTTAAAACGCGATATCGCATCTCATTTCTATGTTTCATGGTAAGATATAATATGATTTGCGAAGTGTTATGTATTCAACGTCTACACTTCAAATGAATGTGAATGTGACACTTCCTCGCTAGGAAATAGCGTTTGCAGATGTCTGCGTATCGTAGCAGTAGAGTTCTAATGCTTCTTAAAACGCGATATCGCATCTCATTTCTATGTTTCATGGTAAGATATAATACGATTTGCGAAGTGTTATGTATTCCTCGGCTACACTTCAAATGAATGTAAATGCGACACTTCTTTGCAAGGAAATAGCGATTGCAGATGTCTACGTATCGTAGCAGTAGAGTTCTTATGATTCTTAAAACGCGATATCGCATCTCATTTCTATGTTTCATGGTAATATATAATATGATTTGCGAAGTGTTATGTATTCTTCGTCTACACATCAAATGAATGTAAATGAGACACTTCCTTGCAAGGAAATAGCGTTTGCAGATGTCTACGTATCGTAGCAATAGAGTTCTAATGCTTCTTAAAACGAGATATTGCATCTCATATCTATGTTTCATGATAAGATATAATATTCATTGCGAAGTGTTATGCATACCTCGTCTACGATTCAAATGAATGTAAATGCGACACTTCCTTGCAAGGAAATAGCGTTTGCAGATGTCTACGTATCGTAGCAATAGAGTTCTTATGATTCTTAAAACGTGATATCGCATCTCATTTCTATGCTTCATGGTAAGGTATAATATGATTTGCGAACTGTTATGTATCCGTCGTCTACACTTCAAATGAATGTAAATGCGACACTTCCTTGCAAGGAAATAGCGTTTGCAGATGTCTACGTATCGTAGCAATAGAGTTCTAATGCTTCTTAAAACGCGATATCGCATCTCATTTCTATGTTTCATGGTAAGATATAATGTGATTTGCGAAGTGTTATGTATTCCTCGTCTACACTTCAAATGAATGTGAATGTGACACTTCCTCGCTAGGAAATAGCGTTTGCAGATGTCTGCGTATCGTAGCAGTAGAGTTCTAATGCTTCTTAAAATGCGATATCGCAACTCATTTCTACGTTTCATGGTAAGATACAATATGATTTGCGAAGTGTTATGTATTCCTCGTCTACACTTCAAATGAATGTGAATGCGACACTTCCTCGCTAGGAAATAGCGTCTGCAGATGTCTACGTATCGAAGCAATGGAGTTCAAATGCTTCTTAAAACGAGATATTGCATCTCATATCTATGTTTCATGATAAGATATAATATTCATTGCGAAGTGTTATGCATTCTTCGCCTACGATTCAAATGAATGTAAATGCAACACTTCCTTGCAAGGAAATAGCGTTTGCAGATGTCTACGTATCGTAGCAGTTGAGTTCTAATGCTTCTTAAAACGCGATATCGCATCTCATTTCTATGTTTCATGGTAATATATAATATGATTTGCGAAGTGTTATGTATTCTTCGTCTACACATCAAATGAATGTAAATGAGACACTTCCTTGCAAGGAAATAGCGTTTGCAGATGTCTACGTATCGTAGCAATAGAGTTCTAATGCTTCTTAAAACGAGATATTGCATCTCATATCTATGTTTCATGATAAGATATAATATTCATTGCGAAGTGTTATGCATACCTCGTCTACGATTCAAATGAATGTAAATGCGACACTTCCTTGCAAGGAAATAGCGTTTGCAGATGTCTACGTATCGTAGCAATAGAGTTCTTATGATTCCTAAAACGTGATATCGCATCTCATTTCTATGCTTCATGGTAAGGTATAATATGATTTGCGAACTGTTATGTATCCGTCGTCTACACTTCAAATGAATGTAAATGCGACACTTCCTTGCAAGGAAATAGCGTTTGCAGATGTCTACGTATCGTAGCAATAGAGTTCTAATGCTTCTTAAAACGCGATATCGCATCTCATTTCTATGTTTCATGGTAAGATATAATGTGATTTGCGAAGTGTTATGTATTCCTCGTCTACACTTCAAATGAATGTGAATGTGACACTTCCTCGCTAGGAAATAGCGTTTGCAGATGTCTGCGTATCGTAGCAGTAGAGTTCTAATGCTTCTTAAAATGCGATATCGCAACTCATTTCTACGTTTCATGGTAAGATACAATATGATTTGCGAAGTGTTATGTATTCCTCGTCTACACTTCAAATGAATGTGAATGCGACACTTCCTCGCTAGGAAATAGCGTCTGCAGATGTCTACGTATCGAAGCAATGGAGTTCAAATGCTTCTTAAAACGAGATATTGCATCTCATATCTATGTTTCATGATAAGATATAATATTCATTGCGAAGTGTTATGCATTCTTCGCCTACGATTCAAATGAATGTAAATGCAACACTTCCTTGCAAGGAAATAGCGTTTGCAGATGTCTACGTATCGTAGCAGTTGAGTTCTAATGCTTCTTATAACGCGATATCGCACCTCATTTCTATGTTTCATGGTAAGAAATAATATGATTTGCGGAGTGTTATGTATTCCTCGTCTACACTTCAAATGAATGTAAATGCGACACTTCCTTGCAAGGATATAGCGTTTGCAGATGTCTACGTATCGAAGCAATAGAGTTCAAATGCTTCTTAAAACGAGATATTGCATCTCATATCTATATTTCATGATAAGATATAATATTCATTGCGAAGTGTTATGCATTCCTCGTCTACGATTCAAATGAATGTAAATGCGACACTTCCTTGCAAGGAAATACCGTTTGCAGATGTCTACGGATCGTAGCAATAGAGTTCTAATGCTTCTTAAAACGCGATATCGCATCTCATTTCTATGATTCATGGTAAGATATAATACGATTTGCGAAGTGTTATGTACTCCTCGTCTACACTTCAAATGAATGTGAATGCGACACTTCCTCGCTAGGAAATAGCGTTTGCAGATGTCTACGTATCGGAGCAATAGAGTTCAAATGCTTCTCAAAACGCGATATCGCATCTCATTTCTATGTTTCATGGTAAGATATAATATGATTTGCGGAGTGTTATGTATTCCTCGTCTACACTTCAAATGAATGTAAATGCGACACTTCCTTGCAAGGAAATAGCGTTTGCAAATGTCTACCTATCGTAGCAGTAGTGTTCTAATGCTTCTTAGAACGCGATATCGCATCTCATTTCTATGTTTCATGGTAAGATACAATATGATTTGCGAAGTGTTATGTATTCCTCGTCTACACTTCAAATGAATGTGAATGCGACACTTCCTCGCTGGGAAATAGCGTTTGCAGATGTCTACGTATCGAAGCAATAGAGTTCAAATGCTTCTTAAAACGAGATATTGCATCACATATCTATGTTTCATGATAAGATATAATATTCATTGCGAAGTGTTATGCATTCCTCGTCTACGATTCAAATGAATGTAAATGCGACACATCCTTGAAAGGAAATAACGTTTGCAGATGTCTACGTATCGTAGCAATAGAGTTCTAATGCTTCCTAAAACGCGATATCGCATCTCATTTCTATGTTTCATGGTAAGATATAATGTGATTTGCGAAGTGTTATGTATTCCTCGTCTACACTTCAAATGAATGTGAATGTGACACTTCCTCGCTAGGAAATAGCGTTTGCAGATGTCTGCGTATCGTAGCAGTAGAGTTCTAATGCTTCTTAAAATGCGATATCGCAACTCATTTCTACGTTTCATGGTAAGATACAATATGATTTGCGAAGTGTTATGTATTCTTCGTCTACACATCAAATGAATGTAAATGAGACACTTCCTTGGAAGGAAATAGCGTTTGCAGATGTCTACGTATCGTAGCAATAGAGTTCTTATGATTCTTAAAAAGCGATATCGCATCTCATTTCTATGTTTCATGGTAAAGTATAATATGATTTGCGAAGTGTTATGTATCCGTCGTCTACACTTCAAATGAATGTAAATGCGACACTTTCTTGCAAGGAAATAGCGTTTGCAGATGTCTACGTATCGTAGCAATAGAGTTCTTATGATTCTTAAAACGCGATATCGCATCTCATTTCTATGCTTCATGGCAAGGTATAATATGATTTGCGAACTTTTATGTATCCGTCGTCTACACTTCAAATGAATGTAAATGCGACACTTCCTTGCAAGGAAATAGCGTTTGCAGATGTCTACGTATCGTAGCAGTAGAGTTCTTATGATTCTTAAAACGCGATATCGCATCTCATTTCTATGTTTCATGGTAAGATATAATATGATTTGCGAAGTGTTATGTATTCTTCGTCTACACATCAAATGAATGTAAATGAGACACTTCCTTGCAAGGAAATAGCGTTTGCAGATGTCTACGTATCGTAGCAATAGAGTTCTAATGCTTCTTAAAACGAGATATTGCATCTCATATCTATGTTTCATGATAAGATATAATATTCATTGCGAAGTGTTATGCATACCTCGTCTACGATTCAAATGAATGTAAATGCGACACTTCCTTGCAAGGAAATAGCGTTTGCAGATGTCTACGTATCGTAGCAATAGAGTTCTTATGATTCTTAAAACGTGATATCGCATCTCATTTCTATGCTTCATGGTAAGGTATAATATGATTTGCGAACTGTTATGTATCCGTCGTCTACACTTCAAATGAATGTAAATGCGACACTTCCTTGCAAGGAAATAGCGTTTGCAGATGTCTACGTATCGTAGCAATAGAGTTCTAATGCTTCTTAAAACGCGATATCGCATCTCATTTCTATGTTTCATGGTAAGATATAATATGATTTGCGAAGTGTTATGTATTCAACGTCTACACTTCAAATGAATGTGAATGTGACACTTCCTCGCTAGGAAATAGCGTTTGCAGATGTCTGCGTATCGTAGCAGTAGAGTTCTAATGCTTCTTAAAACGCGATATCGCATCTCATTTTGTATGTTTCATGGTAAGATATAATACGATTTGCGAAGTGTTATGTATTCCTCGGCTACACTTCAAATGAATGTAAATGCGACACTTCTTTGCAAGGAAATAGCGATTGCAGATGTCTACGTATCGTAGCAGTAGAGTTCTTATGATTCTTAAAACGCGATATCGCATCTCATTTCTATGTTTCATGGTAAGATATAATATGATTTGCGAAGTGTTATGTATTCTTCGTCTACACATCAAATGAATGTAAATGAGACACTTCCTTGCAAGGAAATAGCGTTTGCAGATGTCTACGTATCGTAGCAATAGAGTTCTAATGCTTCTTAAAACGAGATATTGCATCTCATATCTATGTTTCATGATAAGATATAATATTCATTGCGAAGTGTTATGCATACCTCGTCTACGATTCAAATGAATGTAAATGCGACACTTCCTTGCAAGGAAATAGCGTTTGCAGATATCTACGTATCGTAGCAATAGAGTTCTTATGATTCTTAAAACGTGATATCGCATCTCATTTCTATGCTTCATGGTAAGGTATAATATGATTTGCGAACTGTTATGTATCCGTCGTCTACACTTCAAATGAATGTAAATGCGACACTTCCTTGCAAGGAAATAGCGTTTGCAGATGTCTACGTATCGTAGCAATAGAGTTCTAATGCTTCTTAAAACGCGATATCGCATCTCATTTCTATGTTTCATGGTAAGATATAATGTGATTTGCGAAGTGTTATGTATTCCTCGTCTACACTTCAAATGAATGTGAATGTGACACTTCCTCGCTAGGAAATAGCGTTTGCAGATGTCTGCGTATCGTAGCAGTAGAGTTCTAATGCTTCTTAAAATGCGATATCGCAACTCATTTCTACGTTTCATGGTAAGATACAATATGATTTGCGAAGTGTTATGTATTCCTCGTCTACACTTCAAATGAATGTGAATGCGACACTTCCTCGCTAGGAAATAGCGTCTGCAGATGTCTACGTATCGAAGCAATGGAGTTCAAATGCTTCTTAAAACGAGATATTGCATCTCATATCTATGTTTCATGATAAGATACAATATTCATTGCGAAGTGTTATGCATTCTTCGCCTACGATTCAAATGAATGTAAATGCAACACTTCCTTGCAAGGAAATAGCGTTTGCAGATGTCTACGTATCGTAGCAGTTGAGTTCTAATGCTTCTTATAACGCGATATCGCACCTCATTTCTATGTTTCATGGTAAGAAATAATATGATTTGCCGAGTGTTATGTATTCCTCGTCTACACTTCAAATGAATGTAAATGCGACACTTCCTTGCAAGGATATAGCGTTTGCAGATGTCTACGTATCGAAGCAATAGAGTTCAAATGCTTCTTAAAACGAGATATTGCATCTCATATCTATATTTCATGATAAGATATAATATTCATTGCGAAGTGTTATGCATTCCTCGTCTACGATTCAAATGAATGTAAATGCGACACTTCCTTGCAAGGAAATACCGTTTGCAGATGTCTACGGATCGTAGCAATAGAGTTCTAATGCTTCTTAAAACGCGATATCGCATCTCATTTCTATGTTTCATGGTAAGATATAATACGATTTGCGAAGTGTTATGTACTCCTCGTCTACACTTCAAATGAATGTGAATGCGACACTTCCTCGCTAGGAAATAGCGTTTGCAGATGTCTACGTATCGGAGCAATAGAGTTCAAATGCTTCTCAAAACGCGATATCGCATCTCATTTCTATGTTTCATGGTAAGATATAATATGATTTGCGGAGTGTTATGTATTCCTCGTCTACACTTCAAATGAATGTAAATGCGACACTTCCTTGCAAGGAAATAGCGTTTGCAAATGTCTACCTATCGTAGCAGTAGTGTTCTAATGCTTCTTAGAACGCGATATCGCATCTCATTTCTATGTTTCATGGTAAGATACAATATGATTTGCGAAGTGTTATGTATTCCTCGTCTACACTTCAAATGAATGTGAATGCGACACTTCCTCGCTAGGAAATAGCGTTTGCAGATGTCTACGTATCGTAGCAATAGAGTTCTTATGATTCTTAAAACGTGATATCGCATCTCATTTCTATGCTTCATGGTAAGGTATAATATGATTTGCGAACTGTTATGTATCCGTCGTCTACACTTCAAATGAATGTAAATGCGACACTTCCTTGCAAGGAAATAGCGTTTGCAGATGTCTACGTATCGTAGCAATAGAGTTCTAATGCTTCTTAAAACGCGATATCGCATCTCATTTCTATGTTTCATGGTAAGATATAATACGATTTGCGAAGTGTTATGTATTCCTCGGCTACACTTCAAATGAATGTAAATGCGACACTTCTTTGCAAGGAAATAGCGATTGCAGATGTCTACGTATCGTAGCAATAGAGTTCTTATGATCCTTAAAACGCGATATCGCATCTCATTTCTATGTTTCATGGTAAGATACAATATGATTTGCGAAGTGTTATGTATTCCTCGTCTACACTTCAAATGAATGTGAATGCGACACTTCCTCGCTGGGAAATAGCGTTTGCAGATGTCTACGTATCGAAGCAATAGAGTTCAAATGCTTCTTAAAACGAGATATTGCATCACATATCTATGTTTCATGATAAGATATAATATTCATTGCGAAGTGTTATGCATTCCTCGTCTACGATTCAAATGAATGTAAATGCGACACATCCTTGAAAGGAAATAACGTTTGCAGATGTCTACGTATCGTAGCAATAGAGTTCTAATGCTTCCTAAAACGCGATATCGCATCTCATTTCTATGTTTCATGGTAAGATATAATGTGATTTGCGAAGTGTTATGTATTCCTCGTCTACACTTCAAATGAATGTGAATGTGACACTTCCTCGCTAGGAAATAGCGTTTGCAGATGTCTGCGTATCGTAGCAGTAGAGTTCTAATGCTTCTTAAAATGCGATATCGCAACTCATTTCTACGTTTCATGGTAAGATACAATATGATTTGCGAAGTGTTATGTATTCTTCGTCTACACATCAAATGAATGTAAATGAGACACTTCCTTGCAAGGAAATAGCGTTTGCAGATGTCTACGTATCGTAGCAATAGAGTTCTTATGATTCTTAAAAAGCGATATCGCATCTCATTTCTATGCTTCATGGTAAGGTATAATATGATTTGCGAACTGTTATGTATCCGTCGTCTACACTTCAAATGAATGTAAATGCGACACTTCCTTGCAAGGAAATAGCGTTTGCAGATGTCTACGTATCGTAGCAATAGAGTTCTAATGCTTCTTAAAACGCGATATCGCATCTCATTTCTATGTTTCATGGTAAGATATAATATGATTTGCGAAGTGTTATGTATTCAACGTCTACACTTCAAATGAATGTGAATGTGACACTTCCTCGCTAGGAAATAGCGTTTGCAGATGTCTGCGTATCGTAGCAGTAGAGTTCTAATGCTTCTTAAAACGCGATATCGCATCTCATTTCTATGTTTCATGGTAAGATATAATACGATTTGCGAAGTGTTATGTATTCCTCGGCTACACTTCAAATGAATGTAAATGCGACACTTCTTTGCAAGGAAATAGCGATTGCAGATGTCTACGTATCGTAGCAGTAGAGTTCTTATGATTCTTAAAACGCGATATCGCATCTCATTTCTATGTTTCATGGTAAGATATAATATGATTTGCGAAGTGTTATGTATTCTTCGTCTACACATCAAATGAATGTAAATGAGACACTTCCTTGCAAGGAAATAGCGTTTGCAGATGTCTACGTATCGTAGCAATAGAGTTCTAATGCTTCTTAAAACGAGATATTGCATCTCATATCTATGTTTCATGATAAGATATAATATTCATTGCGAAGTGTTATGCATACCTCGTCTACGATTCAAATGAATGTAAATGCGACACTTCCTTGCAAGGAAATAGCGTTTGCAGATATCTACGTATCGTAGCAATAGAGTTCTTATGATTCTTAAAACGTGATATCGCATCTCATTTCTATGATTCATGGTAAGGTATAATATGATTTGCGAACTGTTATGTATCCGTCGTCTACACTTCAAATGAATGTAAATGCGACACTTCCTTGCAAGGAAATAGCGTTTGCAGATGTCTACGTATCGTAGCAATAGAGTTCTAATGCTTCTTAAAACGCGATATCGCATCTCATTTCTATGTTTCATGGTAAGATATAATGTGATTTGCGAAGTGTTATGTATTCCTCGTCTACACTTCAAATGAATGTGAATGTGACACTTCCTCGCTAGGAAATAGCGTTTGCAGATGTCTGCGTATCGTAGCAGTAGAGTTCTAATGCTTCTTAAAATGCGATATCGCAACTCATTTCTACGTTTCATGGTAAGATACAATATGATTTGCGAAGTGTTATGTATTCCTCGTCTACACTTCAAATGAATGTGAATGCGACACTTCCTCGCTAGGAAATAGCGTCTGCAGATGTCTACGTATCGAAGCAATGGAGTTCAAATGCTTCTTAAAACGAGATATTGCATCTCATTTCTATGTTTCATGATAAGATACAATATTCATTGCGAAGTGTTATGCATTCTTCGCCTACGATTCAAATGAATGTAAATGCAACACTTCCTTGCAAGGAAATAGCGTTTGCAGATGTCTACGTATCGTAGCAGTTGAGTTCTAATGCTTCTTATAACGCGATATCGCACCTCATTTCTATGTTTCATGGTAAGAAATAATATGATTTGCCGAGTGTTATGTATTCCTCGTCTACACTTCAAATGAATGTAAATGCGACACTTCCTTGCAAGGATATAGCGTTTGCAGATGTCTACGTATCGAAGCAATAGAGTTCAAATGCTTCTTAAAACGAGATATTGCATCTCATATCTATATTTCATGATAAGATATAATATTCATTGCGAAGTGTTATGCATTCCTCGTCTACGATTCAAATGAATGTAAATGCGACACTTCCTTGCAAGGAAATACCGTTTGCAGATGTCTACGGATCGTAGCAATAGAGTTCTAATGCTTCTTAAAACGCGATATCGCATCTCATTTCTATGTTTCATGGTAAGATATAATACGATTTGCGAAGTGTTATGTACTCCTCGTCTACACTTCAAATGAATGTGAATGCGACACTTCCTCGCTAGGAAATAGCGTTTGCAGATGTCTACGTATCGGAGCAATAGAGTTCAAATGCTTCTCAAAACGCGATATCGCATCTCATTTCTATGTTTCATGGTAAGATATAATATGATTTGCGGAGTGTTATGTATTCCTCGTCTACACTTCAAATGAATGTAAATGCGACACTTCCTTGCAAGGAAATAGCGTTTGCAAATGTCTACCTATCGTAGCAGTAGTGTTCTAATGCTTCTTAGAACGCGATATCGCATCTCATTTCTATGTTTCATGGTAAGATACAATATGATTTGCGAAGTGTTATGTATTCCTCGTCTACACTTCAAATGAATGTGAATGCGACACTTCCTCGCTAGGAAATAGCGTTTGCAGATGTCTACGTATCGTAGCAATAGAGTTCTTATGATTCTTAAAACGTGATATCGCATCTCATTTCTATGCTTCATGGTAAGGTATAATATGATTTGCGAACTGTTATGTATCCGTCGTCTACACTTCAAATGAATGTAAATGCGACACTTCCTTGCAAGGAAATAGCGTTTGCAGATGTCTACGTATCGTAGCAATAGAGTTCTAATGCTTCTTAAAACGCGATATCGCATCTCATTTCTATGTTTCATGGTAAGATATAATACGATTTGCGAAGTGTTATGTATTCCTCGGCTACACTTCAAATGAATGTAAATGCGACACTTCTTTGCAAGGAAATAGCGATTGCAGATGTCTACGTATCGTAGCAATAGAGTTCTTATGATCCTTAAAACGCGATATCGCATCTCATTTCTATGTTTCATGGTAAGATACAATATGATTTGCGAAGTGTTATGTATTCCTCGTCTACACTTCAAATGAATGTGAATGCGACACTTCCTCGCTGGGAAATAGCGTTTGCAGATGTCTACGTATCGAAGCAATAGAGTTCAAATGCTTCTTAAAACGAGATATTGCATCACATATCTATGTTTCATGATAAGATATAATATTCATTGCGAAGTGTTATGCATTCCTCGTCTACGATTCAAATGAATGTAAATGCGACACATCCTTGAAAGGAAATAACGTTTGCAGATGTCTACGTATCGTAGCAATAGAGTTCTAATGCTTCCTAAAACGCGATATCGCATCTCATTTCTATGTTTCATGGTAAGATATAATGTGATTTGCGAAGTGTTATGTATTCCTCGTCTACACTTCAAATGAATGTGAATGTGACACTTCCTCGCTAGGAAATAGCGTTTGCAGATGTCTGCGTATCGTAGCAGTAGAGTTCTAATGCTTCTTAAAATGCGATATCGCAACTCATTTCTACGTTTCATGGTAAGATACAATATGATTTGCGAAGTGTTATGTATTCTTCGTCTACACATCAAATGAATGTAAATGAGACACTTCCTTGCAAGGAAATAGCGTTTGCAGATGTCTACGTATCGTAGCAATAGAGTTCTTATGATTCTTAAAAAGCGATATCGCATCTCATTTCTATGTTTCATGGTAAAGTATAATATGATTTGCGAAGTGTTATGTATCCGTCGTCTACACTTCAAATGAATGTAAATGCGACACTTTCTTGCAAGGAAATAGCGTTTGCAGATGTCTACGTATCGTAGCAATAGAGTTCTTATGATTCTTAAAACGCGATATCGCATCTCATTTCTATGCTTCATGGTAAGGTATAATATGATTTGCGAACTTTTATGTATCCGTCGTCTACACTTCAAATGAATGTAAATGCGACACTTCCTTGCAAGGAAATAGCGTTTGCAGATGTCTACGTATCGTAGCAATAGAGTTCTAATGCTTCTTAAAACGCGATATCGCATCTCATTTCTATGTTTCATGGTAAGATATAATATGATTTGCGAAGTGTTATGTATTCAACGTCTACACTTCAAATGAATGTGAATGTGACACTTCCTCGCTAGGAAATAGCGTTTGCAGATGTCTGCGTATCGTAGCAGTAGAGTTCTAATGCTTCTTAAAACGCGATATCGCATCTCATTTCTATGTTTCATGGTAAGATATAATGTGATTTGCGAAGTGTTATGTATTCCTCGTCTACACTTCAAATGAATGTGAATGTGACACTTCCTCGCTAGGAAATAGCGTTTGCAGATGTCTGCGTATCGTAGCAGTAGAGTTCTAATGCTTCTTAAAATGCGATATCGCAACTCATTTCTACGTTTCATGGTAAGATACAATATGATTTGCGAAGTGTTATGTATTCCTCGTCTACACTTCAAATGAATGTGAATGCGACACTTCCTCGCTAGGAAATAGCGTCTGTAGATGTCTACGTATCGAAGCAATGGAGTTCAAATGCTTCTTAAAACGAGATATTGCATCTCATATCTATGTTTCATGATAAGATATAATATTCATTGCGAAGTGTTATGCATTCTTCGCCTACGATTCAAATGAATGTAAATGCAACACTTCCTTGCAAGGAAATAGCGTTTGCAGATGTCTACGTATCGTAGCAGTTGAGTTCTAATGCTTCTTATAACGCGATATCGCACCTCATTTCTATGTTTCATGGTAAGAAATAATATGATTTGCGGAGTGTTATGTATTCCTCGTCTACACTTCAAATGAATGTAAATGCGACACTTCCTTGCAAGGATATAGCGTTTGCAGATGTCTACGTATCGAAGCAATAGAGTTCAAATGCTTCTTAAAACGAGATATTGCATCTCATATCTATATTTCATGATAAGATATAATATTCATTGCGAAGTGTTATGCATTCCTCGTCTACGATTCAAATGAATGTAAATGCGACACTTCCTTGCAAGGAAATACCGTTTGCAGATGTCTACGGATCGTAGCAATAGAGTTCTAATGCTTCTTAAAACGCGATATCGCATCTCATTTCTATGTTTCATGGTAAGATATAATACGATTTGCGAAGTGTTATGTACTCCTCGTCTACACTTCAAATGAATGTGAATGCGACACTTCCTCGCTAGGAAATAGCGTTTGCAGATGTCTACGTATCGGAGCAATAGAGTTCAAATGCTTCTCAAAACGCGATATCGCATCTCATTTCTATGTTTCATGGTAAGATATAATATGATTTGCGGAGTGTTATGTATTCCTCGTCTACACTTCAAATGAATGTAAATGCGACACTTCCTTGCAAGGAAATAGCGTTTGCAAATGTCTACCTATCGTAGCAGTAGTGTTCTAATGCTTCTTAGAACGCGATATCGCATCTCATTTCTATGTTTCATGGTAAGATACAATATGATTTGCGAAGTGTTATGTATTCCTCGTCTACACTTCAAATGAATGTGAATGCGACACTTCCTCGCTAGGAAATAGCGTTTGCAGATGTCTACGTATCGTAGCAATAGAGTTCTTATGATTCTTAAAACGTGATATCGCATCTCATTTCTATGCTTCATGGTAAGGTATAATATGATTTGCGAACTGTTATGTATCCGTCGTCTACACTTCAAATGAATGTAAATGCGACACTTCCTTGCAAGGAAATAGCGTTTGCAGATGTCTACGTATCGTAGCAATAGAGTTCTAATGCTTCTTAAAACGCGATATCGCATCTCATTTCTATGTTTCATGGTAAGATATAATACGATTTGCGAAGTGTTATGTATTCCTCGGCTACACTTCAAATGAATGTAAATGCGACACTTCTTTGCAAGGAAATAGCGATTGCAGATGTCTACGTATCGTAGCAATAGAGTTCTTATGATCCTTAAAACGCGATATCGCATCTCATTTCTATGTTTCATGGTAAGATACAATATGATTTGCGAAGTGTTATGTATTCCTCGTCTACACTTCAAATGAATGTGAATGCGACACTTCCTCGCTGGGAAATAGCGTTTGCAGATGTCTACGTATCGAAGCAATAGAGTTCAAATGCTTCTTAAAACGAGATATTGCATCACATATCTATGTTTCATGATAAGATATAATATTCATTGCGAAGTGTTATGCATTCCTCGTCTACGATTCAAATGAATGTAAATGCGACACATCCTTGAAAGGAAATAACGTTTGCAGATGTCTACGTATCGTAGCAATAGAGTTCTAATGCTTCCTAAAACGCGATATCGCATCTCATTTCTATGTTTCATGGTAAGATATAATGTGATTTGCGAAGTGTTATGTATTCCTCGTCTACACTTCAAATGAATGTGAATGTGACACTTCCTCGCTAGGAAATAGCGTTTGCAGATGTCTGCGTATCGTAGCAGTAGAGTTCTAATGCTTCTTAAAATGCGATATCGCAACTCATTTCTACGTTTCATGGTAAGATACAATATGATTTGCGAAGTGTTATGTATTCTTCGTCTACACATCAAATGAATGTAAATGAGACACTTCCTTGCAAGGAAATAGCGTTTGCAGATGTCTACGTATCGTAGCAATAGAGTTCTTATGATTCTTAAAAAGCGATATCGCATCTCATTTCTATGTTTCATGGTAAAGTATAATTTGATTTGCGAAGTGTTATGTATCCGTCGTCTACACTTCAAATGAATGTAAATGCGACACTTTCTTGCAAGGAAATAGAGTTTGCAGATGTCTACGTATCGTAGCAATAGAGTTCTTATGATTCTTAAAACGCGATATCGCATCTCATTTCTATGCTTCATGGTAAGGTATAATATGATTTGCGAACTTTTATGTATCCGTCGTCTACACTTCAAATGAATGTAAATGCGACACTTCCTTGCAAGGAAATAGCGTTTGCAGATGTCTACGTATCGTAGCAATAGAGTTCTAATGCTTCTTAAAACGCGATATCGCATCTCATTTCTATGTTTCATGGTAAGATATAATATGATTTGCGAAGTGTTATGTATTCAACGTCTACAATTCAAATGAATGTGAATGTGACACTTCCTCGCTAGGAAATAGCGTTTGCAGATGTCTGCGTATCGTAGCAGTAGAGTTCTAATGCTTCTTAAAACGCGATATCGCATCTCATTTCTATGTTTCATGGTAAGATATAATACGATTTGCGAAGTGTTATGTATTCCTCGGCTACACTTCAAATGAATGTAAATGCGACACTTCTTTGCAAGGAAATAGCGATTGCAGATGTCTACGTATCGTAGCAATAGAGTTCTTATGATCCTTAAAACGCGATATCGCATCTCATTTCTATGTTTCATGGTAAGATACAATATGATTTGCGAAGT
Source organism: Xylocopa sonorina (assembly GCF_050948175.1). Classification (NCBI taxonomy): domain Eukaryota; kingdom Metazoa; phylum Arthropoda; class Insecta; order Hymenoptera; family Apidae; genus Xylocopa; species Xylocopa sonorina. The sequence continues at coordinate 38,774 of NW_027490275.1, read as the reverse complement.
GTTATGTATTCCTCGTCTACACTTCAAATGAATGTGAATGCGACACTTCCTCGCTGGGAAATAGCGTTTGCAGATGTCTACGTATCGTAGCAATAGAGTTCTAATGCTTCTTAAAACGAGATATTGCATCTCATATCTATGTTTCATGATAAGATATAATATTCATTGCGAAGTGTTATGCATACCTCGTCTACGATTCAAATGAATGTAAATGCGACACTTCCTTGCAAGGAAATAGCGTTTGCAGATGTCTACGTATCGTAGCAATAGAGTTCTTATGATTCTTAAAACGTGATATCGCATCTCATTTCTATGCTTCATGGTAAGGTATAATATGATTTGCGAACTGTTATGTATCCGTCGTCTACACTTCAAATGAATGTAAATGCGACACTTCCTTGCAAGGAAATAGCGTTTGCAGATGTCTACGTATCGTAGCAATAGAGTTCTAATGCTTCTTAAAACGCGATATCGCATCTCATTTCTATGTTTCATGGTAAGATATAATACGATTTGCGAAGTGTTATGTATTCCTCGGCTACACTTCAAATGAATGTAAATGCGACACTTCTTTGCAAGGAAATAGCGATTGCAGATGTCTACGTATCGTAGCAATAGAGTTCTTATGATCCTTAAAACGCGATATCGCATCTCATTTCTATGTTTCATGGTAAGATACAATATGATTTGCGAAGTGTTATGTATTCCTCGTCTACACTTCAAATGAATGTGAATGCGACACTTCCTCGCTGGGAAATAGCGTTTGCAGATGTCTACGTATCGAAGCAATAGAGTTCAAATGCTTCTTAAAACGAGATATTGCATCACATACCTATGTTTCATGATGAGATATAATATTCATTGCGAAGTGTTATGCATTCCTCGTCTACGATTCAAATGAATGTAAATGTGACACTTCCTCGCTAGGAAATAGCGTTTGCAGATGTCTGCGTATCGTAGCAGTAGAGTTCTAATGCTTCTTAAAATGCGATATCGCAACTCATTTCTACGTTTCATGGTAAGATACAATATGATTTGCGAAGTGTTATGTATTCTTCGTCTACACATCAAATGAATGTAAATGAGACACTTCCTTGCAAGGAAATAGCGTTTGCAGATGTCTACGTATCGTAGCAATAGAGTTCTAATGCTTCTTAAAACGCGATATCGCATCTCATTTCTATGTTTCATGGTAAGATATAATATGATTTGCGAAGTGTTATGTATTCAACGTCTACACTTCAAATGAATGTGAAATTGACACTTCCTCGCTAGGAAATAGCGTTTGCAGATGTCTGCGTATCGTAGCAGTAGAGTTCTAATGCTTCTTAAAACGCGATATCGCATCTCATTTCTATGTTTCATGGTAAGATATAATACGATTTGCGAAGTGTTATGTATTCCTCGGCTACACTTCAAATGAATGTAAATGCGACACTTCTTTGCAAGGAAATAGCGTTTGCAGATGCCTACGTATCGTAGCAATAGAGTTCTTATGATTCTTAAAACGTGATATCGCATCTCATTTCTATGCTTCATGGTAAGGTATAATATGATTTGCGAACTGTTATGTATCCGTCGTCTACACTTCAAATGAATGTAAATGCGACACTTCCTTGCAAGGAAATAGCGTTTGCAGATGTCTACGTATCGTAGCAATAGAGTTCTAATGCTTCTTAAAACGCGATATCGCATCTCATTTCTATGTTTCATGGTAAGATATAATGTGATTTGCGAAGTGTTATGTATTCCTCGTCTACACTTCAAATGAATGTGAATGTGACACTTCCTCGCTAGGAAATAGCGTTTGCAGATGTCTGCGTATCGTAGCAGTAGAGTTCTAATGCTTCTTAAAATGCGATATCGCAACTCATTTCTACGTTTCATGGTAAGATACAATATGATTTGCGAAGTGTTATGTATTCCTCGTCTACACTTCAAATGAATGTGAATGCGACACTTCCTCGCTAGGAAATAGCGTCTGTAGATGTCTACGTATCGAAGCAATGGAGTTCAAATGCTTCTTAAAACGAGATATTGCATCTCATATCTATGTTTCATGATAAGATATAATATTCATTGCGAAGTGTTATGCATTCTTCGCCTACGATTCAAATGAATGTAAATGCAACACTTCCTTGCAAGGAAATAGCGTTTGCAGATGTCTACGTATCGTAGCAGTTGAGTTCTAATGCTTCTTATAACGCGATATCGCACCTCATTTCTATGTTTCATGGTAAGAAATAATATGATTTGCGGAGTGTTATGTATTCCTCGTCTACACTTCAAATGAATGTAAATGCGACACTTCCTTGCAAGGATATAGCGTTTGCAGATGTCTACGTATCGAAGCAATAGAGTTCAAATGCTTCTTAAAACGAGATATTGCATCTCATATCTATATTTCATGATAAGATATAATATTCATTGCGAAGTGTTATGCATTCCTCGTCTACGATTCAAATGAATGTAAATGCGACACTTCCTTGCAAGGAAATACCGTTTGCAGATGTCTACGGATCGTAGCAATAGAGTTCTAATGCTTCTTAAAACGCGATATCGCATCTCATTTCTATGTTTCATGGTAAGATATAATACGATTTGCGAAGTGTTATGTACTCCTCGTCTACACTTCAAATGAATGTGAATGCGACACTTCCTCGCTAGGAAATAGCGTTTGCAGATGTCTACGTATCGGAGCAATAGAGTTCAAATGCTTCTCAAAACGCGATATCGCATCTCATTTCTATGTTTCATGGTAAGATATAATATGATTTGCGGAGTGTTATGTATTCCTCGTCTACACTTCAAATGAATGTAAATGCGACACTTCCTTGCAAGGAAATAGCGTTTGCAAATGTCTACCTATCGTAGCAGTAGTGTTCTAATGCTTCTTAGAACGCGATATCGCATCTCATTTCTATGTTTCATGGTAAGATACAATATGATTTGCGAAGTGTTATGTATTCCTCGTCTACACTTCAAATGAATGTGAATGCGACACTTCCTCGCTAGGAAATAGCGTTTGCAGATGTCTACGTATCGTAGCAATAGAGTTCTTATGATTCTTAAAACGTGATATCGCATCTCATTTCTATGCTTCATGGTAAGGTATAATATGATTTGCGAACTGTTATGTATCCGTCGTCTACACTTCAAATGAATGTAAATGCGACACTTCCTTGCAAGGAAATAGCGTTTGCAGATGTCTACGTATCGTAGCAATAGAGTTCTAATGCTTCTTAAAACGCGATATCGCATCTCATTTCTATGTTTCATGGTAAGATATAATACGATTTGCGAAGTGTTATGTATTCCTCGGCTACACTTCAAATGAATGTAAATGCGACACTTCTTTGCAAGGAAATAGCGATTGCAGATGTCTACGTATCGTAGCAATAGAGTTCTTATGATCCTTAAAACGCGATATCGCATCTCATTTCTATGTTTCATGGTAAGATACAATATGATTTGCGAAGTGTTATGTATTCCTCGTCTACACTTCAAATGAATGTGAATGCGACACTTCCTCGCTGGGAAATAGCGTTTGCAGATGTCTACGTATCGAAGCAATAGAGTTCAAATGCTTCTTAAAACGAGATATTGCATCACATATCTATGTTTCATGATAAGATATAATATTCATTGCGAAGTGTTATGCATTCCTCGTCTACGATTCAAATGAATGTAAATGCGACACATCCTTGAAAGGAAATAACGTTTGCAGATGTCTACGTATCGTAGCAATAGAGTTCTAATGCTTCCTAAAACGCGATATCGCATCTCATTTCTATGTTTCATGGTAAGATATAATGTGATTTGCGAAGTGTTATGTATTCCTCGTCTACACTTCAAATGAATGTGAATGTGACACTTCCTCGCTAGGAAATAGCGTTTGCAGATGTCTGCGTATCGTAGCAGTAGAGTTCTAATGCTTCTTAAAATGCGATATCGCAACTCATTTCTACGTTTCATGGTAAGATACAATATGATTTGCGAAGTGTTATGTATTCTTCGTCTACACATCAAATGAATGTAAATGAGACACTTCCTTGCAAGGAAATAGCGTTTGCAGATGTCTACGTATCGTAGCAATAGAGTTCTTATGATTCTTAAAAAGCGATATCGCATCTCATTTCTATGTTTCATGGTAAAGTATAATTTGATTTGCGAAGTGTTATGTATCCGTCGTCTACACTTCAAATGAATGTAAATGCGACACTTTCTTGCAAGGAAATAGAGTTTGCAGATGTCTACGTATCGTAGCAATAGAGTTCTTATGATTCTTAAAACGCGATATCGCATCTCATTTCTATGCTTCATGGTAAGGTATAATATGATTTGCGAACTTTTATGTATCCGTCGTCTACACTTCAAATGAATGTAAATGCGACACTTCCTTGCAAGGAAATAGCGTTTGCAGATGTCTACGTATCGTAGCAATAGAGTTCTAATGCTTCTTAAAACGCGATATCGCATCTCATTTCTATGTTTCATGGTAAGATATAATATGATTTGCGAAGTGTTATGTATTCAACGTCTACAATTCAAATGAATGTGAATGTGACACTTCCTCGCTAGGAAATAGCGTTTGCAGATGTCTGCGTATCGTAGCAGTAGAGTTCTAATGCTTCTTAAAACGCGATATCGCATCTCATTTCTATGTTTCATGGTAAGATATAATACGATTTGCGAAGTGTTATGTATTCCTCGGCTACACTTCAAATGAATGTAAATGCGACACTTCTTTGCAAGGAAATAGCGATTGCAGATGTCTACGTATCGTAGCAATAGAGTTCTTATGATCCTTAAAACGCGATATCGCATCTCATTTCTATGTTTCATGGTAAGATACAATATGATTTGCGAAGTGTTATGTATTCCTCGTCTACACTTCAAATGAATGTGAATGCGACACTTCCTCGCTGGGAAATAGCGTTTGCAGATGTCTACGTATCGTAGCAATAGAGTTCTAATGCTTCTTAAAACGAGATATTGCATCTCATATCTATGTTTCATGATAAGATATAATATTCATTGCGAAGTGTTATGCATACCTCGTCTACGATTCAAATGAATGTAAATGCGACACTTCCTTGCAAGGAAATAGCGTTTGCAGATGTCTACGTATCGTAGCAATAGAGTTCTTATGATTCTTAAAACGTGATATCGCATCTCATTTCTATGCTTCATGGTAAGGTATAATATGATTTGCGAACTGTTATGTATCCGTCGTCTACACTTCAAATGAATGTAAATGCGACACTTCCTTGCAAGGAAATAGCGTTTGCAGATGTCTACGTATCGTAGCAATAGAGTTCTAATGCTTCTTAAAACGCGATATCGCATCTCATTTCTATGTTTCATGGTAAGATATAATACGATTTGCGAAGTGTTATGTATTCCTCGGCTACACTTCAAATGAATGTAAATGCGACACTTCTTTGCAAGGAAATAGCGATTGCAGATGTCTACGTATCGTAGCAATAGAGTTCTTATGATCCTTAAAACGCGATATCGCATCTCATTTCTATGTTTCATGGTAAGATACAATATGATTTGCGAAGTGTTATGTATTCCTCGTCTACACTTCAAATGAATGTGAATGCGACACTTCCTCGCTGGGAAATAGCGTTTGCAGATGTCTACGTATCGAAGCAATAGAGTTCAAATGCTTCTTAAAACGAGATATTGCATCACATACCTATGTTTCATGATGAGATATAATATTCATTGCGAAGTGTTATGCATTCCTCGTCTACGATTCAAATGAATGTAAATGTGACACTTCCTCGCTAGGAAATAGCGTTTGCAGATGTCTGCGTATCGTAGCAGTAGAGTTCTAATGCTTCTTAAAATGCGATATCGCAACTCATTTCTACGTTTCATGGTAAGATACAATATGATTTGCGAAGTGTTATGTATTCTTCGTCTACACATCAAATGAATGTAAATGAGACACTTCCTTGCAAGGAAATAGCGTTTGCAGATGTCTACGTATCGTAGCAATAGAGTTCTAATGCTTCTTAAAACGCGATATCGCATCTCATTTCTATGTTTCATGGTAAGATATAATATGATTTGCGAAGTGTTATGTATTCAACGTCTACACTTCAAATGAATGTGAAATTGACACTTCCTCGCTAGGAAATAGCGTTTGCAGATGTCTGCGTATCGTAGCAGTAGAGTTCTAATGCTTCTTAAAACGCGATATCGCATCTCATTTCTATGTTTCATGGTAAGATATAATACGATTTGCGAAGTGTTATGTATTCCTCGGCTACACTTCAAATGAATGTAAATGCGACACTTCTTTGCAAGGAAATAGCGTTTGCAGATGCCTACGTATCGTAGCAATAGAGTTCTTATGATTCTTAAAACGTGATATCGCATCTCATTTCTATGCTTCATGGTAAGGTATAATATGATTTGCGAACTGTTATGTATCCGTCGTCTACACTTCAAATGAATGTAAATGCGACACTTCCTTGCAAGGAAATAGCGTTTGCAGATGTCTACGTATCGTAGCAATAGAGTTCTAATGCTTCTTAAAACGCGATATCGCATCTCATTTCTATGTTTCATGGTAAGATATAATGTGATTTGCGAAGTGTTATGTATTCCTCGTCTACACTTCAAATGAATGTGAATGTGACACTTCCTCGCTAGGAAATAGCGTTTGCAGATGTCTGCGTATCGTAGCAGTAGAGTTCTAATGCTTCTTAAAATGCGATATCGCAACTCATTTCTACGTTTCATGGTAAGATACAATATGATTTGCGAAGTGTTATGTATTCCTCGTCTACACTTCAAATGAATGTGAATGCGACACTTCCTCGCTAGGAAATAGCGTCTGCAGATGTCTACGTATCGAAGCAATGGAGTTCAAATGCTTCTTAAAACGAGATATTGCATCTCATATCTATGTTTCATGATAAGATATAATATTCATTGCGAAGTGTTATGCATTCTTCGCCTACGATTCAAATGAATGTAAATGCAACACTTCCTTGCAAGGAAATAGCGTTTGCAGATGTCTACGTATCGTAGCAGTTGAGTTCTAATGCTTCTTAAAACGCGATATCGCACCTCATTTCTATGTTTCATGGTAAGATATAATATGATTTGCGGAGTGTTATGTATTCCTCGTCTACACTTCAAATGAATGTAAATGCGACACTTCCTTGCAAGGATATAGCGTTTGCAGATGTCTACGTATCGAAGCAATAGAGTTCAAATGCTTCTTAAAACGAGATATTGCATCTCATATCTATATTTCATGATAAGATATAATATTCATTGCGAAGTGTTATGCATTCCTCGTCTACGATTCAAATGAATGTAAATGCGACACTTCCTTGCAAGGAAATACCGTTTGCAGATGTCTACGGATCGTAGCAATAGAGTTCTAATGCTTCTTAAAACGCGATATCGCATCTCATTTCTATGTTTCATGGTAAGATATAATACGATTTGCGAAGTGTTATGTACTCCTCGTCTACACTTCAAATGAATGTGAATGCGACACTTCCTCGCTAGGAAATAGCGTTTGCAGATGTCTACGTATCGGAGCAATAGAGTTCAAATGCTTCTCAAAACGCGATATCGCATCTCATTTCTATGTTTCATGGTAAGATATAATATGATTTGCGGAGTGTTATGTATTCCTCGTCTACACTTCAAATGAATGTAAATGCGACACTTCCTTGCAAGGAAATAGCGTTTGCAAATGTCTACCTATCGTAGCAGTAGTGTTCTAATGCTTCTTAGAACGCGATATCGCATCTCATTTCTATGTTTCATGGTAAGATACAATATGATTTGCGAAGTGTTATGTATTCCTCGTCTACACTTCAAATGAATGTGAATGCGACACTTCCTCGCTAGGAAATAGCGTTTGCAGATGTCTACGTATCGGAGCAATAGAGTTCAAATGCTTCTCAAAACGCGATATCGCATCTCATTTCTATGTTTCATGGTAAGATATAATCCGATTTGCGAAGTGTTATGTATTCCTCGGCTACAATTCAAATGAATGTAAATGCGACACTTCTTTGCAAGGAAATAGCGATTGCAGATGTCTACGTATCGTAGCAATAGAGTTCTTATGATTCTTAAAACGCGATATCGCATCTCATTTCTATGTTTCATGGTAAGATTCAATATGATTTGCGAATTGTTATGTATTCCTCGTCTACACTTCAAATGAATGTGAATGCGACACTTCCTCGCTGGGAAATAGCGTTTGCAGATGTCTACGTATCGAAGCAATAGAGTTCAAATGCTTCTTAAAACGAGATATTGCATCACATATCTATGATTCATGATAAGATATAATATTCATTGCGAAGTGTTATGCATTCCTCGTCTACGATTCAAATGAATGTAAATGCGACACTTCCTTGCAAGGAAATAGCGTTTGCAGATGTCTACGTATCGTAGCAATAGCGTTCTTATGATTCTTAAAACGCGATATCGCATCTCATTTCTATGTTTCATGGTAAGGTATAATATGATTTGCGAAGTGTTATGTATCCGTCGTCTACACTTCAAATGAATGTAAATGGGACACTTTCTCGCAAGGAACTAGCGTTTGCAGATGTCTAGGTATCTTAGCAATATAGTTCTTATGATTCTTAAAACGCGATATCGCATCACATTTCTATGTTTCATGGTAAGATATAATATGATTTGCGGAGTGTTATGTATTCCTCGTCTACACTTCAAATGAATATAAATGCGACACTTCCTTGCAAGGAAATAGCGTTTGCAGATGTCTACGGATCGTAGCAATAGAGTTCTAATGCTTCTTAAAACGAGATATTGCATCTCATATCTATATTTCATGATAAGATATAATATTCATTGCGAAGTGTTATGCATTCCTCGTCTACGATTCAAATGAATGTAAATGCGACACTTCCTTGCAAGGAAATAGCGATTGCAGATGTCTACGTATCGTAGCAGTAGAGTTCTTATGATTCTTAAAACGCGATATCGCATCTCATTTCTATGTTTCATGGTAAGATATAATATGATTTGCGAAGTGTTATGTATTCTTCGTCTACGCATCAAATGAATGTAAATGAGACACTTCCTTGCAAGGAAATAGCGTTTGCAGATGTCTACGTATCGTAGCAATAGAGTTCTTATGATTCTTAAAAAGCGATATCGCATCTCATTTCTATGTTTCATGGTAAAGTATAATATGATTTGCGAAGTGTTATGTATCCGTCGTCTACACTTCAAATGAATGTAAATTCGACACTTTCTTGCAAGGAAATAGCGTTTGCAGATGTCTACGTATCGTAGCAATAGAGTTCTTATGATTCTTAAAACGCGATATCGCATCTCATTTCTATGTTTCATGGTAAGATATAATATGATTTGCGATGTGTTATGTATTCAACGTCTACACTTCAAATGAATGTGAATGTGACACTTCCTCGCTAGGAAATAGCGTTTGCAGATGTCTGCGTATCGTAGCAGTAGAGTTCTAATGCTTCTTAAAACGCGATATCGCATCTCATTTCTATGTTTCATGGTAAGATATAATACGATTTGCGAAGTGTTATGTATTCCTCGGCTACACTTCAAATGAATATAAATGCGACACTTCTTTGCAAGGAAATAGCGATTGCAGATGTCTACGTATCGTAGCAGTAGAGTTCTTATGATTCTTAAAACGCGATATCGCATCTCATTTCTATGTTTCATGGTAAGATATAATATGATTTGCGAAGTGTTATGTATTCTTCGTCTACACATCAAATGAATGTAAATGAGACACTTCCTTGCAAGGAAATAGCGTTTGCAGATGTCTACGTATCGAAGCAATAGAGTTCAAATGCTTCTTAAAACGAGATATTGCATCACATATCTATGTTTCATGATAAGATATAATATTCATTGCGAAGTGTTATGCATTCCTCGTCTACGATTCAAATGAATGTAAATGCGACACATCCTTGAAAGGAAATAACGTTTGCAGATGTCTACGTATCGTAGCAATAGAGTTCTAATGCTTCCTAAAACGCGATATCGCATCTCATTTCTATGTTTCATGGTAAGATATAATGTGATTTGCGAAGTGTTATGTATTCCTCGTCTACACTTCAAATGAATGTGAATGTGACACTTCCTCGCTAGGAAATAGCGTTTGCAGATGTCTGCGTATCGTAGCAGTAGAGTTCTAATGCTTCTTAAAATGCGATATCGCAACTCATTTCTACGTTTCATGGTAAGATACAATATGATTTGCGAAGTGTTATGTATTCCTCGTCTACACTTCAAATGAATGTGAATGCGACACTTCCTCGCTAGGAAATAGCGTTTGCAGATGTCTACGTATCGAAGCAATGGAGTTCAAATGCTTCTTAAAACGAGATATTGCATCTCATATCTATGTTTCATGATAAGATATAATATTCATTGCGAAGTGTTATGCATTCTTCGCCTACGATTCAAATGAATGTAAATGCAACACTTCCTTGCAAGGAAATAGCGTTTGCAGATGTCTATGTATCGTAGCAGTTGAGTTCTAATGCTTCTTAAAACGCGATATCGCACCTCATTTCTATGTTTCGTGGTAAGATATAATATGATTTGCGAAGTGTTATGTATTCCTCGTCTACACATCAAATGAATGTAAATGCGACACTTCCTTGCAAGGAAATAGCGTTTGCAGATGTCTACGTATCGTAGCAATAGAGTTCTTATGATTCTTAAAACGCGATATCGCATCTCATTTCTATGTTTCATGGTAAGGTTTAATATGATTTGCGAAGTGTTATGTATCCGTCGTCTACACTTCAAATGAATGTAAATGCGACACTTTCTCGCAAGGAACTAGCGTTTGCAGATGTCTACGTATCTTAGCAATAGAGTTCTTATGATTCTTAAAACGCGATATCGCATCACATTTCTATGTTTCATGGTAAGATATAATATGATTTGCGGAGTGTTATGTATTCCTCGTCTACACTTCAAATGAATGTAAATGCGACACTTCCTTGCAAGGATATAGCGTTTGCAGATGTCTACGTATCGAAGCAATAGAGTTCAAATGCTTCTTAAAACGAGATATTGCATCTCATATCTATATTTCATGATAAGATATAATATTCATTGCGAAGTGTTATGCATTCCTCGTCTACGATTCAAATGAATGTAAATGCGACACTTCCTTGCAAGGAAATACCGTTTGCAGATGTCTACGGATCGTAGCAATAGAGTTCAAATGCTTCTTAAAACGAGATATTGCATCTCATATCTATGTTTCATGATAAGATATAATATTCATTGCGAAGTGTTATGCATTCTTCGCCTACGATTCAAATGAATGTAAATGCAACACTTCCTTGCAAGGAAATAGCGTTTGCAGATGTCTATGTATCGTAGCAGTTGAGTTCTAATGCTTCTTAAAACGCGATATCGCACCTCATTTCTATGTTTCGTGGTAAGATATAATATGATTTGCGAAGTGTTATGTATTCCTCGTCTACACATCAAATGAATGTAAATGCGACACTTCCTTGCAAGGAAATAGCGTTTGCAGATGTCTACGTATCGTAGCAATAGAGTTCTTATGATTCTTAAAACGCGATATCGCATCTCATTTCTATGTTTCATGGTAAGGTTTAATATGATTTGCGAAGTGTTATGTATCCGTCGTCTACACTTCAAATGAATGTAAATGCGACACTTTCTCGCAAGGAACTAGCGTTTGCAGATGTCTACGTATCTTAGCAATAGAGTTCTTATGATTCTTAAAACGCGATATCGCATCACATTTCTATGTTTCATGGTAAGATATAATATGATTTGCGGAGTGTTATGTATTCCTCGTCTACACTTCAAATGAATGTAAATGCGACACTTCCTTGCAAGGATATAGCGTTTGCAGATGTCTACGTATCGAAGCAATAGAGTTCAAATGCTTCTTAAAACGAGATATTGCATCTCATATCTATATTTCATGATAAGATATAATATTCATTGCGAAGTGTTATGCATTCCTCGTCTACGATTCAAATGAATGTAAATGCGACACTTCCTTGCAAGGAAATACCGTTTGCAGATGTCTACGGATCGTAGCAATAGAGTTCTAATGCTTCTTAAAACGCGATATCGCATCTCATTTCTATGTTTCATGGTAAGATATAATACGATTTGCGAAGTGTTATGTACTCCTCGTCTACACTTCAAATGAATGTGAATGCGACACTTCCTCGCTAGGAAATAGCGTTTGCAGATGTCTACGTATCGGAGCAATAGAGTTCAAATGCTTCTCAAAACGCGATATCGCATCTCATTTCTATGTTTCATGGTAAGATATAATATGATTTGCGGAGTGTTATGTATTCCTCGTCTACACTTCAAATGAATGTAAATGCGACACTTCCTTGCAAGGAAATAGCGTTTGCAAATGTCTACCTATCGTAGCAGTAGTGTTCTAATGCTTCTTAGAACGCGATATCGCATCTCATTTCTATGTTTCATGGTAAGATACAATATGATTTGCGAAGTGTTATGTATTCCTCGTCTACACTTCAAATGAATGTGAATGCGACACTTCCTCGCTAGGAAATAGCGTTTGCAGATGTCTACGTATCGGAGCAATAGAGTTCAAATGCTTCTCAAAACGCGATATCGCATCTCATTTCTATGTTTCATGGTAAGATATAATCCGATTTGCGAAGTGTTATGTATTCCTCGGCTACAATTCAAATGAATGTAAATGCGACACTTCTTTGCAAGGAAATAGCGATTGCAGATGTCTACGTATCGTAGCAATAGAGTTCTTATGATTCTTAAAACGCGATATCGCATCTCATTTCTATGTTTCATGGTAAGATTCAATATGATTTGCGAATTGTTATGTATTCCTCGTCTACACTTCAAATGAATGTGAATGCGACACTTCCTCGCTGGGAAATAGCGTTTGCAGATGTCTACGTATCGAAGCAATAGAGTTCAAATGCTTCTTAAAACGAGATATTGCATCACATATCTATGATTCATGATAAGATATAATATTCATTGCGAAGTGTTATGCATTCCTCGTCTACGATTCAAATGAATGTAAATGCGACACTTCCTTGCAAGGAAATAGCGTTTGCAGATGTCTACGTATCGTAGCAATAGCGTTCTTATGATTCTTAAAACGCGATATCGCATCTCATTTCTATGTTTCATGGTAAGGTATAATATGATTTGCGAAGTGTTATGTATCCGTCGTCTACACTTCAAATGAATGTAAATGGGACACTTTCTCGCAAGGAACTAGCGTTTGCAGATGTCTAGGTATCTTAGCAATATAGTTCTTATGATTCTTAAAACGCGATATCGCATCACATTTCTATGTTTCATGGTAAGATATAATATGATTTGCGGAGTGTTATGTATTCCTCGTCTACACTTCAAATGAATATAAATGCGACACTTCCTTGCAAGGAAATAGCGTTTGCAGATGTCTACGGATCGTAGCAATAGAGTTCTAATGCTTCTTAAAACGAGATATTGCATCTCATATCTATATTTCATGATAAGATATAATATTCATTGCGAAGTGTTATGCATTCCTCGTCTACGATTCAAATGAATGTAAATGCGACACTTCCTTGCAAGGAAATAGCGATTGCAGATGTCTACGTATCGTAGCAGTAGAGTTCTTATGATTCTTAAAACGCGATATCGCATCTCATTTCTATGTTTCATGGTAAGATATAATATGATTTGCGAAGTGTTATGTATTCTTCGTCTACGCATCAAATGAATGTAAATGAGACACTTCCTTGCAAGGAAATAGCGTTTGCAGATGTCTACGTATCGTAGCAATAGAGTTCTTATGATTCTTAAAAAGCGATATCGCATCTCATTTCTATGTTTCATGGTAAAGTATAATATGATTTGCGAAGTGTTATGTATCCGTCGTCTACACTTCAAATGAATGTAAATTCGACACTTTCTTGCAAGGAAATAGCGTTTGCAGATGTCTACGTATCGTAGCAATAGAGTTCTTATGATTCTTAAAACGCGATATCGCATCTCATTTCTATGTTTCATGGTAAGATATAATATGATTTGCGATGTGTTATGTATTCAACGTCTACACTTCAAATGAATGTGAATGTGACACTTCCTCGCTAGGAAATAGCGTTTGCAGATGTCTGCGTATCGTAGCAGTAGAGTTCTAATGCTTCTTAAAACGCGATATCGCATCTCATTTCTATGTTTCATGGTAAGATATAATACGATTTGCGAAGTGTTATGTATTCCTCGGCTACACTTCAAATGAATATAAATGCGACACTTCTTTGCAAGGAAATAGCGATTGCAGATGTCTACGTATCGTAGCAGTAGAGTTCTTATGATTCTTAAAACGCGATATCGCATCTCATTTCTATGTTTCATGGTAAGATATAATATGATTTGCGAAGTGTTATGTATTCTTCGTCTACACATCAAATGAATGTAAATGAGACACTTCCTTGCAAGGAAATAGCGTTTGCAGATGTCTACGTATCGAAGCAATAGAGTTCAAATGCTTCTTAAAACGAGATATTGCATCACATATCTATGTTTCATGATAAGATATAATATTCATTGCGAAGTGTTATGCATTCCTCGTCTACGATTCAAATGAATGTAAATGCGACACATCCTTGAAAGGAAATAACGTTTGCAGATGTCTACGTATCGTAGCAATAGAGTTCTAATGCTTCCTAAAACGCGATATCGCATCTCATTTCTATGTTTCATGGTAAGATATAATGTGATTTGCGAAGTGTTATGTATTCCTCGTCTACACTTCAAATGAATGTGAATGTGACACTTCCTCGCTAGGAAATAGCGTTTGCAGATGTCTGCGTATCGTAGCAGTAGAGTTCTAATGCTTCTTAAAATGCGATATCGCAACTCATTTCTACGTTTCATGGTAAGATACAATATGATTTGCGAAGTGTTATGTATTCCTCGTCTACACTTCAAATGAATGTGAATGCGACACTTCCTCGCTAGGAAATAGCGTTTGCAGATGTCTACGTATCGAAGCAATGGAGTTCAAATGCTTCTTAAAACGAGATATTGCATCTCATATCTATGTTTCATGATAAGATATAATATTCATTGCGAAGTGTTATGCATTCTTCGCCTACGATTCAAATGAATGTAAATGCAACACTTCCTTGCAAGGAAATAGCGTTTGCAGATGTCTATGTATCGTAGCAGTTGAGTTCTAATGCTTCTTAAAACGCGATATCGCACCTCATTTCTATGTTTCGTGGTAAGATATAATATGATTTGCGAAGTGTTATGTATTCCTCGTCTACACATCAAATGAATGTAAATGCGACACTTCCTTGCAAGGAAATAGCGTTTGCAGATGTCTACGTATCGTAGCAATAGAGTTCTTATGATTCTTAAAACGCGATATCGCATCTCATTTCTATGTTTCATGGTAAGGTTTAATATGATTTGCGAAGTGTTATGTATCCGTCGTCTACACTTCAAATGAATGTAAATGCGACACTTTCTCGCAAGGAACTAGCGTTTGCAGATGTCTACGTATCTTAGCAATAGAGTTCTTATGATTCTTAAAACGCGATATCGCATCACATTTCTATGTTTCATGGTAAGATATAATATGATTTGCGGAGTGTTATGTATTCCTCGTCTACACTTCAAATGAATGTAAATGCGACACTTCCTTGCAAGGATATAGCGTTTGCAGATGTCTACGTATCGAAGCAATAGAGTTCAAATGCTTCTTAAAACGAGATATTGCATCTCATATCTATATTTCATGATAAGATATAATATTCATTGCGAAGTGTTATGCATTCCTCGTCTACGATTCAAATGAATGTAAATGCGACACTTCCTTGCAAGGAAATACCGTTTGCAGATGTCTACGGATCGTAGCAATAGAGTTCTAATGCTTCTTAAAACGCGATATCGCATCTCATTTCTATGTTTCATGGTAAGATATAATACGATTTGCGAAGTGTTATGTACTCCTCGTCTACACTTCAAATGAATGTGAATGCGACACTTCCTCGCTAGGAAATAGCGTTTGCAGATGTCTACGTATCGGAGCAATAGAGTTCAAATGCTTCTCAAAACGCGATATCGCATCTCATTTCTATGTTTCATGGTAAGATATAATATGATTTGCGGAGTGTTATGTATTCCTCGTCTACACTTCAAATGAATGTAAATGCGACACTTCCTTGCAAGGAAATAGCGTTTGCAAATGTCTACCTATCGTAGCAGTAGTGTTCTAATGCTTCTTAGAACGCGATATCGCATCTCATTTCTATGTTTCATGGTAAGATACAATATGATTTGCGAAGTGTTATGTATTCCTCGTCTACACTTCAAATGAATGTGAATGCGACACTTCCTCGCTAGGAAATAGCGTTTGCAGATGTCTACGTATCGGAGCAATAGAGTTCAAATGCTTCTCAAAACGCGATATCGCATCTCATTTCTATGTTTCATGGTAAGATATAATCCGATTTGCGAAGTGTTATGTATTCCTCGGCTACAATTCAAATGAATGTAAATGCGACACTTCTTTGCAAGGAAATAGCGATTGCAGATGTCTACGTATCGTAGCAATAGAGTTCTTATGATTCTTAAAACGCGATATCGCATCTCATTTCTATGTTTCATGGTAAGATTCAATATGATTTGCGAATTGTTATGTATTCCTCGTCTACACTTCAAATGAATGTGAATGCGACACTTCCTCGCTGGGAAATAGCGTTTGCAGATGTCTACGTATCGAAGCAATAGAGTTCAAATGCTTCTTAAAACGAGATATTGCATCACATATCTATGATTCATGATAAGATATAATATTCATTGCGAAGTGTTATGCATTCCTCGTCTACGATTCAAATGAATGTAAATGCGACACTTCCTTGCAAGGAAATAGCGTTTGCAGATGTCTACGTATCGTAGCAATAGCGTTCTTATGATTCTTAAAACGCGATATCGCATCTCATTTC
Organism: Xylocopa sonorina; assembly: GCF_050948175.1. Lineage (NCBI taxonomy): Eukaryota > Metazoa > Arthropoda > Insecta > Hymenoptera > Apidae > Xylocopa > Xylocopa sonorina. The sequence goes on along the minus strand of NW_027490275.1, from coordinate 21,759 downwards.
TATGTTTCATGGTAAGGTATAATATGATTTGCGAAGTGTTATGTATCCGTCGTCTACACTTCAAATGAATGTAAATGGGACACTTTCTCGCAAGGAACTAGCGTTTGCAGATGTCTAGGTATCTTAGCAATATAGTTCTTATGATTCTTAAAACGCGATATCGCATCACATTTCTATGTTTCATGGTAAGATATAATATGATTTGCGGAGTGTTATGTATTCCTCGTCTACACTTCAAATGAATATAAATGCGACACTTCCTTGCAAGGAAATAGCGTTTGCAGATGTCTACGGATCGTAGCAATAGAGTTCTAATGCTTCTTAAAACGAGATATTGCATCTCATATCTATATTTCATGATAAGATATAATATTCATTGCGAAGTGTTATGCATTCCTCGTCTACGATTCAAATGAATGTAAATGCGACACTTCCTTGCAAGGAAATAGCGATTGCAGATGTCTACGTATCGTAGCAGTAGAGTTCTTATGATTCTTAAAACGCGATATCGCATCTCATTTCTATGTTTCATGGTAAGATATAATATGATTTGCGAAGTGTTATGTATTCTTCGTCTACGCATCAAATGAATGTAAATGAGACACTTCCTTGCAAGGAAATAGCGTTTGCAGATGTCTACGTATCGTAGCAATAGAGTTCTTATGATTCTTAAAAAGCGATATCGCATCTCATTTCTATGTTTCATGGTAAAGTATAATATGATTTGCGAAGTGTTATGTATCCGTCGTCTACACTTCAAATGAATGTAAATTCGACACTTTCTTGCAAGGAAATAGCGTTTGCAGATGTCTACGTATCGTAGCAATAGAGTTCTTATGATTCTTAAAACGCGATATCGCATCTCATTTCTATGTTTCATGGTAAGATATAATATGATTTGCGATGTGTTATGTATTCAACGTCTACACTTCAAATGAATGTGAATGTGACACTTCCTCGCTAGGAAATAGCGTTTGCAGATGTCTGCGTATCGTAGCAGTAGAGTTCTAATGCTTCTTAAAACGCGATATCGCATCTCATTTCTATGTTTCATGGTAAGATATAATACGATTTGCGAAGTGTTATGTATTCCTCGGCTACACTTCAAATGAATATAAATGCGACACTTCTTTGCAAGGAAATAGCGATTGCAGATGTCTACGTATCGTAGCAGTAGAGTTCTTATGATTCTTAAAACGCGATATCGCATCTCATTTCTATGTTTCATGGTAAGATATAATATGATTTGCGAAGTGTTATGTATTCTTCGTCTACACATCAAATGAATGTAAATGAGACACTTCCTTGCAAGGAAATAGCGTTTGCAGATGTCTACGTATCGAAGCAATAGAGTTCAAATGCTTCTTAAAACGAGATATTGCATCACATATCTATGTTTCATGATAAGATATAATATTCATTGCGAAGTGTTATGCATTCCTCGTCTACGATTCAAATGAATGTAAATGCGACACATCCTTGAAAGGAAATAACGTTTGCAGATGTCTACGTATCGTAGCAATAGAGTTCTAATGCTTCCTAAAACGCGATATCGCATCTCATTTCTATGTTTCATGGTAAGATATAATGTGATTTGCGAAGTGTTATGTATTCCTCGTCTACACTTCAAATGAATGTGAATGTGACACTTCCTCGCTAGGAAATAGCGTTTGCAGATGTCTGCGTATCGTAGCAGTAGAGTTCTAATGCTTCTTAAAATGCGATATCGCAACTCATTTCTACGTTTCATGGTAAGATACAATATGATTTGCGAAGTGTTATGTATTCCTCGTCTACACTTCAAATGAATGTGAATGCGACACTTCCTCGCTAGGAAATAGCGTTTGCAGATGTCTACGTATCGAAGCAATGGAGTTCAAATGCTTCTTAAAACGAGATATTGCATCTCATATCTATGTTTCATGATAAGATATAATATTCATTGCGAAGTGTTATGCATTCTTCGCCTACGATTCAAATGAATGTAAATGCAACACTTCCTTGCAAGGAAATAGCGTTTGCAGATGTCTATGTATCGTAGCAGTTGAGTTCTAATGCTTCTTAAAACGCGATATCGCACCTCATTTCTATGTTTCGTGGTAAGATATAATATGATTTGCGAAGTGTTATGTATTCCTCGTCTACACATCAAATGAATGTAAATGCGACACTTCCTTGCAAGGAAATAGCGTTTGCAGATGTCTACGTATCGTAGCAATAGAGTTCTTATGATTCTTAAAACGCGATATCGCATCTCATTTCTATGTTTCATGGTAAGGTTTAATATGATTTGCGAAGTGTTATGTATCCGTCGTCTACACTTCAAATGAATGTAAATGCGACACTTTCTCGCAAGGAACTAGCGTTTGCAGATGTCTACGTATCTTAGCAATAGAGTTCTTATGATTCTTAAAACGCGATATCGCATCACATTTCTATGTTTCATGGTAAGATATAATATGATTTGCGGAGTGTTATGTATTCCTCGTCTACACTTCAAATGAATGTAAATGCGACACTTCCTTGCAAGGATATAGCGTTTGCAGATGTCTACGTATCGAAGCAATAGAGTTCAAATGCTTCTTAAAACGAGATATTGCATCTCATATCTATATTTCATGATAAGATATAATATTCATTGCGAAGTGTTATGCATTCCTCGTCTACGATTCAAATGAATGTAAATGCGACACTTCCTTGCAAGGAAATACCGTTTGCAGATGTCTACGGATCGTAGCAATAGAGTTCAAATGCTTCTTAAAACGAGATATTGCATCTCATATCTATGTTTCATGATAAGATATAATATTCATTGCGAAGTGTTATGCATTCTTCGCCTACGATTCAAATGAATGTAAATGCAACACTTCCTTGCAAGGAAATAGCGTTTGCAGATGTCTATGTATCGTAGCAGTTGAGTTCTAATGCTTCTTAAAACGCGATATCGCACCTCATTTCTATGTTTCGTGGTAAGATATAATATGATTTGCGAAGTGTTATGTATTCCTCGTCTACACATCAAATGAATGTAAATGCGACACTTCCTTGCAAGGAAATAGCGTTTGCAGATGTCTACGTATCGTAGCAATAGAGTTCTTATGATTCTTAAAACGCGATATCGCATCTCATTTCTATGTTTCATGGTAAGGTTTAATATGATTTGCGAAGTGTTATGTATCCGTCGTCTACACTTCAAATGAATGTAAATGCGACACTTTCTCGCAAGGAACTAGCGTTTGCAGATGTCTACGTATCTTAGCAATAGAGTTCTTATGATTCTTAAAACGCGATATCGCATCACATTTCTATGTTTCATGGTAAGATATAATATGATTTGCGGAGTGTTATGTATTCCTCGTCTACACTTCAAATGAATGTAAATGCGACACTTCCTTGCAAGGATATAGCGTTTGCAGATGTCTACGTATCGAAGCAATAGAGTTCAAATGCTTCTTAAAACGAGATATTGCATCTCATATCTATATTTCATGATAAGATATAATATTCATTGCGAAGTGTTATGCATTCCTCGTCTACGATTCAAATGAATGTAAATGCGACACTTCCTTGCAAGGAAATACCGTTTGCAGATGTCTACGGATCGTAGCAATAGAGTTCTAATGCTTCTTAAAACGCGATATCGCATCTCATTTCTATGTTTCATGGTAAGATATAATACGATTTGCGAAGTGTTATGTATTCCTCGGCTACACTTCAAATGAATGTAAATGCGACACTTCTTTGCAAGGAAATAGCGATTGCAGATGTCTACGTATCGTAGCAGTAGAGTTCTAACGCTTCTTAAAACGCGATATCGCATCTCATTTCTATGTTTCATGGTAAGATATAATATGATTTGCGGAGTGTTATGTATTCCTCGTCTACACTTCAAATGAATGTAAATGCGACACTTCCTTGCAAGGAAATAGCGTTTGCAAATGTCTACCTATCGTAGCAGTAGTGTTCTAATGCTTCTTAGAACGCGATATCGCATCTCATTTCTATGTTTCATGGTAGGATACAATATGATTTGCGAAGTGTTATGTATTCCTCGTCTACACTTCAAATGAATGTGAATGCGACACTTCCTCGCTAGGAAATAGCGTTTGCAGATGTCTACGTATCGGAGCAATAGAGTTCAAATGCTTCTCAAAACGCGATATCGCATCTCATTTCTATGTTTCATGGTAAGATATAATCCGATTTGCGAAGTGTTATGTATTCCTCGGCTACAATTCAAATGAATGTAAATGCGACACTTCTTTGCAAGGAAATAGCGATTGCAGATGTCTACGTATCGTAGCAATAGAGTTCTTATGATTCTTAAAACGCGATATCGCATCTCATTTCTATGTTTCATGGTAAGATACAATATGATTTGCGTAGTGTTATGTATTCCTCGTCTACACTTCAAATGAATGTGAATGCGACACTTCCTCGCTGGGAAATAGCGTTTGCAGATGTATACGTATCGAAGCAATAGAGTTCAAATGCTTCTTAAAACGAGATATTGCATCACATATCTATGATTCATGATAAGATATAATATTCATTGCGAAGTGTTATGCATTCCTCGTCTACGATTCAAATGAATGTAAATGCGACACTTCCTTGCAAGGAAATAGCGTTTGCAGATGTCTACGTATCGTAGCAATAGAGTTCTTATGATTCTTAAAACGCGATATCGCATCTCATTTCTATGTTTCATGGTAAGGTATAATATGATTTGCGAAGTGTTATGTATCCGTCGTCTACACTTCAAATGAATGTAAATGGGACACTTTCTCGCAAGGAACTAGCGTTTGCAGATGTCTACGTATCTTAGCAATATAGTTCTTATGATTCTTAAAACGCGATATCGCATCACATTTCTATGTTTCATGGTAAGATATAATCCGATTTGCGAAGTGTTATGTATTCCTCGGCTACAATTCAAATGAATGTAAATGCGACACTTCTTTGCAAGGAAATAGCGATTGCAGATGTCTACGTATCGTAGCAGTAGAGTTCTTATGATTCTTAAAACGCGATATCGCATCTCATTTCTATGTTTCATGGTAAGATATAATATGATTTGCGGAGTGTTATGTATTCCTCGTCTACACTTCAAATGAATGTAAATGCGACACTTCCTTGCAAGGAAATAGCGTTTGCAGATGTCTACGTATCGTAGCAATAGAGTTCTTATGACTCTTAAAACGCGATATCGCATCTCATTTCAATGTTTCATGGTAAGGTTTAATATGATTTGCGAAGTGTTATGTATCCGTCGTCTACACTTCAAATGAATGTAAATGCGACACTTTCTCGCAAGGAACTAGCGTTTGCAGATGTCTACGTATCGTAGCAGTAGAGTTCTAATGCTTCTTAAAACGCGATATCGCATCTCATTTCTATGTTTCATGGTAAGATATAATATGATTTGCGGAGTGTTATGTATTCCTCGTCTACACTTCAAATGAATGTAAATGCGACACTTCCTTGCAAGGAAATAGCGTTTGCAAATGTCTACCTATCGTAGCAGTAGTGTTCTAATGCTTCTTAGAACGCGATATCGCATCTCATTTCTATGTTTCATGGTAAGATACAATATGATTTGCGAAGTGTTATGTATTCCTCGTCTACACTTCAAATGAATGTGAATGCGACACTTCCTCGCTAGGAAATAGCGTTTGCAGATGTCTACGTATCGGAGCAATAGAGTTCAAATGCTTCTCAAAACGCGATATCGCATCTCATTTCTATGTTTCATGGTAAGATATAATCCGATTTGCGAAGTGTTATGTATTCCTCGGCTACAATTCAAATGAATGTAAATGCGACACTTCTTTGCAAGGAAATAGCGATTGCAGATGTTTACGTATCGTAGCAATAGAGTTCTTATGATTCTTAAAACGCGATATCGCATCTCATTTCTATGTTTCATGGTAAGATACAATATGATTTGCGAAGTGTTATGTATTCCTCGTCTACACTTCAAATGAATGTGAATGCGACACTTCCTCGCTGGGAAATAGCGTTTGCAGATGTCTACGTATCGAAGCAATAGAGTTCAAATGCTTCTTAAAACGAGATATTGCATCACATATCTATGATTCATGATAAGATATAATATTCATTGCGAAGTGTTATGCATTCCTCGTCTACGATTCAAATGAATGTAAATGCGACACTTCCTTGCAAGGAAATAGCGTTTGCAGATGTCTACGTATCGTAGCAATAGAGTTCTTATGATTCTTAAAACGCGATATCGCATCTCATTTCTATGTTTCATGGTAAGGTATAATATGATTTGCGAAGTGTTATGTATCCGTCGTCTACACTTCAAATGAATGTAAATGGGACACTTTCTCGCAAGGAACTAGCGTTTGCAGATGTCTACGTATCTTAGCAATATAGTTCTTATGATTCTTAAAACGCGATATCGCATCACATTTCTATGTTTCATGGTAAGATATAATATGATTTGCGGAGTGTTATGTATTCCTCGTCTACACTTCAAGTGAATGTAAATGCGACACTTCCTTGCAAGGAAATAGCGTTTGCAGATGTCTACGGATCGTAGCAACAGAGTTCTAATGCTTCTTAAAACGCGATATCGCATCTCATTTCTATGTTTCATGGTAAGATATAATACGATTTGCGAAGTGTTATGTATTCCTCGGCTACACTTCAAATGAATGTAAATGCGACACTTCCTTGCAAGGAAATAGCGTTTGCAAATGTCTACCTATCGTAGCAGTATTGATCTAATGCATCTTAGAACGCGATGTCGCATCTCATTTCTATGTTTCATGGTAAGATATAATATGATTTGCGGAGTGTTATGTATTCCTCGTCTACACTTCTAATGAATGTAAATGCGACACTTCTTTGCAAGGAAATAGCGTTTGCAGATGTCTACGTATCGTAGCAGTAGAGTTTTAATGCTTCTTAAAACGCGATATCGCATCTCATTTCTATGTTTCATGGTAAGATACAATATGATTTGCGAAGTGTTTTGTATTCCTCGTCGACACTTCAAATGAATGCGAATGCGACACTTCCTCGCTAGGAAACAGCGTTTGCAGATATCTACGTATCGAAGCAGTAGAGTTCTAATGCTTCTTAAAATGCGATATCGCAACTCATTTCTACGTTTCATGGTAAGATACAATATGATTTGCGAAGTGTTATGTATTCCTCGTCTACACTTCAAATGAATGTGAATGCGACACTTCCTCGCTAGGAAATAGCGTCTGCAGATGTCTACGTATCGAAGCAATGGAGTTCAAATGCTTCTTAAAACGAGATATTGCATCTCATATCTATACTTCATGATAAGATATAATATTCATTGCGAAGTGTTATGCATTCCTCGTCTACGATTCAAATGAATGTAAATGCGACACTTCCTTGCAAGGAAATAGCGATTGCAGATGTCTACGTATCGTAGCAGTAGAGTTCTTATGATTCTTAAAACGCGATATCGCATCTCATTTCTATGTTTCATGGTAAGATATAATATGATTTGCGAAGTGTTATGTATTCTTCGTCTACACATCAAATGAATGTAAATGAGACACTTCCTTGCAAGGAAATAGCGTTTGCAGATGTCTACGTATCGTAGCAATAGAGTTCTTATGATTCTTAAAAAGCGATATCGCATCTCATTTCTATGTTTCATGGTAAAGTATAATATGATTTGCGAAGTGTTATGTATCCGTCGTCTACACTTCAAATGAATGTAAATGCGACACTTTCTTGCAAGGAAATAGCGTTTGCAGATGTCTACGTATCGTAGCAATAGAGTTCTTATGATTCTTAAAACGCGATATCGCATCTCATTTCTATGCTTCATGGTAAGGTATAATATGATTTGCGAACTGTTATGTATCCGTCGTCTACACTTCAAATGAATGTAAATGCGACACTTCCTTGCAAGGAAATAGCGTTTGCAGATGTCTACGTATCGTAGCAATAGAGTTCTAATGCTTCTTAAAACGCGATATCGCATCTCATTTCTATGTTTCATGGTAAGATATAATATGATTTGCGAAGTGTTATGTATTCTTCGTCTACACATCAAATGAATGTAAATGAGACACTTCCTTGCAAGGAAATAGCGTTTGCAGATGTCTACGTATCGTAGCAATAGAGTTCTAATGCTTCTAAAACGAGATATTGCATCTCATATCTATGTTCCATGATAAGATATAATATTCATTGCGAAGTGTTATGCATTCCTCGTCTACGATTCAAACGAATGTAAATGCGACACTTCCTTGCAAGGAAATAGCGTTTGCAGATGTCTACGTATCGTAGCAATAGAGTTCTTGTGATTCTTAAAACGTGATATCGCATCTCAATTCTATGTTTCATGGTAAGATATATTACGATTTGCGAAGTGTTATGTATTCCTCGGCTACACTTCAAATGAATGTAAATGCGACACTTCTTTGCAAGGAAATAGCGATTGCAGATGTCTACGTATAGTAGCAGTAGAGTTCTTATGATTCTTAAAACGCGATATCGCATCTCATTTCTATGATTCATGGTAAAGTATAATATGATTTGCGAAGTGTTATGTATCCGTCGTCTACACTTCAAATGAATGTAAATGCGACACTTTCTTGCAAGGAAATAGCGTTTGCAGATGTCTACGTATCGTAGCAATGGATTTTTGATGCTTCTTAAAACGCGATATCGCATCTCATTTCTATGTTTCATGGTAAGATATAATATGATTTGCGAAGTGTTTTGTATTCCTCGTCTACACTTCAAATGAATGTAAATGCGACACTTCTTTGCAAGGAAATAGCGTTTGCAGATGTCTACGTATCGTTGCAATAGAGTTCTTATGATTCTTAAGACGCGATATCGCATCTCATTTCTATATTTCATGGTAAGATACAATATGATTTGCGAAGTGTTATGCATTCCTCGTGTACGATTCAAATGAATGTAAATGCGACACTTCCTTGCAAGGAAATAGCGTTTGCAGATGTCTACGTATCGTAGCAATAGAGTTCAAATGCTTCTTAAAACGAGATATTGCATCTCATATCTATATTTCATGATAAGATATAATATTCATTGCGAAGTGTTATGCATTCCTCGTCTACGATTCAAATGAATGTAAATGCGACACTTCCTTGCAAGGAAATACCGTTTGCAGATGTCTACGGATCGTAGCAATAGAGTTCTAATGCTTCTTAAAACGCGATATCGCATCCCATTTCTATGTTTCATGGTAAGATATAATACGATTTGCGAAGTGTTATGTATTCCTCGGCTACACTTCAAATGAATGTAAATGCGACACTTCTTTGCAAGGAAATAGCGATTGCAGATGTCTACGTATCGTAGCAGTAGAGTTCTAATGCTTCATAAAACGCGATATCGCATCTCATTTCTATGTTTCCTGGTAAGATATAATATGATTTGCGGAGTGTTATGTATTCCTCGTCTACACTTCAAATGAATGTAAATGGGACACTTTCTCGCAAGGAACTAGCGTTTGCAGATGTCTACGTATCTTAGCAATATAGTTCTTATGATTCTTAAAACGCGATATCGCATCACATTTCTATGTTTCATGGTAAGATATAATATGATTTGCGGAGTGTTATGTATTCCTCGTCTACACTTCAAGTGAATGTAAATGCGACACTTCCTTGCAAGGAAATAGCGTTTGCAGATGTCTACGGATCGTAGCAACAGAGTTCTAATGCTTCTTAAAACGCGATATCGCATCTCAATTCTATGTTTCATGGTAAGATATATTACGATTTGCGAAGTGTTATGTATTCCTCGGCTACACTTCAAATGAATGTAAATGCGACACTTCTTTGCAAGGAAATAGCGATTGCAGATGTCTACGTATAGTAGCAGTAGAGTTCTTATGATTCTTAAAACGCGATATCGCATCTCATTTCTATGTTTCATGGTAAGATATAATATGATTTGCGAAGTGTTATGTATTCTTCGTCTACACATCAAATGAATGTAAATGAGACACTTCCTTGCAAGGAAATAGCGTTTGCAGATGTCTACGTATCGTAGCAATAGAGTTCTTATGATTCTTAAAAAGCGATATCGCATCTCATTTCTATGATTCATGGTAAAGTATAATATGATTTGCGAAGTGTTATGTATCCGTCGTCTACACTTCAAATGAATGTAAATGCGACACTTTCTTGCAAGGAAATAGCGTTTGCAGATATCTACGTATCGTAGCAATGGATTTTTGATGCTTCTTAAAACGCGATATCGCATCTCATTTCTATGTTTCATGGTAAGATATAATATGATTTGCGAAGTGTTTTGTATTCCTCGTCTACACTTCAAATGAATGTAAATGCGACACTTCTTTGCAAGGAAATAGCGTTTGCAGATGTCTACGTATCGTTGCAATAGAGTTCTTATGATTCTTAAGACGCGATATCGCATCTCATTTCTATGTTTCATGGTAAGATACAATATGATTTGCGAAGTGTTATGTATTCCACGTCTACACATCAAATGAATGTAAATGCGACACTTCCTTGCAAGGAAATAGCGTTTGCAGATGTCTATGTATCGTAGCAATAGAGTTCTAATGCTTCTTAAAACGAGATATTGCATCTCATATCTATGTTTCATGATAAGATATAATATTCATTGCGAAGTGTTATGCATTCCTCGTGTACGATTCAAATGAATGTAAATGCGACACTTCCTTGCAAGGAAATAGCGTTTGCAGATGTCTACGTATCGTAGCAATAGAGTTCAAATGCTTCTTAAAACGAGATATTGCATCTCATATCTATATTTCATGATAAGATATAATACGATTTGCGAAGTGTTACGTATTCCTCGTCTACACTTCAAATGAATGTGAATGCGACACTTCCTCGCTAGGAAATAGCGTTTGCAGATGTCTACGTATCGGAGCAATAGAGTTCAAATGCTTCTCAAAACGCGATATCGCATCTCATTTCTATGTTTCATGGTAAGATATAATCCGATTTGCGAAGTGTTATGTATTCCTCGGCTACAATTCAAATGAATGTAAATGCGACACTTCTTTGCAAGGAAATAGCGATTGCAGATGTCTACGTATCGTAGCAATAGAGTTCTTATGATTCTTAAAACGCGATATCGCATCTCATTTCTATGTTTCATGGTAAGATACAATATGATTTGCGTAGTGTTATGTATTCCTCGTCTACACTTCAAATGAATGTGAATGCGACACTTCCTCGCTGGGAAATAGCGTTTGCAGATGTATACGTATCGAAGCAATAGAGTTCAAATGCTTCTTAAAACGAGATATTGCATCACATATCTATGATTCATGATAAGATATAATATTCATTGCGAAGTGTTATGCATTCCTCGTCTACGATTCAAATGAATGTAAATGCGACACTTCCTTGCAAGGAAATAGCGTTTGCAGATGTCTACGTATCGTAGCAATAGAGTTCTTATGATTCTTAAAACGCGATATCGCATCTCATTTCTATGTTTCATGGTAAGGTATAATATGATTTGCGAAGTGTTATGTATCCGTCGTCTACACTTCAAATGAATGTAAATGGGACACTTTCTCGCAAGGAACTAGCGTTTGCAGATGTCTACGTATCTTAGCAATATAGTTCTTATGATTCTTAAAACGCGATATCGCATCACATTTCTATGTTTCATGGTAAGATATAATCCGATTTGCGAAGTGTTATGTATTCCTCGGCTACAATTCAAATGAATGTAAATGCGACACTTCTTTGCAAGGAAATAGCGATTGCAGATGTCTACGTATCGTAGCAATAGAGTTCTTATGATTCTTAAAACGCGATATCGCATCTCATTTCTATGTTTCATGGTAAGATATAATATGATTTGCGGAGTGTTATGTATTCCTCGTCTACACTTCAAATGAATGTAAATGCGACACTTCCTTGCAAGGAAATAGCGTTTGCAGATGTCTACGTATCGTAGCAATAGAGTTCTTATGATTCTTAAAACGCGATATCGCATCTCATTTCAATGTTTCATGGTAAGGTTTAATATGATTTGCGAAGTGTTATGTATCCGTCGTCTACACTTCAAATGAATGTAAATGCGACACTTTCTCGCAAGGAACTAGCGTTTGCAGATGTCTACGTATCGTAGCAGTAGAGTTCTAATGCTTCTTAAAACGCGATATCGCATCTCATTTCTATGTTTCATGGTAAGATATAATATGATTTGCGGAGTGTTATGTATTCCTCGTCTACACTTCAAATGAATGTAAATGCGACACTTCCTTGCAAGGAAATAGCGTTTGCAAATGTCTACCTATCGTAGCAGTAGTGTTCTAATGCTTCTTAGAACGCGATATCGCATCTTATTTCTATGTTTCATGGTAAGATACAATATGATTTGCGAAGTGTTATGTATTCCTCGTCTACACTTCAAATGAATGTGAATGCGACACTTCCTCGCTAGGAAATAGCGTTTGCAGATGTCTACGTATCGGAGCAATAGAGTTCAAATGCTTCTCAAAACGCGATATCGCATCTCATTTCTATGTTTCATGGTAAGATATAATCCGATTTGCGAAGTGTTATGTATTCCTCGGCTACAATTCAAATGAATGTAAATGCGACACTTCTTTGCAAGGAAATAGCGATTGCAGATGTTTACGTATCGTAGCAATAGAGTTCTTATGATTCTTAAAACGCGATATCGCATCTCATTTCTATGTTTCATGGTAAGATACAATATGATTTGCGAAGTGTTATGTATTCCTCGTCTACACTTCAAATGAATGTGAATGCGACACTTCCTCGCTGGGAAATAGCGTTTGCAGATGTCTACGTATCGAAGCAATAGAGTTCAAATGCTTCTTAAAACGAGATATTGCATCACATATCTATGATTCATGATAAGATATAATATTCATTGCGAAGTGTTATGCATTCCTCGTCTACGATTCAAATGAATGTAAATGCGACACTTCCTTGCAAGGAAATAGCGTTTGCAGATGTCTACGTATCGTAGCAATAGAGTTCTTATGATTCTTAAAACGCGATATCGCATCTCATTTCTATGTTTCATGGTAAGGTATAATATGATTTGCGAAGTGTTATGTATCCGTCGTCTACACTTCAAATGAATGTAAATGGGACACTTTCTCGCAAGGAACTAGCGTTTGCAGATGTCTACGTATCTTAGCAATATAGTTCTTATGATTCTTAAAACGCGATATCGCATCACATTTCTATGTTTCATGGTAAGATATAATATGATTTGCGGAGTGTTATGTATTCCTCGTCTACACTTCAAGTGAATGTAAATGCGACACTTCCTTGCAAGGAAATAGCGTTTGCAGATGTCTACGGATCGTAGCAACAGAGTTCTAATGCTTCTTAAAACGCGATATCGCATCTCATTTCTATGTTTCATGGTAAGATATAATACGATTTGCGAAGTGTTATGTATTCCTCGGCTACACTTCAAATGAATGTAAATGCGACACTTCCTTGCAAGGAAATAGCGTTTGCAAATGTCTACCTATCGTAGCAGTATTGATCTAATGCATCTTAGAACGCGATGTCGCATCTCATTTCTATGTTTCATGGTAAGATATAATATGATTTGCGGAGTGTTATGTATTCCTCGTCTACACTTCTAATGAATGTAAATGCGACACTTCTTTGCAAGGAAATAGCGTTTGCAGATGTCTACGTATCGTAGCAGTAGAGTTTTAATGCTTCTTAAAACGCGATATCGCATCTCATTTCTATGTTTCATGGTAAGATACAATATGATTTGCGAAGTGTTTTGTATTCCTCGTCGACACTTCAAATGAATGCGAATGCGACACTTCCTCGCTAGGAAACAGCGTTTGCAGATATCTACGTATCGAAGCAGTAGAGTTCTAATGCTTCTTAAAATGCGATATCGCAACTCATTTCTACGTTTCATGGTAAGATACAATATGATTTGCGAAGTGTTATGTATTCCTCGTCTACACTTCAAATGAATGTGAATGCGACACTTCCTCGCTAGGAAATAGCGTCTGCAGATGTCTACGTATCGAAGCAATGGAGTTCAAATGCTTCTTAAAACGAGATATTGCATCTCATATCTATACTTCATGATAAGATATAATATTCATTGCGAAGTGTTATGCATTCCTCGTCTACGATTCAAATGAATGTAAATGCGACACTTCCTTGCAAGGAAATAGCGATTGCAGATGTCTACGTATCGTAGCAGTAGAGTTCTTATGATTCTTAAAACGCGATATCGCATCTCATTTCTATGTTTCATGGTAAGATATAATATGATTTGCGAAGTGTTATGTATTCTTCGTCTACACATCAAATGAATGTAAATGAGACACTTCCTTGCAAGGAAATAGCGTTTGCAGATGTCTACGTATCGTAGCAATAGAGTTCTTATGATTCTTAAAAAGCGATATCGCATCTCATTTCTATGTTTCATGGTAAAGTATAATATGATTTGCGAAGTGTTATGTATCCGTCGTCTACACTTCAAATGAATGTAAATGCGACACTTTCTTGCAAGGAAATAGCGTTTGCAGATGTCTACGTATCGTAGCAATAGAGTTCTTATGATTCTTAAAACGCGATATCGCATCTCATTTCTATGCTTCATGGTAAGGTATAATATGATTTGCGAACTGTTATGTATCCGTCGTCTACACTTCAAATGAATGTAAATGCGACACTTCCTTGCAAGGAAATAGCGTTTGCAGATGTCTACGTATCGTAGCAATAGAGTTCTAATGCTTCTTAAAACGCGATATCGCATCTCATTTCTATGTTTCATGGTAAGATATAATATGATTTGCGAAGTGTTATGTATTCTTCGTCTACACATCAAATGAATGTAAATGAGACACTTCCTTGCAAGGAAATAGCGTTTGCAGATGTCTACGTATCGTAGCAATAGAGTTCTAATGCTTCTAAAACGAGATATTGCATCTCATATCTATGTTCCATGATAAGATATAATATTCATTGCGAAGTGTTATGCATTCCTCGTCTACGATTCAAACGAATGTAAATGCGACACTTCCTTGCAAGGAAATAGCGTTTGCAGATGTCTACGTATCGTAGCAATAGAGTTCTTGTGATTCTTAAAACGTGATATCGCATCTCAATTCTATGTTTCATGGTAAGATATATTACGATTTGCGAAGTGTTATGTATTCCTCGGCTACACTTCAAATGAATGTAAATGCGACACTTCTTTGCAAGGAAATAGCGATTGCAGATGTCTACGTATAGTAGCAGTAGAGTTCTTATGATTCTTAAAACGCGATATCGCATCTCATTTCTATGATTCATGGTAAAGTATAATATGATTTGCGAAGTGTTATGTATCCGTCGTCTACACTTCAAATGAATGTAAATGCGACACTTTCTTGCAAGGAAATAGCGTTTGCAGATGTCTACGTATCGTAGCAATGGATTTTTGATGCTTCTTAAAACGCGATATCGCATCTCATTTCTATGTTTCATGGTAAGATATAATATGATTTGCGAAGTGTTTTGTATTCCTCGTCTACACTTCAAATGAATGTAAATGCGACACTTCTTTGCAAGGAAATAGCGTTTGCAGATGTCTACGTATCGTTGCAATAGAGTTCTTATGATTCTTAAGACGCGATATCGCATCTCATTTCTATATTTCATGGTAAGATACAATATGATTTGCGAAGTGTTATGCATTCCTCGTGTACGATTCAAATGAATGTAAATGCGACACTTCCTTGCAAGGAAATAGCGTTTGCAGATGTCTACGTATCGTAGCAATAGAGTTCAAATGCTTCTTAAAACGAGATATTGCATCTCATATCTATATTTCATGATAAGATATAATATTCATTGCGAAGTGTTATGCATTCCTCGTCTACGATTCAAATGAATGTAAATGCGACACTTCCTTGCAAGGAAATACCGTTTGCAGATGTCTACGGATCGTAGCAATAGAGTTCTAATGCTTCTTAAAACGCGATATCGCATCCCATTTCTATGTTTCATGGTAAGATATAATACGATTTGCGAAGTGTTATGTATTCCTCGGCTACACTTCAAATGAATGTAAATGCGACACTTCTTTGCAAGGAAATAGCGATTGCAGATGTCTACGTATCGTAGCAGTAGAGTTCTAATGCTTCATAAAACGCGATATCGCATCTCATTTCTATGTTTCCTGGTAAGATATAATATGATTTGCGGAGTGTTATGTATTCCTCGTCTACACTTCAAATGAATGTAAATGGGACACTTTCTCGCAAGGAACTAGCGTTTGCAGATGTCTACGTATCTTAGCAATATAGTTCTTATGATTCTTAAAACGCGATATCGCATCACATTTCTATGTTTCATGGTAAGATATAATATGATTTGCGGAGTGTTATGTATTCCTCGTCTACACTTCAAATGAATGTAAATGCGACACTTCCTTGCAAGGAAATAGCGTTTGCAGATGTCTACGGATCGTAGCAATAGAGTTCTAATGCTTCTTAAAACGCGATATCGCATCTCATTTCTATGTTTCATGGTAAGATATAATACGATTTGCGAAGTGTTATGTATTCCTCGGCTACACTTCAAATGAATGTAAATGCGACACTTCCTTGCAAGGAAATAGCGTTTGCAAATGTCTACCTATCGTAGCAGTATTGATCTAATGCATCTTAGAACGCGATGTCGCATCTCATTTCTATGTTTCATGGTAAGATATAATATGATTTGCGGAGTGTTATGTATTCCTCGTCTACACTTCTAATGAATGTGAATGTGACACTTCCTCGCTAGGAAATAGCGTTTGCAGATGTCTGCGTATCGTAGCATTAGAGTTCTAATGCTTCTTAAAACGCGATATCGCATCTCATTTCTATGTTTCATGGTAAGATACAATATGATTTGCGAAGTGTTTTGTATTCCTCGTCGACACTTCAAATGAATGCGAATGCGACACTTCCTCGCTAGGAAACAGCGTTTGCAGATGTCTACGTATCGAAGCAATAGAGTTCAAATGCTTCTTAAGACGAGATATTGCATCTCATATATATGTTTCATGATAAGATATAATATTCATTGCGAAGTGTTATGCATTCCTCGTCTACACTTCAAATGAATGTAAATGCGACACTTCCTTGCAAGGATAGAGCGTTTGCAGATGTCTACGTATCGAAGCAATAGAGTTCAAATGCTTCTTAAAACGAGATATTGCATCTCATATCTATACTTCATGATAAGATATAATATTCATTGCGAAGTGTTATGCATTCCTCGTCTACGATTCAAATGAATGTAAATGCGACACTTCCTTGCAAGGAAATAGCGGTTGCAGATGTCTACGTATCGTAGCAGTAGAGTTCTTATGATTCTTAAAACGCGATATCGCATCTCATTTCTATGTTTCATGGTAAGATATAATATGATTTGCGAAGTGTTATGTATTCTTCGTCTACACATCAAATGAATGTAAATGAGACACTTCCTTGCAAGGAAATAGCGTTTGCAGATGTCTACGTATCGTAGCAATAGAGTTCTTATGATTCTTTAAAAGCGATGTCGCATCTCATTTCTATGTTTCATGGTAAAGTATAATATGATTTGCGAAGTGTTATGTATCCGTCGTCTACACTTCAAATGAATGTAAATACGACACTTTCTTGCAAGGAAATAGCGTTTGCAGATGTCTACGTATCGTAGCAATAGAGTTCTTATGATTCTTAAAACGCGATATCGCATCTCATTTCTATGTTTCATGGTAAGATATAATATGATTTGCGAAGTGTTATGTATTCTTCGTCTACACATCAAATGAATGTAAATGAGACACTTCCTTGCAAGGAAATAGCGTTTGCAGATGTCTACGTATCGTAGCAATAGAGTTCTAATGCTTCTAAAAACGAGATATTGCATCTCATACCTATGTTCCATGATAAGATATAATATTCATTGCGAAGTGTTATGCATTCCTCGTCTACGATTCAAATGAATGTAAATGCGACACTTCCTTGCAAGGAAATAGCGTTTGCAGATGTCTACGTATCGTAGCAATAGAGTTCTTATGATTCTTAAAACGTGATATCGCATCTCATTTCTATGCTTCATGGTAAGGTATAATATGATTTGCGAACTGTTATGTATCCGTCGTCTACACTTCAAATGAATGTAAATGCGACACTTCCTTGCAAGGAAATAGCGTTTGCAGATGTCTACGTATCGTAGCAATAGAGTTCTAAGGCTTCTTAAAACGCGATATCGCATCTCAATTCTATGTTTCATGGTAAGATATATTACGATTTGCGAAGTGTTATGTATTCCTCGGCTACACTTCAAATGAATGTAAATGCGACACTTCTTTGCAAGGAAATAGCGATTGCAGATGTCTACGTATAGTAGCAGTAGAGTTCTTATGATTCTTAAAACGCGATATCGCATCTCATTTCTATGATTCATGGTAAAGTATAATATGATTTGCGAAGTGTTATGTATCCGTCGTCTACACTTCAAATGAATGTAAATGCGACACTTTCTTGCAAGGAAATAGCGTTTGCAGATGTCTACGTATCGTAGCAATGGATTTTTGATGCTTCTTAAAACGCGATATCGCATCTCATTTCTATGTTTCATGGTAAGATATAATATGATTTGCGAAGTGTTTTGTATTCCTCGTCTACACTTCAAATGAATGTAAATGCGACACTTCTTTGCAAGGAAATAGCGTTTGCAGATGTCTACGTATCGTTGCAATAGAGTTCTTATGATTCTTAAGACGCGATATCGCATCTCATTTCTATATTTCATGGTAAGATACAATATGATTTGCGAAGTGTTATGCATTCCTCGTGTACGATTCAAATGAATGTAAATGCGACACTTCCTTGCAAGGAAATAGCGTTTGCAGATGTCTACGTATCGTAGCAATAGAGTTCAAATGCTTCTTAAAACGAGATATTGCATCTCATATCTATATTTCATGATAAGATATAATATTCATTGCGAAGTGTTATGCATTCCTCGTCTACGATTCAAATGAATGTAAATGCGACACTTCCTTGCAAGGAAATACCGTTTGCAGATGTCTACGGATCGTAGCAATAGAGTTCTAATGCTTCTTAAAACGCGATATCGCATCCCATTTCTATGTTTCATGGTAAGATATAATACGATTTGCGAAGTGTTATGTATTCCTCGGCTACACTTCAAATGAATGTAAATGCGACACTTCTTTGCAAGGAAATAGCGATTGCAGATGTCTACGTATCGTAGCAGTAGAGTTCTAATGCTTCATAAAACGCGATATCGCATCTCATTTCTATGTTTCCTGGTAAGATATAATATGATTTGCGGAGTGTTATGTATTCCTCGTCTACACTTCAAATGAATGTAAATGGGACACTTTCTCGCAAGGAACTAGCGTTTGCAGATGTCTACGTATCTTAGCAATATAGTTCTTATGATTCTTAAAACGCGATATCGCATCACATTTCTATGTTTCATGGTAAGATATAATATGATTTGCGGAGTGTTATGTATTCCTCGTCTACACTTCAAATGAATGTAAATGCGACACTTCCTTGCAAGGAAATAGCGTTTGCAGATGTCTACGGATCGTAGCAATAGAGTTCTAATGCTTCTTAAAACGCGATATCGCATCTCATTTCTATGTTTCATGGTAAGATATAATACGATTTGCGAAGTGTTATGTATTCCTCGGCTACACTTCAAATGAATGTAAATGCGACACTTCCTTGCAAGGAAATAGCGTTTGCAAATGTCTACCTATCGTAGCAGTATTGATCTAATGCATCTTAGAACGCGATGTCGCATCTCATTTCTATGTTTCATGGTAAGATATAATATGATTTGCGGAGTGTTATGTATTCCTCGTCTACACTTCTAATGAATGTGAATGTGACACTTCCTCGCTAGGAAATAGCGTTTGCAGATGTCTGCGTATCGTAGCATTAGAGTTCTAATGCTTCTTAAAACGCGATATCGCATCTCATTTCTATGTTTCATGGTAAGATACAATATGATTTGCGAAGTGTTTTGTATTCCTCGTCGACACTTCAAATGAATGCGAATGCGACACTTCCTCGCTAGGAAACAGCGTTTGCAGATGTCTACGTATCGAAGCAATAGAGTTCAAATGCTTCTTAAGACGAGATATTGCATCTCATATATATGTTTCATGATAAGATATAATATTCATTGCGAAGTGTTATGCATTCCTCGTCTACACTTCAAATGAATGTAAATGCGACACTTCCTTGCAAGGATAGAGCGTTTGCAGATGTCTACGTATCGAAGCAATAGAGTTCAAATGCTTCTTAAAACGAGATATTGCATCTCATATCTATACTTCATGATAAGATATAATATTCATTGCGAAGTGTTATGCATTCCTCGTCTACGATTCAAATGAATGTAAATGCGACACTTCCTTGCAAGGAAATAGCGGTTGCAGATGTCTACGTATCGTAGCAGTAGAGTTCTTATGATTCTTAAAACGCGATATCGCATCTCATTTCTATGTTTCATGG
Source organism: Xylocopa sonorina (assembly GCF_050948175.1). Lineage (NCBI taxonomy): Eukaryota > Metazoa > Arthropoda > Insecta > Hymenoptera > Apidae > Xylocopa > Xylocopa sonorina. Next base: position 1,217 of record NW_027490275.1, on the reverse strand, counting down.
TAAGATATAATATGATTTGCGAAGTGTTATGTATTCTTCGTCTACACATCAAATGAATGTAAATGAGACACTTCCTTGCAAGGAAATAGCGTTTGCAGATGTCTACGTATCGTAGCAATAGAGTTCTTATGATTCTTTAAAAGCGATGTCGCATCTCATTTCTATGTTTCATGGTAAAGTATAATATGATTTGCGAAGTGTTATGTATCCGTCGTCTACACTTCAAATGAATGTAAATACGACACTTTCTTGCAAGGAAATAGCGTTTGCAGATGTCTACGTATCGTAGCAATAGAGTTCTTATGATTCTTAAAACGCGATATCGCATCTCATTTCTATGTTTCATGGTAAGATATAATATGATTTGCGAAGTGTTATGTATTCTTCGTCTACACATCAAATGAATGTAAATGAGACACTTCCTTGCAAGGAAATAGCGTTTGCAGATGTCTACGTATCGTAGCAATAGAGTTCTAATGCTTCTAAAAACGAGATATTGCATCTCATACCTATGTTCCATGATAAGATATAATATTCATTGCGAAGTGTTATGCATTCCTCGTCTACGATTCAAATGAATGTAAATGCGACACTTCCTTGCAAGGAAATAGCGTTTGCAGATGTCTACGTATCGTAGCAATAGAGTTCTTATGATTCTTAAAACGTGATATCGCATCTCATTTCTATGCTTCATGGTAAGGTATAATATGATTTGCGAACTGTTATGTATCCGTCGTCTACACTTCAAATGAATGTAAATGCGACACTTCCTTGCAAGGAAATAGCGTTTGCAGATGTCTACGTATCGTAGCAATAGAGTTCTAAGGCTTCTTAAAACGCGATATCGCATCTCAATTCTATGTTTCATGGTAAGATATATTACGATTTGCGAAGTGTTATGTATTCCTCGGCTACACTTCAAATGAATGTAAATGCGACACTTCTTTGCAAGGAAATAGCGATTGCAGATGTCTACGTATAGTAGCAGTAGAGTTCTTATGATTCTTAAAACGCGATATCGCATCTCATTTCTATGTTTCATGGTAAGATATAATATGATTTGCGAAGTGTTATGTATTCTTCGTCTACACATCAAATGAATGTAAATGAGACACTTCCTTGCAAGGAAATAGCGTTTGCAGATGTCTACGTATCGTAGCAATAGAGTTCTTATGATTCTTAAAAAGCGATATCGCATCTCATTTCTATGATTCATG